>NC_086323.1:82658490-83306824 GCF_036172605.1 Pelobates fuscus | reverse complement strand
TGTGAGTGTATGCGTGTGTGTGTGTGTGTGTGTGTATATATATCTCTACTATATATATATATATATCTACTATATATATATATATATATATATTTATATATATATATATATATACACTATATATATATATATATACATATATATATATATATATATATATATATATATATATATATAGTAGAGATGAGCAGCCCTCACGGTTTTACTGGAGATTAAAATTTGTAAACTTTAATGAAGACTCATATTAAAAAGGTTCCCAGACATGGACTTTTTAATATGAGTCTTTTAATCTTCACTAAAACCTTAAATGCTGGTCATCTGTACAATTTATGTATAATATTTTCCATGGACTGCATGCACCCGAATTATATATAGAGAGCTTGTGTGCAATCATACAGTGTTAATATATATATATATATATATATATATATATATATACATATATAATCTCTCTCTATATATATATATTTTTTTTTTTGTTATAAAATGTACAAGTTTATGTGTATTATACATATACACACACACAAACAACAACCCCATGAGGGTGCTCGTACACAATAACATGTCTACGAAACCACCTTTTATCAATGCATTGTATATCTATACACTGTCCATCCTTCTAGAGGTACAATACTATACAATTGGATTATATTTGTGGGGGGGGGGGGGGTTATGCACTACTGTGGAGCTTTGGATACTACATCTCACCCTTGTAGGTGATGTGTAGAGTCCCACAAGGGGAAGCCAACATCAGGAGAGCTCCACTGTATAAAAAATTAGGAAGGGAGGCCCTACCTTTAATCAATCTAAGGATAAAAAGGGATATGCAAACAAAAAGTATAACTTGTGTGAGGCTTTTCATCTGCGTTTAGACCTGATTACCCGGTCCCTTGTTCTCTGGGGACCCTGTGCCTCTTCTCTCTCCCTAACCTCGTTTACACTACCTTCCTGTCAGTCGGACACTAGGGGAACTGGAGCTTAGATGCTAGCTAGTACTCCAGACAATTGATCCCCTGGACACCGTTTAGTAGATCTCCCTTTTTTTCAAGTTATACTTTTTGTTTGCATATCCCTTTTTATCCTTAGATTGATTAAAGGTAGGGCCTCCCTTCCTCATTTTTTATACAGTGGAGCTCTCCTGATGTTGGCTTCCCCTTGTGGGAATCTACACATCACCTACATATTTTGGAGGGTTACCCCCTCATTGGAGCTCCCTATTAGGTGGTTACAGTGGTGCAGCTTATGAGCCCTTGACTTGTATCCGGACTCCTGACCTGCACTCTGTTTACTTTTTTCTCCATTTTGTATTACATCTCACCATTATTCCTATATCCCAAGACGGGGATTATACCGTCCAGGCGTTATACGGCAGAGCTCTCAGGAGCTCTGCAAAGTGTGAGTTAGCCTTTTTACTGGTTTTCCGTATATTTTATTTAAAAGTTTTTTAATTGACATATTGCACTATTATTGTTTTATATTTGTATTTTCTCAAGGTTTATACACACTACCACATTGTTGGAATATCCTTTATGTATGTATATATCATTTTTCATATTTTAACCACTTTTAATTCTTCTGTGGCGCGGTTTACCACTCTGTCTTTGCACTTTTTGGTTATTAGCAGGTACTGGGAAGTCCTGCTGGTTCACTGCTTCCTTATACTTAGTTATTCTATAGAGCACCTACACCTGCTTTTTCTTTATACAAGGTCCCCAATGCTTTTCTATGAGGAGCATTGGATTGGAAAATCGTGGAGGATTTCATGACATTGCAGGAGGCAGAAACGTAAACAGCACCAAGGAAGTAGTAACCTTTATTAATACATTTTAAAATACAGATAACAAAAAATGCAATTAGGACCCCAAAACACACCATCATAAATTACATTTATCCACTCTTCCATAAACATTTAATGCTGTATGAAGAGTGTGCTATCTTTTTGTCATTCTACAAAATGTTTCACTAGAAATTGGCACATTTGTAAATTAACCTTGTTACACCCCTTGGCTCTCAGTTAGACAGCTGGTCAAGTTGCTTACTGGTTTGGTCAGCTCAGTGGAGGTAAACTCAAGAGGCAGCAATTGCCCAGAGCAGCTGCCTTGCAAAGTCTTAACATTGAGCTGTATTGGGAAGTCTGTGATTGGACAGCCACAGAAAGTCTGAGCAGGGTTAGAATGGGAGTGATTGGAAAGGCAGCAGACAAAGGAACCTCTGCTTTTGCAAGCTGTTTTTAGATGTACCCCAATGAAAAAAATCTGCATAATTTAAATGCATGTTTTTACTGGGAGTATATCTTCCAAACAGTGTTTTTTTCTTTTTCGTCATGGAGTTTTTTTGCGTCATGGAGTGTCACTTTAAGCCACAATCATTTTTGAGGTTGTTTCTACTGCAGAAAGGTGTCTGTCCCCGTGGTGTTTAGTGGAGGAGCAGGCTGTCTCTACATGCTACAGGAACACATACAGCCTTAGGGTTTTCTTGTCCTACTGCATTAGTGTATCCAGCCATCGGTGGTAATCTCAGATTCTCCAGGTGTTCTTTGTAATGTGAAAGAGTGCAACGGGAACATCGGGAGTGTTCTTTACTGTCAAAGCACTCAGAAACAGCTTATAGGACCATTCCCGGGATATGTTCGTAAAGTTAGCAATAATTTAGAATATATTTCTTGGATGCAACTTCTAAAAATAAATCAGTTCATGTACACATTTCCTCATTTTCTTTTTTGCACCAAACAATAGTCTACCTCTTTAAATTGTACTTCATCTTACCCGTAAAATGTACAGATGTCATTATTATATTTAAAAGAAATACTTTTGCTTCAGCATCAATTGTTGCTTACTTTGGAAACAATGAATCATCGTGGGAGGAAACGTTCTGCACTAGGTACCAAAATTAATGCATTCACTTCTTGGCAGTACAATATATTACTGAATAAACATAAGTTAAAGGACCACTATAGTGCAAGGAAAACATACTCGTTTTCCTGGCACTATAGGGTCTCTAGGTTCCCCCCACCCTTTGGGTCCCCCTCCCACCAGGCTCTAGGGTGAGGAAGGGGTTAAACACATACCTTTTCTCCAGCGCTGGGCTCCCTCGGCAGTGGGGACTCTCAGCCTCCTTTCCCCGTCATCGGCTGAATGCGCATGCGCGCCAAGAGCCGCGCGCGCATTCAGCCAGTCCATAGGAAAGCATTCTCAATGCTTTCCTATGGATGCTGGTGTATTCCCACTTTGAAAATCACAGTGAGAAGCGCGGAAGCGCCTCTAGCGGCTGTCAATGAGACAGCCACTAGAGGCTGGATTAACCCATAGGTAAATGTTTACAGCAGAAAGGGTTAATCCTAGATGGACCAGGCACCCAGACCACTTCATTGAGCTGAAGTGGTCTGGGTGCCTATAGTGGTCCTTTAAGAGAGGTGTAGAAACATTTTTGTATGAAGAAAACTTGTTGGCTGGAAGTTAGACATACAATGTAGATTGTGTTTTGTCAGTGTGGCGAAACCAACCTCGCCACTGGGCCCTGGAGAAGCCTGTTTGCCCGCCTCCTACCTGCTGACTATGGCCCCTGGATTATTTGGGGCATATGGTATTTTATTGTACTGCTGCTGGCCCTTTAAGAACTGTCTGGGGACATATTGTGACTTTGCTGAACAATACCCCTTTAAGACTATGTCCCCTGAAAACGTATGGACTTTTATTGGGTGTGTATGGCCCTTTAAGAACCGTCTGGGGACATATTGTGACTTTGCTGAACAATACCCCTTTAAGACTATGTCCCCAGACCTGTAAAATAACTTGCCCCTGGCTCTCTCCCACTTGGTTCAGTATCTAGGGCTTACTGAACCAAGTACCACACAGGCGGACCACCCAGAAGTTAAAGTGTGCAGGCAATTTACCTCCCAGGCTGTGAGGTTACTGCAGGTTAATTGCACGTGGCGGCGGCCATCTTTGTTCAGTCGAACGCGGTCAGCGGTGTATGCTAAAGATTCTGTGGAACTGAAATCGTCTACACATTTTGCCAAACACCGCTGACCCTTACCTTCTTCCATACTGAACTTGCAGCTCCAGAGACTAAGTCCCGTTCGAAATGGGACTTAGTCGTTTTTTCGCATGAAATTGACCGGCCGCACAGCCCAAATCTATGGAACTGTTTTGGGCAGGAAAATGTGCTTGCGGTCGGTCATAAAGGGACCTCCAGCTAACTTTTGATCCACTGGAGGGATTTGTCTGATTTTTGGAAGGGTGTATGTTTAAAGTGTGCTGATTCTAAATATGTTTTTAGGAAGATTGGATGTATGGATTTAAAGTTATAGCACATGTATAAAAACTGTAGTTTTCCTGGCTGTATAATTATGTTAACTGGTTATCTGAGGGGAGGGGATGTGTGGGTTGTACCATCTATGTCATTGGTTCTTTTATGCCTCCCCCTGGGTGTGGCCTGTATGTGTGAGTTGGAAATAAAAGCCAGGCTGGATGAGCCAGTCCAGAGTTCCTGTTTTTACCCTCAAAGTGAAGTGTCGTCTCATTATCGGGGGAAGGATTTATTGCATGCTGTTCCAGTTGACTGCTAGGAGTGCAAGCCTATTCGTATGGTTCCTATTCAACTGTCTACAGCATTCAGAGGCTTGAGAGCATTCATATGCTTCTCAGATTTGGTGGTTGTGGTGTCTGCTGCAGTGCTTGAAGTCCTCAGGAGCGCTAGGAGCATCCATTAACGGAGGTACCAAGTCGGGGTGCCAGGCGATCCGTTACAGTCAGGTAATTTTTTTTTATATTTTTATATTACTCATTTAATATTTATATTGACTTATAAGACAGAACATAAATGTGTAAGAAAATAAATAAAACATCTTATCTTCCTAACTGATTTATATTGTGTTTAAATAATAATACTTTTATTTATTTATATTATTTTACCTGTTAGGTAGATTTACACTTTGTAAAGTGTGCCACCAATCTCATATGATCTTTGGGTGCCATACTGTACTTCTGTCAGGGTACCTGAAGTCTCTACCTCTGGGAGAGGTAGAGACTTAGACGTCTATCCATCCGGACGATCTGTTTCCCCTGTTCCTCGCGGTCCATCCGGTCACATAAACGCTGGCCGCGAGGGAGTCACTTCCTTTTGTAGCATGACGTCCGGAAGTCGACGTCATGACGCCAACCCGGAACGACCTGTCACTCAATTGTTTGGAGACTAATCAGGACTCGTCGGAGGCGTGTCTACCCTTCTGAGCCAGGGTATTTAACAGTGCTTCTCTCATTTGCTCATTGCCCTGTCGTGGTTCTAGCCTGCCTAGTCACACAGTGCTCTGGTATTTTCAGTTATCCCTTTGGTTCCGACCCGGCTTGTTTGACTTACTCTGTTTACCTCTGTTATCCTTGACCCGGCTTGTTCCTCGCTTACCTGTCTTTTCGTTCCCTCGACCTCGGCTTGTCTCTGACCATTCTCTATATTCTCCGTACGTTAGTCCGGCCATTCTAAGGTCCGGTATACGTATCCTGTACCTGTTTGTACTCTGCGTGTTGGATCCCTGTCCCGATCCTGACATTACGACAGGGCCAATGGATCCTGCAAGTACAAACAGTCAGCTTGGTCCCTCTGATCCTAGGTTCGAAGCCATGGAACACAGAATGGATCAAATGGCCCTAGCGCTACAGGCGTTATTATCTCGTGCCAATAATCCACCAGAGGAGACACGTACTACTTCTATCTCCCCTGTAAGTTCTGGCCTAGAGGTAGCCACTGTAGGTGCCTCCTCCCGCATTACCCCACCAGTACGTTATGGTGGTTCACCTGAGAAGTGTCGTGGTTTTTTAAACCAGATTAGTATCCACTTTGAGTTGCAACCTCGTTCCTATCCTACAGATAGGGCAAAGGTTGGATTTATTATCACCTTACTCATTGAGAAAGCTCTGCGTTGGGCCAACCCACTATGGGAGAACGATAACCCGTTAGTATATAATTATAATGCCTTTGTAGCTGCCTTTAGAAGAACTTTTGACCCCCCTGGTAGAAAGGTCAATGTAGCCAGATTACTGTTGCGCCTGAGACAGGAGAACCGAACACTTGTGGATTACGCACTAGAGTTCAGGTCTCTGGCGTCAGAAGTTAAGTGGAATGAGCAGGCTTATATAGATGTATTTTTGAACGGGCTATCAGACGTAATCCTTGATGAGGTTGCTACTAGAGAACTCCCTGAAAATTTGGAGGATTTAATTTCGTTCATTTCTCGTATTGATGAGCGTTTAAGAGAGAGACAAAACACTCGAGAGAGGAACCTTAGACCTTCCTTTAAATTAGCTCCCGCATTTCAAAGTCCTGATTCCACTACCTCACTGTTTCCTGAACCTATGCAGATAGGCAATACTCGCCTCTCAGAAGAAGAGAGACAGTACAGGAGAAGAGAGGGATTATGCATGTATTGTGGAGTCAGAGGTCACTTACGCCTGAATTGTCCTAATCGCTCGGGAAACGCTTGCACCTAAGTTTCTCTAGAGGACAAGCCTTGGGTGTTTCTATTTTGTCCTCTACTCATAATTATAAAGATCACAGGCTTCTGCTACCAGTTTCTTTAACTTGGGAGAAGGGAGTACTAAAGACTATGGCTTTGATAGATTCCGGAGCTGCTGAGAATTTTATCGACCAAGCCTTTGCTACTAAACACACTATCCCATCCCAGTTAAGGGATACACCCTTGGCCGTTGAGGCCATAGATGGTAGACCTTTACTTGAGCCTGTTATCTTCCGTGAAACCATACCCGTTAACTTAACTGTTGGTATCTTACACGAGGAAAAGTTATCACTTATGCTCATTTCGTCCCCTTCTGTCCCCATAGTCCTGGGGTACCCTTGGTTAAAAAGACATAACCCTATTATCGATTGGGAGTTAGGGGAGATACTCTCATGGGGTCAGGGCTGCCAGGAGAGGTGTTTACGCAGGGTTTCTCCATTGGCTATAATAAACACACCAGGTACTTCCACTCAGTCTACAGAGAGACAGATACCGTCTCTCTACCAGGACTTAAAAGCAGTATTCGACAAGAAGAATGCTGATACCTTACCTCCACACAGGTCATTTGATTGTAAAATTAAGCTTCTACCTGGTACTATGCCTCCGAGGGGCAAAGTATATCCTCTATCCACTCAAGAGAACTCAGTTCTAGAGGAATATATTCGTGAGAATCTAGAAAAAGGATTCATTAGGAGATCCTCTTCTCCCGCCGGGGCTGGGTTTTTTTTTGTTAAAAAGAAAGATGGTACTCTGAGACCTTGTATTGATTACCGAGGTTTGAATAAGATAACCATCAGAAATGCCTATCCGATTCCTTTGATTACCGAGCTGTTTGATCGTTTAAAGGGCTCTAAAATTTTCACCAAGTTAGATCTCAGAGGGGCGTATAACTTGGTGAGAATCCAGCATGGACACGAGTGGATGACAGCGTTCAATACCCGTTATGGTCACTATGAATACACGGTTATGCCATTTGGTCTTTGTAATGCCCCGGCAGTATTTCAGGATTTGATTAATGAAGTTCTTAGGGAGTTTCAACATGATTGTGTTATTGTATACCTGGATGACATACTTATACACTCTAGGGACATTGAGACCCACCACAGACAAGTCAGAAAGGTATTGCACAAACTTCTGCAACATGGCTTATACTGTAAATTGGAGAAATGCAGTTTTGACCAGTCTCAGATAGACTTCCTTGGTTACGTGATTTCTGGGGAAGGCTTTAAGATGGATCCTGACAAACTCCAATCTATTTTAGATTGGCCATTGCCTAAGGGACTCAAGGCGATTCAGAGGTTTAATTGTTTCTCTAATTATTATAGGCGCTTTATTAAGGGATACTCTTCTATTATTGCGCCTATTACCAATATGACCAAACAAGGGGCTGATACTAAGACCTGGTCTACTAAGGCTCTTGTTGCTTTCAAGACTCTCAAGGAACTTTTTGCTTCTGCCCCAATTTTAGTCCATCCTGATACGACTCTGCCGTTCCTACTCGAGGTCGATGCCTCTGAGACGGGAGTAGGTGCTGTTCTGTCACAAAGGTTAGGGGTGGACAAACCGTTACACCCTTGTGGTTTTTTCTCTAAGAAACTATCTGGTCCTGAAAGCAGATATGACATCGGTGACAGGGAACTGTTAGCGGTCATTATGGCTCTAAAGGAGTGGAGACATTTATTAGAAGGGACCTTACATCCTGTTACGATTCTAACGGACCACAAGAACTTGTCCTATATTGGGGAAGCTAAGCGCCTATCCGCCAGGCAAGCTCGTTGGTCCTTATTCCTGACTCACTTCAATTATGTGCTTACTTATAGACCTGGTTCTAAGAACTCTAAAGCCGATGCTTTATCTCGCCAATATGAACCGTCCACTATAGCTGAGCCAGTTCTTTCCTCGATAGTTCCCAAATGTAATATCATCGCTAACACGAATCTCAGGATTCATTCTCCGTTGCTTGCTGAGATCATGAAGTTACAACATCTAGCTCCTAAACAGACTCCTGGGGATAGACACTTCGTTCCTCCTGCTTTCCAACTGGAGGTGTTACGGTGTTTCCACAACAGCAAGGTAGCTGGGCATCCTGGCATTCGTAAGACGTATGCTTTAATCTCCAAAGATTTCTGGTGGCCTGCTTTACGTAAGGATGTTAAGGATTTCATCGGTACGTGTGAGGTTTGTACTAAGACTAAGCAACCTCATACGCTCCCATGTGGGTTTCTGCATCCCTTAGAGGTTCCAGAGAAGCCATGGTCCTGTTTAGCTATGGACTTCATTGTCGATTTACCTATCTCTAAAAAACAGACTGTTATCCTCACCGTGGTTGACAGATTCACCAAGATGGCTCACTTCGTTCCTCTGCCTAAACTCCCATCTTCCCCCGAATTGGCAGAGATATTCGCTAGGGAGATTTTTCGTTTACATGGGATACCCTCCCAAATTGTGTCTGACAGAGGTTCCCAATTTGTTTCCCGTTTTTGGAGGTCCTTCTGCTCTCAACTGGGTATCAAATTGAATTTCTCTTCTGCCTATCATCCTCAGTCTAACGGAGCTGCTGAACGCACCAACCAAAAGATTGAACAATATTTACGTTGTTTTGTTTCTGAACACCAGGACGATTGGGTTGGTTTGATTCCTTGGGCGGAGTTTGCACACAACAATCTCGTTTGTGATTCTACTCATTCAAGCCCCTTCTTCATGAATTATGGCTTTCATCCATCTATTCTTTTTTTTTTTTTTTTTTTTTTTTTTGTCAATCTTTCTTTTATTGAGGCAGGAGTTAAATGGGGTACAGAATAAAGAGGAGGGGATGCACAGCTTTGTACAGAGTGGGATTGCTTAAACACAGTAGTACATCTCCTTCTAATGACAGCCTCATTTTATATTTTATATTATGCAAACTTTTCAATAGGTTAATAGCACGCATAGAGAAACAGTTATCAATGTAGTTTTAACTAAGCGATTGTATCATCAAGAGTTAAATGAGTTAAACCAGTTGAAAACAAATGTAAAACAAAGGAAAATACCATCCACGCTTGTCGTTGCTAGGCTAGTTGTGAAAATTAATTAAATCTAAATATGTAGGTACATTCCAGCCTAACAGTGTTAACAGCTACCTATATAAAGTAAAAGGATCGATATTTCGACAGCTTATGTACTCGTTTGGTTTAGATGAGTTAACAGGACGTACAGATCAGCAGTGACATATTCGCTAGATCCTGTAGTATGCATGCTAACTAAGCTTGGTAGCTGGCTAGGCTTTATGTTATTGTATGATTAACTGATGGATGGCTGGGTGGTAAACGTGTATGAGTGTCCCTGGGTGATCGACTGTACACTACAAACAATGGCGAAAGGCTCATCAATATTTCCAAGGATTAACTGTAAATAAAGTAAGCTTAACTATGCAACGGTCAACTGCTTTAGCCCAAGTCCTGGCAATACGTTGGTCACAGGTACTCGTTCAAGACAGCATATTGGAACATGTTAGGTAGTCACTATATGACCTAGTCGCTGTGTACAACTGACTACTGAGTAGGATTAAGCAGGCAAGTAGTATGCAACATGTATCATTAGTCAGGATATGCTCGAGAGTATATGAGATAGTCCTAGTGGGTCTTGGGTTGCCTCCTCTAGGGCTTGGGTATCAGTTGGTTTCTGGTAGTCCCTTGGGGTAGCAGGCGGTCGGCGGCAGGTATACAGGCTGCTTCTTTTGCTGAGGCTCTTCACCCTATCCCCCGTCTGGGTACCACCTGGGAGTATCGGTTGGGTCCTCCAGAGGGTGTTCCGCTGCGCCTACTGTACATGGTTCCGAGTAGCATCATGTTCTCTGTGGGCTCCGTGGTTTCTTCTGCCCGGTAACAGTCAGAGGTGGTGGCACATTGGGGGCGGT
The DNA here is from genome assembly GCF_036172605.1 of Pelobates fuscus. Lineage (NCBI taxonomy): Eukaryota > Metazoa > Chordata > Amphibia > Anura > Pelobatidae > Pelobates > Pelobates fuscus. The sequence goes on along the minus strand of NC_086323.1, from coordinate 83,296,418 downwards.
GAGGTTGCTCCCTGTAGCCCCGGGCCTGCTTATGGGCCGACATCTCTGGTCCACGGACCCGGGAACCTTGATGGGCCGGGCCCCCCCCGGAACGGGAGTGGCGGGGGGCTCTGATGGTGTTCCGCCGCCTGCGGCGGGGTGCCCTCCGTCGGTGTGGCCGATGTCTTGGGGTTACACCCCTGATGGCCCTCAGCCCGGGTAGGCCTGTAGGGGGTGTCGGTGTGCGGGTATTGGCTAGGCCCGAGGGGGCTCCCTTCTTCCCCCGACTCTCACCCCTCTGTACGTCCACCGTTGTTTGGGGAGGCGATCTGGCTCTGTGATTTTCAAGCGCTTCCCAGAAGTGCTGGAGGTGCTCATCGAGCCTCTGCAGGAATCGCTCTATGGGGCACCGATAGTTTTCTTCAGGCTGTTGCTCAATGCGGTGTGGTTGCTTGTCTCGGGTCCATTGTCGGCCCTGCACCTTAGTGGCATTTTCGTCCGCCATCTTGTGGGGTGCGTTGTTCGCCGATCGGGCGTTTGGCGCTTGCAATAGGGGCAGGTCCGTTCAGTGGGGACCGGTTTTGGTACAAGCTGGGGCGGACCGGGATCTCCCCCACCGGTCCGGGGGGGGGAGCAGGGCTGTGTTGTACGTTTGGGAGGGCACTAGGTCGCGCAGAGCAGGGGATCGGCCGCCTCCCCCGTCCGGCGATACTACTAGGCCTCACTCCCGTCGGACGCTCCGTGCACCCACGGGCGGCAGACCCGGGGCACCTCGGCTGGCTTCTGGGGTAAGTCGATTCAGTCTTCTTGTTTTTGTGTGTGTTCAGGCTGGCTGGAGTGCTTTTAATTCGTCTCGATAAGCAAATTGAGCTCGGAGCTCCCACGATGCACGTCCAGCCGCCATGAAGCCCAGGCCCCGCCCCTCTCATCCATCTATTCTTCCCTCGGCTTCTCCTTCCCAAGGGTTACCGTCGGTTGATGTTCATGTTGCCAATTTGAGGAAGTTGTGGGATCAGACTCGACAAATTCTTCTGCACAATTCTATGCTGGTTAAGAAACACGCTGATAAACGTAGAAGGGCGGCTCCGGTGTTTGTTCCAGGTGATAGAGTATGGTTGAGTACAAGAAACATTCGTTTAAAAGTGCCTTCCATGAAGTTCTCTCCTCGTTATATTGGACCTTACAGGGTGCTGACTCAAATTAACCCAGCTGCGTATCGTCTAGCTCTTCCATCTGCCTTACGCATCCCTAACTCATTTCATGTTTCATTGCTGAAACCACTAGTCTGTAACAGATTTTCCTCCACGGTCTCCTCCCCTCGCCCTGTTCAGGTGGAGGGTCAGGAGGAGTATGAGGTTAACGCTATCGTCGATTCTCGAATCTCCCGGGGGAGAGTACAATATCTGGTCGATTGGAAGGGATATGGTCCTGAGGAGAGGAGTTGGGTGCCTCAAGAGGATGTTCATGCTCCTCGTCTCCGCAGGGCGTTTCACTTCCGCTTCCCATCTCGTCCCGGTTCATTCCGCCCGGTGGGCGTTTCTGAGAGGGGGGGTACTGTCAGGGTACCTGAAGTCTCTACCTCTGGGAGAGGTAGAGACTTAGACGTCTATCCATCCAGACGATCTGTTTCCCCTGTTCCTCGCGGTCCATCCGGTCACATAAACGCCGGCCGCGAGGGAGTCACTTCCTTTTGTAGCATGACGTCCGGAAGTCGACGTCATGACGCCAACCCGGAACGACCTGTCACTCAATTGTTTGGAGACTAATCAGGACTCGTCGGAGGCGTGTCTACCCTTCTGAGCCAGGGTATTTAACAGTGCTTCTCTCATTTGCTCATTGCCCTGTCGTGGTTCTAGCCTGCCTAGTCACACAGTGCTCTGGTATTTTCAGTTATCCCTTTGGTTCCGACCCGGCTTGTTTGACTTACTCTGTTTACCTCTGTTATCCTTGACCCGGCTTGTTCCTCGCTTACCTGTCTTCTCGTTCCCTCGACCTCGGCTTGTCTCTGACCATTCTCTATATTCTCCGTACGTTAGTCCGGCCATTCTAAGGTCCGGTATACGTATCCTGTACCTGTTTGTACTCTGCGTGTTGGATCCCTGTCCCGATCCTGACAACTTCAAAAATAATTTTAAAAAAAATGTAAACAAATACTGAAGTTTTACTTTACTGTACAGCTATTCACATATGAAATAATATAGGGATCAGCAACCTATGACAGGTAGGGTGCCTTTGCAATGGCCAGCCTTAGGCAATCACAGAGGGTGCACATTGAAAGGAGACACTTGTCACGATATGTGTCTCTTGCGGCATCCTGCGATCACTGAAATTATGTCTCTTCTGTGTTCTGATGCACACGCACTGATGCACACGTAATTGTAACTAGAAAAATGAATGCACAGGAACAGAGGGGTTGAGGGCCCTGCTAAATGAGCTTACATGCTAGGGGATAGGGGATCCACAGCCCGTTCCATGCACCAACCATTCCATGTGTGCCAAGCAGATTTGAAAGATTGTATCATGCTGGGTGCCCATGCACCTTCGAGAAGTCAGGGAGTCGATTGGAAAACTCAGTCGATAGACCAAGGTCCACAGAAATCAGCCACACCATGAGTCTGAGGAAGTTCTGAAGAATCAAGGGGTGAAACATTCCTTCTGGACCTCATAGGAGAGAGAAAAGATAAAAGGAGCCGTGGGAGGTTGGAAGTCATCTCTAGAAGACGGGGGAACCATGGTTGTGATGGCTAAAAGAGTCATCAGTACCAGACTGCCCAATTGGCAGCAGAGATGGAGGAGATATCGTGGGATTAGCACACAGGGAGGGAAAGCATAATTCCTTTGTTGGACCAGTCTTGCGAAAATGTGTTCATCACCAAAGCCGTAGGATCAGGTCTACAACTGAAAAACTTGAATGTGTTGATGATGTTGATGTGTAACATCGATTCCAAATCTGACCATTTTCTGCACGTGGAGACTTCTCCACAATGTGTGCTCCAGCCTTAGGAACTGGTGTCAGATTCAATCCAAAAATGGCATGGCCATTCCAAGTCTCCCTGTGTAGGGGCTACCAGTAGCTCCATGTCTAGCGTGACAAGTACGAATGCCTGCCCCTGTGGTACGATGCTTGAAGACATTGTAAAGCCCTGTACTGAAGAGGGCCAGGAAAACTGGCATGTATAGAGGCAGCTAGGAGTCCAATCACACGGGAAAAGTGTTTTAGGGAGAGACTTGAGGCACTGAGCATGTGTCTTATCTCCTTCTTGATGTTTCTTAATTTTAACATTAGGAGATGTAGAGTCTGATGATTGTAAACCACAGTAAGGCCGATGGATTCTATCCATTGGGTAAGGAAGAGGTTGGATTTCTCCCAATTGATGTAGAAACCCAGGTTCTGTAACAAGGTTGTTGTCCAAGCAAGATGAGTGTGGAGTAAAAGAAATGATTGCAAGAGCTGGGGATATTGTCCAGACAGATAATAAGGAAAACTCCATGACTTTGGAGAAGCGCGATAACCGGCTTCATGAGCTTGGTGGAGCACCAAGGGGCAGAGAAGAGGCCAAAGTGAAGGCATCAGAATTGCCATTTCTGGCCTTGCCATGTGAGCTGAAGGAAGTGAGCCTGTGAGTTGCATGAAGTGAGCCTCTGCAATTGGCACCGTGAGGTAGGCGTCTTGGAGATCTAGTTTGGCCATAAAATCAGATGATTGGAGTAGATCCCTCAGTTGTGTTGAATAGCGCTCAGATCCATGTAGCATAGCCGAATCGCCACCGGGGTAAAGCTTTGACTGCTCACATGGCTGTTGCCCAAAATAGTTCCATAAGAAAAGAGGTAGCGGTCGGTCAACTTTCAGGAGTTCCCATACGAATGTTACCAAAGACCCCCACTGGCTCGTAGGGAGCGAATGGTCCCTGAGTTCAGGAGAGTCTTTTCCCCGAAAAGCGCTCTCCTGGCTTGTCTGAGGATGGAGTAGGCAACAGTATGATTTTCACGGGATTCGTGAGGCAATGACTCAACAACCAAGTACCGCTGCCTGCGTTCGGGAGACAAAATGGCCACCATTTGCTAGCGCATGTGGGTTCGGTTATACGAATGGTGGCCACCCAGAGAGAGTACTTAAGTTAGTGGTTTATTTGAAGTTAACAAGCAGGTGGGGTTCGGTGATTAATGGAAAGATAAACAGGGGAGTACATAACATAAGTCATGGCTTCAATGTCACTAGAATATAAGTAATTAAAATCCCGGGGTTGAATAACCCAGTAGAAAAGGGGGAGAAAGGAATAACAAAGTTACTCACAGTAGTGAAGAAGGCAACTAACTAGCAGAGAACCAGAGAGCAGAGAACCATCTGATCAACACTAACACTGGACACCAACTCTCTGTTAGGGAAGGAGGAGGCAGTAACCATACAAAAAAACGCGGGAAAAAAACATCAAAAATGGCTGCCATGGGTGAATATGAACCAAAGAGTTGGCCGTGGCGGCAAATAGAGATGAATTCAACACCCGTTCGGGAGCCAAACAGGCTATAGAATAGACTCTAATAAGGAAAAAAAACGGTTGTTTAGGAGTTGAACAGTATTTTACAAACAAATTAAACATAGTCTTTTTGAAAAGAAAGTCCTGAATGATCGTTTGGTAGTAATTGGCTATTCGGGAGTTGAACATTATGGTAAAAACTAATGAATGCAATGAATAGGTGCAAACAGGCATTCGGGAAACGAATGCGCCATGAATGAACATGTCAAAATGGCTGCTTAATACCCTCTGAGAAAAGGCGCATGCATGGCTGTTTTAAAAAGCTAAACTAGCACTGAGACTGTATATTCATGGCGAAAAGGTGGGAAAAAGATGTAAAGAGAGCTCTCAATGAGCACATAAGCCTCCTAAGAGGCTAGTAGTGCCCAGAGGGCAAAGGGGAACAATAGGAGAATCAGAACATTAGGAATATTATACTTACATAAGTAGTTAACAATCAGGTAATTAATCATAGATTAATTACCAAAAAGGGTTAAAATATATAGATACTAAGGGGGCGTGTCCGAGCAGCGCATGTGAGCGGACGTGCGGGACGAGAGCTCTCCCGGACAGCGGCTTTCACAGCCTGATATAGCCGATAACCCGACCTACAAACGAGCTGAGTATTGAGGGGACATACCACACACCAGCATGGTGTCGAAAACAGCGAAAAAATGTAAGCAAAAGACGCTGAATTCGCACTTTGAAGTGCACCAAACACTGGACCAGGGAGACCAAGATGGCACCAATAGGCCTAACTCTCCGGCACAAAACGCTGACATAGGGGATCATGCAGCAGATCGCGCTGAACCCTCCAACCCAGCAACAGACCTCTCGGTGAGGACAATAATGCAGGAGCTGAAAGCATCATTCAAAGCAGACATCCAGCAACTGACTGCAGAAATAAAAGCTGACATTAATAATATAGGTGAAAGAACCGCCAAGCTTGAAGAGCGTTAAGAGCATTAGAGGAATCCCTGAAGCAATACAGAGCTCTGATCTGCCTAGGTATGTGCAGGACTTATTCAAATCACTGATACCCTCTTTGAACAACCTGGACCTAATGCTAGACAGAACACACAGACTTCCTAAACCGAAACACCTGCCTCCAGACGCAACTAGAGACGTAATCACCAGAATCAATTTTTACACTGTAAAAGATAGGATTATGCAAGCCTCCAGAAACCTGACAAAATGGCCGGAATCCTACCAGCACATCAAAATCTTTACAGATTTATCCTCCGCCACTATGCTTAAACGGCGCACCTTTGCACCCATAACCACAGCACTGAGGAATGCTAACATCCCCTATAAATGGGGCTTTCCCACCAAACTACTAGTGAAGAGGAATGGGGTGGATAGAGCTATCACCGACCTAATGGAAGGCAAACGTCTCCTACAGGAATGGCAAGTACCGCTTCCCTCTATTGGTGCGGACCAACCGACCTCCACCTCCAACCCAACACTGAAATCTCTGGCCAGGGACTGGTCACAGGCCCGCAAGACCCGCCGGCCTTCAGCGAACTCTGGTGCCTCAGTTACCTGATCTTGCTTAACGGTCATGAAGGCGAGAATTCTTGGAGACAGTGGTACCATCTAGACCTGTAGTAATGTAATGTATTGATTTATAGTGTGCCAGATGCATACCGATTAGATCTCATTATGACTGTTTTATTGACTACCCCCTGCTCTTCTCCCCCCCCTCCCCCCCGGTTTAATGGCTAATTCAATGTTAAAGTACCTAGCTGTTCCGGGCGAGCTGTGACCCGCTCTTTGCTAACTTTACTTAGTTAACTAATATGTTAGACCGTATAACCTTTCTGCAAATGTCTCACATATATCACCCCCAAGGCCTACTACTGGCCATGATTATCCGTTGCTATGAGCAGCTGAATGTCACTCTCCGTGACATACGGAATGTTGTAAATAGTTTTTCCCCAGTTTTCCCTATCCCCAAGACAGCGGGCATGTTAGATACAGATTATGGGTTGGCCACGAGTGATACGATACCACTGGTGGGTGTATGTCAGGGTACCTGAAGTCTCTACCTCTGAGGGAGGTAGAGACTTAGAAGTTCATCCGTTCAAAAGGGCTGTTTCCTCCGTTCCTCGCGGTCCTTCTGGTCATTTACACGCCGGCCGCGAGGGATCCACTTCCTTTTGTAACACGACGCCCAGCAGTCGACGTCATGACGCCAACCCGGACCGACCTGTCACTCAATTGTCTGGTAACTAATCAGGACTCGTCGGAGGCGTGTCTACTCTCCTGAGCCAGGGTATTTAACAGTGCTTCTTCCATTTGCTCATTGCCCTGTCGTGGTTCTAGCCTGTCTAGTCACCCAGTGCTCTTGTATTCCAGTTATTCCTTTTGGTTCCGACCCGGCTTGTTTATATTACTCTGCTTATCTCTGTTACCCTTTGACTCGGCTTGTTCCTCGCTTACCTGTCTTCTCGTTCCCTCGACCTCGGCTTGCCTTTGACCATTCTATCTTTCTCCGTACGTTAGTCCGGCCATTCTAAGGTCCGGTATACGTACCTTTCTACTGTCTGTACTCTGCGTGTTGGATCCCTGTCCCGATCCTGACAGTGTACACGGGTCCAGTAGGATGACCTTTTGGCAGGAATCAAGAAAAGGGTTAAGGGTTAAGGAGGGCAGAGAGCCCATACCCTCACAGTAGCACCCTCTATACCCACCCTAATGTCGATTTAATCCCTAAATGCCAAGGGGCTAAATTCTCCGAATAAAAGGACACTAGCCTTAAATGAAGCCAAAAAAGGCCGAGCCCTCATAGCGTATTATCAGGAAACGCATTTCACCTGGAAGGGCAGTCCGAAGTTTAACTCTAAGGACTACCCTCACGACTTCCACACTTGTTACAAAACTAAGAAACGAGGTGTTTCAATACTGATCAGCAAAGATGCCGCATTTTCATTAGTACGCAAGATCAGTGACAAAAAGGGACGATACTTAATTTTGCAATGTCTTATCAACAATAATCCCTACACCTTAATTAATGTGTATAGTCCTAATGATAACCAACATGATTTCCTACTTACAATTTTAGCACTTGCAGATATATACAAATATGGGGAGGTCATTTTGGGCGGTGACACTAACTTTCTGATGGACAGTAACATGGACTCCTCATCCACAGCTATTATCTCAGCGACCTCTCTCGCACAGAGAGCGGCACTAACGTCTAAGATATGCGACACCCTATCCTCCCATCAGCTGGTAGACCCCTGGCGCATTCAGCACCCTGCAGAGGTCGAGTTCACCTGCCACACAGCTGTGCACAATAGTTACTCTCGCATAGATAGGTTTCTAGTTCCGGCCACTTACCTGCCTAATATAGAAGAAACTACCATTGGGCTGATTTCGTGGTCGGACCATGCGCCCATCACGATGAGCCTGAGAGCACCCTTTCCCAGCAAAGGTACTGGTTCCTGGAGGCTAAATGAGACGCTTCTAGCAGACCCCACCGTTATTGCACAGATAACTGTAGACCTCACTAACTATTTTCAAGAGAACACACTAAAGAGACCTCTGTAGACCAAATCTGGTTAGCGCACAAAGCATGTATCCGAGGCAGTTTCATAAAACAAGCAAGCCGAGCAAAAAAGCTAAGGACTGCAGAATACAACTCCCTCATATTTGAAATTGCTCAATTAACGCATTCTAACAAACACAGCCCCAATCCCACGACGCACACACATCTCCTACAGTTACAATCCAGACTTAGAAATTTGGAGATGGCCAAAACGACCTATGCTCTCCGTAAAGTTAAGCACAACTTTTTTGCCAATGGGAACAGAGCAGGTGCAAAACTGGCTGCGCAGCTTAAACGTAGAATGGCGGCCTCAAGAATAGCCTATCTGGAAGATGGGAAAGGAGAACGCATAATAGACCCACAGGGAATAGTATCTAAATTTGCGAGCTACTACGGAGACCTATATAACTTAGCAAACGACCCAACCATCACTACCCCGAATCCACAAACCATAAGTGACTTCTTGGGAGACTTGGACCTGCCCGGCTTGACTGACAAGGACAGAGAAACATTGCAAAGCCCATTCACCCTGGAGGAACTGACTGATACCATATCCCACCTCCCTGCTCACAAATCCCCAGGCCCAGATGGCCTCCCCAACGCATATTATCATACCTTTGCCTCTCTGATTTCTCCACACCTCCTAGAGGTCCTGAATGAGAGTTCGCAAAGTGGCATTTTACCGAAGGAGATGCTTCTAGCCCATATCTCTACCCTCCCGAAGCCAGGGAAACCCCCAACACACTGTAAAAACTTTAGACCTATATCCCTACTTAACAGTGATGCCAAAATCTATGCGAAACTCCTTAGCAATAGGCTAGCACCGCTCCTTCACAAACTTATACATAACGACCAGTCAGGTTTTGTGAAGGGGCGACAGGGCTCAGATAACACCAGAAAGATTCTCAACGTAATAGACGCCATACATAGACAGGGATCGGAGGGCCTATTCTTGGCACTGGACGCCGAGAAGGCCTTTGATCGCCTAAATTGGACGTATATGACCGAAGTCCTGAAAAAATTTAATTTTCCTGAGAGCGTCATAACGAGCATTATGGCCCTGTACAGTGCCCCAGCAGCCAGGGTGTCCCACAATGGCTTTTTATCCCAACCGTTCACAATCACGAACGGCACTCGGCAGGGGTGTCCACTCTCTCCCCTCCTCTACATACTATCTCTAGAACCCCTGGCACACAAAATCCGTGCTCATCCTGACATCCATGGTATGGACATATACGGCAGAACGTATAGCCTAGCACTTTTTGCTGATGATATTTTCATAACCCTCTCTAAACCACAACAATCTTTGCCTCCACTCATGGCCCTGTTAAAAAGATTTGGTGACATTTCCCATTACCGTTTGAATCAAGATAAAACCCAAGCGTTACCTGTAGGACTGCCGAAACCAACGATAGACTCCCTGCGCGGCGACTTCCACTTTGATTGGAGGTCGACATCCATTATGTATTTGGGGATGAAGATAGCGTCCACAATACCCAAAACAATAACTCTCAACTACAACTCCCTAGTCCTAGTGTGCAAGACTGAATTGAACAAATGGAAACATGTCATGCTATCATGGCTGGGCAAAATCAATGCGTACAAAATGATGATCCTTCCCCGTATCCTATACTTCTTCAGAATGTTACCCTTGAAACTCCCCACCCAATACTGTAAAGATCTACAGAAACTCTGTAATGCATTCATCTGGGCGGGTAAAAAACCTAGGGTGCCGATACGACTCCTTCAACTCGCACCCAGAATGGGAGGGGTGGGTCTACCGAACATCGGACAGTACTATAAAGCTGCGGCATTGACTGATGGCGTCCTCCTCCATGCCCAGCCCAATCTCTTGCAATGGACTGACATGGAGAAAGCGCAAAGTCCAAACTTACCCATCATTGACTATATGTGGACACCTCGACGACTTAGGACACGAAGGCCCACGCTCTTTCCGACTACATCCCATACCATAAACACATGGGACAGCTTCCTCTCGAGCCTAGGCCACCAAGACAAATTCCACCCGAGAGCACCCATTTCGATTGTTAAAACTGTGTCACAAGACATCCCACTACCACTCTAGTCCACTGCAGGGATCACCCACATATCTCAGCTGGTAAGGAACAAAGAAATAATCCCCTTCCCCGAACTGCAGACCCGTTGGCAACTGCCAAACCAAGCCATTTTTTCCTACCTGCAATTGAAGAGTATCCTTACAGCATATATGCCACACAGTCACACAACACCTGACTCCAACTGGGTTTCCCCTGCCCTGCTCTTGTCAGGTCCGCACCGACAAAACCAAAACTCTGGCACTGTGCTATAGGGAATGGCAGGAGATCGCACCCACAGCACCCCCGTCCTACAAAGACCAGTGGGAGGCAGACTGCAATGAAACCCTAACACATAGCGACTGGTTACATGCCCTGAATGGGCTCTCTAAGTGGACCCGCTGCTACTCGCACGTAGAAGCGCATAGGAAACTTCTGTACCGATGGTACATGACCCCACAGCGTCTCCACCGTATATTCCCCAACACCCCGCCTACCTGTTGGAGATGTAGCAATGCCCTAGGTACATTGAAGCATATTTGGTGCTCCTGCGAGGCTATCCAACCCCTATGGACACAATCTCGCACCATACTAGACGAACTGGAAATCCCAGACTTTCCCCTAACCCCCACGGTGTGCCTACTTTTACTCCTGCCCTCACAGTTAAGCCCAGGTGAAAAACAAATTACAGTACTAACTTTGATGGCAGCAAGGAGCCTCTTAGCACAGTGCTGGAAATCCCAGCAATGCCCATCCATGTCTCAATTACGAGATAAGTTAGATCAATTTTGTACCTACAAAAGGTTATCCCTAACAACGGCACGATCCCAACAAAGATTTGACACCACATGGCATGTGTGGGAGACTACATATCGAAACACTCATAAGACCCAACCACGCACACCACCTCCTACAGGACCATGATCCAGTAAAACCCCAAAACACGCACCACACTCTTCAGCTCAAACAAGCCCACTTTGTCACCTGTCTTTAGCCGCATCCATCAACCCCTGCTAGTTAGCCTTGTTAACGATGCCCCAATTTTCCAAGTTTTAATCCCCTGCGAAAGAACACCCGAACCTTCCCTTCTTAGCGGAACCACACTCGTACTGATGGAAAACTCACCTGGTTACCCTCTCTTATAGAACAAGATGGTATACTGGCGGCATCGCCACTAACTGGTTAAGAGAAGGGGAACTGTTTTGATGTTTTGCTGACAACTGTTGATGGCATCAAGTATGACTGCACTTAGATTGTTATAATGTAACCGCCAACGATGGTGATATATACCACACTTATCAATGTATCTTGGTAATACCTTTGTGAAACATGTAATCGTTGTTACCCTTCCCCTATTCTTCCTTTCTGTATCCCTATTATTTGAAAATGCAATAAAAACTAAATTTAAAAAAAAAATATATAGATACTAGCCATAAAACTATAAATGGTAACTATATTAAAATATAAAAATAATTACAATAATAAGGAAAAAACAATCCCACAGTTAGGAATCTATGGGACCAAGTTCTACTTAACTGAGGGAGCAGCAAAGCAGGAGGAAGTGGTTAATTTGGTGTCACCTGTTATGGGATGAGGGTGTCACTGATTGGCTGACCGTGTTACTAGGCGGATATTGTTACTGCAATGTTTATGCTTGGTTTTTTTTTATTGATTTCATGTATAATTTCTTTGTTGCTGAGGGAAATAAAGAAAGAGTGCAGCATAATCCTTGCCTCCGTGTCTTGCCTCCGTGTTATTCTGAGAACAGCAACAATACCACATACTTTTTTTTCCTTGTAAATAGACATGATACAAATACTTTTTTATTGCAAAGTTTTCTTTAACTTCTAAACAGCATTTTAAATGCTCTAATATAAAGCACATTGACAGGACATTTGAAATAGAAAAATAGTCTGCCTCTCTTCAAATAACTGCATGGAAAAGCACCAAACTGCCCCTGTATAGTTTTGCCGAAATAAATATTGAGCTGATGAGTGCATCAAGGCCAGAACAGCAGAAGTAACCAGTCATATGGGGACTGAAAGCCCAGGTACCGCATAATGTGTTTCGCACAGTGACCTGTTTAATTATTAGCTTAGCATTTTAATCCACTGAATAATGATTTCTCAGTTATACAGGAGAGGCTGGTAGTTTTCCATGTAAAATGTTACACATTACCTTCAAAAAGGCCATAAAATCTAGGAATTAGTATTCTTTTTCGTTATAGTATTGTAATGAAGAAATGAATGAGATTACAAGAATTTAAAAGGACACTCAACTTACTTGAATTGTAAAAATACAATGGAAAAAAGTCAACCCATTGCTTTCTTATTTCCAATAAATTGTAAGGAGAAACTGACAAAAAAAACTGGTCAGTACATGTAAATGTGTTTCCCATATACCCCTGTGTACTGTTTAATATTAGGGTTAACAAGGCTATTAAAATGTATATACTGTACACAGCGCAAACTGGTGATATTAAATCCAAACTGGTGATACTTATGCCTTTTGTGGCTATTGTCCAGGACGCCCATACTATATCTTTTACATATATATAATTGGCATATTGGGGTATTGCTAAATCTGTTGATTTTGCAAAAAAACAAGAGGAGGGAGAAAGAAAGAAGGAAAAAAGGGAAAAAGGAGAAGAAAGGAAAAGGAAAGAGATATCAGAGATTTTGATTTAATTGAGGCGCTCATTTGTGTGAAATAAGGCTTTAAGGCCAAAAGATATAGAATATTTAACAACAACACGGCAAATAGAAAGAATCAAGAGTAGACTAAAAGGAAGGGGAAAAAAAGAGAGAGAAGGGAAAATAAAGGAAAAGTTAAAGGAAAGGGGGAAGTAAAAGAAAGAAAGGGAGAAGGAAGGAGAGGGTGAAAAAAAGAAAAAGGGGAAGAAAAAAAAAGAGAAGATAAAGCAGAAGAAAGAAGAAACAAGAAATAAGAAAGAGAAAGATAAGTGAAAAATGAAAGAGAAAGATAAGTGAAAAATGAAAGAGAAAGAATAAAGAAAGAGAAAAGAAAAAGGAGAAAAGAAAAGGAAAAAAGAAATTTGAAGTCAGTTAAAAAGCAAGTCCACATAAAGATTAATCGGCAGTGGTCTGATGTCATCACTTTGGTGTAACGGTTACAACATGGCTTAGAAAAAACTGCATGAAACTAAATCCTCTACGAGGAAAGACAAAAAAGATTCCCTCCAGGATAAATCCCAGGATAAATCCTTAACAACTTAACAACTTATTTTTCTCTCCAGCAACATAAGATCACCAAACAGAAATTAAACGATATGGATCTCAGTTTGGAAAGTTTGGAGCGATACCCAATAAGAAACCCTGACAAAGATCCGATAACTATTTCCTTGTTCCACACTAGTCTTAAGGCTAACCTAGATGAGATTAAAGCTGAATTGGCCTCAACTGCTGCAGAAATCAAATTGGATATAAAAACTGAAATAAATGCACTTGCTGCAAAAATGGAAAGATTTGAAGACCAACTAAAACAATTAGACTTTCAAGTTAAAAATTTAACAGATGATTGTCAAAAGGCACACCAGGACATTTCAGACTTACAAAATAAATTATCTGATTTGGAAGATCGATCTAGGCGAAAAAAATTACGATTCAGAAAAAGGCAGACAAGAAGATGTAAAGCAAACTTTGATGGAGTATCTATCTGCACTGGGTGTTCCTTTTAAATCTTCAGACCTGATAATAGAAAGATGCCATAGGACATTTAAACCACAAGCAATCCAAAATGACTCTCCTCGTGATATCGTTGGATGTTTCTACTCGTTTTATTTTAAAGAAACCATCCTGAAATCTGCAAGAATTAATCCACTTTCTGATGGCTCTTTCCAGAAAGTTAAAGTATTCCAAGATCTATCTTTTGAAACTAGAACAAAAAGAAAAGTATTCAGTCTTGCTACTCGATCCCTGAGAAGCCATAATATAAAATACAAGTGGCTTTTCCCTTTAAAACTTAGCCTTTCATATGAAGGGAAAAGAGAAATATTTGATAATAATGCAAGTCTAACAGATTGGCCTAAAAATAACAAATTATTTCCGTAGTCATACAACTCATTATTGTAGGGGGTAAATGTATTTTTTTTTTTTTTTGCATAGAGCCTTCTTTCGCTACTATACGTATATTATATGTGATGGAATACAAGACACATATTCATGGTTAAGATATTTAATATAACTTTATACGCACTAAGGTATAATACTTGTAACTAACACTTGAAAAAACATTTACTTGCAACTTTTGTTGCTCTTATATACTAAAAATGTACAAAATTGTCTCACAAGATTAATATATTCGCTATAAATAGTTAGCACTTAATAGACTTATATTCTATGCACTATTTTTAAGGTTAAGTTTCGCGAGTCAAAGAGTAATGAAGGTATCCATAAAGTTAATTTAATATTTTTTTTTATTATTATTATTTTTTGCCGTACAGTGCCTTCTTTCACTACTATACGAATATTATACGTGTTGGAATACAAGATATATATTCATGTTTAAGATATCTACTATAATTTTATATGCACTAAGGTAAAATATTTGGGACACAACTAACACTTGAATAACACTTGAATAATGCAATATTTACTTGCAACTTTTGTTGCTCTTATATACTAAAATGGTTCACAACATTAATACATTAGCCATAAATAGTCTGCACTTAATAGATTTATACTCTATGCACCATTTTCAAGGTTAAGTTTTGCGAGTTAAAGAGTAATGAAGGTATCCATAAAGTGAACTTAATTTTTTTTTTCTCTTACATGTGAGATCTATCTCAAGAAAGACGGAGGGCACTTTAGCGGCAGGCTCCCTATTCAAGCATGGTTTAGGGTTTCCCCTCTTGTGTAGTTACACTACTCTATTTTCATTGTGCCTATATGGCTTTCAATGTTTACAACAGTATTAGGTCTTTACCTAATAGTCGGATGACTGATGATGTTGGACTTATTCAGAGTCCAATGATAGGAAGTATATGTTTTGGGTTTTTCTTTTTTTTTTTTTTTATTGTGTTATGTTTTTTCTTTTTTGAACAGGAAGCCAAAAAATATAGCTTGTGAGTATCTTTATGCTGAAGTTTCTATCCTTGAACGTCCAGGGGCTTAATACAAATAAGAAAATACATAGATTGTATAACTCCTTGATGGAACAAAATATACAGGTTGCTTTTCTACAGGAAACGCACTGGCTTAAAGACACCAGACAAACATGCGGTGGAGATAAATTTTCAACTACGATCCAAGCCTCATTAACCAATAATAAAAAAGGGGGGTGGCAATTATATTTAACAAAGATCTCAAATTAGATATTTTACATTTAGAACTAGATCCAGAAGCCAGGTTCATTATTTTGGTCTGCAAGAAAGATGACAAGATCTTCACATTGGTTAATGTGTATCTCCCTAATGTTGACCCAACGACTAAATTTCTTTGATAATGGATAAAGTTGATAAGATTAATTAAGGGATACTTGATCATCGCTGGTGATTTTAATTGTGTTAGTGATCCCTCCCTGGACAGAACTATCTCATCTCCTTCTGCTAACAATAAAGGACCTATTAAGCAAGCCAAAAAGTTAAATAATATCTGCAAGCAATATAATTTATATGACATCTGGAGACTATTTCACCCCCTTAAAAAAGACTTCTCCCATTTATCTGGAGTTTATGGTACTTACTCCCGGATAGACTTTTGTTTAACAAACGCTATTACAATTCCGCTCTTTAATCATATTAATATTAAGGAAAATACATGGTCAGACCACAGCTTCGTTTTATTCGACCTTGGTAATTCTCCTCCTCTCCTTCGTAATACCTGGAGACTGAACAATGCCCTCCTAAAGGACACTAATAATAGGGAGGATTTGACCAAGTTACTAGAATATTTTTTGGTAGAAAATAACACGGTAGACAGCTCTCCTTTGATAAATTTGTGTTCTCATAAATACGTAATGAGGGGTTATCTAATCAAAATAGACCATGTCCTTAAGAAAAAAAACGGCACAAATTTGCCGGATTTATATATCGAATTTTATTCATGCTCAAAATGTAATAAACTACACTCTACCTCTGAGCTGAGAACTCGATTAAAAGAGTTGCAAATACAAATCAACTTAAAAGAAGAGGAAAAAATTAAGCTAAATATAAATAAACTAAAACTAAACCATTATCTCTCGGGCAACAGAGCGAGCAAAAGTTTAACTAGGAGATTACGTAATCATCATGCTAAAAATAGGGTAGAAAAATTAGTGGTCTATCTAATTGTATACTCCACCCCATCTCAGATTGGACAAAAGTTTAATCAGTTCTATCAAGACTTATACATTCTAAAACTGTCCCCAGAAATAACGGACATCCAAGGATATTTATCTAGTTCCCTAATTCCGAGAATTTCTTCCCAGGATCTGACCAACTTAAATAAAAAAATCTTTCCTGAAGAAGTTCAATTTCAAATTGATAGATTAGCCACAAATAAAACTCCTGGCCCTGACGGCTTTACAAATTTATACTATAAATATATGAAGCCTCATCTATTAAAACCTCTTACTGAAATGTTTAATCAAGTTGCAGAAAATGAGGCTATACCAAAGGAACTATTACAGTCAAATATTGTCCCTATCTTGAAAACGGGCAAAGATAGTTCGGACCCAAGAAACTATAGACCAATTGCATTAATCAATGTAGATATGAAAATATATTCCGCCATTATTGCCGAGAGACTGAAAACTATTATAACTAAACTTATCCATCCGGACCAAATAGGGTTTATCCCCGGCAGATGGGCATCAAATAATACCCGAAAGCTCATTGACATTATTGGCCTAGCCAAAGTTCACGCTGAGCCTCTCCTGGCCCTGTCTTTAGACGCAGAAAAAGCGTTTGACAGGGTCAGGTGGAGCTATTTAAGAGAACTCCTTAAGGCATATGGCTTTAAAGGATGGATATATAATGCAATTTTGGTATTGTATTCTTCTCCCTCGGCTAGAACCGTAGGCCCCAATATTACTTTGACTTGGTTCGATCTTAAAAATGGAACAAGATAGGGCTGCCCCCTGTCACCTCTTCTTTATATCTTGTCTCTTGAACCTCTCGCTGTCAATATCAGAAATAATCAGTTAATAAAGGGGGTCCCTACGAAATTTAATGACATTAAGATTGCATTATATGCCGATGATGCTTTGGTCACCCTTACATCTCCGGAGGATTCATTAGCTGCACTAATGGAAGAAATTGATAAGTTTTCAAATATTTCTAATTTTAAGTTAAATATTTCAAAATCTACTGTTTTAACCATTAACCTGGCTTCGTACCAGGTTGAAAGGTTATCTAAAAAATTCGAATTTATCTGGACTGATAGAGAAATAAATTACTTGGGTCTCAGTTTCCCTGCTAACGCCTCTCACATAATGGAGAGGAATGTTATGCATCTAATGCAAGATATGAATCAAAACTTAAGAAAATGGAAAAACTTAGAAACTCTGTGGACAGGTAGAATCAACATTATAAATTCTTACATTTTACCAAAATGTTTGTACTTGTTCTCTATGGTCCCTCTTAAAATTCCTAAGGCTTGGTTAGTAATGATCCAATCTGCCATTAATAAATTTATCTGGAAAAATAAAAAGCCTAGCATAAGTCATAAAAATATCTCTAAAAAATTGTCTCAGGGAGGGCTTAATTTTCCACACATTACTAATCTTTATTATGCTAATACTATCCGACATATATACACTTTACAAGAACCCCATTTTTTTTCTGAACCATGGTATAATATGGAATCTGAAGCTCTCCATGTTTGTGACTAAGTGGCTACTAAAAATGACTGGGCATACCCCATTTGAAATACCTTGGGTTGTCTACTTTTGCAAATGGAATGCCATCATGGGGGTAATTCTTATTCCTGGGCTACCATACGATCTCAAAGGCAAAATAACTAATCTGGCAAATTTCAATGTCAGAAAAATGAAATGCAAGCCTTATATGTGACTCTCTAACTTTCCGAAACACCATAAAACCTGTACATGGGGGGTACTGTTATTCTCGGGAGACTTCACTAAACACAAATATTAGTGTTTTAAAACAGTAAAACATATTACAACAATAATATAGTCCATAAAAGTGCAGTTTGTTTGTAAAAAATGCAAAAAAACTTCACTTTTACTTAAAATATCATCGTTTTAATACAATTTACCAGTTTTAAACACTAATATTTGAGTTCAGCGAAGTCTCCCGAGTAAAACAGTACCCCCTATGTACAGGTTTTATGGTGTCTTGGAGAGTTACAGTTTCAAATATAGTGCTTGCGAATTAAATTCTCTGCACTTTCTCCCTGTGTTGTCAGGCATGTCAATCAAATTTTAATTAATCAAATGACATAATTATGTTAAAAAATTACTTAAATATACATGTAGAATTTTAATATATATGCATTTATAGGTATTTAAAGTCTACGTGTATACTAATGTAATCTTTTATGTAATTATATGTATTTATCTCTATATATATATTTGCGGTTATTTGTATTTTATATATAGATAGATATATATAGAATGTCATTCTAAGTGTATAATTGTACACGTTCTGATCAAATGTAAACAAAACTAGAATTTGCGCTGTTTAACCGTAATCCACCTTTTTCGTGTTATGTTTGCAAAGAGGAGTGGTAAGCAATATAGCCACACCCACCCACTATGTCTAGTCTTTTTTAAAAGCCACTTAGTCACAAACACTGGACAAATTTAGCGTTCATATTTGCTTGTGTGTGAAAAATGCAAAAAACAAATATGAATGCTTACTTTGGATATCATCGTTGTAATACGTTTTACTGTTTTGCAACACTAATATTTGTGTTCAGCGAAGTCTCCAGAGTATAAGAGTACCCCACATGTACAGGTGTTTCCTGTAAAGGTGTTTCCAAGATGATGTCTTGGAAAGGTACAGGGTTAAATATAGGGCTTGCAAATTAAATTCTCAGGCATTTCATAATATGACTTATGTAAAATTATTATACACGCACACACACACACACACACACAAATATATATATATATATAAGAACTGCACAGATTTTTATTCTGTCCAATCACATACGTCAACGTTTCAGTCCTCACACTATTATCAAGTGATGAAAAAAAAAAAAATATATATATATATATACACACACACAATTATTATTTCTATATAGTTATTTATATATAACATCATTCTAAATGTATTTTGATCTCTCTCTCTATATATACCGTATTTTTCGCTCCATAAGACGCACCTCACCATAAGACGCACCTAGTTTTTAGAGGAAGAAACCCAGAAAACAATATATTCTGAACAAACTGTCCCATAGTGTTTCTTACTATGGGACAGTTTGTTCAGAATATTTTTTTTCTCCCCTGTCCCATAGTGTCCCCCCTCCCATAGTCTTCTCCCACCCCCTCCCCATAGTCTTCTCCCACCCCCTCCCCATAGTCTTCATCCCCCCTCCCCTCCCCATAGTCTTCATCCCCCCTCCCCTCTCCATAGTCTTCATCCCCCTCCCCTCCCCATAGTCTTCATCCCCCTCCCCTCCCCATCCCCATAGTCTTCATCCCCCTCCCCTCCCCATAGTCTTCATCCCCCCTCCCCTCCCCTCCGTCTTCATCCCCCCTCCCCTCCCCTCCGTCTTCATCCCCCCTCCCCTCCCCTCCGTCTTCATCCCCCCTCTCCTCCCCTCCCCATAGTCTTCATCCCCCCTCCCCATAGTCTTCATCCCCCCTCCCCTCCCCTCCCCATAGTCTTCATCCCCCCTCCCCTCCCCATAGTCTTCATCCCCCTCCCCTCCCCTCCCCATAGTCTTCATCCCTCCCCTCCCCTCCCCTCCCCATAGTCTTCATCCCCCCTCCCCTCCCCATAGTCTTCATCCCCCCTCCCCTCCCCATAGTCTTCATCCCCCCTCCACTCCCCTCCCCTCCCCATAGTCTTCTCTTCTCTCCCATACTGTCCCCCTCCCCTTGTCCCATAATTACTTACCTGTCTTGTAGCGTTTCTCGGCAGCACAGGGCGCACCGCGGTACTGGAACTTGAATTTCATGTTCCGGTTTCCGGCGGGACTGAAAGGAAGTGCGCACACTGAGCTGAGTGCGCACTTCCTTTCAGTCCCGCCGGAAACCGGAACATGAAATTCAAGTTCCAGTACCGCGGTGCGCCCTGTGCTGCCGAGAAACGCTACAAGACAGGTAAGTAAAACTTCATATTCGCTCCATAAGACGCACAGACATTTCCCCTCACTTTTGAGGGGGAAAAAAGTGCGTCTTATGGAGCGACAAATACGGTATATGTGTGTGTGTGTATATAATATATATGAAAGCTAAATTTGTCCAGTGTTTGTGACTAAGTGGCTTTTAAAAAAATACACACACACACAAACACACACACACACACGGTATATACAGTTGCAAGACAAAGTATGTGAACCCTTTGGAATGATATGGATTTCTGCACAAATTGGTCATAAAATGTGATCTGATCATCATCTAAGTCACAACAATAGACAATCACAGTCTGCTTAAACTAATAACACACAAAGAATGAAATGTTGCCATGTTTTTATTGAACACACCATGTAAACATTCACAGTGCAGGTGGAAAAGTATGTGAACCACTAGAGAGGGAGGTAAATTGCCTGCACACTTCCACATCTGGGTGGTCCGCCTGTGTGGTACTTGGTTCAATAAGCCCCATTTACTGAACCAAGTGGAAAATAGCAATGAACAAAATATGGGGACACTGGGGACACCGTCTTAAAGAGGCATTGTAACACAAAGTCTTAATATGTCCCCAGACGGTTCTTAAAGAGCCAGCATGGTCCAATACAAGTCCATAAGCCACAATGCAGTTCTTAAAGGGCCAGCAGCAGTACAATATAAATCCATTAGCCCAAATAATCTTTGTAAAGGGCCATACAAATCAGGGCCATAGTCATGAGGCTGGCAATCAGGCTCCTCCAAAAGCCAGGGGCAAAGGGCAGCTTGTCACCTAAGAATCCAGTGATAAAAGGCATTTTGTCACAGAGGTGTTGGTTACAACTGCCCTATAAGAAACACACACCAGTTCTGGGTTTGCTTTTCACAAAATGCATTGCCTGATGTGAATGATGCCTCGCACAAAAGAGCTCTCAGAAGACCTACGATTAAGAATTGTTGACTTGCATAAAGCTGGAAAGGGTTATAAAAGTATCTCCAAAAGCCTTGCTGTTCATCAGCCCACGGTAAGACAAATTGTCTATAAATGGAGAAAGTTCAGCACTGCTGCTAATCTCCCTAGGAGTGGCCGTCCTGTAAAGATGACTGCAAGAGCACAGCGCAGACTGCTCAATGAGGTGAAGAAGAATCCTAGAGTGTCAGCTAAAGACTTACAAAAGTCACTGGCAAATGCTAACATCCCTGTTAGCGAATCTACAATACATAAAACACTAAACAAGAATGGATTTCATGGCAGGATACCACAGAGGAAGCCACTGCTGTTCAAACAAAATATTGCTGCACGTTTACAGTTTGCACAAGAGCACCTGGATGTTCCACAGCAGTACTGGCAAAATATTCTGTGGACAGATGAAACCAAAGTTGAGTTGTTTGGAAGAAACACACAACACTATGTGTGGCTAAAAAGAGGCACAGCACACCAATATCAAAACCTCATCCCAACTGTGAAGTATGGTGGTGGGGGCATCATGGTTTGGGGCTGCTTTGCTGCATCAGGGCCTGGACGGTTTGCTATCATCGAAGGAAAAATTAATTCCCAAGTTTATCAAGACATTTTGCAGGAAAACTTAAGGCCATCTGTCTACCAGCTGAAGCTCAACAGAAGATGGGTGTTGCAACAGGACAATGACCCAAAGCATAGAAGTAAATCAACAATAGAATGGCTTAAACAGAAGAAAATACGCCTTCTGAAGTGGCCCAGTCAGAGTCCTGACCTCAACCCGATTGAGATGCTGTGGCATGACCTCAAGAAAGCGATTCACACCAGACATCCCAAGAATATTGCTGAACTGAAACAGTTATGTAAAGAGGAATGGTCAAGAATTACTCCTGTTGTGCACGTCTGATCTGCAACTACAGGAAACGTTTGGTTGAAGTTATTGCTGCCAAAGGAGGTTCAACCAGTTATTAAATCCAAGGGTTCACATACTTTTTCCACCTGCACTGTGAATGTTTACATGGTGTGTTCAATACAAACATGGCAACATTTCATTCTTTGTGTGTTATTATTTTAAGCAGACTGTGATTGTCTATTGTGACTTAGATGATGATCAGATCACATTTTATGACCAATTTGTGCAGAAATCCATATCATACTTTTTCTTGCAACTGTATATTGATGTCAAAATACAGTTAGAACAAAATTACACATATATAATTTTAAATTAATTTAAATATTATTATGTTTTAAATGTGTTTATTTATTTATGAATAAATAAACAGACAGTCCAGAGAATGTAATTGGCAAGCCCTATATTTAATCCTGTAACTTTCCAAAACACCATAAAACCATTACATGAGGGGTATTGTTATACTTGGGAAAGCTCACTGAATGCAAATATAAGTGTTTAAAAATCATAAAATTAATCATGACAATCAAACAAATATGAATGCTAACTTAGGTTTGTAAATTAATGACTACTAAAAAAGACTGGATATACCCCATTTTGAATACCTTGGGTTGTCTACTTTTACAAATGGTATGCCATGGTGGGGTTAAATTTCATTCCTGGGCTTCCATACTGTCTCAAAAGGGAACATAAGCACAGCAAACCAATCTTGCAAATTTCAATGTGCAAACATGGAAAAGGGAAACGTGCTACATTTGACTCCTGTAAGTTTCCAGAAACCCATGAAACCTGTACATGGGGGGTACTGTTGTACATATGAGACATTTCTGAATACAAATGTGTATTTAATGCAGTAAAATACAACAGTACGACAATATTCACAGTTAAAATGTCATGCAGAACTTGAAAAATAAAATGTCTCACACTTTTTTAGAATTTATTCATATTCAATTATATTTCATATATAAATATTTGATATGAAATGAAAGCCCTATTTCTCCCTAACAAAATTATATGTTTTTTTCTAAAAAAAATTTAGTCTAAAATTGAAGGTCGTCTTATACATAGAATGTCATTGCAGGAGTTAAAAAAAACACATAGGCTGTGTTGTGCTTGTGAATTTGATCGATTGTGTGCGCAGGTCTGGGAGATCTTGCGCAACTGCATGCTTCCTTGCATCACTCTGGACCACACCAAGCATTAGGCCTTGCCCAGACATCCCCGTAGGGTATCGTGGGCAGAGGGCATTGTTGCCGCCAACAGCAGGATGACGGTCCAGGGAACTAGTATCCGGACATGATCGGACCTCGGGGAGCAGCCTACCGGATTGTGAGATGGCCCGGGACCAGTGGAGGATCTTGATCAGCCAAACTGCACTTCAGTGCTATATATGTTTAAAATATGCATTTCTTAATTTTGGGCTCAAAAAATAGGAGTCGTCTTATACATGGAAATATACAGTAATAGATGTGGGTGCACTTAATATGAAAAAGGTGAAATATGGGTGAACAAACATATAGAGCAAATTCCCGGTTTTGTATACATTTTGTTTTGATTAGAACTAGTACAATTGGCTCAGTCCTTAAGGAGTTAAGAACCCAGACTAAAACAAAGAAAAACAAATGAAAACATAACTGTGAACTATTTTTGAGCAATTTGACCAACACCCATGCTTCCCTGCTATTGCGATCGTATTTAAATAGATTATTATTTTTTATATTTATTGTATATTGTCCTGATGATCCTAAGCCAAGGTTGGTTGAGATGTTGGCAATTCCCTTGTACACATTCCTTTTTTCATTCCTTATTCACATACTAAACAGTTAGATATCTAGATATATGATTTTTTTTTCCTGCATCTTTATGCAAATTACAGCTGTGATAATGAGAATGGTACACACATGGGAAATGGGATTTCTAGTATTTATTTTGTAGAGGGCATTGGCTGCTGTGCAATGAGAGAACCAAGCACTAGGCATATTCCAGCTGCCTATTGAGATTCCATACTAACTTGAGATGTTCAGTATAATGTACAAATGGACAAAATTCAAGGGATGTTATTTTTAGTGCAGTTAATACTGAAACTTTTATGCTTAACACCCAGCAATGAATCTTGCCCTGGGGGCCAGCTCCTGAAAATCCTAATCCTTGTTCTTGATGCATTGTTATTGCCATTAAAACTCTCATGTGGATCCCAGATTATAATGATACACACTAAAGAAAGCCCCTGAGAAGTCACACACTTGGACTGATAGGTAAATGGACATTGCTCCTTAAAAACAAACAGCTTTAGAAAACTAAATAAAAGTGCAAATATACAAAATACAATGTTCATATAAAGTGCCATTCTTAGCATAGAGTGCAAATAATTGTTATACTTACATTAATTACATTATTTTAAAAAAACACATATACATAGTATAGAAAACTTCATTAAAAATCCCTTTATATTCCTTCTATTGGAAGGACTCACATATACCAGAGTCCATTCTGCCTTGCTCTGGGTTTAAACAGCTCTGTAATGAGAAGGCTGGTTAATGTCCCACCTGTTTCTCCACTCCTTCCATTTGCGTAAACTGCAGCAACAAAGAGATAAATCCGAGGAGGCCCCAATAGTATTACATTATTCACTTTCATTGCAGAATAAATACAATTCAATTAAATCTATGTCAGCTCACAACTTAAAGGATTCAAAAAAAGCACTCAGTACACAGTACAAGCGACTCCTGAAAGTTGATTGATTCTTTGTCTCCTCTGATCACGTGATTGACACTGAGCCACCTGCAATGACATCCTCCTCCTCACCTGGACTACATTTGACCCAGGTTATTTACTAAAGTGAGAATTCAAAGGAAAATTGAAGATTATGCTAGCGCTAGTGTACTTATAATCTTAATTTTAATAATGACAGGAGGCGAGTATTTTGCATAAACTCTCTTTACTAACTCCACATAGCAGTAAAGAAAAGTGAAAACATTAACCAATCAAAAAGTAGTAGGAGGCATAGTATTCACAGAGATGAGGCTCCTCCCCCTCTTTCGAAAGCGACATCAAATACAAAGAGAACATTTTTTAAGAAACGGATAAAGTCTTGAAACATGCACCAATGGGTGACTTTCCAAAGTACGAAGTCCTAGAGGTTGGAGGATGGTCCAAACATGTACCAACGGTTGACTTTCCAAAGTACGAAGTCTTGGTGGCTGAAGGAAGGTCCAAACATGTCCATCCTGAGCGTAAGCTGTAATGTCTTGAAGTTAAGCTGAAAAAGAGCGTGGAAAAGATTAGGAACCGGTCTGGCAACTGTTTGCAGTACTGTAATAAACCAAACACAAACTCCACCGAAATGTAACTAGTCTAGGTATGACATTGAACAGTAACAAAGCTGTAGCTAAACAAGGTACAAGTCCGACTATACAAGGTGAGAAGGGAAATAGAGAAAGGAAGGAATACTCAGAGTATAGGTATACTTACATGAGATCTCATCCCTCGAGGGTGCGGAGGGTGGGAAAATACTCGCCTCCTGTCATTATTAAAATTAAGATTATAAGTACACTAGCGCTAGCATAATCTTCAATTTTACCACATGACAGGAGGCTTCATATTTTGCATTTTTAACGCTGAAGCAGAAGAGACGTGGCTGCCCCCGAGTTCGGGCGGAAGTAGAAGGTCCGAAAGGTTGATTCTCGTGACCAATCTGCGGCTCGTAGGATGTCTGCCAGGGAGGCACCTGCGGCGAAAGCCGATGACGCTGCCGCGCCACGGATGGAGTGGGCTCCGAAGGTCTCCTCTACGCCCGCCAGAGACAGAATCCATCTTACCCATCTGGCCAGGGTGGTGGTAGAGACTGGTATATGGGGTCTAACGTAGGACACCAAGAGTTGACCCAAAGGCGAGACCCACAATCGGGATGTGACCTCTACGTGCCGATGCAGGGTGGACACCACGCAGAGAAGCGGTTCTGTAGGGAAAAAAGGGTAGAAAACTGAAGTCGGATTTCGTATGGCGTGAAATTTGGAAGGTAACTCCCTCCGGGGAGACCGAAAAGGCATCGATGTCGAATGCCCGTACGTCCGAAACTCTGCGGTACGAGACCAAACAAAGTAGGAGTGTCAGTTTAGCTGATAGCTGTCGAAGCGAGAGTCTGTTGTTGTCCGGCCAGTCCCTAAGGAATTGTAGGACGATCTCGACGTCCCATAGTCGGGAATATTTAGGTCTACAGGCCTCTGTAGTCTGATGCCCCTGAGAAGACGGCATACCAATGGGTCTTTCCCGACGGGATCCCTTGGGCCGGTACATGGGCTGCCGAAATTGCGGAGCGTACTACGTTGAGGGATCGATAAGATCGGCCCGTGGAGAAGAGGTGGGAGAGGAAATTCAAGATGGCTGTTATAGGTGCCGTAAAGGGATTGAAATTCCGTTCACTGCACCAAGTAGACCAGGAGTTCCATGCTGATAAGTAACATCGTCTGGTTCCTGGTGCCCATGAGTCCCATAGGAGATCTCGAGACGGCGTGAGCCACCAGCGTGAGACGGTCTTCCAGGATGAGCGGGTGTTGGTTCCCTTTCGGGTCCGTAAGGAGCGTCGGATAAGACGGTATGAGGAGAGGATCCTTGTAGGATGCTGTTAGGAGATCCGGAAACCATGGTTGACCCAGCCATAGGGGCGAGATGAGGAGCAGGGATCCGCGTTGGGTCTTCAGGTATTGCATCGTCCTTGCCACCATGGCGAATGGGGGAAAAGCATACGCTCCCAAGGGTGGCCAAGGTTGGAGAAATGCATCTACTGCCTTGCTCTCTGGATCTGGGAGCCAGCTGAAGTACTCGTCTGTCTGTCTGTTGTTGCGTGAAGCAAAGAGGTCTAGGTGGAGGGGACCTCTCCTGGCCGAAAGACGTTGGAAGATCGCTGGGTCCAGTCTCCAGTCGCTGCTGTCCTGCCAGTGGCGTGAGAACCCGTCCGCTGTCAGGTTCGTTTCTCCCGGGAGGTATTCTGCCATGAGGGAGATTCTCCGGGGTAGACAAAATTCGAAGATGTCCTTGGTGATCTTTGAAAGGAGCCTGGATCGGGCTCCCCCTAGGCGATTGATGTAGCGGACCGCTGAGATGTTGTCCATCCGGAGGAGGATGCAGCAGTCCGTCCGGTCCCTCGCTAAGCTGCGGATCGCGAATGACCCCGCCAGGAGTTCCAAGCAATTTATGTGGAGGTTTGATTTCTTGGGAAGTCCAAGTACCTCCTGTCGATCCGCCCTCGCCTGTGGCGCCCCAGCCCCAAAGGCTGGCGTCTGATTCCAGAACGATGTCGGGTGTATTCCCGAAGATGGCCCGGCCATTCCAAGCTTCCATGCTGTCCAACCACCATCCGAGTTCTTCCTTGACTTCTTCCGTTACTGGAATGTTCTGGTCGTAGGAAGGGTTTTGGCAGAGGAAGGAGGCCTTCAGATGTTGAATCGCCCTGTAGTGTAGTGGGCCCGGGAAGATTGCCTGTATGGATGCGGATAGAAGTCCTACGATCCGAGCTAGGTTGCGTAGTGGAATGGCAGCGGATGACTCTGCGTAGTTCCTTCTTGATGGCTGTGATCTTTGAGATCGGGAGTCGTAAGGTGCTGGTCCTGGAGTCTATCTCGAAGCCTAGGAACTGTACCGTCTGGGCTGGGGATAGTTCCGATTTTTGGTAATTCACCACGAAGCCTAGGGACGTCAGGAGTTGAATGGTATATCGTGTGTGTTGCATTAGACTGTACCTGTCTGAGGAAAACAGTAGCAGGTCGTCCAGGTAGATAATGCACCGAATTCCTTGAGTTCGTAGTCGTGATACAACTGGTTTGAGAAGCTTGGTGAAGCACCACGGCGCTGAGCTTAGGGCGAATGGAAGGCATGTGAACTGCCAGGGTTGGTTTTGCCATAGGAATCTGAGGAATTGACGGCAAGATGCGTGGATGGGGACCGACAGGTAAGCGTCCTTGAGGTCTAGCCTCGTAAACCAGTCCCTGTCTTGGAGAAGATCTCTCAGAAGATGAATGCCTTCCATCTTGAAGTGCCTGTACATTACAAAAGCGTTGAGCCCCTTCAGATTTATAACCGGACGGAACTCTCCGGATTTCTTTTTTACTAGGAAAATGTTGCTGAAGAAACCCTGTCCGTCGGGAGCCGGTTCTATCGCTCCTTTCGTTTTGAGCTCTCGTAGTTCGCCGTCGATCAGGTGGCGGTCCTCCTCGGAGCATTGAATGGGATGCGGATGAGTGAGCTGGTAAGGGGGTTCTACGAAGTCGATGACGTAGCCCCGAACTGTCTGGAGGATCCATGCGTCTGTGGAGATGGTCATCCAGTTCTGAAAAGACAGAGCAATACGGCCTGCGGTATAAGGGGTAAGTGAAACTAGAGGCATGATATTGCTTACCTGTGGGGAAGCGTGCTCTGCCACGGCTACGAGGTCCTCTGCCTCGGTCTGCTCCTCGGGTATAGGAGAAGGGTTGTCTGAAGCCCACTTCTGAGTAAAAGGGTTGTGGTCTGTGTGACCGGGGGCCAGAAGGCCAGAATCGGCTGGCTGCACGGCCCCTGTAGCGGCCAGCCCGTCCAAAAACACCCCGACTGGGGTAGCCTCTGAAGACTCGTTTCATAGATGTCTGAGCCTTATTCAGGGACGTAAAAATGTTAACATGCTTGTTCAGCTCTTTTAAGAAAGGTTCTCCAAATAATTTGCCCTGTGCCAACGGTCCCAGTTCTTTGGTGCCCAATTCCACCAGTTTTCCGTCAATACGGAGTATTACTCAGAGGAGAGGGCTACGTTGGTGTTGCCAACAAAACAGAAGCACCTTTGTGCCCATTCTCTGATATCATGTGCCCACTCCTTAACCATGCTAGAGTCAAATTGATCGGCTCTAGTGAAAGCATCATCTGCCAGGTATAATATGCGGGAGAGTGGGCCGTCGAGGGTCGCGGCCACCCCGGGACATAAAGGTGTTCATCACCTGGTCAAACTCCGGGGTCTGCGTTACGTGGTCAGGAAGCGAGGGGCGCGGGCATTCAGAGCGTAGACGGTTGCGCACCGTTTTGTCGAGTGGTTTGCGAAGCCAGCGGTGCATAAATTTGGAGAGGTGGTCGGGGGGGTGTCCAGTCCCCAGAGCGTGGATGGCGGATATTACGAGGGTCAAAAAGACGTTGCCCCGTGGGGTCTAGGATGGTATCCTCTTCCTGAGCAGGCGTGAGGTCATCTGGTAACTGAATGTCGTCCAAGAAGGTGCCTCGTAAGGGGCCCGTATGGGAGCCGGAGTCCGAGTCCCAATTGTCATCTTGCGGATCAGAGTCCGCGGCTTGCCACTCATCCAACACGGCCATAGAGCGTGTGTGTTCTTCCCCCTCATCCGAGGAGTAGTGGGCAGGTGTAGGTGGGGCTGGCCTATGGCGTTTTTGTGCCTTACCCTTGCCCGGTGTATCGCCCGCTTTCTCACCTTTCCAGTGACGTTTGGTGGGGCGTGGGTCCGCCAGTACGTGTGACTCCGAAGCCTCAGAGTCCTCGTCCTGAGGTTGGGTCAGTGTGGCTTTTTTGGATTTGTCGGTAGATGCCGACATAACTCTGGACAGTGCTTTCTCCATAGAGGCGGAGATGGCTTCCACAATCATAGACTGGAAGTCCGCAGGGGTTTGGGATGCTTCCATAGTGATTATGTGTTGGCACAGGGTAGATGGGCTAGGGGTCAGGTAGTTAGATTATGCACTCAGTAACAATAATGTTAGCAATAACAACACCCCAGCAGGGTGTGTGGTAGTATAGGTACAAGTAGTAGTACCAGAAAACCCCAGCAGGGTAAATTGGTTTTTTCTTACTGGGCCGCACCCAGAAATGTATATATATATATATCTGTGAGGATGGCACGAAATCCACCTAATCTGATATCAATATGGGGTTGGGATGCCCCTTTAACATATACATATATATAGGTGGCACGAAATCCACCTGATGGCGGCAGTGCAATAAGGGCTTCACCCTGTAGAATTGAGGGTGGCACGAAATCCACCCAGTAAGTAAGTAAGGAATAAAATAACAGTGGACTCACCACTGAGTAGGGCCAGCAGCCTCTGAATCCTTACAGGAAGGCTTGTGACCCCTGCCAGAGCAATAACTAGAGGTTTGCAATACCGATATTATATCCCAGACGGCTGGGATGTGAGGAAAGCAGAGCGTGTTGCGGTCGGAAGCCGGCACTACGGAGATCGCAGAACTCCCAAAATGGCGGCCGAGAATCTCGCGAGACGCGAGATCCAAGATGGCCGCCGGGAAGCCGGGAAAGAGGTTTCCCGGCATGTCGGCAATACAGAATGCGGCTGGGGAGCCGCAAGGGAGTGCTAGGGACAGGGTGAGCGTTACCCTGAGGGAGAAGCAAGCTGGAGGTCAGCGGAAACGGAGGGGTATAACGGAGGGATCCCTGAGGGCAGGGGAAGGGGAAGGAAACGAATTATGCGAAATACCACATGAAAGTATAACAGAAAACATATGAAATAAAACATGTAATAAAGGGATAAACCCTCCAGGATAGGAGGGGGAAGTCCCCCAGAAGAAAAAACAGAATGTAAGATAGTAGGAATAATATATATAACAGGAATACAATATAAATAAAGGGAAGAGCCTGAAACTCTGACCTGTCTGCTGATGGAGCAGTAAAGAAAGAGGGGGAGGAGCCTCATCTCTGTGAATACTATGCCTCCTACTACTTTTTGATTGGTTAATGTTTTCACTTTTCTTTACTGCTATGTGGAGTTAGTAAAGAGAGTTTATGCAAAATATGAAGCCTCCTGTCATGTGGTAAAATTCAATTTCAGCAGCCAAACTCAAAGCAAAGATGACTTAGAGATTTTTTCCAATTTGGCTTTTTTAACCTTACAATTTAAATTCACTTTGAAATCTCACTTTAGTAAATAATCGCGTCAGTCTTTTCATTAATAAACTTATTTCCATGTGCTAAACTGCATATCCAGAAATATAAGGCAGTGGTCCTTTTGAGATAAAGAAGAAGGCCAGGACTGGCAAAAAAAACGCTCTAACGCTCTTTCTAGTTAAATGTGCAGAAAAAGGTTAAGACGACGTACTCCAGACGGTGCCTCACATAGACAGGCTAGACACCTAGAAGTAATAAGAAGGTCGGCCACCACCATGACGCTTACACCCCCCCCCCCCTACTACCCTGGGGACAAAGGGTAGGTTACATGAGGGAGTACCACACATAATTCCACTAGACTGACACAAAGGGGCAGACCAACAACTTCAAACAGTCAACCCTGACTGTACCCCAGAGCATTAGCTGACTACTCTAAGTCAATAAATAGAACACTGCAAAAATAAAAAAGAATAATTATAATTGCACTGAATTTACATGATCCAGATCTTGTTTTGGGTTGACTAATGATGCTCCTATGATGCTGCCAGAGGTGGAGTTACAGTGGTCAAACTCCATATGTGCAGCATTTCCTACCCTTCTCAAAGGTAATCATGACGGGTGGAAGGGCAAAAAACTAAGTTTACAACAAGATTATTTTAATAAAAAGACCCAACCAACACACCCTGCAAATACCCTTTACACATACAATATTGTGGTGGAATCTCGGTAAAAATAAATTTAGTAGGCCGAGATTACCACGTGGCATGTGTACGTGCATATGCTGACGTACCGATCAGTTGGTTGCACGAGGCAAGATACGATCAGTAGTGTACGGAGCATGTGCAAGAATACAGGATATAGTATTCCCCTCCTCCATTGTGCTGGACAAGCCATGCGGTCAAGCAGGAAGTTAATTCTTATTTGTATTGATTGGTCAAGAGAATGTGCGGGTGGAGCTTAATATGGGAGGAGTTATGTGCCTATATAAGGAGCTTGCACTATTGTCCAGGGCTCAGAACTTGCTGTATTTTGGTGACATTAGTACCTCTGAGTCCCGATCGGTGATCCAATAAAGAATCTCTTCCTTCCTGAAGAAACCTGTGTCCATCTCTCTGTGCTTGGCTTCCGTCAGTTTCTCCGGTATCATTTGGTGCATTGGCCGGGAAGCTCATCGTTCAACGGTAGCTGAGAGGCAGAGGCGTGAGACGGTCTATCTTTGCCCACGTTCTCTACGGCTGCACCCCTGAACTTCTGCGTGGACCTCCCTTCGTCTCGGCGCCACTGGTCTGTTGTCCAGGAGATCATCGGCCTCTACGTAAGAAGTGCTGGGGTGTCCCCGTCGATGAGTGTGAACTCAGGTTCAGGAACGAGGAGGTAAGACAACTGCTGTTTTACACGGCAGACCCACTAGGGGTATACCGATTGTGCGGTAGGCCCAAAAGGGGTTTAAATCTGTGTATGGAATCTGACCCCTCTGTCGGAGGGAAGGAGCGAAGGCGCACCGCTCAATCGAACGCTCTTTAGTAAGACCGTTTGATTTGGTTTGGAGTCAGGCGGGGTTCTGTGTAAATAGCCCTAGCCGGACACCGGTGTCTTGTCTAGACTAGCGTTCTAGGGTGTATATTTTGTTCGCTAGGTCGGAGGGACCGGGAGACTAAGCGGCGTCTGTGTAAATTCGGTTCGCTAGATCTCAACCTATCTTGGCTAAGTGGGAAGGCGTGTAAATTTGGAACCCACTAGATTTTTGATAGAGTAAATAGACTAAGAGGGTTCTGTGTAAATTCCGCCCTCTAGTTCGCTATATGTGGTGCTTGGGCAGTGTGGCTAACCAAAACGGGTGTACATAGTTTTAGGTAGTCCATTCAATGTACTGGCCAATAGTTTAGTTGGGATTGTATATGTGTTAAAGATTGTTAGTAAAGTGTATATCTTGTTAGATAGCGCGAGCTCAGCCGTCTAGCGAGAGTGTTAATAGTGTGTTGCTGTATCATAGTGCACGGTACCATAACCCTGTATATTTACTGACACTGTATATAAGTACTAATCATTGTCGTCTATTGCATGTTTAACACCATAACCACTAATAATTGTATTGTGACCTTAAATTGTGCTTTGACCTATGCTAACCGTACTGTAACCGCTATTTGTAAAAGACGATGTTACTGGGGTGTGTTATAGACGGGTAATTCATATATAGAGAATTATAGCGTGGGTGACTGTATAGTTTCGCCAAAGGGCATAATATTGATTATTTAGTGACTGGTGTAACAGCTGTGTGTGTACGGGAATTCCCTGAGTGTTTATTGTGTTATTGTGTACATTTCACTTGGTAACCGTACCACGTGGTGCTGTTGCCAGAGGAAACGGGTGTGACTGTTGAATAGAACGCGTGCATAGTATTCGTTGTCAACGACGTTCCATTGATAAGTATGGGCGCGTCGGAGTCAACGATTTTGGATCCCTTAGGTTGTATGGTAAAGCATTTTAAAAAGGGATTTAAAACATGTTATTTTGGGGTTAAAATGTCTCCTGTACGTTTGGTCACTTTGTGCACTAGGGAGTGGCCTATTTTGGTTGCGGCATGGCCGCCACGTGGTAGTTTGGATCCAACCCTGATACAGCGTGTACATGTGGCTGTGTCAGGTAGGCCTGAACTTTACGGACAGTTTCCATATATTGATTGTTGGAGACAGGCCGTAAACGACTCGCCAAAATGGATTCAGATATGCCACGAGGAGCAATGTCGCCTCATGGTGGCCAGGACTTGTTTGTCCACTAGGACTGTGGTTAGGCCCATTTTGGACACGCCCCCTGAGTCCGAGATCCCTTTGCCGCCCCCTTACTGTCAGGGTACTCACCTGTGAGACAGACGGCAAGACGTGGTCGCTCCTGGAATTCCCAACAGGGGACTTGAACCGGGGTACTTGTCTATCCCAGTCCTGCTCTCTACCTCTGAGCCACAGCGGCTTTACCTGAGACTTCTGATTCCGGCCTTGTTCATTCTGGCTTGGCTACTACACCGGGGGCTGCACCATGACTTGTCTGCTTCTCACCTGACTCTGATCTCCATTAGCAGGGTATTTAAACCCAGCCTCGCCCTGCACTCATGGTCAAGTCTTTGATCTTTGTTCCTGTGTCGTACCAGTGTTCCTGTTTATTCTGCTTCGTGTATTTGACCTCGGCTTGTGACTACGTTTATTCTACCTCTGGCATCCTTTGACCTCGGCTATCCCTCGACTATCCTGCTGGTTCTGTCCTTGCCTGTCCTGCGAATTTGGTACTGCATCCTGCACAGCCCCCGTGCACAGAACCACAGGCCAGGTGAATTCTTACCTGACCACCTCGGCCTGTGGCTATCTGCAAGGGTGAGCGTCATATCTGCGCTTCAGACTCCCAACTCAGGTAAGACCCTGACAAAAGACTTGACCAATATGGAGTCCGCAGAAATGTGCTCACCCTCACTCCAGCAAGTGTCCAGCCTGGCCCAGATTGTTTCGGAGTTGCAGCAGGAACTTTTATCTCTTAAAGGCGCAGTACATCCAGCTCCGGAACCCTTTGTCATCATGCCCGACAGATTTGATGGTAACTACACGTCCTTCCAGTCATTCAGGATGGATTGCGAGGTATTGTTCTCTTTAAAGCCTCGAACTTACGCCACGGATTTCATCAGGGTCAGAGCGGCTATCAACCTGTTGTCTGGACGCATTAAAGCTTGGTCCTACCAAATGTTGCAGAGGAAGAGTCCTGTCCTTGTCAGCTGGGAGTCCTTTATTATTGCTTTGGACTCACAGTGCAGGATCACTAAGCCCAAGCCAGCTCCAACTACTAAAAAATCGCGGAGTCTACGTCACCACACCCCAGTGATACCCTCTTATGATCCAGTTCCCAGGAGAACTCCAGAGGTATCCTGTGTTCAACTTGATCCTGAGGAGCCTATGCAAATTGGACGTGTCCACTGCAAAGTCACACCGGGAGAGAGGGACCGAAGGAGAAGCCATGGTCTGTGCTTTTACTGTGGAGAAGGTGGACACTTCATCACGCTTTGTCCTGTTCGCCCTCCTAGACCTCCTGCTCCAGAGTCGTCTGCCTTTACTACCAAAGTTGCTTCCTGTATTACCACCACTACTTCCTACCCACTTGAAAAGGATTTACCTAAGGATTGTGTCATTGCTTCTAATGGCACTACGGTCTGTAAAAAAGACTTGGAAGTGTTCGAAAAAGCACTGCTAGCTGCGAGCACTGTCCCTCCCGAAGTTGTGGAAGTTTTTGTCACCCCTACCCGGAACCTAGACCGATCGTCCGCTGTACCAGAAACTGGTACTGGGAAATCCCGAGCTAATCAGGGATCCCATACTGAGGACTTTCACTATGGGAACTCGACGGATTCTGAGAGTGACTCTGGAGAGACGGATTACTTCGATGAGGAGCCTGCTTACGCCCAGAGGTCGTTTTTGAAGGAGGAGGTACTGTCAGGGTACTCACCTGTGAGACAGACGGCAAGACGTGGTCGCTCCTGGAATTCCCAACAGGGGACTTGAACCGGGGTACTTGTCTATCCCAGTCCTGCTCTCTACCTCTGAGCCACAGCGGCTTTACCTGAGACTTCTGATTCCGGCCTTGTTCATTCTGGCTTGGCTACTACACCGGGGGCTGCACCATGACTTGTCTGCTTCTCACCTGACTCTGATCTCCATTAGCAGGGTATTTAAACCCAGCCTCGCCCTGCACTCATGGTCAAGTCTTTGATCTTTGTTCCTGTGTCGTACCAGTGTTCCTGTTTATTCTGCTTCGTGTATTTGACCTCGGCTTGTGACTACGTTTATTCTACCTCTGGCATCCTTTGACCTCGGCTATCCCTCGACTATCCTGCTGGTTCTGTCCTTGCCTGTCCTGCGAATTTGGTACTGCATCCTGCACAGCCCCCGTGCACAGACCCACAGGCCAGGTGAATTCTTACCTGACCACCTCGGCCTGTGGCTATCTGCAAGGGTGAGCGTCATATCTGCGCTTCAGACTCCCAACTCAGGTAAGACCCTGACACTTACTTCCCTATAGGAAGAGGTGACGCGAGTGCAGGAAGTTCTATACCCCTCCCCTCATTGCCCTCATCCACTTCCGCTTCCTCCTCCAGTACAGAATCCACCCCCCCTCGTATTAAACCTCCCCTTCCGGAACCAGAACCAACCCCCGTTAGATCTGAATATCCTGATTTGGCGCCACTTCAAACTTCCGGTCAAGCTTCTTCTAGCTCGGCTGGGAGTATTCTATTTACTAGCTTTTCCCAAAATCAAGCTCCCACATCCTCATGCCCTATTACCCCCCGACTGGAACCCATAACTGACGCCCCTTTCCGTAGCCCTATACTAACCATACAACTGACCGGTACCCAACAACTCAAACATTATCAGATGCCTCTTCGTCTGAATCCTGGGTCAGCCTATCTCGATGCCGCAGGTCAAATGGCACATGCTGACCCAGTCTTCGTATATGTCCCGTTCACGACTACCGATCTCTTGAATTGGAAGACCCACAATTCCTCGTACACTGAGAAACCACAAGCTATGACCGATCTGTTCACCTCGATAGTTCAGACACATAATCCGACATGGGCTGATTGCCAGCAGTTATTAATGACATTGTTTAATAATGAGGAAAGGACAAGGATTAACCAAGCGGCCATTAAAGCGCTAGAGGATAGAGCCCGTGCTTTAAATCAAGCCAATCCGGCAGCATGGGCCGCAACACATTACCCTAATACCGATCCCGATTGGAATGTTAATGGCGCAGATATGGTTCAACTCAAAGCCTATAGAGACGCTATAATTGCTGGCATGAAAGCCGGAGGGAAGAAAGCTATTAATATGTCGAAGACAGTTGAGGTGATTCAGAAAAGTGATGAAGCGCCCAGTGTCTTTTATGACCGATTATTGGAGGCATACCGCTTGTATACCCCCTTTAATCCGGAAGACGCTGATAATTCCCGAATGGTAAACTCCGCCTTTGTCAGCCAAGCTTACGGAGATATTAAGCGCAAGCTACAAAAGTTAGAAGGGTTTGCAGGAATGTCTATCACCCAACTAATGGAGGTAGCAAATAAAGTATATATGAACAGGGAAACAGAGACAAAGAAAGAGGAAGAGCGCAAGATGCGTAGAAAGGCAGATATGCTAGCGGTAGCGATCGCAGGCGTAGATAGACGGGGCCCAGATAGAGGCGATAGTAAGTGGAATGAGGAACCTCTGAGTAGAAATCAGTGCGCATACTGTAGGGAAGAAGGGCATTGGAGAAGTGAGTGTCCACGAAGGGAACAGTATGAGAGAGACAGACCTAGGACAGGTTATGGAAACTTTAGAGGCAGAGCGAGAGGTAGAGGAGGCCCCGGAGGGAGCAATGGTAATAGAGGGAGTAATGGGAACAGAGGAAGTGTAAGGGAAGATAGGTACTATCCAGCAGCGCAAAGGTCCCGCGATAGAGAAGGTAGGGACTTTGTAGGATTGGCTGACACGGTCATGGAGGACTATTGATACCGACCGGGCTCCATCCCCCTTGGTCGAGCGGAGACTATGGTCGATGTATCAATAGGGGGAAAAAGGAGTGCGTTCATGATCGACACTGGTGCTGAACATTCGGTGGTGACTGACCTAGTTGCTCCTCCATCTGGAAGAACTATTACTGTAATAGGAGCAACTGGAAGAAGTGCTGCAAAACCGGTTCTTAAAAGTCGACTCTGTACATTGGGAGGCCACGTAGTAAAACATCAATTCCTTTATATGCCTGAATGTCCAGTCCAATTGCTGGGACGTGATTTGCTATCTAAGTTACAAGCACAGATTACGTTCCTACCAAATGGAACATCATCCTTAAAGTTTAAAGGACCTTCAGGTATTATGACATTATCCGTACCAAAGGAAGAAGAGTGGCGACTTTATACAGCGTTGACTAGCCAAAACCCTAGGAGTGATGAATCCTTATTCAACATACCAGGAGTTTGGACAGAGAACAACCCACCAGGACTGGCCCGCAATATTCCACCTATTAAAATCGAACTAAAACTTGGGGTTTATCCAGTGAGCCTAAGACAATATCACATCCCGCAGAAGGCTAAGAAGAACATCCAATCTTATCTGGATAAGTTCATACGGTATGGTATCCTAAAATTCTGTACTTCCCCCTGGAACACCCCATTGCTGCCTGTTCAAAAGCCCGGTACAGATGAGTATCGACCTGTACAGGACTTGAGAGCAGTCAATGATGCGGTTGTTAGTATACATCCAGTTGTGCCCAATCCATACAACCTGCTTGCTTTAATTCCGGGCGGGGCTACTTACTTTACAGTCCTAGACCTCAATTCCCTGCAGCCTTCCCTGCAGCCTTCTTTTGCCTCCGAATTGCCGCAGAAAGCCAATGTATCTTCGCTTTCCAATGGGAAAACGCTGTGACGGGCTCAAAACGGCAAATGACCTGGACAAGACTGCCCCAAGGGTTTAAAAATTCACCTACCCTATTTGGTTCAGCTCTAAGTCAAGATTTATTGGATTTCGAGTCCATCCTAGGAGAGTGTGTATTGTTACAATATGTAGATGACTTGTTGATAGCAGCAGTTACAAAGGAAATATGTCAGCAAGCAACGCACGATCTACTACACATTCTCTGGAAGGCAGGATACAAGGTGTCTAGAAAGAAGGCTCAGTTGTGTTTGCCAACTGTCAAATATCTGGGATTCCATATCTCTGAAGGTCAAAGAATTATGGGGCCAGAGAGAAAAGAAGCTGTGTGCCAAATACCGATACCCAAGAATAGAAGACAAGTGCGAGAATTCTTGGGGGCAGCAGGCTTCTGTAGGATATGGATTCCTAGCTACGCGATACTGGCAAAACCTCTGTATGCAGCTATCAAAGGTACAGAGCACGACCCCTTCTTATGGACTCAAGAACAGCAAACGGCGTTTGAAGTTGTGAAGAAGGCTTTGATGAGTGCCCCAGCATTAGGTCTACCTGATCACACACGACCATTCTACCTGTATGTACATGAGCAAAGAAGAATGGCTGTGGGAGTATTGACACAGTACTTGGGATCATGGCAAAGACCTGTTGCCTACATGTCTAAACAACTGGATGCAGTGGCCAGCGGACTTCCACCTTGTCTAAGAGCCGTAGCTGGAGCCGCCCTGCTAGTAGCTGAAGCCGATAAACTCACTCTGGGTCAAGAACTTTATGTACGAGTCCCACATGCAGTACAGACGTTGTTGGATTACAAAGGAAATCATTGGTTTAGCAACAGCCGTATGACCAAGTATCAAGCAATGTTGTGTGAAAACCCAAGAGTGCATTTAGAGACTGTAAATACCTTAAATCCAGCTACCCTTTTGCCACAACCTACTGAAAGTCAACATGATTGTTTGGAAGTGATGGATGAAGTATTTTCAAGTAGACCAGATCTTCGTGATTTTCCCATCCAGAACCCCTATGTTCAATATTACACCGACGGCAGTAGTTATGTGAAAGAAGGGATTCGTTATGCAGGATATGCAGTAACAACGATAGACAAGGTGATAGAAGCTCGGCCACTGGCAAAAGGAACATCAGCACAAAAGGCAGAATTGATAGCACTGACACGAGCGTTACAATTGGCTGAAGGTTTAAGGGTGAACATCTACACGGACTCCAAGTATGCGTTTTTAACCACTCATGCCCACGGAGCTTTGTATAAAGAAAGAGGACTATTGAATTCAGAAGGCAAAGAAATCAAGTACGCAGCTGAAATCCTACAACTATTGGAAGCAGTGTGGGAGCCGAAAGAAGTCGGTATTATACATTGTCGAGCGCATCTGAGAGGAGATGGTGATGTAACCAAAGGAAATCGGATGGCAGATAGTGCAGCTAAGCGTGCCGCTGAATCGGGAAGACAGGAGTATGTGGAGCATATAGCCGCTCTTATACCAACTCCACTGTCTCAATGGACTCCAGTTTATACAGCTCAAGAAGAGGAGTGGTTAAAGACTGAACCTGGAAAGTATTTGGAGAACAAATGGTATCAGTTAGAAGATGGAAGAATAGTCATTCCAGCATCACTAGCGGTAGAAATTGTCCAAAACTATCACAACGGGACACATTCTGGGAGAGACAGTACAGAAGAATCTCTCAGAAAACATTTCTACATACCAAGATTGTCTAACTTGACTCAGGCCATTGTACGAAGATGTGTAACGTGTGCTAAGAATAATGCAAGGCAAGGACCAGTAAAACCACCAGGAGTCCAGTTTATGGGGGGACTCCCCATGTCCGATTTACAAATTGACTATACAGTGATGCCTAAATCTGGTGGACATCGCTACCTATTGGTAGTTGTGTGTACCTATTCAGGCTGGGTAGAAGCATGTCCTACTCGTACAGAGAAAGCAGGAGAAGTTGTGAGATTCCTGTTACGAGAAATAATACCCCGATATGGACTACCCTGCTCTATAGGATCGGACAATGGTCCAGCTTTTGTTCATCAGTGCCTACAACAACTGACTCATATGCTTGGTATAAAGTGAGGCTTCATACGGCATATAGACCCCAGAGTTCTGGTAAGGTAGAGAGAATGAATAGAACTATTAAGAATCAGTTGGCTAAAATGTGTCAGGAAACCCAACTTAAGTGGAACGTTCTCTTGCCCATAGCTCTATTGCGAATCCGCAGTACACCTACCAGAAGGATGGGCCTCTCTCCTTTTGAAATCATGTATGGGCGACCACCTCCCGTACTTGGTAACTTAAGGGGGGATTTGAGTCAGTTGGGAGAAGGAATTACCCGGCAGCAGGTTGTAGAGTTGGGTAAGACTATGGAGGAGGTACAGAAATGGGTACAAGATAGATTACCTGTGAATATTTATCCCCCAGTTCATAGTTACCACCCAGGAGACCAAGTGTGGATCAAAGAGTGGAATAATGTACCGTTAGGGCCCAAGTGGAGAGGTCCTTATGTTGTTCTTTTGTCTACCCCTACAGCGATAAAAGTAGCCGAAGTGACTCCGTGGATACATCACTCCAGGGTTAAACCAGCAGCAGTCGATTCTTGGCAAGCTACAGCAGATCCAGAGAATCCCTGCAAGATCCGGTTAAAGCGCACGACTCAGTCGGAGTGACAAGGAACCTTGTGGATTACAAATTTTATTGTTTCAGAGATTTGGTAAGTGAGTGAGAAGGCCATAATAAAGCCTGTCCGCTCACCAACGAGTGTATAAGTCAGGAAAAGTCTCGAAGGGACCCCTGTGAAGACGAGCAGAACTCCATTCCCTGCAGCCCTTACATCCTGGAAGCTGAGGTGCCTTCGCACGGACGAAGACTGAGGATGACGACGAAAGATGTGTTTCTGATAATGTTTTTATATGTGTATTTTTATATTCAGGAAGGTAGAGGTACCGACACTCCTAGCTGTGAGGTATGCATTAAGACTACAAGAACAGGTAATCATATTTCCCAAACCCTAATTTGGCATTCGCAATACGAGTGTAAAGGAGATGTGTCAAGATGTAGATACTTAAATATAGAATATAGTGTGTGCCATTTAGGAGTAGGAGAACCTAAGTGCTTCAGTCCAGAGTATCAACCTCGTACAATTTGGTTGACTCTCAGGAATGGAGATCCTCAGGGGACCCTAGTTAATAAGACGGTATTAGAATCCGTACATTCTTCGGGTGTTCTGCTATTTGATGCGTGTAAGGCAATATCAAGTGGTAGAAAGCCGTGGAATGTATGTGGGGATCTTAGATGGGAGAGGACGTATGGGTCTAACGATAAATATATTTGTCCCAGTAGTAAAAATAAGTATGTGAGTCCTAGATGCCCAAATAGAGATTATAACTTTTGCCCATATTGGTCTTGTGTGGGGTGGGCAACTTGGGGACAGACAGTAGACAAGGACATGATTGTGACTAAGTTGCCTACCAGTCCATATTGTAAGTCTATGGAATGCAATCCAGTCCATATACTTATAAATAACCCCGACAAGTTCTTAGATAAATATGGTAATTTATTTGGGTTTCAAATATATGGGACGGGTTTAGATCCTGGGACAGTATTGTTTATAGGGATAGAGACTGATACGGTAACCTCCCAAACTCATCAAGTATACCATTCCTTTTATGAAGAGATGAGCATAGATAATAAGATCCCCCATAATGCTAAAAATCTGTTCATTGATTTAGCTGAAAGTATTGCCGGTAGTCTTAATGTTACCAACTGCTATGTGTGTGGAGGTACTAACATGGGAGACCAATGGCCTTGGGAAGCAAAGGAGGTAATGTCCGGTTCTGAGGCAGTTGACCAATTAATATCTACACAAGCCGATTATCATATGAGTGTTAGAGGTAAATCTGAGTGGAGATTAAAGACCTCCATCATAGGTTATGTTTGCATAGCGAGGAAAGGAATGATGTATAATACTTCTGTAGGAGAATTAACTTGTCTAGGGCAAAAAGCTTATGATGATGATACAAAGAATACAACTTGGTGGTCGGCTTCAAATGTCTCAGAACCATCTAACCCGTTTGCTAGATACGCCAATTTAAAGGATGTGTGGTTTGATTTATCCATCACATCTAACTGGAGAGCCCCAGCAAATTTGTACTGGATCTGTGGTAAGAAAGCCTATTCGGAGTTGCCACAGGACTGGGAAGGGGCATGTGTGTTGGGTATGCTCAAACCATCCTTCTTCTTGTTACCTATTGAAACAGGTGAGACTTTAGGTGTTAAAGTGTATGATGTGAATCATAGGAAGAAAAGGGGACCCATAGAGATAGGCACCTGGGAAGATAATGAATGGCCTCCCCAGCGTATTATAGATTACTATGGGCCAGCCACGTGGGCAGAGGATGGTACCTTTGGTTATAGAACCCCAATTTATATGCTCAACCGTATTATAAGATTACAGGCAGTGGTTGAGATCATTACTAACGAGACATCACAAGCGCTCAATCTTCTAGCGAAGCACAATACCAGGATGAGGACAGCAGTATACCAAAATAGATTAGCCTTGGATTACCTTTTGGCAGTAGAGGGAGGTGTATGTGGGAAGTTTAACCTGAGCAATTGCTGTCTTCAAATAGATGATGAAGGGCAAGCAATAGCTGAGCTTACTAGCCATATGGTTAAACTAGCGCATGTGCCTACTCAGGTATGGAAAGGGTATAATCCAAGTAGTTGGTTTGGTAGCTGGTATGAGTGGTTTGGAGGGCTTAAGGCAGTGGTAGGTGGAGTCCTACTAATTTTAATGTTGTGTCTACTCCTGCCGTGTCTTATACCCTTAGTAGTTAGGTCTGTGCAAAGCCTGATAGAAAATATAGCAGAAAGGAAGGCTGCTGCACAGATAATGGCTATATATAAATATAAGGCTCTAGATCAGGGAGAACCAATACAGGAAGATGAGTGTTGAAGATTCACATCATAAGATAAGTCTGGTCTGGTTCAAGGTAATTTGCGGTGTATGCAAACCAAGGTTAAGTGATGCCTCAAGTAATTGTGAAATATCAAGAGGCATCAAAGGGGGGAATGTGGTGGAATCTCGGTAAAAATAAATTTAGTAGGCCGAGATTACCACGTGGCATGTGTACGTGCATATGCTGACGTAACGATCAGTTGGTTGCACGAGGCAAGATACGATCAGTAGTGTACGGAGCATGTGCAAGAATACAGGATATAGTATTCCCCTCCTCCATTGTGCTGGACAAGCCATGCGGTCAAGCAGGAAGTTAATTCTTATTTGTATTGATTGGTCAAGAGAATGTGCGGGTGGAGCTTATTTTGGGAGGAGTTATGTGCCTATATAAGGAGCTTGCACTATTGTCCGGGGCTCAGAACTTGCTGTATTTTGGTGACATTAGTCCCTCTGAGTCCCGATCGGTGATCCAATAAAGAATCTCTTCCTTCCTGAAGAAACCTGTGTCCATCTCTCTGTGCTTGGCTTCCGTCAGTTTCTCCGGTATCAATATCATACTATAGATAGCCCCTCAACATATACATAACACCACAGAGCTCTTACCACACCTAAAACCACAAGGAACCTACATGAACACACTCACCATAGACAGTCCACATACACACACAATAATATAGACAGTCCACATACACACACAATAATATTACAACAACCCACATAAACATACCTAACATCACACACAGCACCATATATAGCCCACATAAACATGCAACACCACAGGCAGTCCCTACTACACACAAATACTGCAAACAACTCACATATACACACTTACTAGAGAAAGCACACACACAAACCATACTTCACTAATATCCCACAAACCCACACACAAACAGTTCACATCCATAGCAACACTGACAGCCCCACGCCCATAAATACCATAAACAGAGTGGATGCATACATAACACAAAAGGCAGCCTACACAATATACCTCAAACAACCAACACTTACATACCTCCAAAAGAGCCCACACTTCCACACACAAGATACAAAAATGAGCAATACATACACAACATTACATACAGCTATATACACACTCGCATAACACTCCAGACATCACACATACATACAGCCCAAACACATACAACCTCACAAGGCATCTGCTGCAACCATACATAACACAAATTTGGTATCATAGCACTACTAAAAGGTTGCCTACCCGTGCCCTAATACGGATTTACTAT
This sequence comes from Pelobates fuscus, assembly GCF_036172605.1. Lineage (NCBI taxonomy): Eukaryota > Metazoa > Chordata > Amphibia > Anura > Pelobatidae > Pelobates > Pelobates fuscus. The sequence goes on along the minus strand of NC_086323.1, from coordinate 83,251,687 downwards.
TATCATTATATCATCCTGATAAATCACAGTGTTTCTCAAATTATTTCTAATAGGAAACATTTGCAGAAATACTTTGATGTAGACTGTAGCGGAGCTCACCTTGTGCTTTTGGGCACTCCAGTGATGTTGCAGCTCTGAAATATGGCCAAACTGGTGGCAAGTGGCATCTTGGCAGCTGCACGCTTGACTTTTCTCAGTTCATGGGCAGTTATTTTGCGCCTTGGTTTTTCCACACGCTTCTTGCGACCCTGTTGACTATTTTGAATGAAACGCTTGATTGTTCGATGATCACGCTTCAGAAGCTTTGCAATTTTAAGAGTGCTGCATCCCTCTGCAAGATATCTCACTATTTTTGACTTTTCTGAGCCTGTCAAGTCCTTCTTTTGACCCATTTTGCCAAAGGAAAGGAAGTTGCCTAATAATTATGCACACCTGATATAGGGTGTTGATGTCATTAGACCACACCCCTTCTCATTACAGAGATGCACATCACCTAATATGCTTAATTGGTAGTAGGCTTTCGAGCCTATACAGCTTGGAGTAAGACAACATGCATAAAGAGGATGATGTGGTCAAAATACTCATTTGCCTAATAATTCTGCACTCCCTGTATAAGGAAGGTTAAAATATTGAAAGGAGGGGGCGGAGCTTGACCAGCGAGCAGAGCAGACGTGCTCTGCAACAGCTCCTGGAAAATCAGCTTGAAAAGCATAAAAAAATCGAGATACAGTGCGCTCGCCCTCCTGTAAGTGGGCTCACTGGACCGGGGCAGCTGACCCGAACCCGGAGACGCTGAATACGATGTCAGGGACAATCGGATACCGCATCAGCGGATTGAGGCCTACTGAAGGAGGAGGCGGAGAAAGGCGGCCGCTTTCCCGCCAGCCGCACTCATACATGAGTAAGCTGGAAACAATACCTCCCCCCCCCCCTTTGGACCGGTGGGGGACATCCCGGTCCCCGCCAGTCGGAGAACCCAGCACCCGGCACTCTCCGAACAAGCCTGCGGCCCTCACCAGCAGCAAGGGGGTAGGGGCCTCCAAAATGGCAGATGAGCACACCTCAGCCCTGCCACTCAGACAAGAGGGAAAGACACGGCCTGTGATGAACCACACGCTCCACCTTCCGCCCGAGAACACGGAGGAGCTTTATGACAAGCTCTATGCCAACCTGTGGACTCGACTTTATGCCCGAAGACAAGCTTTCAAGGTGGCGATTAAAGAAGTGGCGGCATGGATCCGCCCGGCAACCCGGCGTCAAATAGGCCGGACTCTCCCTCGCACCCCCAAAGCAGCCCTTAGGCGGAACATAAAGCGGAGACTCACATGGAGGGTGATAACGCCACAGTTAATAGGCGCCAATACTCACACCCGACAGAATCAGAATGGGACTTACCGACAAGCACGTACGGCATCTCCCTCAGCGGCTTTAAACACCTTTACCAAGCACGGCGCTACCACACGCGGGAGAAGCGGACGGAGGTCCCTCTCTCGGCTCAGGGGGAAGAGAGCATATCCTGATGGACGAGAAGCCCTACCGCTGAGACCCTTACAACTGGACTTATTGCTCTTCCAGAACTACCGGTCACGACACACTGCCGAGCAATTTCTTGCTGCTGGACGGCGGGCCTCGAGAACTGGCGTGGGCTGAGGGCCTGCGGCGGACAGACTACAGGTGTCCCACACTTATTATACATTATGACCCACATGGCACCTGGGACTTCATGTTTAGAATAGAACTCATCTGTTTTTCTTTTGTTCTTATTTTTTGTTTTTCTAGCGGTTGAAAGGGCAATAACAAGCCTGGTAGGTCTCTGATTTTTATAACACACGCCTTAACTGCCTTGATTCAGCTGTTTACTATATGTCGGTTCAACTACCATAAAAAGGCAGAATGTTACACGGCATACCGCCATTTCTAGCCTCACCCTAAGAAATGTTAGGCTCTACCCCAGGCCGCCCATGTTTAGCGTGTTTAGCATGAAAAGCAATGTCTAGCCCATAGTTTACTATAATCGTGCATCAATCTACCTGGTATCATCTAAGTGCACCTCAGGGGCTCCGTGCTTTCATCTAACCTACAAAATGCAAACTACTGATGTAATGATGTGCCCCACTAAAATGTTCATGTTTTATTAAGCTTACAATTTTTTTTACAGCTCTGGCATAATGTGATACCAGCAAATCTTTTGTATTCAATGCGTGGGCATAAGCTAGCACTAGATCTACCATACTTATATTACAGTCTGCTTTCTCTCTGCATGGAAACCACTCGACACCTGTTTTTGCCTTTTACCATTTAAAGTTCCTGTGATATGGGCAGAGCTGTAGGCTACCTGTGTTGTCCCTTTATTTTAGCTTACCCTATCTCGACTCCATACCCAGCGGGATCGGTACCAACATTAGACTAAGACTAGCATAGGCTCAGCATGTTTACTTTTACATACTTTTAGCATAAAAAAATCGGCAACTTACATGTCTTTACTATTATACTGTTCCTATATTGCCTCACAATGTATAAGCTTGTTTTCCTTTAAAAAATTGTGCACTGTTTCAAAGCCATAACTGTATAATAACTGTCATATTTCGGCTTCCAAACGCTGTTGTGGCGAGGTAAGCTGTTTGTTATGCTCCATGCACGCAAAAATAAAGAATTAAAAAAAAAAAAAATATTGAAAGGAAATCTATGGGTCAATTGTGACCCTCTTTTTAATGCATTATATATGTAGAGTCTGGGCCGGGGAAGAAGGGTAGAGCTTGCAAAAGCTGCAGACTGTGATCTGTTTTTAAATATACCCCCAGTGAAAACATGTATAATTAAATGTTTGCATGCATAAATTGAAGGTATATCTACTAGACAGTAATTTAAAAAATATATATATTTTTGTGTTTGAGGCGCTGTTGTAAAATCCAAAGAATAATGATTTCATAAAGAAAAAGCTTCTTTCCATTTTTTCAGATGCACTGTGTAGTTTGCAGGCAGACACCTCCCTAACTAGATGACAAACAGATCTAATATACCACCAAAAAGTGAAAAATAAAAAATGGCAAACCTCACTAACTAACAAGATAAACTCCAATCAGGAGCTTCCAACTTTGTTATATAACGTCTAGTCTTATTCCATTGTAACGGATCCACTGGCACCCTGACTGGGTACCTCCATTGAAAGATGCTCCTAGCGCTTCCAGAGGACTCCAAGCACTCCACCAGACACCATAAGCACCGCAGGCTGCAGCTATCTCCCTTCAGAACGAAGCAGGAACAAGCTCTTACAAGAGCTCAGTGATTATAGCAAGGGAATATACCTAGCATAGCAATCCCTTGTAGCAGATTCCCCCAATAAGAGACAGGACTCAAGTTGAGGGTAAAAATAGAACTCTGGACTGGCTCATCCAGCCTGGCTTTTATTTCCATCTCACACATACTGGCCACACCCAGGGGGAGGCATAAAATGACCAATAGTATCACGGGTGCAACCCACACATCCCCTCCCCTTAGTGTGACACATAATCCCATTATGCATACAGTTTAAAATATACTTTTTACACAACTTTCATAACTCTAAAACCATACATCACATTCATGAATCCGACCAGGGGTTCAAAAGTTACTAAAAGTATCTTTTGTCCCTTACTAGCCGCATGGCAAACCGGTTTAGCCAGGTTTTACATAGGCCTCTATCCTGGAGACAAAGAGGGAAGTAATCCAATTATCCAGGGCTAGAAGCAGACTCCATTAACCACATGGTTACAGAAAGACATAAAACACTTTAAAATACAGAAAGTTACTTTTTATCCATAACACACAGACATTTCACATATCCCCAGATAGCTGGGATCTGAGCGCACAAAACTACCGAATAGCGCGCAGATCCTATTCACACAGTACAATTGCCATGGAGCTAAAGTCTTTCCCATAGTCTTTCATTATATGAATAGGCTCCATGGTATAGCTATCTGGGTTAACACATTCACATAAAGTCTGGTCCATAGTCCAAAGGCAAGAGGCGGGCAAGCAGCCCCCTCCAAGGACACGTGGCGAGGTCGGTTTCGCCACATCCATAACTTCCTGTTCGGCCCCAATTGATCCACAAAGAACAATTCAATGCATCACTTAGGATGAGTGAAATTGCTCTTTAAATTGATAAAAACCATGGGATGGCTGCTATCCGTTCACATGTAGTCCAGTTCATGCATGTATAATGTAGATAGAATTTGCTGTTCAGGGTCTCTTTACCGTAGGCTCTTTGACGCTCCCCTAACCGCTCTGATGCTACATTAAGATAGATCCATCCACTATGAACAGCGAACTATACCCCTGTAGAAATTAAATGCACTGCAATTTAACAAGAAATGTGCACAAGCACAATAATACCATTTTATGCATTATTCTCGAAACTGAGAATTTTAGTTGCAGATAATTTACTGTAAGTCATTGACAATGTCACATCTAAGAGTCCCACTAGAAGAATATGCAGCGATTCGCACAATAAATTTCAGCAATAAGCCCAAGCCTTCACCGAAAAACACCACCTGAGGAGTATTATGCTTTCTCCTGGTTGTCCAAATAGTTTTATGGTGTACCCAGATCTTCTGAATTGCTCCTTTTTAACGTTCAGTAATTAATCTAACAGCAGAAATGGTACCTTTATGAGATTCTGAATGATATCTGTCTGAACTAGATAGTACCTAACATCTATCAGCCAATCCTAGCTTTCCTGTTGTTTTGAGTGGGAGTACTCAACATATCAATAAATATTTAATTAGTAGGGATGTGTGGGATATGTAGTTATCAGGGGACCACTATGGTCCAGATTTTATGCATTATTCACTGCTCGGTATAGCATGAAATACAGGGCTGGTGCAAGGATTCTTGCCGCCCTAGGCAACAATCCATTTTTTGCCCCCTTATCAAGGCAACTACATTCTCTCACAGGTTTATTCACTAAATTCTGAATTGCAATGAAGAGACATTTAGGGAAGAGAACACACTGCGTAGAAATACTCATCCAGTATATCTATCCATGCACACAGACTGCCTATTACATACACTCAACCATACGCACACACCGCCTAATACACATATTCATACACTTATACTGCCTAATGTATACATCAATACTCACGTACTGCCTAATGCATACATCTATAGACACATACTGTCTAATACATATATCCATACACTCTTTGCATTTGGTGGTATTTAATTTGTTACTGTTAAATTATTTTCGGTTAGATATAGAATTCTATTAATATATTATAAATATAATGTAATATATAAGTATCTAATTACATGGTCACACACTACCACACACACTGTCACTCACACACTCTGAGATACATTCACATTTTCATTTACACACTCTCACTGACATACAGTGTGACTTACACACTTTCACTGACATACACAATGTCACAGTCACTAACTCACACACATACACACAAACACACTGTCACTGACCTACACACAGTTTCACTTACACACGCACACACACACACACACACACACACACACACACACACACACACACTCTCAGTGACCTTCACAGTGCCACTTCACACTTTCAGTAACACACACACTGTCACTGACATACACATTGTCACTAACACACTCTTACTGACATACACAATGTCTTTTACACACAGTCACACACACACACACACTGTCACTGACATACAAACACAGTTTCACTTACACACACACTCTCAGTGACATTCACAGTGCCACTTACACACTTTCACTAGCACACACACACTGTCACTCAAGCACAAACTCACACCATTTTACATATATTGACACTTTATTTAAACACACAAACACAGCAATTCAATACACACAGATCGGCTCCCCAGGTGAATTCGCCTAATGGTATCGCTGGCCCTGTTGAAATAAATACTACTTTGTTGGACATTGTTATATTTAAGGAGCACACAAGAGATGTCAAGGGCTTTGTAAATAATGTGCTTAAGATCATGTAGTGTGGACAGATGTGTGCCTGTGAGTTATGTTTTTATATGTTCAACCCCAGTAATAGTCTCCATACATTAGGCATGTATCCTATTTAATTTTCATGAACTTCTAATCCGTCCCTATAGTCAAGGCCTCAGCTGTACAGTGTATGTACGTGTATGATCATGTTAATCTATACAAAGCTAGCACCTTCAGGGACTCCTTTAATCTCCATAAGACAAATCCTGACCAGGGAACGTGGGATCAGCATAACACTTTATATCTGGAAGCCGTTTTATTCTGCACGTTTGACTCTTTCACAGCTGCCTCGTCCCTCATAGAAGTCATAGGATTGTGGATATGATTGGCCTTTGGATTTGACCAACAGAATAAGCTTCTATAATTCCCAGCTAGCAGGTCTTGCATTGCCCTGTTTACACCGCTTAGGTCAAGTGTTAGAATACACTGTTCTCCTGGTGCTTGTGTATATGTCATTGCAAATATGCATTAACCTACCACTTCGCCACAGTCAAACTGTTTAACCTGCATTAATTTAATAGTATCGTATAAAATACACATCTCTCGGATAAACGTGCAAGAATACTCCAAATAGCAGAAATTCATAATTATATAGATATAGCAAACATAAACGTATAAATCATGATAATATGCTGTGTAAAAACAATAATTCATTATTTCTTTGAGAAAATCTGCGAACTAGTTTGAGAAAAGGAGAGAGACTGACATCCCTCTGGTGGGGCTGTGTCTCCTGACGAGCAAGTGTATGTTCGATATTGTGTAAGTGTGTTTAATAAAGCATGTGATAATAGTATGCACTATAGAGTGGGATTTATATTTCAGATTGAACAGATCTGTGCCCAGGCTAAATCAGCATATGTATGAAAACATTTCCGTCCCCATCCCAAATCTCCTTCTGCTTCTTGTTTCTCTCACTTGCATAGATTGTAATCCATTGAAATTGTTCATCATGCGACCTCTCCCCCATTCTTTTTTTTTTTTTTTTTATTCTTTATTTTTGTTGTGTTTCAAGAAAATACAAAGGATATCAGTAATCATGACATTGCTTAGTGACAGAAGTATCCAGTTGTACATGTCTAAAAGAGAAACTGCATATTTTTGTAAGAAAGATAATCATATATCGTACTGCTTAAGCGGTTAGTGAAAACTAAATTGGCATAGAAGCGAGTCTATCTAGACATAAAAATGAATAATTAATAACAAGAAAATAGGTGTGAGACATTATTAGTTGCGCATATTTAACAACAATAAAGGGTAGGGTATGTAAGGGGGCAAATTTGTACGGATACGGCGTATCTGTTGTGGCGCGTCTAGGTACATCAGGCAAGGCCTAGACATCAAGGCGTTATACATTTAAACCGTCTGCCCGGCCATATTTACTAAGCTGGGTGAGTAGCGGGTACTGTGCGGGAGTCGGATCTTTTAATTCTAGCAGGTTAGGCGTGCGTGGTGAGTCCCCAGCCTGGTGCAGTCTGCTCATTGCACTAAAAATTAAAGAGCTTGGTAGCCAGTACAACCAATGGAAAGGCTGTGCTGAGGGCCTGTTTGCGAGACTAGTAACTATTGGGATCAGAATATACGTAGCTACATCTACGTGTCAGTATGTCTGGCAACTGTGCGGCATCCAAGCCACGGTGGGAGACATAAATTGTGGATTACCACTGATCAGATGACCCCTGGCTAACTGGCTATATAGCGCTGCTAGTGTCGGGCCATCTTACCACGGGGAGCCCCAGATAATATGAGACACTATGAACAGTGTTTAGTGGATCGAGTAGTACCGTTTGGATAACTCCCATTGCCGTTTCTTAACGAGGGTTAATAGCCTGATGGGTGCATACGGTGGCCTGATGGGTCAGGCTGGAGGTCTCTGGTGCCCGGGAAAGAATCGCCTGTACCTTTCGCACCATGACTCCCCTCCCTTAGCTGTATGCCCCGTGTAATTATAACCGTAAAGTAAAGTGCAAATAAAGGAAATATCATATAGGAAATCATAATAAATTGTAAAGTAAGGAATGCAAAACTATAAAGTATAAAGTCCTGGGTCAGGGTCTCTATCTGCTGTCATTGCCGTAAATTCCTCATAGGTCTTTTGCGGCCGTGCAGCTGGTTTGCGGTAGGAGTCATAAGTTCCCTGCTCGTTTTAGGTCTGTGGGGGGTTGTATGGGTGCTGTCTGCCCCGTTTCCTCTCAGCCTTGCCGACGCTTCCTCGGTTCTTGTCCACCCAGTGCTCTGATTCTCCTTCCATGGGTGTCTGCTGCTGTAACTGGAGGGTCCGGAGAAATCCTGCAGGGTCTTCGTCTGCGGACAGCGTGAGTATCGAGTCTTTTTGTGGGACCACCAATGTGCCTGTTGCGCACAACCGGTACCGGATTCCCTTGTCTCGCAGTTGTTGGGTGATCGGCGAGAGTTTTCTCCGCTCGAGCAGTGTTGCAAATGGGATGTCTGCAAAGACTCTTACTTGGTGGTTGTCCACAGTAACGGTGGGAGTTTTTCTGGAGTAGGCCATCATCGCCATTTTAACTGCTACGTTTCGGGTCACAGCAATTATATCTCTTGAGGCATCCGCTGGGGCAGTCGGGGATTTCCGGATTCGGAACGCGGCCGTTATCGGCCTTGTGTCTCAGTCCGGTTTTGCTCCCATAGCCGCTGCCACTTGGTTTGAGTAATCCAGTAGGGCCTCTGAGTCTATATCCTCTGGGGCTCCACGTATGCGGACATTCCGTTTACGATGGCGTGTGTCCATCATTGCAGCCGTCCGCGTGAGCCCCTGCAGCTGAAGTGTCAGTGCCTCTACCTGCCTTTTGGTGTCTGTCAGGGAGTTGTCTCTGTTACCCTCTCGGGTTTCAATTGCGTCCAGTCGCCCTTTCAGTCCAGCGACCTCCGTCTTTACGCCGGCCAGGTCAGATTTCCACATTTCTCGGAGATCGATGAGGAGCTTCTTAATGTCACCTTTAGTGGAGGGTGAATCATCAGAGTCCGAGGTCTCCGACCCGTATAACGCGGGTATCGGGGTTGCGGTCTGGGATTCCCCCCTCTCCACCGAGGAATCGGAATCACTGTCACTGTGGGGCCTGCTCGGCGCCATTTTGGCCTGCATAGTTGGTTGCGGCCTTGCAAAGGAGCGCCTAATGTCGGGCTGGTGGGAGCTCTCTGGGCGGGTGTTTTTCTTATTTTTTTTCCCCATATCTCTGCAAGTGGTTTGGTGGTTGGTGCTGTTTGCCTTGTGGGTCTCGGTTCGGCTTTTTCGTGGCTTTTGGGTCGGTTTTGTATTGGTGGAGCAGGAGCTCCAAAGAAACACTTCTGGTGTCTCCCCCATTCTTTTTTTAATTGTCCTCCGCACCTTTATTCTCTGCTCTCCCTCTCTTTTCTATTGTTCTCCCCTGCTGTTTTTTATCTCTCACACTACATTCTCTGCATATATCTCCCTTATATCACCCATCGACCACTACTTCCCATTTTCATTGTGGTGGGAGGGGTGATAGAAAAATGCATGTTTATTTATAGCTTAGATAAATACACACTTCATATAACTGGGAGGCTATGTGACATATTCATATCCACTTCACACTGCTGTGTTTTACAGCTGTTGAGCTGTTTATGATGCACTGTTCTGTAAGTCTTACTGCTGGGAAACAATCATGCAAGCTGCATATTACTGTGCCCAGTGGTGGAACTAAAGTAGACAGAGCCCTGGTGCAAGAATTATTTTGCCCTGCCCCACCTATTGCAAGGATGGCCAAACGGTAGATCCCCATTGCCAGTTGGGGATCTACCATTAGTTCATCCTTGCAGGGTTGTGTTTAGCACAAAGCAGTGTGTTGTTTAAATATAAGCATAATTTTGTATGGAGTATGTATGTGAATGTAGGAGTGTACTTGTCACGATTCGGGAACCTAACACGCTAACAGGTCACAGATAGTAAAGGGTGCAATACCGGTCCTTAGAATGGCCGGGTTAAGCACACTAAGAATAGTCAGGAGACAAGTCAAGTAAAGGGAGCCAGAAAACAGGAGAACGAGAAACAAGCCGAGGTCAAAGGAATGGAGAAAACAGGAGAATCGGAATAACAAGCCAAATAATCGGTAACCAGAGAGAAACACGAACAAATTGCAATACAGGTATCATAAGACCACAACAGGGCACTGAGAGACAGGAAAGGTAAGTATTTAAATCCTGTGCTTAATTAACAATCACACGTGGGGGATATCTATACCTCCCACTGTGATGATTGTGCTGTTGCTTTAACACATGAGTGACCCCGGCGTTCAGATAAATGTGCCGGCTCCCAGCGTGCAGCGTTATACATGCTGCCGCTGGGAGGCGAGGAGGAGGACGTGAGCGGCGCGTCAAGCAGAGAGGACGCCGCTCGCCGACAGGTAGAGGAAGAGGGGACCGCAGCCTCCCCTCACAGCCGCTCGCGGAGCCCTGACATAACCCCCCCTCGAGGACCGCCCGAAGGGCGGGAAGCCAAAGGCTTCAAAGGAAACCGCGCATGAAAGGAGCGGATCAAAGAGGGCGCATCCAAATCAGAGACAGAAACCCAAGACCGCTCCTCAGGGCCGTAACCCTTCCAATCAACCAGATACTACAACTGACCTAGAGAAAAACGAGAATCAAGGAGAGTAGCCACCCCGTACACGTCACTAGAGACAGAGCGGAGGGCATCGGAACGCCTGAGAGACCCAGAGAACCGATTACAGAGCAAGGGCTTCAGAAGGGAGGTGTGAAAAGCGTTAGGTATACTCATGGAAGGAGGCAATGCCAGGGAGTAGGACACGGGATTAATCCTATGCAATACCTTATAGGGACCAAGGAACCTGGGCGCGAATTTCATCGAGGGAACCCTGAGGCGGAGATTCCTAGAGGACAACCAAACCCTATCACCCGGAGCATAAGAAGGAGCCGCACACCTACGACGCTCAGCGAATCTCTTCTGAGTAACTGCAGCACGAGAGAGAGCAGCATGGACCTGATCCCACATCTTCCGTAAGGAGGCGAGGTGCTCGTCCAAAGCGGGCATTCCCTTGTCGGAGAACACACCGGGAAGGACAGAGGGTTGGAACCCATAAGCCACCATAAAAGGACTTACGCCAGTAGAACAATGAGTCACAGTGTTCCTGGCAAATTCAGCCCAGGGAAGGAGATGAGACCAGTTGTCCTGGTGTGCATTCGTGAAGCAGCGTAAATACAACTCCACAGACTGATTTGCCCGTTCGGCAGCTCCATTAGATTGTGGATGATAGGAGGAAGTAAACGACAAGGATACCCCCATCTCAGCACAAAAGCCCCTCCAAAACCGAGAGACAAATTGAGGGCCCCTGTCGGATACGATATCCTGTGGTATACCATGCAAGTGTTCGGATAAATGTGCCGGCTCCCAGCGTGCAGCGTTATACATGCTGCCGCTGGGAGGAGAGGAGGAGGACGCGAGGGGAAGAGTGGACCGCTTTTGTCTGTATCTATATCTATTAGTCTGTGTATCTGTTTGTCTGTATGTGTATCTATGTATCTGTATCGGTTTATCTGTATGTGTATCTTTGTATCTATCTGTGTGTCTGTATGTATATCTGCACGTGTATCAGTATCTACCCCTCTGAAACTGTTTGTGTGAGTGTTTGCATCTGGATGAGAGTCATTCTGTGTATCTGCATGTGTGTCAGTGTGTGTATATGTGTGTCTGTGTATCTGTATGTATGTAAATTTGTTGTATTTGTATGGGTGTCAATGTGTATCTGTGCATACATCTCAGACTTCAAACACCAATACTACATGCTGCATTCAAATATCAGTGCTACATACAAACACACCCATACATTCAAAGGCAAACACTAAGCACAACTAAACCACTGCTTTCAATTGAATATAGTACATAAAAACACACAACACTACACACTAGTACTGTCAGGGCTCTGCGGGCGGCTGTGAGGGGAGGCTGCAATCCTCTTAGCCACTTAGTCACAAACACTGGCCAAAGTTAGCGTTCATATTTGTTTTTGTGTGAAAAAAGCAAAAAACTAATATTTGGCCAGTGTTTGTGACTAAGTGGCTACTAAAAATGACTGGACATACCCCATTTGCAATACCTTGGGTTGTCCACTTTTGCAAATGGTATGCCATCATGGGGGTAATTCTTATTCCTGGGCTACCATACGGTCTCAAAGGCAACATAACTAATCTGGCAAATTTCAATGTCAAAAAAATGAAATGAAAGCTTATATGTGTCTCTCTAACTTTCCAAAACACCATAAAACCTGTACATGGGGGGTACTGTTATTCTCGGGAGATTTCACTAAACACAAATATTAGTGTTTTAAAACAGTAAAACATATTACAACAATAATATAGTCCATAAAAGTGCTGTTTGTTTGTAGAAAAAAATGTAAAAAACGTCACTTTTACTTAAAATATCATCATTGTAATACAATTTACCAGTTTTAAACACTAATATTTGAGTTCAGCGAAGTGTCCCGAGTAAAACAGTACCCCTATGTACAGGTTTTATGGTGTCTTGGAGAGTTACAGGGTCAAATATAGTGCTTGCAAATTAAATACTCTGCACTTTCTCTGTGTTGTCAGGCATGTCAATCAAATTTTAATTAATCCAATGACATAATTATGTTAAAAATTACTTAAATATACACGTAGAATTTTAATATATATGCATTTATAGGTATTTAAATTCTACGTGTATACTAATGTAATCTTTTATGTAATTATATGTATTTATCTATATATATATATTTGCGGTTATTTGTATTTTATATATAGATAGATATATATAGAATGTCATTCTAAGTGTATTTTGTTACCAATATATACATATTAATAACAAAATACAGTTAGAATGAAATTACATATGAATATATAATTTATTTTACATTTTGTTTCAATATTGTATTTATTTATTTTATTATTTTATTTATTATTGTAATTATACATGTATATATATATATAATATAATATATGTGTATATATCTATTATCTATATAATATATATATACATATTATATATATGTAGCGTCATTCTAAGTGTATTTTAATACTAATATATATACTAATAATAATATTAAAATACATTACGTATGACGTTACATATATATAATATGTATATATATTATATATATATATAATAGATATACATATATTATATATATAAAAATACTTTTAATTTAATTTTACACTTGTCTAATATTTTCTTTTTACACTACCTACCAGCAGGGGGACTGTCTAATATTTCAGACAGTCCCCCCGGTGGCAGATCCACAGCCAGCTATAGTGGGCCATGTGATCGCTCTTTGAGAGCGATCACATGGCCCCCGGGGGCCTGATTTGCCGGGGGAGCGCTGCCTGGGCTGTCAGGCAGCCCTCCAGAAGAGGATCGCGGCGGAGGTGAGTAGATCTCTCCTCCAGGGGCTGCAAGCCGCTACGGCGTTCTATGCCGCCGCAACGGCTTTAAAGCCCTTTAAAGCCGCGATGGCATAGAACGCCGTAACGGCGTTTAGGGGTTAAGAGACTCTTTATATTATTTTTGTTTATTATCTCTTATTGTCCTACTTAGCGCACCCTGTATTTGTTGTATCTTGTTCTCTCCATTTTTTGAAGGGTTTGAGGGTTACCCTTCCCCTCAGGTGTGCAGCTCTATTCTCCCCTGTGATCAGTACTGTAGCGCTGTTCCTCTCCTATATTTTTTTTGCTCCCTTAGAGGTGGCCACAAGTGTGTATATATAGGAGGAGTTTTTCAATAGTATACTCATTTTAGCACTAACACATTAATTGTTTAATTTTAACACTGTTTTTAACCCCTTAACGACCGAGGACGGTTCAGGACCGTCATCTGCATTTTTGCGTTGCCGACCATGACGGTCCTGGACCGTCCTAACGGTCAGATGTACTTATCTGATCGCCGTCGTTCCCCGGCGGCGATCGGCGGTGCTCCCGTTGTGGGGAGACTGCCTGCAGCCCAGACAGTCTCCCCATGGCGGATTAGGACCCCTGTGGCCATGTGATCGCTCAACAGGGCGACCACATGGTCACAATAGGTGTCCACGTGTCTGCCTGCAGGGGGACTGTCTGTGCTGACAGCCAGTCTCCCTGCTAGTGTAAAATTAAAAAAAAATAAAGTTAAAGTTAATAAAAAAAAAAAATAATAATTATAGATGTGCATATATATATGATATATAGACATATATTATACCTATATAATATACGTCTATATATCATATATATAATGTCATGCTAAGTGTATTTTTATATTAAAATGTATATATATTAATATAAAAATACACTTCTAATTAAATTACACACGTATATATATAATATATATAACTATATATATTGTATATATATATATTATTATAAAATAAGTATATAATATATACTAAGTAAATATAATAAGTAAATTAAATTAAATTAAAAAAATTTCAAATAATAATAAAAAAAATTAAAAAAAATTACATATCTATATGCAATTTTATTCTAACTGTATTTTGATATTAAAATATATATATTTACAAAGTCTATTTACACACTTCATATGGGCAAGGAAAAAACCTAGAGTAGCATCCTCCACCTTACAGCGCTCAATCAAAGAGGGGGGGCTGGGATTGCCTAACTGTCAGGGTACCTGAGGCCTCTACCTCTAAGGGAGGTAGAGACTTGGTGGTGTATCCGTCCAGGCGAGCTGTCTCCTCCGTTCCTCGCGGTTCATCCAGTCACTTAAACACCGGCCGCGAGGAATCCACGTCCTTTTCTAGCAGGACGCTCAATACGTGACGTCATGACGCTAGCACGAGCAATCTGTCACTCAAGTGTCCGATATCCAATCGGTACTTTTCAGAGGCGTGATTTCCATCCAGAACCAGGGTATTTAAGCTTACTCCTTACTTCAGCTCATTGCCCTGTCGTGGTTCTAGCTTGTCTAGTCACTCAGTGCTCTGGTATTCTAGTTTGCTCTTTTGGTTTTGACTCGGCTCGTTGTACTACCCTGTTTCTCTGTTATCCCTTGACCCGGCTTGTCTCTCGCTTATCTGTCTTCTCGTTCCCTCGACCTCGGCTTGCCTCTGACTATTCTTTACTCTCGGTACGTTAGTCCGGCCATTCTAAGGCCCGGTATACGTACCTTTCCACTCTTTGTACTCTGCGTGTTGGATCCCTGTCCCGATCCTGACATTACGACAGGGCCAATGGATCCTGCAGGTACAAACAGTCAGCTTGGTTCTTCGGATCCCAGGTTTGACGCCATGGAACATAGGATGGATCAGATGGCTTTGGCACTACAGGCACTTTTGTCTCGTGCTAGTAATCCACCTGAGGAGACACGTACTCCTTCTATCTCTCCTGCAGTCTCAGGTCTAGAGGTAGCCACTGTAGGTGCTTCTTCCCGTATTACCCCACCAGTACGTTATGGCGGGTCACCGGAGAAGTGTCGTGGCTTTCTAAACCAGATTAGCATCCATTTCGAACTACAACCCCGCTCTTATCCTACAGATAGAGCAAAGGTTGGATTTATTATTACTCTGCTCATTGAAAAAGCTTTGAGATGGGCCAATCCTTTATGGGAGAATGATAATCCACTCGTCTATAATTATAATGCCTTTGTAGCTGCGTTTAGAAGAACTTTTGACCCTCCTGGCAGAAAGGTCAATGCAGCTAGATTAATGTTGCGCCTTAAACAGGACAATCGAACACTTGTGGATTATGCACTAGAGTTCAGATCCTTGGCGGCAGAAGTTAAGTGGAACGAACAGGCTTATATAGATGTGTTTCTGAATGGGTTATCAGATGTAATTCTTGACGAGGTCGCTACTAGAGAACTCCCTGAAAATTTGGAGGATTTAATTTCTTTTATATCTCGTATTGATGAACGCTTAAGAGAGAGGCAGAACACTCGAGATAGGACCCGTAGACCCTCCTTTAAACTAGCGCCTACCTTTCAAATCTCTGAGTTCGAAGACTTACGTATTCCTGAACCTATGCAGATAGGCAGTACTCATCTCACTGAGAGGGAGAGACAGTACAGGAGAAGGGAGGGTTTATGTATGTATTGTGGAGTCAGGGGTCATTTACGCCTAAATTGTCCCAATCGTTCGGGAAACGCTCGCACCTAAGTTCCTCTAGAGGACAGGCCTTGGGTGTTTCTACTTTGTCCTCTATTCACAACTACAAGGAGCTCAGGCTTGTGTTACCCGTTTCTTTAAAGTGGGAGAAGGGAGTAGTTAAGACTATGGCACTAATCGATTCTGGAGCTGCTGAGAGCTTTATAGATCAGGGTTTTGCTGCCAAGCATGCTATTCCATCCCAGTTAAAAGAGACACCTCTGGCTGTTGAGGCCATCGATGGTAGACCGTTACTTGAGCCTGTTATTTTTCATGAGACCATACCGATTAACTTGACTGTTGGCATCCTGCATAAAGAGGATATATCCTTGATGCTCATTTCTTCTCCGTCTATTCCCATAGTTCTGGGGTACTCCTGGCTGAGGAGACACAACCCTATTATTAATTGGGAATCAGGGGAGATAGTTTCATGGGGAGAGAATTGTCAAGAAAAATGCTTGCGGAAGGTCTTACCTCTTGGATTAACTAATACATCGAATACCTCTGACAATCCTACAGAGACACAAATTCCGCCTCAGTATCTAGATTTAAAGGCAGTATTTGACAAAAAGAAAGCCGATACCTTACCCCCACACAGGTCCTTTGATTGCAAAATTAACCTACTCCCTGGTACCATGCCTCCCAGAGGTCATGTATACCCATTATCTATAAAGGAGAACTCAGTCCTAGAGGAATATATTCACGAGAATTTAGACAAGGGATTCATCAGGAGGTCCTCCTCCCCTGCCGGGGCTGGATTTTTTTTTGTTAAAAAGAAAGATGGTTCTTTGAGACCTTGTATTGATTATCGAGGCCTGAATAAGATAACCATTAAAAATGCCTACCCGATTCCCTTGATCACCGAACTCTTCGATCGTTTGAAGGGCTCTACAATTTTCACCAAGTTAGACCTCAGAGGGGCATATAACTTGGTGAGAATCCAGCAGGGACATGAGTGGATGACGGCATTCAATACTCGATATGGCCACTATGAATATACCGTCATGCCTTTTGGGTTATGCAATGCACCAGCAGTATTCCAAGATCTGATTAATGAGGTTCTTAGGGAATTTCAGCAAGAGTGCGTCATTGTATACCTAGATGATATACTCATTCATTCTAGTGACATTGAGATTCATCACAAACAAGTCAGGAGGGTTTTGCACAAGCTTCTCCAGCATGGCTTGTACTGCAAGTTGGAGAAATGTAGCTTTGATCAAACCCAGGTAACCTTTCTCGGCTATGTGATCTCTGGGGAGGGATTTAAGATGGATCCGGATAAGCTCCAATCCATTCTAGAGTGGCCTTTACCCACAGGTCTTAAAGCCATACAGAGATTTATTGGTTTTTCCAATTATTATAGGCGCTTTATTAAGGGCTATTCTTCCATTATTGCACCTATCACTAACATGACCAAACAGGGGGCTGACACTAAGAATTGGACTACTGAAGCTCTCCTTGCGTTCAAGACTCTCAAGGAGCTTTTCGCTTCCGCTCCAATTTTAGTTCACCCTGACACTTCTCTGCCATTTTTGCTCGAGGTAGACGCATCAGAGACTGGTTTAGGTGCTGTTCTATCTCAAAGGTTGGGTGTTGATAAACCATTACATCCATGTGGATTTTTCTCTAAAAAATTGACCGGTACTGAAAGCAGGTATGACATTGGTGACAGAGAATTACTAGCGGTTATCAAGGCTTTGAAAGAATGGAGACATTTATTGGAAGGTACATTACATCCTGTTACCATCCTGACAGACCACAAAAACTTGTCTTATATCGGAGAGGCCAAGCGTCTGTCCTCCAGGCAGGCTCGTTGGTCGTTGTTTCTTACCCATTTCAATTACGTTCTGACTTACAGACCTGGGTCAAAGAATTCTAAAGCCGATGCGCTATCTCGCCAATATGAACCCTCTGCTTCAGTTGAACCACTTTTGTCTTCCATTGTACCCAAATGCAATATTATTGCTAATACCAGTCTCAAAATTCATTCCCCGCTACTTGACCAGATCTTGAAGTCACAACATCTAGCTCCCGGAAACACTCCTGAGGGAAGAAACTTTGTTCCTCCTGAACTTCAACTGGAGCTCTTACAATGTTTTCATGAAAGTAAAATAGCTGGTCATCCTGGTATTCGCAAGACGTACTCTCTGATATCCAAGGATTTCTGGTGGCC
Organism: Pelobates fuscus; assembly: GCF_036172605.1. Classification (NCBI taxonomy): domain Eukaryota; kingdom Metazoa; phylum Chordata; class Amphibia; order Anura; family Pelobatidae; genus Pelobates; species Pelobates fuscus. Next base: position 83,233,429 of record NC_086323.1, on the reverse strand, counting down.
TTCACTTCGTAAGGATATTGAGGAGTTCGTCGCAGCTTGTGAGACTTGTGCCAAGACTAAACTATCTCATGCATCCCCATGTGGCCTGTTACACCCCTTGGACATTCCTGAGAAACCTTGGTCCTGTTTGTCCATTGACTTTATCGTTGATTTGCCTGCTTCCAAAAGACAGACTGTTATTCTCACGGTGGTGGATAGATTTACCAAGATGGCCCATTTCGTGCCATTACCTAAACTTCCGACTTCCCCTGAATTGGCGGAGATTTTTGCGAGAGAAGTTTTTCGCCTACATGGGATCCCTTCAGAGATTGTTTCTGATAGAGGTTCTCAATTTGTCTCACGTTTCTGGAGATCCTTTTGTTCTCAAATGGGCATCAAATTGAACTTTTCCTCTGCCTATCACCCTCAGTCTAACGGAGCTGCTGAACGTACTAATCAAAAGATCGAACAGTATCTGCGTTGCTTTGTTTCCGAACACCAGGACGATTGGGTCGGTCTGATTCCTTGGGCGGAGTTCGCACACAATAACCTTGTTTGCGATTCAACTCGCTCTAGCCCTTTCTTCATGAACTATGGCTTTCATCCTTCGATTTTTCCTTCGGTTTCCTCTTCTCAGGGGATACCGTCGGTTGATGATCATGTCGCCAACCTGAAGAAATTATGGGATCAAACTCGACAAATTCTATTACATAGTTCCTCGCTGTTCAAGAAACACGCTGACAAACATAGAAGAGCGGCTCCTGTTTTTGTTCCTGGGGATAGGGTATGGTTGAGTACTAAGAATATTCGCCTAAAAGTTCCGTCCATGAAATTTGCTCCTCGTTACATAGGTCCTTACAGGGTTCTCACTCGTATCAATCCGGTTGCGTATCGCCTTGCTCTGCCACCTGCCTTACGCATTCCTAACTCTTTTCATGTCTCCTTGTTGAAACCCCTCATTTGCAACAAATTCTCCTCTAAGGTCTCCTCACCTCGTCCTGTTCAGGTGGAGGGTCGGGAGGAGTACGAGGTCAGCTCCATCATTGACTCCAGAATTTCAAGGGGAAAATTGCAATATCTGGTCAACTGGAGGGGATATGGTCCTGAGGAGAGGAGTTGGGTACCTCAGGAGGACGTCCATGCTTCTCGCCTTCGCAGAGCATTTCACCTTCGCTTCCCATCTCGCCCCGGTTCATTCCGCCCGGTGGGCGTATCTGAGAGGGGGGGTACTGTCAGGGTACCTGAGGCCTCTACCTCTAAGGGAGGTAGAGACTTGGTGGTGTATCCGTCCAGGCGAGCTGTCTCCTCCGTTCCTCGCGGTTCATCCAGTCACTTAAACACCGGCCGCGAGGAATCCACGTCCTTTTCTAGCAGGACGCTCAATACGTGACGTCATGACGCTAGCACGAGCAATCTGTCACTCAAGTGTCCGATATCCAATCGGTACTTTTCAGAGGCGTGATTTCCATCCAGAACCAGGGTATTTAAGCTTACTCCTTACTTCAGCTCATTGCCCTGTCGTGGTTCTAGCTTGTCTAGTCACTCAGTGCTCTGGTATTCTAGTTTGCTCTTTTGGTTTTGACTCGGCTCGTTGTACTACCCTGTTTCTCTGTTATCCCTTGACCCGGCTTGTCTCTCGCTTATCTGTCTTCTCGTTCCCTCGACCTCGGCTTGCCTCTGACTATTCTTTACTCTCGGTACGTTAGTCCGGCCATTCTAAGGCCCGGTATACGTACCTTTCCACTCTTTGTACTCTGCGTGTTGGATCCCTGTCCCGATCCTGACACTAACATCTACACATACTACAAAGCAGCCCAACTAACTGCGGTCAAAGTGTCCACAGCACGAGGAGAGACCCCACAATGGACACAGCTAGAGGCATATTGGGTGGGGGGACGAGATCTCTATAACCTGTTTTGGCTCCCACACAACAACCGCCCGTCACACATGGACCCCTTGCCGACCACCTCATTGACCCTGAGACGAGTTAACACTTGGGAAGAAACCTGAGGGAGACATATCGCCACAAACCCCAATATCTGCACTGGCGATGGGAATCCACACATTTGACCACAAACCTTGGCAGGAGGGAGGATGCACCACCATCCAACACTTATGCACAAAAGGGACGATAAAGCCTTTCCCTGAGATCCAAAGTCTATATAATCTACACAACAAGGCTATTTTCCCATACCTACAAGCCAAGTCATTCTTCGGGGGGGTCAAGATACGAGACCTGACACACCAACCAACACCAACCAACACATAGAATAAAACAATTATGCCTGTCGCCCAAACCGGTTAAACGGATCCTATCGGCATTGTACAACGAGCTCCAACAAGTGGAGTCAGAGACCACACTACAATTCCAAGAGGCATGGCATAAAGAATTGGGTTACACCATACCGAAACCTACCTGGGAAAGGGCATTCAGCATCCACAAGGGTAATACAAGGTGCACCGCACATCTAGAGATAGTTAGAAAACTTCAGTACAGATGGTATATGGTACCTGAAAGGCTAGCAATGATTTACCCAAACACTCCTAACGTCTGCTGGAGGTGCGGGATACAGGGAGGTACAATGACACATATATGGTGGTCTTGTTCAAGATTGAAACCACTCTGGGAAACAGTAGAGGACATGGCGGAACAACTGTTGGGCAGAAGGTGGCCGCTAAACCTTGAACAATGTGTACTTTTTATGTTACCGGGGACCTTAGACAAGGTAGAGAGCAAATTAATCTTTCAACTGCTGATAGCAGCGGTGACGCTTGTGGCCAGTGCATGGAAGTCCACAGCGACACCATCAAAAGAGGCCCTCATTACTCAAACCACAGTAAATTGGGAATATGAGTCAATGGCTGCTAAATATTTGGCACCACAAAGGCACACAGCAATAGCGGGAGAGAGGTGAAAGGAATATAAGAAACTGGTCGCCAAAGAATGCACTCTGTCAACCCCAAAGTCAACCTAGACAATGTGAAAATAGAGAACACATAGAGATATAGCCAAAACAGGTCTGGGGGAATGGCAGATACTGAATCCAGCTACGCTATTAATTCCAATCCACTGGCCTTGTCAGTCGGGCAAGAGAACCCAGGCGAAACCGAAAAAGAATAGTAGGAGGGAGGTAGTCAGGGAACAGGTTCCCAGAGTTAAAGTAGTCACAAAACATAGCTGAGACTGCTGAGTTGAGGACAATAACTTGTAAATATTGTATGTAAATACCCTATGCTGTACCAGAATGTTCCTGCACAAGTACCCCTTTTTCTTTCTGTACCCTGGCGAGCAGGCGCCGTAAACTAAACATGACAAACAAAAAATAAATAAAATCATATGTCAATTTGAAAAAAAATATATTTATATATTTATATCAAAATACACTTAGAATGAAATTGTATATATATCTATGTATATATAAATAAATAAATATAATACGAAATATACATATGTCCATATACAAAATTACATAAATAATTATATAAATATACACGTAGACTTCAAATATATAAATATGCATATATATTTAAAGTCTACGTGCATATTTATGTAATATTTTTACATAATTAAGTAATTTTATTAATTGCAATTTGAGGGACCTGCCTGCCAACCCAGGCCGAAATTCCAGAGAATTTAATTTGCTAGCACTGTATTTTACCCTGTAACTTTCTATGACACCCTAAAACCTGTACATGGGGGGTACCGTTTTACTCGGGAGACTTCACTGAACACAAATATTAGTGATTCAAAACAGCAAAACCTATCACAGCGATGATATTGTCAGTGAAAGTGACTTTGTTTCTCATTTTTCACACACAAACAGCACTTTTACTGATGATATAATTGTTGTGATATGTTTTCCTGTTTTGAAACACTAATATTTGTGTTCAAGAAAGTCTCCCGAGATGGGCGGAGCCTAACTGTCAATGGAGTAGGACGTGTGTTCCCTCAGCTCTCTCACCCCGGGCACGAAATCCGCATCCATCAGCCTCCACAAAAGTGCTAAACAGGTGCCAAACTACCCACAACCAAAGATAACACTTACCCTCATGGGGGGAGCAAAAAAGAAAAAGGATTCGACACCATCCGTGGCCACGATGTTCCGGGCAAAGGAAGACAGGCAGCCATCTTGGGCCCAGAGCCAGGGAAACTCCGGTTCAGACTCTGAAGAGAGCGAACACGAGAGCACCCACTCGACACCCCTCACCAAAGAGGACCTGCGGCTAATGCTGAAAGAAACGTCGGCAGACATCAAAGCCTACACCACAGCAGCTCTTGAAAAACAAATTGCAGGCCTCAAAGGCGACATAGAGGCACTGGCCTCACGCACCGGCGACACAGAAAGAGCGCTTAAAGAAACACAAACCCAGGTGCTAGATCACAGCAAAGACATAGGGATGCTGAAAGACAGAATCTTATTTCTAGAAGACGGAATGGAGGATCTAAATAACAGATCTCGCAGGCAAAATATACGCATCAGAGGCCTGGCGGAATCTGTCCTGCCGGAGGCCATACTCCCCACCATCACAGCAATATTCCAGTCCTTACTACCGGACACCCCAGGACCAGACATCTACATCGAAAGAGCCCACAGGGCATTGAGGCCCCCATTCCCTAACTCAAACACACCTAGGGACATCATCGTCAAATTGCTACATTTCCCGGTGAAGGAACAGCTTATGAAAGCAGCGAGAGATCACCCACCAACTTACCAGGGACAACAGCTCCAATTTTACCAGGACTTGGCCCCTTCAACACTAAGAAAACGCCGGGATCTTAAGCCCCTCACTACGGCCCTACTGGAAGCCGGCTGGCGATACACGTGGGGGCACCCCTTCCGAATCACGGTAAAAAAAGGGGATCAAACTTACTCCCTCCACCAAGTCTCTGACATGCGGGACTTCGCGACACATCTGGGATTACAACTACGATACCCGACGACAGACACCCGAATTACCGCAAACGAAAGCCGAAACCGACGAACTGATTCCCGCGTAAACATGGCGCGCACACAGTCAAAGAAGAACGCCTCAACGGCCTCGCAAGATCATCCACAAAAGGACACCTGAACAACAGCGCTTGGTGCGCATAGGACTCCTTCATTTTATTCTACCTGAGCCCAGGCACCCACGCCAAGGACCGGGCACAAGGACTCCATTAATAACTCCAAGATCGGTAGTATCACTGTTATAACATGCTGTTATACCCCAATATGGGGTTAAGGTTTAATGTTCACATATAGTTATGTTTATGCTCAGGCCCACTTCTGACACAACCGAGCCAGTAAGATTGCCACCACAGGGTATACTTAAGGCGGGGGGGTAACGGGGAGAAGATGGTACCACCCCGACTAAATGAGGGGTAACATGCCGGTACAATATTGCTATACACCAACCCTGGGATACTGTTCAACAAGGTTTATACTAAGAACTCCAACTGACACCAATGAATCAATACGGTTGCCACCACAGGGTATACTCAAGGCAATGGATGCCGGAGGGAGGCGGGCAACACCCAGACAACACACTAGATGGCTTACCAGTTAATATACAGCTATACCCCAATACCAGGCTAATATTTATCAATGCTCAGGTTAATAATTGCGACTGACGCAATCAAACCCATACAGTTGCCACTACCAGGTACACTTAAGGCAAGGGGTGCCGAAAAAGGGTGGACACCACCCCGGCAAAACGCAGGACAACACACCAGAGAAATACTGTCATACCCCAATGTGAGACCACTATACACAAAGGTCTATATTACTGCTCATAATGATCACACTCAAACCAATACGTAAGACACTACAGGGAGCTCTATAGCAAGGGGGTGCCGGGGGGAGAAGGGCACCACCCCGGAGAAACGCAGGGCAGCATACAAACCCCACGAACCAACAGGGGGTTAACCCCCGACACCTGACACGAAGCACCCACTTGCTAGATTTCTAAGGGGTAACATGCATTTCTAAAGTGCAGCTGCACGACAAACACCCAAACTGTAACAGGTTGATGACCCCCACAAAAAATGGGGAACCTGGGAACCGGGCAGTAGGGACCGTCCACCCCGCCACAGCCTACACAGGACCTAAACACCCACCCTGAACACATGATGCTAGGATGCTAAGAACCTACTATATATGTGATGTTTAAAAGTTTCGATGACATGTTGTTTATGTTTATGTTTACTCTCGTTAAAGTTATGTTACCAATGCTACACCATTACTTCATGAAAACCTGACACCCTGAAGACAGCACACCAGCATGCAAACTGGGACTTACAATGAAAAATAGTCACAGACAGGTTAGTCAGCAAAGCCTACAGGCCATAACTACGAACACACCAAATCGCACCCGACTGCACACACACCCGACAGCCATAGCACGACCACCCACACGAGAGTTCCACCACCATGAGGATAGCAACAAACGTTTATAACCACCACAAACGTAAATCCCAGAACTTATACGCCGACTCAACAAAGACCCCACCCCAGACAGGACAAAAACACACACACAAAAAGCATAACTCCAGAACCCTACCATACAAACAACCCGGAAGACTACCCGGCACCAACACAGCACATAATCATACAACCCGCCACAAACACACCGTACCCGTGGAGATGACACCTCGTGCCCGGGGAAGAGGGGAAGGAGACACACGGTCACACTACCTTCCTCCCCACAAACTCTAACAACCAAACACAACTATCTACACTTGACACACACCAAAACATACAGGCAACAACAAATCCACATACACAAAACTCAAACACCAACAACACCGACCCACACCGCCCACTCGACGCCTGGCAACTGACTGGTAAGACCAGGCCCCACCCAACACCTTCCCCCACCCACCCCATTGGTTCATCCTTCCTAACCCCACACAAACACTCCCCCAAAACAGCGCTTCTCACCCACACCCCCCCCATCCACAACCCACACACCACAACCCAAAACAACCCCCCGCGGACAGATAACCCACACGCTAAGGTCTACTGCAGCACCAACCAGCATGCCAGCCACTCTGACCTGCCTATCAATCAACTGCAAAGGTCTAAACAACCCCTCTAAGAGACACCAACTTATGAGATGGGCAAATAGAACCAAAGCCGACGTACTCCTACTGCAGGAAACGCACTACACTCGAGCCAAACAGTTCCCCCTCCTGAGCCGACACTACAAAGTTAACCACTTTGCCAGCTCTCCGCAAGAGAAACATAACGGGGTAGCCATAGTGCTAAGAAAATCCTGTCCCCTCTCTATACAGAAGACTGTAGCGGACCCTCAAGGCCGATACCTCACAGTTGCAGGGAAGATAGGCACACAATCCTATGCGTTCACCACCCTATACGCGCCAAACACCCCAACCAACGCATTCTGGCACACAATACAGGCTCACCTAGCCCTCTTTCCCTCTCACCACTCCATAATCGGTGGCGACTTCAACGCCACCCCATCACCAAAAGTAGACCGACGCCGCTCACAAACCTGCAGACAAAATAGACCACCAACAGCGAACGCAGATAAACTACTCTCAGCATTCATTTCACGCACACGCCTCATAGACACATGGAGAGCTCAACACCCCACAGCTCTAGACTACACCTTTTTTTCGCACCCACACCAATCACACTCCCGCATAGACCTCTTTCTCGCATCTCCATCACTAGCACCCATGATCAAAAACACAGCAATAGGCCCCATCACATGGTCTGATCATGCAGACATAACACTAACGCTCAACCTACCCGGAACGGCGAGACCCTGGACGTGGCGCCTAAACCCACTCCTCCTACACAATCCACAAATCAGACAAACTATTGACAAAGCCATAACGGAATACTTCCAAATCAACAAAGGCACAGCAAGCTCCGAAGGTAATCTATGGGCGGCACACAAAGCCGTAATCAGAGGAGCCTTAATTAACCAAGCAACAATACACAAAAAAAAGCAGGTAGCCCATCTAGAACAAACATTACAGACCCTACGAACCCTGGAGGCCAAACACAAAATAGACCCAACACAAGAACTCAACGAACAAATTAAAAAATGCCAGACAGAGATAAAAGAACACATGGCGAAAGACTCAGCCAAAGCGATACTCTGGACAAAACAATTATACTACGACAAAGCTAACAAAGCCGACACACTACTCGCCCGCAGACTCAAAAAAAGAAACGAACACAAACAAATACATAAAATAACAACTTCAAATGGGGACACCACAGAGGACCCAGACAGAATCGCCAGAGTCTTTCAAGAATACTTCAGAACCCTATATGACCACACCCCTGAAACACGACATCACCCAACGCTGACCAAAACACTAATAGACCAATACCTAGCCCAAATACCACTACCCTCCCTAACAACAGAAGCGGCACAGACCCTAGCCAACCCCATAACACCAGAAGAACTCGCAAGAACGATAAAAGAGCTAAAGCCCAACAAAAGCCCAGGTCCAGATGGGTTCACTGGGCTATATTACAAGACATTCGCACCCAATCTGATACCACACCTGTGCACATTATATAACACCATACTACAGGGAGACCATCTACCGAATGAAATGCTACAGGCGAATATATGCCTCCTACCTAAACCCAACAAAACTAATCTCGACCCTGGACATTACCGACCAATCTCACTCCTAAATGTGGATATTAAGATATTCACCAAAATCCTAGCAGACCGCCTAAGCCCCAACCTAACCACACTAATAAACCCAGATCAAGTGGGCTTCATACCGACACGACAGGCAAGTGACAACACGAGACGAACATACAACCTCATCTGGTCAGCCCACAAGACACACACCCCAGCCCTCTTCCTATCACTAGACGCCGAAAAGGCATTTGATAGGCTCCTATGGCCCTTCCTATTCGCCACACTAGAAAAATTTGGACTCCCACAAAAATTCATGAATGCCCTGCACGTGCTTTATGCCTCACCACAAGCACACCTCCTCCTCCCACTCACACGCCCTCCAACCTTCACAATCCATAACGGTACTCGCCAGGGATGCCCACTTTCCCCAGTACTTTTCGCTCTGTCCCTAGAACCACTCCTACAAATCCTCAGACTTCATAGGGACATAAAAGGAATGACGATACGAGGGGAAGAATACAAAACGGCGGCGTACGCAGACGACCTGCTCCTAACAATTACAGAACCAGTCACATCCCTACCACCACTCTTAGACGCCCTGCATGCCTACGCCAAGGTCTCGGGATATAAACTCAACATTAACAAAACGGAGGTACTACCAATACACATAGACCCCACCACTAAAACAGCTATACACAACATATATCCATTCGACCTTACTCTCAATCACATTAAATACCTGGGTATAACCATCCCGGCAGACCTTTCCCTTTGCTATGACCTGAACTACACACCTACAATTCAAAACATCACCCGCGACATAGATAGATGGCAAGACATGCCGATATCCTGGCTAGGACGGTTGGCGTCTGTCAAGATGAACGCCCTACCGCGACTTTTATACCTATTCCAAACTCTTCCGATCCCAATACGCCCCACAGACTTCAAACAGCTGCAGTCAAAGATCGATAAATTTATATGGGCCAACAGACGCGCTAGAATAAAAAGACAGACCCTATATGTACCCAACAAACAAGGAGGTCTGGGCCTCCCGCACCTCACTCATTATTATCAGGCTGCACAGCTGGCACAAGCACAGAACTGGCACGTTCCACCAGGGGCAAAGAGATGGGTCGACCTGGAACACAATATTTTTGGCAGGGATTTCCCCTCAATGTATATATGGCTGCCCAAACCAGCGAGACCCCCCCTCCCTCAAACATCACCCGCAATCCTAAACACTATTAAGGTATGGGATAAAATCGTACACAAACATGGCCTGACAACCCAAATTTCCCCGCTAACCCCCATACTCCGGAACACTCAATTCCCACCGGGCATGACGCCCAAAGACTTTACCCGCTTCGAAGATAATGACCTCACGAGACTACAACACTTTTACAAAGACGGCCGCCCGATTCCATTCGCAGAACTTCCACAAAACACTCCTTTTCGCACCTTCGACATGTTTCGCCACATACAAATAAAAAGCTTTCTAGAAACCCCGACAATAACTCAGGGAGGGACCAGAAAGCAGACACTCTTTGAAAAACAATGCCTACAAACCCCAGCACGTAAAGGCCAAATCTCAGAGATATACTCACACATAATACAACACACCAAAGACGGAGCACTCACGTACGTGTCGGCTTGGGAGAGGGACTTAGGCCCGGCAGAAGACCCATCAGACTGGGCCGACATTTGGGAAGCTATAGCTACCATCTCAATTTGCGTCAACCATAAAGAGCAGGCTTACAAGACCCTCATGAGGTGGTACCTCACCCCCTTAAGACTCAAGCAGATGGGCAGGTCAGACAACGACTCATGCTGGAAGGGCTGCGGACAGAAGGGAACATACCTTCACATGTGGTGGGAATGCCCCCACACAGCGCAACTATGGCACCAAATTGCTACTATGGTTTCACAGATCTTGCACACTAACATCCCGCTGGACCCATGGATATGGCTCCTGTCCAAACCCCTGGCAGACACACCACGGGCCCAAAACAAACTCATCGCCAAAATAGCTCTGGCCACCAGAAGAGCAATCGCAGAAAAATGGGGTAGCCCAGATACCCCAACAATGGACACAATTAAGCGGAAAATCAAAGACACTATAAAAATGGACGAAATGTCCGCTTTAATCCATGACACTACAAAACACCACAACAAGATCTGGGACCCCTGGTTCTATGAATTCCCAACCCTGCCATAAGAAATAAGAAGGGAACAATCCCCACCCGCTGGCGAAACACACACACCCACCACCACCTTCAAAACACAACCCAACCCACCACTCACAAAACCCACAAAACCCCTCTACGGAGAGCGCTTAATTGATAAAGACCTACACCCGAAACCGCAAAGACATTAACCAAGGGCGCACTCACACCGAGCCCACACATAAGAAAGGAAGAGAAAGTGGACTCACGAGGAGGACCACTACACAACAAACACCCTCCCACTAACCAGGGGAGATCAACACAAAAAGACCCATCCCACAGGACACACAATGACACCTCAAAACACCTCGAAACGAAACTCCAACAAGAACCAACACCCACACACACGATCAACCGTCACCACATACGACTACACGCACAACCTTCCAAAAGGCTACAAAAACCCACCACAGACGCAACGACAAGCAAACATCAGACTCACACCCCCCAACCCAATCCCTCCAAAACCCACAGACACTACAGAGAAGTGCTACAACCGAATTGCCTAAGCTAATCCCCCACAAACTCACACACACACCAGATGCCAGACAAACCCGACCCACAAATCAGTAAGAGGATACGACATCAGAGCAAAGACAAAAGGACAAAATATTAGGATATCCAATCCCCCCCCCCTTCTTCTTTTCTTTTTGTACCCCACCCCAACCATTAGACAAGGAAAAGACGATACGAAACACATATGTAACACTGGGCCAATGAACAAACGCCCAAAAACTAACTCTATAAACAATTGTATTGTATTTTGAACAACAAGAACGACCACTGCAAATAATGTATGAAACAAACTGTTACAGACATGTAAAACTGTTAAGCTTGATAAATGGTCATGTTGAAACATACCTGCTCTGTGAAACAGGTACTAATTATGCATCCCCAAGTTTTCTTTTCTGTACCCCAACCCCAAACAACAAAATCTTTCAAAATAAAGAATTTATAAAAAAAAAGAAAGTCTCCCGAGTATAACAGTACCCCCCATGTACAGATTTTATAGCGTTTTTGAAAGTTACAGGGTCAAATATATGGGTCAAATATTTTTACATTGAAAATGGCCAGGTTGGTTATGTTGCCTTTGAGAGCGTATGGTAGCCCAGGAATGAGAATTGCCCCCATGATGGCATACCATTTGCAAAAGAAGACAACAAAAGGTATTGCAAATGGGGTATGTCCAGTCTTTTTTAGTAGCCACTTAGTCACAAACACTGGCCAAAATTAGCGTTCAATTTAGTTTTTTTGTTTTTTCACACAGAAAACAAATATGAACGCTAACTTTGGCCAGTGTTTGTGACTAAGTGGCTACTAAAAAATATGTACATGTGGGGTGTTATTCAGAGACTTTTGGCAGATAATAGTGTTACAATGTCACTATTGATAAATTTGAAAGAATATATGTTTTGAAATCGCAATATCCTACTTGTACCTATAACCCTATAACTTGCAAAAAAAAGCAAAAAAGCATGTAAACACTGGGTATTTTAAAACTCAGGACAATATTTTTAATCTATTTAGCAGTTTTTTTTATTCGCTTTTGCAGATGAGTAAAAGATTTTTCAAGTAAAAGTAAAAAAAAATGTATTTTTTAAAATTTTTCATCATATTTGTTTGTTTTTTAAAATTAAATTACATGAGATTATATAAATAATGGTATGTAAAGAAAGCCTTTTTTGTCCTGAAAAAAACAATATATAATTTGTATGGGAACAGTAAATGAGAGAGCGGAAAATTACAGCTAAACACAAACACCACAAAAGTGTAAAAAGAGGCCTGGTCGCAAATGTACAACATCGCAAAAACAGTCCAGCCCTTAAGGGGTTAATTGCTTTCATCACTTATTTTTGCATACTCACTATGCTCTTACCAGGATTTAATTTAACACCTTTTATTTTTACTAGTACTATTTAATTTGTCCCCCACATTTTAGCGTAGGGCCCACCAATATTGGGGTACTTTGAAAGTAGTGGTGGGCTTAACAACATATGGCCATATGGTGGAACCAAATCCCCAAATTTATTCTTAGATAGGCATTTTAGTAGCCTTCTTTGTATTGTATTTTTTGTAGTCTGAGTGCGCCGCAACTATTTATTTTCACATTCTCAAACCCTGGCACAACATATCTTGCCTCATCTCTCTCTAGCCACATCACTTGTTCTAAGTAACCCCCTTCCCAAGTAAATTGCTATTTATCCCCATGTAGAGGTGAATACAGGACCAGTTATTTTATGCTTTAAAGGGTGCCTGTCTTTCCCAAAACTACATATGTTCTTTTGGAAGAGCATTAAATCTCATCTATACATTGTGCTAGCAAATTTGTGCTGTGCTGTGGTTGCTAGCAGGGCCGGACTGGGAGAAAAATTCGGCCCGGGCATTTTTTTATCACAGCGGCCCACTAAGAAGGGGGCGGGGCAGAGAGGGTGTGTTTCGTCATCACCAATGACAAACACGCCCCCTCTCAAAGTGTTGGTTAAATGCTCCTCCATGGCAGACCATGCGCAGAACTCTGCGCTAAAGAGCTCTAGCATGAGGGAAAAAAAGCCCTGTATTTGTTCTGCACAGTGCAAGCAAATTTAATAACATGCTTGCACTGTGTTTCCTTGCAACTTGTCTCTCGTGTCTCTATAAATGTATACCAGGAGACAAAAGGGCCAGGAAAGAGCATTGTGCATGTGTTTGGAACCTGCTTGTAGGATTGTGTGTGTAGAGTGAGCTGATTGTGGTGTAGTATTGTGTAATAAGGTCGGTTTTAGTCGTGTTGTGTTTTTGGTGTAATGTAATCCATATGTGGCTAGGGGCTGTAGATAATGTGTGTATAGGGGATGTAGTAAGTGTGTGCATACAGGCTATAGTGTGTGTGTGTGTGTGTATATATAGGTGATGTAGTGTTTGTAGGGGTTGTAGAGAGTGTGTGTTTAGAGGTGTAGTATGTGTTTGTTTACAATGAATCTAGTGTGTTTATAAGGGATCCAGAGTGTGTATTTTAGGAATGTTGTGTGTGTATGTGTGTGTGTGTAGATGGTGCACTGTGTGTGTATACAGGAGTCTAGTGTGTGTTTGAAGGACCCAGAATGTGTAGGAGATCTAGTGAGTGTGTGTATATAACGGATTCAGAGTGTATAAAGGGATCTAGTGTGCGTATATGATCCAGAGTTTGGTAACGTAAGGATCATATATATATATATATCTATATATATCTATATATAATATAAATATGTTCGGAAGTATTGTGTGTGTGTGTTTGGTGCAGTGGGTGTCAGGGATGTAGTGTGTATGTGAAGGGTGCAGTATGTGTGTGTGATGGATGCTGTGTTTGAGGTGTGCTGTGTGTGGGTGCTATGTGTGAGGGTGCTGTGTGGGATGGGTGTGAGAGTGCTGTGTGTGAGAGTGCTCTGTGTGCTGTGTGTGAGAGTGCTGTGTGTGATGGGTGTGAGAGTGCTGTGTGTGATGGGTATGAGAGTGCTGTGTGTGATGGGTGTGAGAGTGCTGTGTGTGAGAGTGCTGTGTGTGCTGTGTGTGAGAGTGCTGTGTGTGATGGGTGTGAGAGTGCTGTGTGTGATGGGTGTGAATGTTAGAATGGATTGTGTGTGTGTGTGTTTGGGGGGTAAAAAAAAAAATAACTAAACAGGCATTATGTCCCCCCCCTCCCTTCTTACCTTTTAGCCTGGGAGGGGGGGACCGGCATGGTGGTACCTGGGAGGGGGGTTCCGGCACTATCCCTGGTGGTCGAGTGGTGAGTGAACTCTAGCCTGCAGGCTAGAGTTCACTCTCGCGAGATCCGGTCATTGCCATGGCAACACGCCGGATCTCGCGAGAGGAACCCGGCGGAGCTGCAAGATAGAGCTCCGCCGGGTCCTCTCCCTCCCCAGCCGCATGTGCCACACGTCTGTCCAAGGGGGCCGGTGAGGGAGATCTTTGATCTCCCCACCGGCCCTCCATGGCAAACAGGGGGGCCGGCGCTCGGATAGTGCCGGCCCTGCATAGACCGGCAGGGGAGATCCTGGGACCTTCCCCTGCCGGCCTCGGCCCGTGGCCACCGCGGCCCATCGGGCATTTGGTTGCTAGGGACGCTCCCTAGTGAGCGCTGGCAGCGGGGGTATAGAAACTAAGTGATTGGCGTCACACCATTTTGATGCCAGCATACTGAAGCATCCCCAGTAGAGCAAATCAAAGAAGACCGGAGGATGGACTGGAGGTAGATGTTACATGAAGAGCAACACCCACAAAGCTCAGAAGTTGGCGGCTCTAGAATGAAGGCGAGTAAATCTAGATTTGTACATTAAATATCACATCTCAATTCTGGACCATTAATGATCCTTTGCGTATAGGTTTGAGGAACCTGTAAAAAAAAAAAAAAAAAATTGTACTTACCTTAAATATGTTTCAAATACAATGATTACACCATGTATCACATAAATACAGAAAGCTCAGAAGTTGGCGGCTCTAGAATGAAGGCGAGTAAATCTAGATTTGTACATTAAATATCACATCTCAATTCTGGACCATTAATGATCCTTTGCGTATAGGTTTGAGGAACCTGTAAAAAAAAAAAAAAAAAATTGTACTTACCTTAAATATGTTTCAAATGTATTTATGTGATACATGGTGTAATCATTGTATTTGAAACATATTTAAGGTAAGTACAATTTTTTTTTTTTTTTTTTACAGGTTCCTCAAACCTATACGCAAAGGATCATTAATGGTCCAGAATTGAGATGTTATATACCGTAATTCCATTACATGTAGATATCAGTGACCTGTTAAGTAATAAATCAGGTCTACTTTAAATGGCTTGAAATAAATACTACACTGAAATCAAATAATAATAAAAAAACTCCACTGAGAGCTTCCTACATGGCTATTTATGTTTCTGGTTAAAGTTCTCTTTATTCAGATTGACTCACTCGAAGAACCAAGAACTTCCCTGGAGAAAAACTGGAAGTAATTATAATTTGTAAGGATGAAGGTTTTGTTTTCAACAATTGTATATTCTGTACATTTTGTTCCTTAACTGTATATGTTGTAAAATAGCATGCTAGCTATTTTCCCAATGTTTCAAATAAATGTTATGTAAATTCAGAAAAAAAGACATGATGCAGTGAAGGGTTAAATGAGTAAGACATGACATGCCATTTTGGAATATAATCCTTAAAGACCAGACTGTTAGAACCTATTAAAGAGAGGTATCATCCAGGAGGACCTATGTGCCAATTTAATGGAACACTCTATATACCATAAACACTACAGCTCACTGTAGTGGTTATGATGCGAAGAGTGCCCTAGCTCCCCACCATTGTAGGTTTACCTGGCGCAGTGCAGGGCTTAGCTCATTAGCTTAGAGTGATCAGTTTACACTCTAATAGGGGAAATATTAGTAAAAGCAGGGGGTGCACCCGGAGGACCCCAGCAGAAAAGGAAAACTGTTTGACTACTTAGAATAGGGGGAGGGGTGCTTGGGGAATTTCCGAATCATAACCACTACAATGTGCTGTAGAAGTTAATGTACTTGAAGTCTTCATTTCACAATTAGGAATGCAAAGCAGCCAGTCAGAGTTGCCTATTTCCAAATTCCCTGGAATAATTTGCAGCCCACTCTATGGGGACTATACTCCGCATTCCCAAAGGAGGTACACCAGATAAAAAATCCTGGACAGAAGGAAGGGTGTCTGGCATCTGGAATTAGACTGACTTTTGAAATTAGCATATGTTTTTGTAAATTAACGGAGCATACAATGTATATTTCATTCAAGGTGACTTTAATCTTACTATGTTATCTTAAAAACAAATAATAGTCAACTTATTGCTTGCATGTAATTACCATTAATTTAGAACTCGAATAAATAAATTCCTGCTGGTAAAATCAGGTAGCAATCCTGATATACTTGTTTCACAACAGGAATTTAAGTTGTGCCTTCCTGGAAGAGCCCATTTGTTGAAATCGGAAATAATGACACCCTCGTGATTGAACATGGTTAGTAATTGCTTCTGTACAAGGGTTTTAATGAAACATATTTTTGAACCTTTCTGTTTTAAGAACACTATAAAAAGGGAAATAATTTGTAAGACAAAGCATTCATACATTCACATTTGACCTATTTACAACTAAGTAACACCATTCTAAATTTTAGAATATAGTCTATGTGACAAACGCTCCTTCCCACGTACATTTGCCATGGACTCCTGGAGGTGTGTGGAAGCCGACCTCCTGCCCACCGACTATGGTCCAGGTCTTGGACATCGTTTGGGAGCTACCCTACCCAGCCACCATTGGTAGCTTTCCCTGGGTGCCCCTAGTTCGGCATGCAAAATGGAACCGAACGCTAGCTCTCTCGATGACGTTCACATGAACCAAACCCACAAATGGTCCACAGCGTTACTTGGCCACGACCGATATGGAACTAATTTCGGCATGAGGAATTTGTGAGTTCTTGGCCACCTCAGAGGGACTTAGCCGCGAATGTTATGGAACTGTTTTTGGCATGAGGTGAACGTACGGTTCCCGGACAACTTGGTTCATAGTATTGAACAACTTTGAAATTCATTAGGAGAGCGCTTTTTGGAGGGAAGGTGTCTGAGACTAAGGGGAAAAAACGCTACCTGAGAAATTAGACGGAGCACCCCATATTGAGGCCGCAGGAGCTCGCTTAAAGTTGACCGGCAAAAGCACCAAACGCCCTGGAATTACTTGGGACATAGGACCACATGTGTGGCCAGTCAAAATTTTTACATGGTACCATTTCACCTACATTGAATGGATCTAAGCGCTATTTGGAGAACTTGGGTGCTGAGATCATGGCTATTTGAAGATGTATTATTTGTGGGGTTATTTAATGTTTTTATTATGTTTTGGGGTACTTTTAGGTTTTTATATTTTTGTGTTTGTCTCTCTGTTTCTGGGAGATATTTAGCTTACTGGTCTTTAACGCATTTATCTCCCAGGCCCATACATTTTGGGTGCTGAGATCACGGCTATTTGAAGATGTTTTATTTGTGGGGTTATTTAATGTTTTTATTATGTTTTGGGGTACTTTTTGGTTTTTTTTTTTTTTTTTCAATTCTTTATTTTTGCTGTGCATGGTTTAATATTCGTATAGCAGTAATGCCACAACAGCATTCAAAAACAAATTTAACAAGCACTTATTCACTAACTGCTGAACAGCATCAGAGAAAACGCACAATTTTTGGTTAATAATACAGGCAAATTACAAGCTGGGTAACTACGTCTGCCTTTGTGAATTAGTTATCGATTAGTGACAGTAGCTTAAGGTTGATTCTGTAGGAGTCATCGCTTTAGAGTCATTGATATGGTTGTGCATGACTATATTGAAGCGAGGGACATACGTTTAGTTCAGTAACATCCTAACATGCGATAGGTAAGACATTAATTTACGTTAATATAGATTACACAGTGCAGACTAAAGAGTATGATATGCTATGGTTAACTTTACGCTTGGCATCAGCAAGAGAAATATGCCAGGTTGCAAGGGCGCAGAACAATGCTTTATAAGAAAGGAGATATATAAATTAGTGCTGCTTAGCAGATTGTTTGTCACTGCTGATTAGTAGAAGTACAGGATTGACTATAAAACATGAATAAAACAGTTTAACTCTTGTGCCGCTGGGTTGTGTG
Organism: Pelobates fuscus; assembly: GCF_036172605.1. Taxonomy (NCBI): domain Eukaryota; kingdom Metazoa; phylum Chordata; class Amphibia; order Anura; family Pelobatidae; genus Pelobates; species Pelobates fuscus. The sequence goes on along the minus strand of NC_086323.1, from coordinate 83,214,976 downwards.
TAGCCTCGGTTAAGGACCCTGTTCAGAGACAGTTCACGGCTAGCATCCAGCTCCCCTAGGTGATCAGTCATCCGATTCCCTGGCTGGGGTTCCACCGTCCTTGCGTGCCATGTCCAGGATTTTCCCGCTTGGGTGAGAGTTGGTCGAACCGAAGGCAGCTCAGGTCCGTGAACAGTCTGCTGTGACCTGTGTTGAGGGCTGCTGTGTGCTGTGCTGTATTGTGCTTAATAGGGATTGCCTGGGCAGTCGACAGGGAGGTAGGTCGTGCACGCTGGCGGTTCTCATTTTGGAGCTTGGGAGCGCAGGTGATCTTGCCCAGCAACCCCGGCGCCGCTCTCTGTAGTGCCGGTCCTCCGCTTTGCTTCCCTCGGGGGGCCACGCCGGAGCCGCGAGGGGGTTTCACATCTAGGTGGCGCCGTGCTGCCGGGCGGATCCAGGCCGTCGCCTCTTTCAACGCCAGCCTGAAGGCCCGTCTCCGGGTGTGTAGCTGCTTCCAGAGGTTGGCACGAAGCCGGTCACAGAACTCCCAGATGAGCGCGGGAGGCTTGGTAAGTGTACTCTTTTTCTTGAGCTGAGTTAGGGTTGCCATCTTGGTTTTGAGCGTTGTTCGTGTCGCTTGATCAGGCTTTAATGCCAGGGCATTTATCTCCAGCTTGGACCGGGATGTCCCCCGCCGGTCCAGAGGGGGGGGAAGCAGGGCTGTGCTTTGTTCATGCTTAGAGGCACAGCCCGCGCCGGGGGATCGGCCGCCTCCCCCTGACCGCGGGCCCCGCTCTGGTTTAGGCCGCATGGTCGGCGTTAGACTTTCCGTAGCGCTTCGGCTCCAGGAAGGTATCGTTCTGTAGTTCTCGGTGTCGCGGGTCGGTTCCCGGCCACCTTGTGTCGCCAGCGTCGGCAATTCCGCCGTTTTTGTTGGGATTATGCCCGTTATGCCCGGAGCTTGCAGATTGTGCGGCCGGCCATCTTGGCTGTCAGGCCCCGCCCCTACTTTTTGGTTTTTATATTTTTGTGTTTGTCTCTCTGTTCCTGGGAGATATTTAGCTTACTAGTCTTTAACGCATTTATCTCCCAGGCCTATAAATTTTTAGGAGGGACTTGTGCTGAATACAATGGAGGCCACCTGCCTAGTTTGGCTCATTAAAATCAGTTGTACTCCCAGAACTATGTGTCTTCAAGTTGCTGGGAAGGGAAGGGCCAAAATTTACTGCTCAGCATCTTGTTCCAGCTCATGGAGGATTCAGTGGGGAAAGTCCTTGTAAGCACTAGAGCACTAGAGACTGTGTGTCGTCCAGTCTCTGGGAGGGAATAGAGCAAGTCCCCTATCCTGTTCAAGTATGGAGAGGCTCCAGGAGGACTTCAGTCAAGCCACGGCGACTGGGGCAGAAGCGCTGAGGTTTTCCCCTGTTCCAGCTAGGAAGAGTTCCTTGGCAGAGGTACCCAGCCGGTACCAAGGTAAGAAAGGCTGAATGGGCCAAGGTAAGATGGCCAAGGTAAGAAAGGCTGAAAGACGACCACCACTGAACAAGACACACAAGCTGAAACGTCAAGACTGGGCCAAGAAATATCTCAAGACTGATTTTTCTAAGGTTTTATGGACTGATGAAATGAGAGTGAGTCTTGATGGGCCAGATGGATGGGCCCGTGGCTGGATTGGTAAAGGGCAGAGAGCTCCAGTCCGACTCAGACGCCAGCAAGGTGGAGGTGGAGTACTGGTTTGGGCTGGTATCATCAAAGATGAGCTTGTGGGGCCTTTTCGGGTTGAGGATGGAGTCCAGCTCAACTCCCAGTCCTACTGCCAGTTTCTGGAAGACTCCTTCTTCAAGCAGTGGTACAGGAAGAAGTCTGCATCCTTCAAGAAAAACATGATTTTCATGCAGGACAATGTTCCATCACACGCGTCCAAGTACTCCACAGCGTGGCTGGCAAGAAAGGGTATAAAAGAAGAAAATCTAATGACATGGCCTCCTTGTTCACCTGATCTGAACCCCATTGAGAACCTGTGGTCCATCATCAAATGTGAGATTTACAAGGAGGGAAAACAGTACACCTCTCTGAACAGTGTCTGGGAGGCTGTGGTTGCTTCTGCACGCAATGTTGATGGTGAACAGATCAAAACACTGACAGAATCCATGGATGGCAGGCTTTTGAGTGTCCTTGCAAAGAAAGGTGGCTATATTGGTCACTGATTTGTTTTTGTTTTGTTTTTTAATGTCAGAAATGTATATTTGTGAATGTTGAGATGTTATATTGGTTTCACTGGTAAAAATAAATAATTGAAATGGGTATATATTTGTTTTTTGTTAAGTTGCCTAATAATTATGCACAGTAATAGTCACCTGCACACACAGATATCCCCCTAAAATAGCTAAAACTAAAAACAAACTAAAAACTACTTCCAAAAATATTCAGCTTTGATATTAATGAGTTTTTTGGGTTCATTGAGAACATGGTTGTTGTTCAATAATAAAATTAATCCTCAAAAATACAACTTGCCTAATAATTCTGCACTCCCTGTATAGACACATCAGCATTAAATGTTACATTAAAAGGGCACTATAAGCATCATAACGATCATTGTCTAGAGATCATTGTCTCTGGGTGCCATCTGCCCCAATTTTCTATCAAACTATTTTGTAGCAGTCTGACAAATCAGGGGTATCCCCAGCACACAATACCAAGCCCCTCGGCAGTGGACTCATTATGCGGAAAATTCGCATTAATCAATACCAGTCTAATTCCGGTTTGACAATGGCAGGCTCCGAGTACTATGGGAAGGCAAGCCGAGAAATCTAAGACAATCACCGCTATTCAAGAGAATATTGATAATTTATTATAGATTCATAGCAAATGCCTTTTCATACACAGCAGAACAGAATATGTTTTTTTTAAACTTTCAAGCCACTTCAGTGGAGTTCCTTTGTTAGGTCCTGTTAAATTGAGAATATTCTTACAAACAAAACAGCTCTCTCTTTATTAGAAGAACCATTTCTAAACATTGTAGTATGCAGTATACAAAAAAAACCCAAAAAAACAGATTAGTCTCCATCACACTATTCACAGGCATACACCTACATAACTGCAGACAATAGCTATAACACATATTTCATGTTCTGCTAGACGCAGGCATAGGCAACCTTCGGCACTCCAGATGTTTTGGACTACACCTTCCATGATGCTTTGCCAGCATTATGGGTGTAAGAGCATTATGGGGGATGTAGTCCACAACAACTGGAGTGCCGAAGGTTGCCTATGCCTGTCCGCTAGAGTATAAACGCCTTGACCCTTTACATAGATCACCAAGGGAGATTTTATTAATGAGCTGATATCAACATATTTTACACTTAAACCCATTGATTAGCTCATAAAATTTAAGTTAAACAATGCATCAATAAAAAGTGAACTTAGAACAATGAAATAGAATAAACTGCTAGAAGACTCTTTGCTGAACAGAACAATCCTGCCATCTAGTGGCAAGAATCAGGTAGTATTATATGGTTAGAAAGATGGTAAACCATATAAGTACTTTAAGACCCCCACTAATTAGAGATTTGCTCTAAAAAGTCAAACTGGGTTATTAATTAAAATGGGCATTGCCTAACAAATTGCAAACTTGACTCCAAAATAGTTGAATTGAAGAAAAAAAGTAAGCTGAAGATTTTTTTTATCCAATTCAGCAATTTGACCTAACATTTGTATTTCCATTGTCTCCATAATGCCCATTTCCTGGCCAAACATGGCAGCAACACTTACGGTTAGCTCCTCCCCAGCTGTCAGGACAGGAATAATTACTCAAACTATCAAGACTCCCCGGTCTTTTTTTCCTGTCCCAGCTGACAGGCAGTGATTTTTTGTGGATGCCACATAAAATACATTTTCTTTTCTGTGCTCATTAGTTTAGCCTCTCTCACCCTGAAGAAACCAGTAAACAAGCTGTGTTGGCAGGACTAACTGGTTTGAGTCCCTTGTTAGCACAAGAGACTCCACCATGGGAATGTCACATAAAATACTAGGTTATGCAGCAGGGAAAAAAATAGCCTTATCTCCCCTTTTTTTTCCCTAAGGAGTGTGGGAAGCCACCAACTTATCTTTAGTTGGAGAGGGGAAGGTGAGGAGCGCTCTGGCTCCACTCTTGGGGGGCGGACTATGCCTACAAAGCCAACCTTTGTGCCTTACCCTTTCAAGGGGATAGACTGTTTAATCCTACCAAAGGCCATTTAACATGTCATGGAGAGATAAGCAAAACAAAGAGAGGGCATTTTGTGACAGCAATTCTTATAAGCCTGGAAGGGAGTTCTCTAGACCCTCACAATGGAGGTTTAAACAATCCACCTCCTCCACTCTTCCAGAGCAAGAAGATTCCGACAAACTCCTAAAAACTTTATGAAGGTTGGATCACCCAGACCAGTATGAGCAGAGTTCATCAAGGTCAATTGGGTCTTGAGTATCATCAGAGACGGTTACAGAATAGAGTTCAAAGAATTCCCAAGAATGTATCAATTCCATCAATCAACAGTGTCATCTGGAATAAAACTGAAGGCAATGAAGAGGTGTTTACAACAACTTACAACACAAGGAGTCATCACAGAAGTTCCTCGTCAAGAGAGATACAGAGGATTCTACTCAAATATATTTCAGGCTCCAAAGCCCCAAGGAAAGTGAAGACTTACACTAGACTTGAAAATAATCAACACTTTCCTCAAAAGCATGTAATTCAAGATGGAATCAATTTCCTCTATAAAGCAGACAATTCACCGAGGGGATTGGTTAACATCAATAGATTTTAAAAATGCATAATACCAAATACCAATACATAATTCTCACCAAAAAATGTTTAGACTCTGTATACTGGGGAAACACTACCAGTACCAGGGGATTCCATTTGGGTTAAGTCTAGCACCCAGAACATTTTCAAAAATTTTAATCACGATTGTAGCAGTTTTGAGGAAGAGAGGGATACAAATCTTTCACTATTTGGACGACATCCTAATAGTAGACCAAGAATATCACATGGCTCTTCATCATACAGAAGTTATCCATACTCTGCAGAGTTTTGGCTGGCTGATAAACAAAGAGCAACCCAGAGTTCCATCCAGAAACACAGTATTCTTTGGGGCAAGAATAAATACGGAAGAATCTACAATTTCCTGTCTCACGACCGCATTGCTCGTATAATGAGCTTCTACAAAGCACAAAAGTTCAAGCCAGAATGTACATGAGTACATTAGGGTTCGTCACGTCATCAATAGGTCTGGTTAGACGGGGACATTGGAAGATAAGACCTGCCCAGATGAACTTCCTTAGGCAAAGCAACAAAATTTCCATGAATTGGAATCAGTGCATAGTAATTCCCCAAGCCCACAAACAGCAATTGAGATGGTGGATGAAAGAGCGCAAAATGAACAAGGGATTTCCGCTGGAAGATCCTCCCTGGGAAATGGTAATGAGAGATGCAAGCACATGGGGGAGCCCACCACAAGAATCTAATGTGACGGAGCTCCTGTACCCTGACCGAGTACCTCCGCCCAATTGACGGGACCCTGGAACGCTTCCACCCCAGTTGCTAAAGCTTGACTGGGGTATCTCAGGAGTTCTTCCAACCAACCAGACTACAGCCACGTAGGTAGGTATCGTCCTCTGCCTATTCCGCTGCAGCCCTGCTTCCAGGGCAGGTATCCACATCCGCCTGCAATGTTATAGCTTTTGTCTTTATAAAGACACTTGCGGCCTAGCTCTCTTGCTTTATCCCAGGGCTAGAGGGATCCTGCAGACAGCAAACAGGTCTGAAGACTCAGTCACTGGGATCCCTACAAAGCCACACAGGACACACAGTCCCAAGTGGAATTAACATACAAAACTTTATTTTTCTTGGGACTAGCCCATGTGTTCATTACATAGAGATTACTGTGATAACTCAATAAAAATACAAACAGTCAAATCACATTAGACAACATACAGGAACTTGTAATAACATAATTACATATTTAGAAAGGGGTGGGAAAGACAATAATTAAAAGAAAATATCTCTCCTGCCTGCAGAATTAGCAATATGCAAATCTACCTGAATATGCAAATTAGCCAGCCTTGCTATTCAGGTAGTGCATATAGCTGTTGCTAGATCCTTGTAACAAACATATTGGCTGTACAGGCTCCACAGCCAAATCAATAAAGTTGATTGCAAGCATTAGCAAGAAAGGAGAGCACATTAACATTTAAACCCAAACATCCACATTACACGCACACCCTGCACCCACAATGGACACAGGGTGACTTAAACATAGGAATCACTGAGATACCTAATTGAATTGTCCATCTTAAGCTCTTGGTGATGAGGATTACTGTCACATAGTCGCTCAAAGACAATGGCACATTGATATACATCTTCTCCATTCCAACTTTCTAGAAATGCGTGCAATATACAATGCAATGATGTCATTTGCCACCCACCTGAAGGGGAAAAGAGTGATAATAAAAGAAGACAACAGAGTGGTTGCTGCATACCTGAATCATCAAGGTGAGACAAAGAGCAAGCAGATACTTCTTCAAATGCAACCTATCATGGAGTGGGCTATGATTTACCTAAAGGATCTGAAAGTCGTGTACCTCCCAGTAATAAAAAAATACCCTGGCGTACTTCCTAAGCAGGTCAAGCATGGATCCAGGGGAATGGTACCTGAACAAAGAAGTACCGTATTTATCGGCGTATAACACGCACCGGCGTATAACACGCACCTCATTTTCAGAAGGAAATTCCAGGAAATTTCCCCCCTCCCATAGTATTCCCCCCCCTCATCCCATAGTATTCCCCCCCCTCATCCCATAGTGTCCCCCCCCCTTTCCATAGTTTTCTCCACCCCTCCCATAGTATTCTCCACCCCCTCCCATAGTATTCTCCACCCCCTCGCATAGTGTTCCCCCCCTTTCCATAGTATTCTCCCCCCCTCCCATAGTATTCTCCACCCCCTCATCCCATAGTGTTCCCCCCCTTTCCATAGTATTCTTCCCCCCCTCCCAAAGTATTCTCCACCCCCTCCCATAGTGTTCCCCCCTCCTATAGTGTTCCCCCCCTTTCCATAGTATTCTTCCCCCCCCACCCATAGTATTCTCCACCCCCTCCCATAGTGTTCCCCCCCTCATCCCATAGTGTTCACCCCCCTTTCCATAGTATTCTTCCCCCCCCATAGTATTCTTCCCCCCCCCCTCCCATAGTATTCTCCACCCCCTCCCATAGTGTCCCCTAGTGCACTTTCCCTCTTGTCCCATATTTACTTACCGGTCTTGAAGCGTGGGCCGGCTTCACAGCGCGCATCACGGTACTGGAACTTCAATTTCAGGTTCCGGTTTCCGGCGGGACTGAAAGGAAGTGTGCACACTATTGTGTGCACACTTCCTTTCAGTCCCGCCGGAAACCGGAACCTGAAATTGAAGTTCCAGTACCGCGGTCCGCGCTGAACACCGGCCCACGCTTCAAGACAGGTAAGTAAATATGGTATATCGGCGTATAACACACACACATCATTTCCCCCCTATTTTTAGGGAGAAAAAGTGCGTGTTATACGCCGATAAATACGGTATTTTGTCAAATAGTGGAAATATGGGGAATGCTTCAAATAGATCTGATGGCTTATTTCAGGAATTCACAAACACCAAGATTCTTCTCGAGGTGGAAAGACCCTCAGGCAGAAACCCAGGATGAAAGTAGGTTGGTCTGGTATGCCTAAAGCAACACTCAGGGATGAGGGAGTCTGACTTGAAATGGAGTGCTCAGAACTGGGTGTAGGCAGAAATTTCACCAAAAATCTGTCCCAAAATGTAGAAAGACAATTATATCATTGTGGATGCAATGAAATAGGTAAACCCAGGAGCTAATTCCACCCAAAAAGGCTTGAGTCACCAGTATGGATATGCAGTGTGAATACCACGCAACTGTTATATATATGGTGTGTATGCCTTTAAATCTGCAAGAAAGGACAGAAGCTTTGAGCCGCTGCCTGCAGGAACTCTAACACATAATGAAAGAGTTCCTGCAGGCAGCGGCTCAAAGCTTCTGTCCTTTCTTGCAGATTTAAAGGCATACACACCATATATATAACAGTTGCGTGGTATTCACACTGCATATCCATACTGGTGACTCAAGCCTTTTTGGGTGGAATTAGCTCCTGGGTTTACCTATTTCATTGCATCCACAATGATACAATTGTCTTTCTACAGAAACCCAGGATGCCCTATCCCAGAACTGGGACTTCAAGTTGGCATATGTCTTCCCTCCATTTCCGTTAATTCACAGAGTATTGAAGAAAATTTGGCAGGTGAATTGCAAAGTGATTGCAATACCATCATAGCCAAGGAGACCTTGGTTTCCCCTTCTGTTACGTATGAACCAAGGAGCCCCCATCATACTTTCACAGAGATGGGACCTGTTACTTCAGGGCTCAGCAGTTCATCCAGAGCCCCAATCCCTTCAGCTAGTGATATGGCGCTTGATTAGAGGAACCTTTTAAATTCGGGCTGTCTGAGTCTGTCTCTAATACCCTATTAAAATAAAGAAAGAACTTTACTTCACCATTGACATGGGTGGCAGTCTGGAGACCGGGACCCCTGTATGCCTGATGGTGGTAGGAGTCACAGTGTGCAAAAGAACTATCAGGGTCTAGTGCAAGGTAACCACATGCCCCCTGGTGTTGAGCACCAGGGTTTGTGCGGCCACATACCAGGGCCCTGATGCAGCTTCTGCAGATCCCAGGAGCTTGATATAATGCAGCCATGTATCCAGTACTAGAAACAAGGTACAACTAGAACAGGCACCAAACAAAATAACAAGACAAGACTAGAATAACACAGAACCGGAGCAGGACAGAAAGCAGAATCCAGAACATGTACAGAAGACATGAGGGAAACAAGAACAAGACAAGGACTGTACATGAACTGGGAATACAAAAAAAAACAAGACAAGAGATACAAGGCAATACAAGAGGAGAAATAACTAAGTACTTTATATGTAATAAGCATTGGAGATTTAGACATACATAAATGGCCAAGATGTATGCAGCCCACCACTGTGCCAAAGTACTCCAATTACGGTGGGTCCTAACCGCCTAGATATGCATGACTAAAAGTACAACAATAAAACACACACATTACTTACCTGCAAAGAAAGGAGCAGAGGGATGAGGCCACTGCTAGCAGGGAACACTGAAACAAAAAGGATAAATGGCAAAGGAACGTGTGTGGCAACAAAAAACAAACATTTAAAGCAGGCTTCTCCAAACTCCGGCCCTCCAGATGTTGCTGAACTACAACTTCCATGATTCTATGAATAAAATATCGTCTGAGAATCATGGGAGTTGTAGTTTATCAACATCTGGAGGGCTGGAGTTTGGGGAAGCTTGATTTAAAGGGATCCGGGAGACGGGGAATTCCAGGAACGGAATAAAGGAATGAACCCAGAAAACAGACATAGAATAGAGAACCAGAAAAACCAAGAAAAACTAAAGAATTGGAAAGAGGATATCAGATGGATAAAAAAAAAAGGATATCAGAACCAAAGACAGAAATGATTCGCAACAGGAACAGGATGTGACAAGCCTCCTATCACAAAGTGTGGGAAACTTTCAGAACCTGGAAATTGGAGAATGGAATAGCCAATGAAGAGTCATCAGTGGCTGATAACCTAAATTTCCTCCAGGTAGGTTTGGACAATACAAGTTTCAGCCATTTCTGCTTTAACCAGGTGAGTTCAGAGCGATTCTAAGGAAAAAGCCTCCTACGAAAAAATTTACCCCTCATTGGGACCTTCCGCTGATTTTAAATGCCTTAACAGGCGACCCTTTGAGTATTTGGAAAAATTGTGCATATATTTGCCAACTATTAAATCACTCTTCCTTATTGAAATAGCATCAGCCAGGAGAGTCTTGGAGCTACAGGCACTACGTTTAGTGGAACCATACTGTCACCCGTGACATCCAGACGGTCATCCTGGCTTGTCTGCAGCACTGGGGGCTGGACTTCGTCTATGGCTGTGCTTCACCTGAGATTGATCAGTCATCGGCTGGGTATAAAAGCACCTCCCTGAAAACATTATCAAGTCTTTGATCCTGTTGTGTGTGTTCAGTTCCTGTGTTCCAGTGTCTTGAACTTATACTCCAAATTGACCCCGGCTTCGGTCTTTGTTTATCCTGATCTCTGGCATCACTTGACTTCAGCTACACTTTGTTAATCCTGACATCTGGCATCCTTTGATTTCGGCTATCCCTTGACTATCCTGCTGTTTGCGTCCTTGTCAGTACTGCATTGGAATCACCTTTCCTGCACAGCACAGATTCACAGTCCAGGTGGCTTCTTATCTGGTCACCTTGGACTGTGTATATCTGCAAGGGTGAGCAACATATCTCCACTACAGACTCCCACCTAAGGTAAGAACCCCTGCCACATACACTGTGTTTCCCCAAGATCGAGTGGATCTTATTCCTAGACCTGAATTTCTCCCAAGAGGTGGTTTATAGGTTCCACATTCAACAGGAGATAGTGCTTCCATATTTTTCCCTAATCCATCTGATAAAGTATTCTTTTAAGCAAACAAAGAAGTTTGAATGACTATCTGTTCCTGTCCAAATTAGAGATGTTTAAATTGCGTATACGCAGAAGTAAATTCACACTGACACACGGAGTTCAGGTTAAAAGCACTTCAGGAGATTTATTGGCATCTTTTAAAAAGCAGGCTTGCAAGCCCTTTTAAAGGCAAAATTACATCATTGTAAAAATCAAGATAAAAAGCAAGAAAACATTGTCAATTGGCTAAAGTGTAAAGTGGTCAGTCAAATGCCCTCCCTGTTGGGTGTTACGTCTTATGTCATAACTAACGTCATGATGAGCCCCTCCAGGTTTCAGCGCCATCTTTGCTAGCACGAGGGAGCTTACTCGATGGGAGGGGGGCTTGGCAGCTCTCCATAAGGAGTAGCTGGTACCTTAGTCTTTTCAAGGTTAGCATCTCAAGGCTTCTTTAGCAATTATACATTCTATCAAGACTATCTGCTACAGTTTCATTTAATCAGAAGATTCTAGCATTTTCTGCTGACATGCTGTTTCTACGAACAAAGGAATCTTGTGAAGCTTAAACTATGAGGCCTGAGAGCTGAATATGAGAATATAGTAATAAAGGGGCCCAGTAAGGATTATATAGTTTATAAGGGGTCTAATAATTCTACAACACATCTACCTCGGAAGAAAATCGCTGGAGTAAATTAGATCTGGTAAGTTGACTCAAAAGTCTATGCACTTCAGAAAATCAGAAAGACTATTCATCCTTTCATCCGGCACCAGGAGTGGCAAAGCAGCTTCCATAGCAACGCTCAGAACATGGATCTCCTTGGCAATTACTAAAGTTAATTCCTCCCAGGGTCTCTAAGCTCCCAGCATCATCAGACCACATTCGACCAGAAGTTTGGCGGCCGGTAGAGGATATTTGTAAGGCGGCTACTTGGTCCTCTCATCATACGTTTGTTAGACACTACAAACTGGATTTGTCCTCCTCTAAAGAATCTCGCTTTGAGAAAAGTGTCCTTGCTTCAGTGGCAGTAAGAACCTAATAAACCTTTTGTGTGTTGAGCATCTATGAGGTCTACTGTTTAATTTATTTATCCCACCCTTCATGGGAGCTTGGGTAATATCCATAAGTAATGTTGCCATGTTTGGCCAGGAAAGTAGAAAATTATTTACATACTTACTATAATTTTCTTTTCCTGGCTATTCTGCATGGCAGCATCACGCTCCCTCTCTTCTAAATTCCTCAGCTATTGCTTTTTAACAAGACTGGGGAGTTTGGTGGTGAGGAGGCTTATATTGGCAATTCTTAATTGTTTGATTAATTATTCCTGTCCTGACAGCTGGGGAGGAGCTAACAATAAGTGATGCTGCTATGTAGAATAGCCAGAAAAAGAAAATTACGGTAAGTGTGCAAACAATTTTCTACTTTGCTGGATTACTTTTAAAGGGACACATTGCACATCATGACCATGTCAGCTTAATGAAGTGGTTATGGTGCTTTAAAGGAACAAAATGAAGTGGTTATGGTGCTTTAAAGGAACAAAATATTCCAAATGAAGTCTTGTAAGAGACAAGACTTGCTTGTCTGAGTCAGAGCCCTCACTGAGTGAAGTTAGATTACTTTCATTATGATGCAGTTTTTATTTTTAGTTGGGTCTTTTGCGATTCCCTTATGACATTTAATGCCTCCCCACCAAGGCTCATGGGTAGATAACCACATGTCTACATCCCCTCTGAATATTAACTAGCCCCCACCAATGATTCCCCAAACATGTCTGCATTTATAGGTATGGGAAGGGTTACTGTTTTATGTTTAGGGATACTGAATAATTAGGGTTGGGGTAATTTTATGGTAGGTGCGTGTTTAACCTCTTAAGGACCAAACTTCTGGAATAAAAGGGTATTATGACATGTCAAACATGTCATGTGTCCTTAAGGGGTTAAAGTTAGTGCAAGCATATGGTTAGGGGTAAGGTTTGTATAGGGTTAGTGTTAACTACAAAAATTATCTTGACCTGCCATCTTTGAATTTCTTTATGGCATTTTCCGGAATTCTTCACCTCTGCCCTCTTCATGTCATTGATCACGTAGGGCGGTCTAAAGACTCTCCTGACCATAGAACCTAATGAGGATTGCAATGCGCTTGCCTCGTGTTTTTGCAAGACTCAACACTCAAGCTGTGGGAGGTAAGTAAAGAACTTGACATCCAATGGCAAAGTTTAATAAATGACTTTAAGCTTGATTGAAGCGCCATCTTTTGTCAACCTAAACTTTATACATAAGGAAAAAAAGTCCCTTCTTTTCCATATGTATAACTTTGAAAATATGCAACAATTTAAAAAAAAAAAAAAAAGTTAGCAGAAGGAGGGATTTTAGACATGCCATTGTAAACATAAAAGTGACAGAGCCGCTTTAATGTTTTGTTAGATACACATATTGGATATTAAAAAATAGCCCTTTCTGTAATATTTAAAAAAAAAAAAAAACAATGTGTGATTTATATGGCTGCAGTTAAAGGTTTATTCCAAACATCATAACTACAGCCTAGTGGTAATGATGCCAGGAGTACCATGGCCTGGTTCCCCAGTAATGGGGTAACAGTTTGCCTACTTATCCAGGTCCTCGCAATGCACCGAGGTCCTAACTACTCTGCTAGGAGCTCCTCCGACATGCTTCCTGCTTCTGCAAAAGTTGAATGATTCACCATTCACTGGCTTAGAGCGTCATTCAAAACTAAACGCTGCACACAGAGACTCCAAACACCATAACCACTTCAAATCACTGATATGGTCAGGGTAAAAAAAAAAAACTACAGTGGAGCATAAACACAGTGCAAATTATAGGTTTTCTTTGGACAATGACCTCCATCCTTAAAGGGTTAGAGAGGAACTGTCACCAACCTGGAATCAACTGGCCGCCTTGATTGACCATATAATTTTGCCCATGCATGCTATTTCCATTAGATGGAAATCTGACACCAGAATGACTGAGGAGAGCTCTATTAACTGTATGTGTTCCACAAACCCCAGTAAAATAATACCATGAGGGTATAAGCCTATGTTTATATGTACTTTTCATCTTATAAATATTGTAATGGGTATTACACACACTGCATATTGAGAGGTAAAATATTGTCTCCACTTCTATCTTGTACCCACTGACCGAGACTCACAGTTAAAAAAAAAAAAAAAAAAAATCTCACTACACTGAGCTCGACTACTGCAGTGACGTAATACTCAACGCGACCGAAAGGAACGCGCCCCGCCATCTTGGTTGTGGCAAACTGTTTGCCAGGCCGTCACGTGCTGGCGGAAATCTCACATCGAGGCGTGGAAGTGGTCGTCGCTGTTTAAACGTGTCTTGATGAAGGAGGGGGCGTGGCCGCAAATTTTAAAAAAGTACCCGGGAAGTAAACGGTTGGGTCTGGCATAGAGACAGACGGTGAGTGTTGTCAGTGGAGTGGCTGTGTTTTGTGTGTTCGTATTTATAGCTGGGTATGAAGGCAGGGGGTAAGCAGGTGGATATTAGGCTTGGTACTCCAGCTGTTGTAGACTATGTTTCCCATGATCCTCTGCCATGGCTGAGTGAAGAATGTAGTCCACTACAGCTGGAGTACCAAATATTCATCCCTACTCTGATCACATGTGACTGCAGGGGGCCAGGAGTCCTGTCATTTACCGGGATATGTATGGTTTGATCATGGGCAGCGTGTGAACATTGTTATTATATGATTCATATGCTACAGGAGACAGGTCAGTTCATCAAAGCATTTGGGTGCTTCCTTGATTTTTTTTTTTTTTTCTGAAGAATGTAGTAAAATTGCTCAAAATGTTCATTTTTATTCCTTTACTTTCAGGGCTAACTGTGAATTGTCAGGAAATAAAAGTAAACTTTCCATTTTTAGGACAAAATAACCCAGCTGAAAACCTCTTGCTTTTGAAACTGTCCATAGAATAAATGGAGCCTATGGAAAATGACAAGATGTCGTAGCAGCTGCCCCCATAGTTACATAATACAATGATCGTATTGGGGATCGACCGATTATTATTTTTTGCAGATATTCCCAATTTTTGTGATTTTATTTTTTTGTAAATCTTGGTATTGGCCTATATTCTTACCGATAGTGAGGTGGTCAAAAGCATGCAATTTGTCCTCTCTCCAAGTCTCGCGACTCACGAGGCATTGGCTGTCAAAGCGTTGCCACTGGTTACCACGGCAACGCTCTGCGCAGCAAAACCAGACACATGTTTTTCTGCATTATGGCCAATGGGTTAACTTGGCAATAACCCCTTCTGTCACTTACCTGGGTCCAGCACCGATGTCCCTTTACTAAGATTTAATCTATAGTATGGACTATGTGCAATTGAACATTGTTCTTGTTACCTTTTGACTGAATTTTTTTTTTTCAAAGTGGTCCACTTTGACCAATTGGGGGGGGGTATGTGTGTGTGTGTGTGTGTGTATATATATATATATATATATATATATTTATTGAGAAAAGGGGGTTTACAGAGTGACGGTACAAAACAAGCAAGCGTAGATGTCAATTTCACAAAGTTTCAGTGTCAGGTGAATGCTGTGTACAATTTAAAGGACCACTATAGGCACCCAGACCACTTCAGCTCAATGAAGTGGTCTTGGTGCCAGGTCCATCTAGGGTTAACCATGCCTGCTGTAAACATAGCAGTTTCAGAGAAACTATGTTTGCCTATGGGTTAATCCAGCCTCTAGTGGCTCTCATTGACAGCCGCTAGAGGCGCTTCTCACTGTGATTTTCACAGTGAGAAGACTCCAGCGTCCATAGGAAAGCATTGCGAATGCTTTCTTATGGACTGACTGAATGACGGGGAAAGGAGGCAGAGAGTCATGTGCATTCGGCGGAAGAGGGAGGAGAGTCCCCGGAGCTGGAGAAAGGTAAGCCTTTAACCCCTTCCTCCCCCTAGAGCCCGACGGGAGGGGGGCCATGAGGGTGAGGGGGACCTATTAACACTATAGTGCCAGGAAAATGAGTTTGTTTTCCTGGCACTATAGTGGTCCTTTAAATGTTTGTGGTTCTACCAAACTCTTTCAGGTACAATGTGGTAATGGACATTGTTGACCATAACCAGTGAAATTTCAAGTTGTGTTGTTAATAAACCCTTTAGGCACCTCACTCTCGTATTTCTCTAACCTTTGTTTGTGAGGTCTAACATACATTCATTGACAGAAGTTATAGGTAATTTTTAATTCTGTATGCAATAGAGTAATAATAAAAATAGTGTAATGTTCACAGAAGTGGCCACTCTGATATATAATATTTTTATTTTCATATTACAGGATTTACTGTGGCCTGATCATCTGTCTTTTGGCACATCTCCATAAGTCGCACAATATGGACAAGCTAACCTTCCCTTTGTTTCCAGCCATAGAGCTGGTGAACTTTTTCCGTCAGAATGTTCTAACTGGGACTGAAGCAAAAAACTTTAGCAAAGTTGATATTTATCCCAACCCAAAGGTGAGTAGTGTGTGGATTTATCATTTTTCATTAATGAAACTGTGATAAAACTTTGAATACCACATTCAGTTTTGTCATTCTGTACAAAATTAAACCAAAAGTGTGTAAAAGAAAGCGTCTAGAAGCAGGATTCACTTACATTGGGAGGTAACTTTAGGGTCCGTACAGATTTCAACAAACTGTCACTTTTATGAATTAAACAAAAAATATATAAGTGTGAAACGGTCACCAAAATTCTAAATAAAGTGGGCAGCAGCATACATAAAAAGAGCAACTTTATCACCTGAGATTTAAAACTTCAAATATTGTATGTGCTCTCCAAATACATAAATGGGAGGAAGCAGATCAAATGTATAAAAAAATATACCCTTTTAATAATAGAAATCAGCTTAATAAGAAAAGCTCAAGACATAGATTCCCACAATCAATGTAGAGCTATTCAGGGATAATATATCTCTAAAAATAAGACTAACGGTATATACTCGTGTATAAGTCAAGAAATTTTTGTTGTAAACTTCGTTTTAAAATGCAGAGTTGACATCCACGGGTCAGTGTTAGTTTCATCAGCATTTTGTAAATGTCGACTCCCGAACGCCGTTCTCCTAGCTGGTTGGGGAGTTGAATGGGGCGGGGTTTGCAGGCTTGCGTAGCTGGCTCAGAGATCCATGCCGTCAAAGACCATGTACCGCTGTCTGCGTTCGGGAGACCAGATGCGTTCGTATATACAATTGGCGGCCACCCAGGGAATGCTTGTTTGTGGTTAACAGCCAGGGTGGTCAGTGATTACAAGGTGTTAACAAAGGGGACCACACTGTCTGTTTGGTAACTGAACAGAAGGGGAACAATTCCATTTGAATGCAGGGGGATATCAGACGAATCAAGGTACAAATAAGGGAACACCTACCCTCGACTTATCCACGAGTCATAACATATTTCACAATTGCTGGTCAAAAAAACTGCACTCGACTTATAGAAGAGATCGATTTATAGAAGAGTATATACGGTAAATCACTATATGCAATGTATCAAAAAGTCTTATGCAATTCTAACAAGAAGATAAGTTACATAAACCTCCCAAAAAAGGGAGAAGAAAACCGTGCTACAATTTCAAGTAAAATAAAGCAGCACGTAGCAGCCTAAAGTGAGAGGTTGTTATAGTGAAAACTATCTGGAAACACCCTCCTGACTTAGTGTAAAAGAAAATAAGAAGAGAAAGATCTAAAATAAAAAGGTCCTCTAGAAAGCAAACATTATCCCCAATATCAATCCGGGTATGGGTAAGGATCCAAAGCTCAAAAGTCCCTTCAAGGGCTGTAAACCTGATCATGCCGAGGTGACAAGCAAATGCCACAGACAATATCTTCACAAAATACTGCAGCTACCCTGATGTTATAAAGCACAGCGACTGAAAATCTAGCTGAACATGGTCCACTGAGTCTACAGTTTTTGTCTCTGTCACAAGACATTCTCAAGACTACTTTCATGAATTAACCTTTTTACACCCCCGCAGCGGTCAGAAAACTGGTTGTTTAGTTCAGTATAGCTAAACTCAAAAGACAGGCACTTGACTTGCAAATACTTCTTATTGAGCTGCATTAGGAAGTCTGTAACTGGATAGCCACTGAAAGTCTGGGCTGGGAAGAAGGGGAGGGCTTGCAAAATCTTCTGACAAGAAATATCTAGCTTCTGGAAGCTGGTTTAAGATATCCCTCCCTCCCGTATCCTTTAACCGCAACTAACTCTTTATTAAAAAAAAAGCACCCAGTGTGTTGTAAATGTCACACGCATAACTTATATTGAGATTGGTTCATATTTGGAATGCAT
The DNA here is from genome assembly GCF_036172605.1 of Pelobates fuscus. Classification (NCBI taxonomy): domain Eukaryota; kingdom Metazoa; phylum Chordata; class Amphibia; order Anura; family Pelobatidae; genus Pelobates; species Pelobates fuscus. The sequence continues at coordinate 83,197,119 of NC_086323.1, read as the reverse complement.
ATATTCATGTGAATTCATTTTAAACTGACAAGTAGATGGTTTGTCTAACTGTACTAAAATTATTTACAGCCTGAAGTGATTCAAAGACTCTACATGAGAGTCTTGCAACAAGTGTTCAACTATGGGATGGAACACTTCTATATGGTAAGTGTTTTTTGTTTACTCTGGACATATTGAGTCAAATCCTCGTTTAGTTCCACCATGCTGTTATGTAATGCTAGCCTAACTGTTAACATTATTGAAAGTAGTTCCCTCATTACTATGTGTAATCATTTAGTTACTCCTTATTGAATATTTAAATTGTAGTGCTCTTCTCAATGATGGTGTTTTTAGCCTTGCACTGCAAATATATTCGTAGTTAAAGGGACACTATAGTCAATAGAACTACAACTTATTGTAGTTGTTCTGGTGAGTAAAGCCTGTCCTTGCAGCCTTTTTTTTGCTGTAGACACTGCCTTTTCAGAGAAAAAAATGTTTATATTGCTCCATATGGACACATCCAGTGGCCACTCCTCAGATGGCCACTATAGGTGCTTCCTGGGTCACATTTAGTGTCTCCACCCTCTGCATGGAGATGCTGAACTTTAACCATAGAGCTGCAGTGACTCAATGCATCTCTATGAGGAGAATCTGATTTGGCCAAGCTCCTTGACAAACTCAGCGAATCCAAATATTTTGTATTTATTTTTTCCCTTTTTTTTTTTTTTTTTAAATTCTTTATTTTATTTGACAAAATAATATAGAACAAGGCAAGATGTTCCAGTTTAAGCATAAACCGTAGACAAGCATGACATATCATATCACAGTATAGGCATACAGTTGATGAGCGTGGTAGACATTGTTTGCTACAATAAATGCCTAGAGCACAAGACTCTTCATTAGGGGCTTGGACATCATTTTGTGCTGTCAATTTTTGTTATTTCGTAATGCGTCAGCCACGGGCGGCCAGGGTGGGAAGGTGGGTTTCAATGGGCATTCGGCGGTGCCTATCATATCGCTATTGGGGGATTTTGGGGTTTAGTTGGGCTATGAGTTATCGCTCAATGATGCAGTGGAGTCTCTAGCTATGCAAGCTGTGATCTGTCTAGTGGAGCCCGTGTTTGACTCCTGCTTTTTTGTACCTTATGCAGCTAAGTTTTGCTTTGGCATGGCTGGGCCCCCCTCCACTCCCTGGCGCCTACCTGTCTGGCGTGTGATTGCGTGTGGTTTTGCGCTAATAGTTTGCTTAAGTGAGCTATCATTGCCTGCGTGTGCTTTATGTGGATAAAGTATCGAGTAGGCCCTCGTCTAGAGCGAGGGCCAGGGAGAGGAGATAAGTGAAAGGTAGAGTAAAGAGGGGAAGAAAGGCAGAGAGAAGGGGGTGGGTGGACCAGGCGCCTGGTCAGGCAGGGGGAGCCCGAGGGGACAGGGGAAAGGGGAGGTGGGAAGGAGGGGGGGGGGCGGGGCAAGGAGCCAACCAGCATCCTCCGTCGCTCGGACCCCCTGGGCAGTGGCCCCACCCCCTGAAAAGCGCAGGGACGGTTTTCCCTTTTTATATATGGGAAAGCATTGGATTGACTGAGATCATCAATTCTGATGTCAGCCACAGGGGGTGGATCGGGGGCGGGGCCAGCGCTGGCAGCCTCAAAATAACATGTGGGGTGTTTATTTTTTTTATTTTTTCTTGATGTTTAAGGGGGGCAAGCCACCTAAATGATTTTAACACTACAGGGTCAGGAATACGTTTGTGTTCCTGTAGCTATAGTGCTCCCTTAAGGCCGCCACCCCCCCCCACTCCATGTTTATAGAAAAGTTTGCATATATATATATTTTTTTTTTCTCATAACTATTTCTCAATTACATATACAATGTTACTTATATTTGCAAAGTATATTCAAAATGGTTCCATTAACATACACTTATGACTGTACATCTTGCAGGTGCCTATGAATCTTGAAATCCAGTACCCAGAACTTCTTGAAGGCTTTGCACCTGTCGCTAATATTTTGAAGCTTATGTATGTATGTCTGACCGTTTATTAAGTGATAATAATTGTACCACATTGTCTTTGAGATATTGGTATAAAATTTGTATTAGCTACCCCTAATCATAACAAGTAGAGTCACAGGTGTTTCAGCCCCAGAACAGTTGGCCAATTCTGAATATATTTAACTTCAATGTTTTAACTATTTAGTGCAATTATCCTTTAAGGCTATTTTTCTGCTTTTTACACTTTTTTTTTTTTTTCTCTCTTCTTCTTCAAGGTATATACCAAAACCTACTCCTGGATACCCATTAGATTTTATCTAATACTACCCCTGCATATTTGGGGATTTTTAGTAGAGTTACCTACTATTTCCAGACTAGTGGTTTATAAAGCCATATTACTAACTTTTTTTTATATATATATCTCAATCTCTAATATACCCACGGGAGAGTTCGGAAAGTAATTTGGTTTTTTTTATTTTAAAAAGGGTGCGTTTTATGCCTATGTGTCGTGTGCATGATTTCCAGCCATCTGATGTCTTGAATCCCAGTAAGTGTTCTTGTTTATCCATTTATTTATTCTGTAATGTGAATTGGTATAAGTGCTGGATATGTCATGTATCTCACTCTTTTATGTTATCTTACATATAGAAGGAAAACGCACCCTGCAGCTCCTGAGTGGGATTGTCAACTTTTTTCACTTTAGAGACACTCGGAAGGAGGTTTACAACGAATACTGCTTGAGCTATGTAAGATCAGCACTCACCTGCTTTTAAAGTTTAATAGTTGGTTATGTTGTAATGCTAGAACATGTAACAAATGTCATTTTGCCAGCACTATACTGGTAAATGTATAGATTTTATAAAGGTTTGGCGCCTATTCAACCTGTTAATGAACGTTTGTAGGTTTGACTGATACAAGCGTGCAAGATAGCTCTCTCCTGTAACTAGTTCTCATGCTTGCTTTCTTTTGAAATTCTTTATTTATTAAATTTTTCAAGTCAGGGCGGGATACAAAAAAGAAAGAGGGGTAGGGGGAGAAGGGGGGGGGGGTGTTTATCAGGCATCAAATTACAATGTGTGGCATATACAATAGCAGAGCGTCACCTTTCTATGTATCTACCTGAGCGGTTCTCATTCAGGGGCTTGGGGTGTGGCTCATGTGTGCTATTTGTAATATAGGTGAGTCTGTGATTTTCAGGAGGTTATGGTTGTATGTTGGTACCTGTTAGGAGGTTATCATCTTGCATAGGGGGAGGGGGTGGGAGCACCGTGGGCTATAGGTTTTCGGATTCTCGGCCTGGAAGACTGTCAGAGCTCTGGCGATGGACAGTCATGATATGTCACGGACAAGGGGGGGAGGGGAGAGTGTGTCAGGTTCTGGGGTTCATACCATGGTGTAGGGGTGGGGGTAGCCGGCGTGTCTACCAGGGGTCTCTTGGAAGGTTAGGTATGGGGGGTCAAGCCTGTCCCCGTGCGGTATAAGACGTCCAGGGGTACCATAGAAGGGCACATTTGTCCGAGCGTTCCTGCAGGGACGCAATCAACATTTCCATATTGTGGATTTCCTCTACCTTATCCACCATTGTTTGTAGGTGGGTACTGTCTGGCTTTTCCAGTTCAGTGAGATGAGGCTTTTTGTGGCGGAGAGCAGGTGTATCGTGAGGTATTTTTTATATTGTTGTGTTGGTATGGAAGTGTGGTGGAGGAGCATTGGCAGTTGTTGCAGTGGGGGGTCTGAGTCCGTGATTTCCTTGATCTTAGTGTGTATCAAGCGCCAGTATGGAACTATGCGGGGGCATGACCACCAGATGTGGAGGTTGGTGCCCAAGGCAGAGTTACATCTCCAGCATTCTCCAGAGGCTGTGTCGTGCATGTGTCTTAGTGCATCTGGGGTCCTATACCATTGTGTGAGTAGTTTATAGCTCATCTCTTGGTATTTGGAGCTAATGGAGCACTTGTGGGTTAACCCCTTAAGGACCAAACTTCTGGAATAAAAGGGAATCATGACATGTCACACATGTCATGTGTCCTTAAGGGGTTAAAAGAAAGATTTTATCCCACTCCTGGATAGTCAGGTGCGTTCCCGTCTCTCGTTCCCATTTTTCTGTGAACCCTAGCGGGCTTTCATTGCCCAGTGACTGTAGGCTTGTGTAGAGGTTGGATACCGCATGTTCTAAGTGTTTTCTGTCCGTGCATAGTCGTTCGAAGTCAGTCAATTGTCTGTGGATATGATCTTTACCTTGAAGATTTGTGTAGTAAGTTTTTACCTGGTGGTAGTGGAACATGTCGAGTGGGGTCGGTCGCTGAGTCGTTACGACGTCGGGTAGCGATTTGAGGGCCCTATCAACAGTCCATTGGTGTAAGTAAATCCAGTCCGTCTGGTGGAAGTTACGAAAGGCCGCGGGGGGGAGGCCCCCCGCTAAGTTTGGGTTATGGGTGAGCGGGTTAGGTGATTTGGTGAGTCGGTGTGTAAAGCATAGTTTGCACCAGACCCTGAGGGTGGCGTCGATGAGTGGGTTTTGAGTTCGGAGTAGGTGAGCGAGCCTAGCCAAATTTTGGCTGGTACTTCCCCGTGTGTCTGCTGGACCTCCATGGACACCCACCTTTTAGTACTTGGGCGTGCGTGCCAGTCCACTACCCTCTGCAGGTGCGTGGCCTGATAGTATTGCTGCACGGAGGGTAGCCCGCCTCCCCCCGCAGTCTTTGGTCGTTCCAGTGTGGTCCTGCGTATGCGGGATGCGGAGCGGTTCCATATAAAGCTGCGGATTTCTCGTGTCAGGGTGCGGAAAAATGATTGTGGGATAATTGTGGGATGGGAATAGGTACAGTAATCTGGGGAGGACGTTCATCTTTAGCGCTTGTATGCGGCCGAACCAGGTGAGGTATTGCGGCGACCAGCAGAGGAGATCCTTTTGGCTGCTCGCGAGGAGTGGGGGGGGGGAGAGGGGAGTTCAATTGGTAAAGCTGCGTGAGATCACGTGGTAACAATGTGCCCAGGTACTTCAGCTTGACTGGTCGCCAAGAGAAGGCAAACTTAGCGCTCAGGCGGTCGGCCAGCTCACCGTTCTTTAGTAGCGGCATGGCTTCGGATTTGTCCAAGTTTAGTTTCAGATTGGAAACTTGGTGGTATTAGCGAAATGCCTTGAGGAGGATAGGGATCGAGATTAGGGGTTGTTCTAAAAAGAACAGCATATCGTCCGTGTAAGCTGCAAGTTTGTGCACCTCCGTGTCCAGTGTCACTCCCGTGATGCCCCCGTCCCGTCTGACCGCCTCTAGAAATGGTTCCAGGGAGAGGGCAAACAGGAGGGGGGACAGGGGACAGCCTTGCTGATGGGAGAAGGTTGTGTCAGGGTTCCGTTGATGCGGATCCACGCTGTCGGCGTTGTATACAATGCCGACACCCAGGTGCATAGCTGAGGGCTGAATCTGAAGTGGCGGAGCGTAGTTGTAATATACGTCTAGTCTACCTGATCGAACGCCTTTTCGGCGTCCGTCGATAGCAGCACGGCCTCGAGATTCTTGGTTTTCGCCGTATGAATGATGTTGAGTGCCCATATCGTCTCTGGCTTCCCTACCTGGGATGAACCCGACTTGGTCAGGGTGGATAAGGTCCGGGAGGATCAGGGAGATCCTTCGGGCCAGGTCCTTGGCAAAGAGCTTGAGGTCCGAATTCAGGAGAGAAATCGGGCGGTAGCTTGAGCAATTAGTCGGGTCCTTAACATCTTTGGGAATTATTGTGATCGTGGCGGCCAGGGTGTCTGTTGGGAACCAACCGCCCTCGCGAATCAAATTCAGTCCCGTCAGGAGCCTGGGCAGTAGGGTGTCGCTGAAAGCGCGAAGGTATGAGAGCGGCAGCCCGTCTGGGTCGGGTGCCGTGTGGGGTTTCATAGTTTTCAGGGCTCCCATGAGTTCTTCGAGGGTTAGGGGTTGTTCCAGGTCCTCTGTTTGTTCCTGAGAAAGCGTTTTGGTTACGTGTTGGGATAGGTAGTCTGTGATCTTCCGTTGGTGTGTCTGTAGGGCTGTCCCGTGTGTAGTCTGTGTCTGGTTGTATAGGTCTTTGTAATAAGCCTGAAAAGCTTCAAGTATACCTTTTGGGTGTCTAGTGCTACGTTGGTCCCGTGTGTTTATTTTATGGATATGTTGTGCCCTCCTCTTTGCCTGGAGCATTTTTGCTAGGAGTCGACCACTTTTGTTGGAGTGTTCATAGAAGTACCTGGCAGATTTTGTCAGGGTGTGTAACAGCCCCTGAGAGAGGTGGTCTCCAAGTTCTCTCCGGGCTTCAGTCAGTTGTAGGTAGGTATTATCGTCTAGTGTTTGTTTATGTGTGGTTTCCAAGGCGGATACCTTGGATGTGAGGACGGTGATGCGCCTGTGTCTGTCTTTTTTGCGCTGTGTGCAGATGGCGATGTAGTGGCCTCTCACGACACATTTATGTGCTTCCCAGATTGTCAAGGGGAGTGTGTCTGGGTTGTCATTAGTGTTGAAATATTGTGTGATCGTCTGTAGCGCGGATGCGTGGGAGACCGGGTCATTCAGCAGGGTTACGTTAAGCTTCCATTGTCTGTCTCTGGGTTTATAGAGGGGTGAGCTTGTGCGTACTTTAACTGGAGCACGGTCGGAGTGGGTCACGAGTCCAATGTGTGCGTCGTGGAGTAGGGGAAGGTATTCCTGGGGCATAAATATGTAGTCAGTGCGGCTATAGTGGTGGTGGACATGGGAGAAGTGCGTATAGTCCCTGTCGTCTGGGTGTGCGGTTCTCCAGCAGTCTACAAGACCTAATCCGTTCAATGCCCTGGTGGCGGATCGTAGGCAGTGTGGCGGTAGTGTACTAGTTCCGCGGGACGTATCCAGGAGTCAGTCTAGTGGCATGTTCAAGTCCCCTGCTAGTATCAGGAGGCCCTCCCTAAATTTGTTAAGCTTGGTTAAGGTGCGAGAGAGAAAGGTGTGTTGACCACGGTTGGGGCAGTATATGCAGGCGAATGTGTATGTGTGTTCGGCTATTGTGCCCTTGACAAAAAGGTATCTCCCTCCGGGATCTGTGAGGGTCGCGGTATGGCTGAAGGGTACGGTGTGTGCGAGGAGTATCGCTACACCTGCTCTCTTGGAGTCTGGGTGATTGGCGTAGTAAGCCAAGTTGAAGCGTTTACTTTCTAGCTTAGGTGCGTCCGGGCCCCGAAAGTGCGTCTCCTGCAGGAACGCTACGGACACCCTCTCCGCCCAGAGGCGGCGGGGCAGGTGGGAGCGTTTCTCTGGCTGGTTAAGGCCCCCGGTGTTGTTGGACCAGTATGTGAGTAAGGCCAGGCTAACCCCCCATCTTGGGCCGCGGACTGGTTGCTCGGAGGGGGAGGGAGTCCATTTGGGGAGGGGGCGGGGGGGTGAGTATCAGAGGGGGATCAATGCAACGTTTGAACCTGAACCGGTTGGTAGCGTTCGGGAGACTATTGAACTGAAGAGTCTTGTCGAACCCCGGCCCTATGTACAGGGGAGGTCAGTTGCGTGGGGGGCCACCTACAGAGTCTGTTCCTCAAATAAGTGTGTTGGCAGCACCTGTGTCCCGCGGCTCCCAACCCGCCTTGTGAGGTGGCCGATGCGATCCCTGCGAGTCTGGGGGTAGTCGGGGGGAGGAGAGGTGGGCCAGAGTTAATCGAGGTCGCAGAGGTGCCCAGTTGAGTGTCAGGGTGTGGATCTGCCAGTGGGGGGGGGGGGGGAGGGGTGTAGGTGTGGGTCCTTAGGGAGAGCATTCGGTATGCGACGGTAAAATATATCAACAGTGTAAGTATGGAAATAGACAACAAATATTAACATTGCAACCTGCGCCGGGGGCGAAACAGTGGCGTAGTGTGGGCGACCTAAACATTGGTAAACAAAGTTATATAGTGCACAATGTGTGTGTGCAGTCGGCCTCCGATACCGTGCCCCGTGCGTATGATATATAACTAGACGGTGTTATGTCTATGTGCCTGCGCTTTTCTAAGATATGCGGCCCAGTTTCCTCTCCCAAACAGTCCATCTCTTCAGGACCCACCCCGTAAAGACGGCTGTCCCCGTCTCATTGGCTCTCCTTATGGCTGGTTGTCCCCAAGCATCCCACCCATGGTGCCACCCCAAGTCCCGGGTTACTGCTTTGGTGAGCTATGGGTCCCTGTCTCACTACCCAGCGGCCTAACTCTACAGTTCTCACCCCGCCCAGTTCCATGCTCGTAGAGCACCAGAGGCAAGTAGTTAAGCGCCATAGTTCGCTTGTGGCGGTTACTTGGTGTCCCTCTAGGGGGACGGGGCAGCCTAGAGGGTGGCCCTTGGTACCTGGTATGGGAGGTCGGCTTCAGTGTCTCAGGTGGCTACTCCTCCAGGCCGCCTCGGCGCCGCGGTGGTGGTGCAGCGTGCCCTCCCATCAGGTTCTCTGCTGCTGGGTGGGGTTTTCGAGGATCCGGGTTTTCGAGGATTCAGTTCTGTATGTGAACATGTGGTAGGCCTGCGGACTGGAGGAATCGGGGGACGTCATTGGGCCAGTGTAGTGTGTGCCAGCGATTATCAATCATGGCTTGCAGGCTGAACGGAAAACCCCATTTATAGGGGATCCTTCTATCTAACAGCCAGGCATCAAGCGTGAGGGAAGACAGATCTTGAAACAGCGTAACCTGGGAGTCCATGTAGGCAATTAAACGGTGGGTCCTGGCCGCTCTCATAATGGCGTCTTTCTGTTGGAACGATGTGAGGCAGCAAATCATGTCCCTGGGCTGGCCATCTCTTCTGGGGCCACGTAGCGCTCTGTGTGCGCGTTCCATGGGTCTTTCAGGGGGGGCTTCTTCCCCAAGAAGTTGGGTAAAGAGGCCCATCAACAGTTCCCGTGGGGACTCGTCGTCGGCCTCGGGGAGGCCCCGCACTCGTATGTTGTTGCGGCGGCCTCTTGTCCAAGTCTTCGACCTGCCTGCGCATCTCGAGGAGTATGTTCCCCTGTCGTGCGGTTGCCATGTCTGCAGCTTGTTGGTGGTGCGTGGTGTGGAGGCGGTATTCCTCTAATTCATCAACCCTCTGTTCCAGTACCGTTAGATCCCTGCGCACTGCGGCTATTTCTTCGCGAATGACGGAGCGCAATTCAGAGACCAGGGCCGTTCTCTCCCCTCGCGTGAGCATATTGGCGGAGATAGCCACCAGATCGATCGACATCTGGGTCAGTGCATCAGCGCAGGGTGCGTCGGTAGAGGAGCCTGCTACACTGCTGGTGCTCGGGGAAGTAGGCGCCATCTTGTCCGCGCCTCGTGTACCTTTTGAGGTCCTGCGGGGTGGACAGGAATTCGTCCATGGGACTGGGTTGTTGGCTCATGTGGGGTATAGGTTTTTTTTTTAATTATTTTAAAGCAAGCATGTCAAACTTAGTCTAGCACGGGCAAAAGAAGCAAGGTTTAAGTTTGTGGGTCGCAAAAAAAAATTTCATAGAAACGTAGGTTTATTTTGAAACACAGTATAAAAAAAAAAGTAAGCTCCCCCCTCTAGCCAACAAGCAGACTCCACTTACATTGCCGCTGCCAGTATGCGACTCCGGAGTCCGGCTTCTGGTATACCCCAAAAGGCCCCGTCCGCCCCCTGTGCCAAAGCGAATCCTCCCGCTACTTCTTGATACCCTGTGAAGGTGGGTCACATTGGAATGTGATGTGGTGTTGCGTGCCTCCAGGTACTCCGCGGTCATTGCAACACTGACTGACACACAATTTACACATTCTTGCACACACACATCATTCCCTGGGGTCCAGTGGGGATCTTCTATGTGGAGATCTCCTTCATGCTGCTCGCTGCTCCCTCGCGCGCAGTTTAGTGGTGCCGGAATATGATGTCCTATTCCGGCATCACTACAGACCGCACGTGCAAGGGAGCAGGAAGACTGAGCTCCCTTGCTGCCGCCACCGTCCTGCTTCCTCTCCAGCTGGGTAAATTTTAGCAGAGTAGGCATCTGCGATGTGGAGAAAGCAGATGCATTGTCTGCTTTAACACCAAGCATGTGCTTGCTGGGCCGCAAAGATGTCCATTGTGGACCACATGCGGCCCCATGGGCTGGGAGTTTGACATGCTTGTTCTAAACGCTGTAGTATTATGAGGAATTTTACATTAAATAAAAAGAAACTCTCAACATAACGTAATAAGATTTGAAAAAAAAAATTGTTGGTTTTTCTCAGGTGGCAGTTCCTTTTTGAATGGGTACTTAAGCCCACAAATGATTGATTACATTTAATGCTCTTTTGTTTGTTTTGTGTGTTGTTTTTTTTTTTTTTTTCAATACTTCTTTATTCAAAATGTTTTTTCATATTTTATATTACAGTACAATTCGAAAAATACATACATTACAAACATACATATTGCATATTACACCAAATGATATAAATAGTTCCTACTGTATAGAGAGAATACGTTAATTAAGGTGCAACAGGCCATCCCCCACGCAAACACAAAGAGAAAACATGCCAATAAGAAGAAAAAAAAAAAAAAAAATTAACTGAGGAAGTCGTTATTATATTATATACGCAGAGTCTGTGGAAATATGATAGGGAGTATATCCCTAGAAGATAACCACAAACTAAGAAAGCTATTGTCCATAGAGGTATATCTACTGAGTGGTCAGACCCCCGTCCCCTCCCCCGTCACATGAAAAATTTATAAATTGCCATATAGTAGGGAACAGGTGTTTAACCAAAGTAAATACCAGTCTCTTTTTTTTGAGGCCAGTGACCAGGTATTAAGAATATCATTTTCCATTGTTAATTGAAGTTTAACTTGTTTAATTAGAGAGGCCTTCTGAAAAGGCTCGGAAGATTTCCATTGTCTTGCAATGGTAACTTTGGCTGCAATAAAGCAGTGAGTAGCTAAACATCTATATTTACTTGATTTGAAAGGCCAATTCAGATGAAGGAGGGCCGAGGCTGGATTTTTGTTTGAATCATTAAACGAAGCCTCATTCATTGATATTTCCGAAAAGATATTGAAGGTCCAGGCCCATAATGGCTTAAGTGCTGGGCAATACCACCAAATATGAATGTATGTGCCTGAATAGGTGCCACATCTCCAGCAAGTTGAGTCTTGAGAAGTGTACATTTTAGCCAACCTTGTTGGAGTATAATACCACCTATATAAAAGCTTAAAGTGGCACTCAGTCAGGTTCAATCCATGAACAAATTTGTTTACCCAAATTAAGGAGGAAAACCAGTCGTTTGGGGAGATCACTAGATTAAGTTCCTTTTCCCATGTTTTAACCAGTCTATGCGGGAAGGGATCTAAGCCTTTAAGTAGCGAGTTGGCAACCGAGATAATCTTGGGTACAGTTTGAAAAGAGAATAGAGTTTGCAGCTCTTTAACGCATGGGAATGTAGATTGAACAACATGTTTCTGAATATAGTGTTTGATACGAAAGTAAGTAAATATTTCTTTAGATGGAATATGCAAATTATCTACTAACTGTTGAAAGGGTAAAATATTATCACCCTGCATAATATCCGCTATGGTTAAAGTGTCCTTATTAGGCCAGTGTCTCAATGATAAATCTACTACATTAGCTTCTAATATATTTAATTTGCAGGTTCTAAGGATTCGATTGGTTAAACCCAAGATTTTCTTAATTTCTGTCCATATTTCCAAAGTGTGGGCCAGCGATATTGGGGAGTACGGTAGCACTCTCGAGAGCTTACCAGTATCTGACCAGATATAGGAATAAAGGCTAGAAGCGTGTATAGCTTCGGATTCCATTTTATACCAGGGTTCAGTAAAAAATTGTGGTTCTTGTAAAATGTAAATATGTCGTATAATGTTCGCATGATAAAGATTTATGATATTTGGGAAGTTTAGCCCTCCCTGGGACAGTTTTCTTGAAATATTTTTTTGACTTATTCTAGGCTTTTTATTATTCCAAATGAATTTGTTAATAGCCGATTGGATCATTAAAAGCCAACCTTTAGGGATTTTGAGAGGGACCATTGAAAACAGATACAGCCATTTCGGTAAAATATAGGAATTAATAATATTGATTCTACCTGTCCATAAGGTCTCGAGGTTTTTCCATTTTTTTAAATTTTGATTCATATCTTTCATTAAGTGCATTACATTCCTCTCCATTATATGAGAGGCATTTGCTGGAAAACTAAGACCCATATAATTAATTTCTGTGTCAGTCCAAATAAATTGGTATTTTTGGGATAGTCTTTCAACCTGTGTCGAAGATAAATTGATGGTTAAAGCTGTGGATTTAGATACATTTAACTTGAAATTAGAAATATTAGAAAATGTATCTATTTCTTTCATGAGTGCGGCTAATGATTCCTCCGGAGATATGAGAATAACCAAGGCATCGTCAGCATATAGTGCAATCTTTATCTCCTGAGTTTTAGTGGGGACCCCCTTAATTAAATGGTTGTTTCTAATGTTAACCGCGAAAGGTTCGAGAGAAAGAATATATAAAATCGGTGACAGGGGACACCCCTGTCTTGTTCCGTTTTTAAGATCGAACCAGGACGAAGTAATATTGGGACCTACAGTTCTGGCCGAGGGGGAAGAGTACAGTACCATAATTGCAGTATATATCCAACCTTTAAAGCCGTATGCCTTAAGGAGTTCTCTAAGGTAGTCCCACCCGACCCTGTCAAACGCTTTTTCTGCGTCCAGGGACAGGGCCAGGAGGGGCTCCTTATGGTCTTTTGCTGAACCGATAATATCTATAAGCTTTCGAGTATTATTTGATGCCCATCTTCCGGGGATGAACCCTATTTGATCTGGGTGGATCAGTTTTGTAATGACCGTTTTCAATCTCTCAGCAATAATGGCGGAATATATTTTCATATCTACATTAATTAATGCGATCGGTCTGTAGTTTCTTGGGTCCCTACTATCTTTTCCAGATTTTAAAATTGGGACGATATTGGATTGTAATAATTCCTTAGGTATGGCCTCATTTTCTGCGAGTTGATTAAACATTTCCATAAGAGGTTTTAAAAGATAGGATTTCATATATTTGTAATATAAGTTTGAAAAACCATCAGGACCAGGGGTTTTATTTGTAGCTAATCTCTCAATTTGAAATTGTACTTCTTCGGTTGAAATCTTTCTATTTAAATTGGTCAAATCCTGGGAAGAAATTCTCGGCAATTGGGAATTTAATAAATATTCCTTGATGTCTTTAGTTTCTGGGGATAGCCTTAGATTGTAAAGGTCTTGGTAAAACTGGTTAAACTTTTGTCCAATCTCAGATGGAGTGGAGTATACAATATGGTCAACCACCAGCTTTTCTACCCTGTTTTTTGCTTGTTGATTGCGTAATCTCCTAGTTAAGCCTTTACTCGCTCTATTGCCCGAGACATAATGATTTAATTTTAGTTTATATATATTTTGCTTAATTTTTTCCTCTTCTTTTAAGTTAATTTGAGTTTGTAAAACTTTTAATTGGGTTCTCAACTCCGGAGAAGATTTTAATTTATTCTTTTTAGAACATGAGTAGAATTCGATATATAAGTCAGGCAGTATTGTGCCGTTTTTTTTCTTAAGAAAGTGGTCTATTTTAATTAGATAGCCCCTCATTACCGATTTATGAGTGCACCAATTTATTAACGGAGAGGTATCTCCCGGGTCGTTTTCTGCCCAAAAATATTTCATTAATTTGGTAAGGTCCTCCCTATTACTAGGGTCTTTTAAAATGTTATCATTTAGTCTCCAAGTATTACGATGTAGAGGGGGAGAATCCCCAAGATCAAATAGGACGAAACTGTGATCTGACCAAGTGTTTTCCCTTAGATTAATATGGTTAAAGAGCGGAATGGTGTTGGCATTTGTTAAGCAAAAATCTATCCGGGAGTAAGTACCATACACCCCGGATAGATGGGAAAAATCTTTTTCAGAAGGGTGTAATAGTCTCCACATATCGTATAGATTATATTGTTTACAAATATTATTCAATTTTTTTGCTTGTTTGATAGCTCCTTTGTTGTTTGATAAGGGAGATAAAAAAGTTCTATCCATAGCTGGATCACTAACACAGTTAAAGTCCCCGGCAATGATCAAATGTCCCCTGCAGATTTTATCGACTTTATCCATTATCAGGGAAAATTTGGTCATTGGATCGACATTAGGTAAATAAACATTAACCAGAGTAAAAACTCTATCTTCAATCTTACATAATAGAATAATAAACCTCGCTTCTAAATCCAATTCAATATGGAGAATATCCAAGTTAATATCTTTTCTGAATATAATTGCCACACCTCTTTTTTTTTTTTTCTGTTAGTGAGGCCTGAATCACCGTTGCAAAATTTTCTCCACCCCAAGTTTGTTTAGTGTCTTTAAGCCAGTGCGTTTCTTGTAGAAACGCTACCTGTATGTTTAGTTTCATCAATGAATCATACAGTCTGTGCCTTTTCTTATTTGTATTAAGCCCCTGGACATTCAGGGATAAAAAGTTCAACATAGAAATACATATAGACAATATTTTTTGACTTCCTGAAAAAAACAAAACCAAAGATAGCTTGTCACGCTATCATTTAAATAAAAAAAAGGAATACAACACCCAACATGTATACCGTCTGATGGAGGGCACTGAATAAGCCCCCCATCTACATTCAACCATTTAGGTAAAAACCTAATGCTATTGTAGTCATTGAAAGCCATATAGGTACAATGAAAATCGAGTAGCATAGCTACACAAGAGGGGAACCCTGAACCATGCCTGAGTTAGAAACCCGCCCCTGAATTGCCCTCCCTTTGTTGTGCTGCTTCTCTCCCATTATATAGCAGGGGGAGAGAGACAATGAGAGGGAAAGAGAGGAAAAAAAAAAAAAATCCCCAAATTTTTATTTAATTTATAAATATCTTAATTAGTCTATCATTATTTATACATAGTGCACACAATAAGAATATTTTGTGTGTAAACGTTAATTGCTAGTGACTTAAGCTTGTGGAAAAATTGAGTTTGTGTTGAATTATCTCACTTGGGACCACTCCCTAATGTTAGCTTTTAAAGTGTTAATTGATTAGCAGCAGTTTTACATAAGACCTATAAAGTGATAGTGAATTTACTTAGACATGGGTATCCTTCTTATAATACAACACCTATAGGATACCTATGGTGACTAATTTATATTTTTAATACATTATGCAATATGTGAGCGCAAAAAGTGATATCCTATGTTATTTCCCCCTTTTCTTTCCCTTTTTCTTCCCCTTTTCTCTTCCTTCCCCCTTCCGGGTGGTTTTACCCACGAATATAGAATAAGGACAAATTGTAAAGAAAAAAAAAAAAAAAAAAGACAGAGCATTCTTTTATCTATCAATACCTTAATCTTAATGCCTATAATATATATCTAATTTGTTCTTGCAATTGCTATATAATATGTTACATTTGTATACATTCACAAATATATAGTATATTATATACCACCGCCTAGGGCATTGAGAACAGCATTACCTGTCTTTTTTTTTTTTGCTTTTTGTTACCCCCTTTTTTGACATATTAATTAAATCAAATAAGATTTTCTTTAGTACATGTAGAATAATATTGGAGTTATTTACACATGGATATCCATCTAGTGGGGGACGCCCAGGCAGTGTCTACATTATCAAAGAGTAAGATAATTAGCATATTTATAGAGACCCAATGAAAACAAGTGAATGTTGCTTTTTCCTATGTTAAATTGTTAAAAAAAAAAAAAAAAAAAAAAAAATTTGCCTTAATTAATATAATTTTCAAATACCCTCCCCTCCCTCTCTCTCTCTCATCACATTTCTCTTATTCCACTTTCTGACCACCCTTAAGGGCGTTTTTCCCCCTATATTATACGATTATAAATCTACAGCAATAATTTATTGTTTTTGAGCCAATCTATTAGAGATGCATTGGTCTCAAATATTTCTCTCTTGCCTTCAAAGGAAAGGCTGAGTTTTAGAGGGAAAAGCCACTTGTATTTTATATTGTGGCTTCTCAGAGATCGAGTGGCAAAGCTGAATGTTTTTCGTTTTGTTCTAGTTTCGAAGGATAAGTCCTGAAATACTTTGACTTTCTGAAAAGGACCTTCAGAGACTGGGTTGGTTCTTGCAAGTTTCAGGATGGTTTCTTTGAAGTCAAATGAAAAAAAACATGCTATAATGTCTCGAGGAGAATCATTTTGAATAGCTTGTGGTTTGAATGTCCTATGGCATCTTTCGATTATCAAATCTGGAGATTTAAAGGGGACACCCAATATGATTAAGTACTCCGTCACGGATTGCTTAACATCCTCTTGACTGCCTTTTTCTGGAATATCTCTAAAGCGTAGATTTTTCCGTCTAGAGCGATCTTCTAAATCAGATAATTTGTTTTGAAGATTTAGAATGTCCCGCTGAGTTTTATCGTGATCTTCTGTTAAATTTTTTACTTGGGAGTCTAGTTGTTTGAGATGGTCTTCAAAAGTTTCCATTTTTGCAGCGAGAACTTTTATTTCAGTTTTAATATCCAGTTTGATTTCTGCGGCAGTTGAAGCCAATTCTGCTTTGAACTCATCCAGGTTGGTCTTAAAACTAGTTTGGAGCAAGGAAATGGTTATTAACTCTTTATCAGGATTACTTATTGGTCCTGGATCCAAAGTTTCCAAGGTCACATCCATCTCATTTAATCTATGTTTGGAGTTCTTATGTTGCTGGGGGGAAAAATATGTTGTGAGTGATTTATCCTGAGATTTATCTTGGGAGAGGTCTTTTTTGTCTTTCCTAGAAGAGAGTTTGGTTTCATGTGTTTTTTTCGTAGCCATGTTATAGCAATTCACAGCTTATGGAGAGAACAAGCCCACCAATCAATCTTTATTCAGTCTTTAGTCCGACTTGCTTAGATCTTCCTTAAGTCTTTTCCGTTTTCTTTTAGTTTTTCTTTTGCTTGTCTTTTACTTTCTCTTACTTTCTCTTTCTCCCTGCTACCTACAACCTTCTGTGAACTTTTTTTTTCCCCCCCTTTTCCAGCACTGCTCCCCTCCTCTCGTCCTTTCTTTTTTTTAAATGTATTGTCGAATTTGCCTGATATCTATACTGTGATCAAGGTTCTTTCAGCCTTTGCCCCTTATTGCACGGTAATTGGTGCCTCAACCATAGCCAGAAAGAGAAAAAAAATAAAAAACAAATACAAAACCTGTGTGCTTATAGCGATATCGTGTCTCTCTTGTTTTTTTTTTTTTTTTTTTTTTTTTTTCCCCGTATTTTTCCTTTTGCCTTTTTTACTTATTGAGCTGGATTAAGCTCAGAGTATAGAGAGTTCAGGGTATAAATGTCAGCACTTTTGGGTTTACACTCAATATCAGGCAATTAAGGTATGCGTTTGTACTCGCTGCTACGGAGTGCAGAAAAAATGTAAAGGTTTCAAGTATATAAAGTTCTACTTCACCGTATTATTCCCAGCGTATGTACAATAGGGATACATAGTACACTTCCAGCAGGGCTTCAAAACGTCAACCAAGTGGACACAAAGCGAAGTATGTTTTAGAGAGACAGCACTCCGAGTCTTGAGCTGCGGCTGTTGACACACAGTTTTCGGCGGTTATCGTTGGCACTGTTGTTCGGTTCTGCTTCCGTTCCGACACCAAAGGCCAGCATGGGGACACTCCTTGAGGGGAAAATAAACAGGTTGTATGATCGATCTCTTGCACAGCGTGGGAGAGTTTCAGGCGCGGCTACCTCGGCGAGGCATGGCGGGCTCCCCTCCTACTCCGTCATCACGGCGAACGCACGCACTCACGCCCACACGTCATGACGCCCATGTTTCCGGGATTTTGTGTGTTGTTTTTTTTACAATTTTTTTTTGTTTTTTATCCAGTAAAAAAAAAATGACATCATGATCATCAAGGGACACAGTAGAGGTTTCTGGACATTATAGTTCAACTGTAAGCCAACAGTTGAACTATAACTCACAGACCTCTGCTGCCCACAGAGCACCTCTGTGCAAGGAGTTATGGGATATTCTCAGCACTGTCTTATAAAGCTAATGGAGCATTCTGATTGGCCGAGTCAAGGATTTACAACAAATGCAGGCATTTTAGATGAAGCCATATTTATTATTTTTGAATACTGATGAAACCATTTAAGAAAATATACTAATAACATCTATAAGAAAAAAAGAATCGGATCATAAACCTATACTTGTATATGTAAACTTCTGTTTTTGCCGTACACTAAATGCAAATTTAACTAATGGAGGTTTGACCCCTAATATATAGATTCCTATGGCTGTATCAAATATTCTGTTTTATTCTGACAATTCATTTATTTTCTCTTGAACAAGAAATCTGCTTTGGAGACAAAGCATCAGTTGCAGAAAACAATTCAAGAAGCTGAAACCAAGGTTGAGAAGCTTATGTAAGTTTATAGAGTGCTTATCATATATGGCAATTAACAATGAAATATTGCGCACAAAGGGATATGGGAATTAGTTATAAAGCTTATATAAATGAATTCATGCACGGTGTAGTCTGCAAGTGTTTTATGTGACAGTTGTTAACTTTGTGGATGGCAAGTTTGCTTTCAAACTCCCTACTGGGGTTTTGACCTGTTGTTTCCTTGGTTGTGTATGTAATTCCTAAATCAGTCTCATTGTTTCAGGACTGTTCCACCAGAACAACAAGCAGAGTTTAAAGCCCTCTCCGCTGACATCCATGATTTGCAGCAGATATTAAGCCAGGAATATCGTGCAAAAGATGTAAGTGATGCATGAAATAATGAACAGGTCTGTTTTGTGCTCCTTTGTGGTGACCTGACAAAGTATTTTAATGCAAAACAGCTCTTCAATTTGTATATTCCTGTTCAACTTTGCTTTTTAAAACACTGTTCACATATTCATACTTCTTGTCATCAAACAAAGTAAACAGTGCTCCAAATGTAACACTATACTACCAACCAGGCCTTAAAAGGTTGCTTCAACCACCCAGACCACTTGTGCTTTTAGAAACCCTCCTCCTGTGCATAGGGGAGCTTTGTCTGGGTTGAATTCTAAGTAAGGTTTTTAAAGCTTATTTATTAAGGGTTTTTGTTTTCATCTATAACTGGGGACTCTGGTGAATAATGCCTGATTGGGCATTTTACATGTATTAAAGTTGGATAAAAAGGGTTGGAGTAACCTTTTAACGTTGCTTGCCACTGCAAGCCTTGAGGATAAATGGCACTCTAACCTTGGATACATTTCTGCTTGCTTGCTAGTGGAGGGTGGGAATTTTGAGTCCATACACCTACTAACACCAATGAAGGTATGGCTTATTTTTTTATTTTATTTGTTTAAACCGTTGAAGAGGAATTTATTTCAAAATATTTTAAACTTGTATTGTATTGAGCTTTCACTCAAAATCAAATTCCTCAGAAACCAAATTCCCTCCCTGCTCCCCCCTGTATTTTACTGCCAAAAAAAAATCTACTGTGAGAATGTAATGTCACCTGCTAGTCAAATTTTGAAACTTATGTTCACAGTTGAGATGAGGCGCACCCTGCATAACACAGCACAGAAATGAAGAAAAGTAATGCTTCACTGCAGAGCTGCCTAATGGTGCCAGTTAGTTACATGAAGTCCAGTTTAGTTAAGGAATGTTAAAAATGTTGTAACAAACTTAAAGGGACGCTCCAGGCACCCAAACAACTTCACATATATGAAGTTATGGTGGCAGCAGGCCCCTTGAGGCACTTGTACATTAAGAGGTTAAACCGTTCTTGAACGGTTTAACCACTAAGTTGCCTCCAGTGCCGGTCTCCTCTCCTCCCTTAATGGCATCTGGCTTTTACATTTTCATTACAGGAAGTGCGAAATGCCGCTGGCAGGGGCGCCACTAAAAGTGGTCAGCTGACGCTCTCAGCCAATCAGTGAATCACCATTTGCAAAACTGGCTTTGAAAAGGTACTTTTCTTTCCAAACCAGTTTTGTGAATGGGGAGTCACTGATTGGCTGAGAGTCAGCTAACCGCTCTCAGACAATCTGCTGTATTCCTAAAACTACAGTGTCCTTTTCCCCTGCTGCACAAAGAGTGTTTAAACCCTCTCTGCCTCTTCAGCGCAAGGGGGAATAGGCCTTCCTCATATCAATGTTTTCCTATGGGGCATTGAAAGACATTGACATTGTTGGGTTAAGGTAACAGGGATACTGCACCAAGACTAATTGCATGAGATTACGTGTCTTGGGTGCCTATAGTGTCCCTTTAAAGCGGCACTGTCATGCCGAACTTGCCTTTCTCCTATTGATTCCTCTTCTCTCACTCTCTCAGGATCTGTTCATTTCTTCCTGTCTGCTAGTTTTCTTTAAAATACAAGACAAAGTAGGGACTATTTTGTCCTATGTATTTTTCCTACGCTTGACCAGCTTCGACCGCTCCATTTCCTGTGGTCAAAGCAATTTCCCCACAATTCTCACCTTCCTCCTGCTGGTTCATTTGGCATTCGAACGCCATCTAAACTACCGAATTTCGTCCTAACAGAACAGTTTGTCCATTTGTGTTAAGACACAATTCGGGAGTGTGGAGTTTTTGTTCGCATCGGAATTTAATTTGAATGAATGAAACTCCGATCCTATTAGTGCTGCGAGTAGATGGCTCCCTAATTCCCACGATAGTTTCATCAGCGTTCAAACACCAAATTGTGGGAAAATTGCTTTGACCACAGGAAATGGAGCGGACTTTGCTCCTCCCCGGGTCAAAGCTGGTCAAGCATAGGAAAAATACATAGGACAAAATAGTCCCAACTTTGTCTTGTGTTTTAAAGAAAACTAGAGCAGACAGGAAGAACCTGACCCTGAGAGAGGGAGAGCAGAGGAAGCGATTGGGGAAAGGTAGGTTTGGCATGACGGTGCCGCTTTAAGCGATTAGGCAAACACTTTGATATCAAGACCATCCTGGTGTGTTGTTCATGATTGGGTTAAAATCAACCAAAATGCTCTGACTGTACAGCAAACCTATCTGATTACTGAGCTATTTCTGATTACATATTAGCAAAGGACTGTTTGCTATTGTTTCAAACTATCTTTTTTTTTTTTTTTCTCCTTAGATAGCTTTTCAAGAAAAAATTTCACAGCAAAAGGCAGATTTCACAGAAAAGAACAAAAAATTGGTAAGTACCCAGACACTCACCTGGTAGAGTTGAGTCTGCTTGAATTGAGGAGAGATGGGTTTGTTGTGTTTGTGGTCTCTGTGTACAAGGGGTGTATCAGTGTCTGATACTTTCCCCACCTGCTCCTGTCCCAAACACAAGCAAGATCAAGGAATGTGCAGGATCTGTGAATTTAGCAGGATATATTAATTGTACATTCTTGATTTACTTTTCTTTGGCATTCAGAACCAACATAAACTGGCAATTGCTACCATGAAGGAAGAACAAGAGCGCATGAAATCTCAGATTGTGGAATCTCCAGAACAACGGAAAAGTAAAACCGAGAGGATGAAGGAAACTGTGCACAAGCTGAAACAATCAAGGGTACACAAAGTTTGAGTTTAATAGTTTGTGTTGCACTTTGCTTGCATTGGAGAAAAATTGAGCTCAGGTGTTAAGTTCTCTTTAGCAGATTTGGCAAAAAGCTGAAACAGGAGGCTTTCTCTGCAGATTTTGTGTCCCTAATTTATAATGGTCCCACCTCTCTTACATTGCTAAAAACAAATATAACGAAATCTTCATTGGATTTAAAAAAAAATCAATTAAAGCCTATAGTATAGTGCATACACCCGTATAGTACATACAAGTATTTTAACATAAAAAGTTACAAGGTGGCAGATTCTACCTTACCCAACACTGATGTTTTGGCCTTTATCAAGAAAGGTGTGGGATTTTTTTTTCCCCAACTCCCCATTATTTCTTTGTGGTCTCCAATTAATAGGCTTAATTTAGTAAAACATTGAAAATCACTTATAATTCATGTTAATTTTTATTTTATTTTATTTTTTTGAGGTGCTATGTTTTCTCTTAAATTTTATAGTAAAGAAACTGTGTAGTGACAGGAATACAAACCTGTATTCCGGTCACTAGTGTTAATTCATTTTAGGTAACTTGCTGCCCTCCTTTAAAACTCCCCTTTTTTTCAGCACCGGGCGGATCTGCCGCGGCTGACTCCGCCTCCTTGAATCAGATCATCAAAATTGACAATCTCATCCAGTGCTTTCCCACAAGAAAGCATTGGTAGGCTAATATGCACGAGCTGAAAAATGCTGTGCTGTGCCAATCAGCATCTCTACATAGAGATGCAGAATCAATGGATCTCAATGAGGAACATTCAGCGCCTCCATGCAAGGTGGAGACGCTGCACATTGTACAGTACTGACCCAGGAAGCACCTCTATTGGCAATCAAGATCGCAAAGGGGGTGGGGGGAATGGAGACCTTGTTTCATTTCTTCTCTTCTGGGTGCTTTCTCTATGCTTACTGTCAGGAGCAAAGGACAGAGCTTATTATAAAGATCGTCAGGGAGCCAATTGCAGAATAAACCTGTGTGGATTTCTACATTTAATTTTTTACTTCTCACAAATACTTATTTCTTGGATGGGTAAAGATAAACCTACCATTAAAAGTACTGGGATATAACCGTTCCCATTTAATTAATTCAAATCAGTGGCTACTAGATAGAAATGGTGTAACATTTTATTTACCTTGAGGTTTATGCATTATTTCTTTTGTTTTTAACAGCAAGAGACAGGTGAGAAATGTGATTACTACAGGGAAAAATTATCTCTGGCTAGTCAGTGGCAGGTTGCCATGCAGGGATATATCAAGAAACTACAGAATATCGACGCCAACCTAGAAATGTGCAGAAAAGTTCGTGAAGAGGTATGACAACTGTACATTAGTGTTGCTGTATAGAAATGCTGAACTGAGCTATATGAAATTGCTTCTGCAAAGTTTTAACATGTTAATTGGGGGCCTCTCCTAGACCAGACAGGTGGAAGAGCAGGTTGTCAATGTAAACCTGGAGCTAAAATCCTTCTCAAACGAGGATGCTCAGCTCAAAAGAACACTTTTGCTCAAGAAAGAGAAGCTTGCAAAACTGGACATCAAAAATAAGAAGAAACAGGAAGATTTTAATCAGCAGAAGCAGGAGATTCTAGAGTAAGTAGTTTATTTGAATCCGTATATTCTACATCATGTATGCAGGATCATAAGCCGAACCATCTAATGCTAATAATAGGATGGTAGCGCTGAAAGTAGCCAATTGGCCATTGTATGTGTGTATTAAATGGTTTTGAAGTAGTCATGGTGCCTGGAGTTTGTATGTGCAGCATTTCGTTTTGAAACCCTGCACATACAGAAATGTAACCCTTCTATGCCACAAGTGTAACTTCATCTCCGGCAGTGTCAAAGCAAAATTGTATGCATAATTGCCATCTGATGGTCAATGTCGGCATTTCCCTACCCCCTCCATCCTCTGACAACCCTCCCCTCCAGTGAAGGGGAATGATGTTGGCCAAAACACATCAGGTTGAGAGAGAACTTGGCCTTATTGAGGATAAAGGGTAAGTTAAATCCTTAAAGGACCACTATAGTGCCAGGAAAACAAACTTGTTTTCCTGGCACTAGGGTCTTTAGGTCCCCCCCACCTTCAGGGTCCCACTCCCGCTGGGCTGATGGGGTTAAATACTTGCCTTTCTCCAGCGCCGGGCTCCCTCGGCGCTGGGGAACTCTCCTCCCTCTGCCGATATCAGCGCCGAATGCGCATGCGTGCCTGATCTAAAATAAGCCAGCTTTTTTTTTTTTTTCTCTCTTCTAAATCTGATATGTATGAATGTATTCCTGATCCTGTGTCAATGTATGTATTATGTGTAAACGCATGCATGAAAGTCTTTTTAATTTTGATTACACACCTTTAAACATGTATTGTATGTTTTATATACAAGACAATAAAACATTTTACAGACCTCATAGTGATGCCATCAAGACATCCTAATAAAGCACGAGACCAAACGTTTATTGAAAGGATAATTTCATAATCTGTGCGGTATGTTATTCTAGAACATGATCTGCCTAAATAATGGTCTGATCGTGTGATATTTCTCGGATACTGATATAATATGCTATAAAAGATGCTTAATGGCAAGATGTGTGTCAGAGAAATATAACGCCATTTCTAGGATCTGTATTTATAAACCGCTTAACCCTTTGGTTTCATATTTTATTTTACATATGGTATAGAAATGGGGTTCAAAATTTTCACTAGCCATTTTTGGCCTAAGTGTGCCATGAACCTTTAAAGTTTTTAGTGACCAGTAACTTTTATGGTCCGGTTAATATCCTAGCACTTTAAATTCTATTGTGTGTATTATATTGCACTTTTGTTCCTCAATAGGGTCTGCAGTCACATCCAGGAGAAGAGACAGGCTGTACATGGTCGCGTGGCTCAAGTCCTTCAAGAAATCCAGCAAAAAAGCAGCAAAAAAGAGGAACTACTCGAAATGGCTGATGAAGAAAAAAAGAAATATCAAGTAAGTTCATAATCCTCCCGAGCAAAGAAATCCTCTTACCCCAGGTCTGCCCATATATTTTTGGATTGCATTGCAGGCACCTTAAAGGGACACTGTAGGCACCCAGACCACTTCAGCTCATTGAGGTGGTCTGGGTTCTGTGTCCCTTTAGCACTTAGTGCTGCAATGTGAAACATTGCAGTTCCAGAGAAATTCAAATTCCGGAATCCAAACTTACTTTGTGTCCGTTATCTGACGCTGGACGTCCTCACGCTCTGCATTGAATAATGCTTTTGTATGGGGAGGTCTCATGCGAGCGCCCAGTGCGCATTAGGTCTCCCCTGCCGGCGCCTAACCCAGCGCCAGAGACATGGGCGCTGGATTCAGGTCAGTGGCTGAAGGGGATTTAACCCCCATCAGCAACGTAAAATGGTGGGCAGGAGGGATGGGGGGGGGCTATTCCTGGCACTATTGGATCCCTTTAATGCTATGATTTGTTTCAACAATATCGGGTGGCAAACCTTGTGTGTATATTTCAACTGCATGTGTTGTGCGTTATGTCATTCATCAAACCTGCAGATTCAACTTAAAGGGTAACTCTCACTTTTCTGGAATATACAGCAATGAAATCTTGCATTTAATTTTAAAGCTTTAGCAAATTGCGTCACAATCGAGTTCAGTTTAGGCAAAGCCAGGGCAAGCAAAGAGGCGGAATAGAAACTTTGTTCAATTTCTTCTGTGTGGACGGACAGAGAAATTGTTATAAGGACAGAGCTTATAACAATAATTGGCAGATAGCCAAGATGGTGATACACAGTTGCAGGATAAAGAGTTGTGGATTTCTACGTTTAATTGTATTTTTCACACTTCACAAATATAAATTTGGTAAACCTAATATAAAAAATTCAGGGAAGTGACAGAAGCTCTGGAAACTGTGGATATAGAAAAAGGCAACATAATGAAAGCCATAATTAAAGGAGCACTATAGGGTCAGGAACACAAACATGTATTCCTGACCCTATGGTGTTAAAACCACCATCTGGGCCACTCTTGCCTCCCTAAATATAGTAAAATCTTACATGTATTCAAGTCTGCAGCTCCTGTGAACTGCCTCTGTCTGCTGACCTCATCAAAAGTGGTGGTCTGAGCCAATCTCAATGCTTCCCCATAGGATTGGCTGATACTGTCAAGGAGGCAGATCGAGGGCAGAACCAGCACAAGTCAAACAGTCCTGGCCAATCAGCATCTCCTCATAGAGATGAATTGAATCAATGCATCTCTGAGGAAAATTCAGTGTCTGCATGCAGAGGATGGAGACACTGAATGGCAGTGCTGCATACTCTGATGATTCTACTCACCAGAACAAATGCAATAAGCTGTAGTTGTTCTGGTGACTATAGAAATGCCATACATATGCAATGCTTTAAAGAGAAATTCCATGTATATCTAGTGTTAGACTGACAAGTACTTTAAGGAAGCTAGTGTCCTATATATTTAGTAAAGGGGCACTATACATACCAGAACCCCTTCAGAGAAAAGTCAGTGTTTACATTGAACATTCAGACAGCCACTTGAGGGATTTCCTGGGTTTGGTCCTGCAATGATTGCAAGACAGACATTCAGTGTCTGCATACTCTTCATGGAGTCTCTGGTTGCTCCCCACAGAGCTGCATTGAATCAATGCATCTCTAAGGAGATCAGCGCAGTGACTTGTTGTGCATGAATACTTGCCTCCCTATGGAGAAGATTAATATTAGAATTAATTATCTCCGCTAGAGCTTAAGTAAAGCTGAGTGATATATATTTTGGGAGGGGGAGGCCAATTATCTAAAGCATTAGTATAACAATATATAGCATTAGAAATGCATGTGTGTATTCCTTACTCACACTGTAGTGCTACTTTAAATGGAGTTCTACAATTTAAAGGGCCTATTATGTGGGAGCAAAAGAGGAAATTATTTGTTAAATGTAAGGATTAGTAAACATTTAAAAATCCTGAGAAACAACCACCTGCCTGTAAATTCTATATGTTGTTATCACAGTTGTGCACAAACAAGTAATTTTACAAATCATGTAATTCAATTTAAATGTTTGTTAGTGATATGGTGTGCAAAATGCAAAGATTTTAATTCTGTTTTCGTGCAGGGTTGCTTAATCAAACACTTGTGAGTTCTAAACCACCGTTTCTAGTTCTAGAGTGTTTACCATTTATGACTTTAGCTGTATAGGTTTCTGGAGTTGCCTTTTCTATTTATTCTATTCCCAATTCCTATATTGAGTTCATCCTATTTTTTTCTCCTCCTCGCCCTGTTTTATATATTTACAATCTGAATATTATCACCCTCCCAGGAGGTCATTAAGGATTTCAGAGCTGCTCTGGAGAAATACCATGACAGTTTGGAGAAGGCGTTTGATCGTAGCGCAGAGAGAAAGCGTGAAAAAATTGCCGAGCTGAATCGAAGGTTGAGTCGGAGATAGAAAAGGAGTTTTCAGTAGAGTGGGAAAAGGGATTGGCTTTGTATGTATTTTTGTGTAATAAAGTCTTCTTTTTTATATGCGTTAAGTATGTGTAGACTTGATATATCGTGTGTACATGTTGATAGGCAAACCTCTTTCGGAACCTCCAAATTCACTATCCACTACCATATAAAAGGCCCTGATTACTCCCTAGATCAGTAAGTGTTACCTAGAGAAATCAGTTTTGCCTATCTTTGTCATTGGATGTAAGTGCTCCCCTTTCCACTAAGTGTGTTTTATTTCCTTTTTTTTTTTTTTTTTTTTTAAATAGTCCGGTAATACTACTGTTATGTGCAAATTACAAAGAGTGCAACTGGAACGAAGTTTAAGGATAGTTTCATGCAGGAATCTGTTCTCACTGACTGTTTCACTATGCGTTGGGGGCAGTTTGTCTCTTCTTCCTTTTGTGCCCCTCTATAGATCCTCATCCTAGAGCATCTTCAACACTCCAGATTTGTTGTGTACTACATCTCCACTGATGCATATCCAACATTATGGCTTTAAGAGCATTAAATGTAGTCCACAACATCTGGGGTGCCAAAGGTTGCCTACCTATGTCTTGGAGCATTTGAGTTCCAGTTCTCTGTTGTAAGCTAAAGTTCAGCCATCAGGGTGTCCATACTGTCAGCTCTTGACTGAGTGATATTTAATCTAATGGTAAGAAATGTAAGACTGCTACAGACATCTCCTTCGGTCCTTAAAACCTAGGCGTCCAACCAGACCTCGAGGTGCGTGCCACTGCGGGGCTGTTCTGAGAGGGCCCATTGGGTGGCCCATGCACTTACAGCCACCCGATGACACTGTGTCTTCTGGGATCCAGTTAGCACCGCAACCGTTTAACATCGATTAAGCCCCTGTGATGTTGGCATCGGAAGAAAGTGACAATTGGTCACTTCCTAACAAAGCGTTAGCAGGAGAAGACAGGCACAGACTTCCAACAGCCTCAGCCAGCTGCTGGACCCCAGGGAAGCCAGTCCTTCCATCCAAAAGTTAGAAAACAGGAGAGTGGCTAAATAAAATCTGCATTTTGCATGTTTGTCTGTCTGTGTGTCTGTTTTATATGTCTGTCTGCTTGTCAGTGTGTGTTCCATTTATTAAAGTCCTTAGTTGGAATCTCCCAGACCCCTACAAGATAGGGAATAACAATAGGAGGTCTGGGACTTCGAAAATGACATCACACTATGATCAAGGAAGTGAAAGACTGGGGAATTTCATTTATAAGAGAAAACGGCTGAGAAAGAATAACGCCCACTGGGCCACCAGTGGGACTAGCCCTATATAAACCAGGACTAGGGAGAAGGCTAGATTGCTTTTCCCTATTTGGGAATGGTTTTGATTTTATATTTATCATTGTTACAATATCATAGGGTCCCTGAGGAAGTCTATCTATATTGAACGAAATGTGTAGGACCATATCTTATTCTTCAATTGATATAGCTTTTATATTTGTTTGCAAAGAAAAGCAATTGCTTGCCTTTTCTTGTATTTGTGGCTATGGTTCCTGTTGTATCCTGGTTCCAGCAGATAAACATCTACAGACGGAGAGAAGGTACAAGCCCCCCAACACCATCAGGAGAGGCACCATTGAGGTGACATTAACAGTATATTCTAGTGGGTGCTACCAGTAAGTATTATTTACTGGTTTGACATATTGCACTTTGTATTGTTAATTTATAATT
This sequence comes from Pelobates fuscus, assembly GCF_036172605.1. Lineage (NCBI taxonomy): Eukaryota > Metazoa > Chordata > Amphibia > Anura > Pelobatidae > Pelobates > Pelobates fuscus. The sequence continues at coordinate 83,168,560 of NC_086323.1, read as the reverse complement.
TTATTTTAACCGCTTTGTGTGTCCCTGTGTATCTGTATGAGTGTCACTCTATGTATCTAAATGTGTCATTCTGTGTATGTGTGCTAGTGTGTCTCTGTATGTGTGTGATTGTGTGTATCTGCATATATGTCAGCATGTGATGTATTTCTCTCAATGAAAAAGGAGTGTGGCTCATGTACACTTATTTCTGATGAAGTGGCCCACTGCAGAAAAAAACTTGGACACCCCTGCTTTAAAGGCTTACTCAAAGCACAATGGTGACTTCATTGATTTTTGTAGTGGTCATGGTGCCTGAAGTTTGTATGTACAGTGTTTCAGTAATGAAATGCTGAAACTGAGTTGAACATCTCTGCTGTCAGAGTTGTAACTCTTCCTCTGGCAATGTTATTGGAGTGTTAACCCGAGTTCCAGGCTGGCTAATGTTGTTTGTGTGCAATTTTCATTGTGCAGAATTTCATTCATTGGCTGAGAGCGGTCAGCTGACGTTCTCGGGCAATGGCATCTACTTCCAGCTTATACCGCTTTGTCATTAGTGCATCACCAAACCACCAGGGAGCTGTGCAGCACAGCAGGGATCCAGGTAAGAGGGCAAAACTGCTGCTCAACGGTTTGTCTGATTACTGGGGAACTGAGCTGGGGTATTTCTTACATCATGACCACCACAGCAGGCTGTAATGGTTATGATGCTTGGAGTAACCCTTTAAATGTCAAAAAAAAAAAAGAATTTAGAAATAGAGCGCCACTTCTAAAAACAAATGTGGCTGAAGAATGGGGGTTATCCACTAAATACCGTGCTACAATTGTTGGAAGCGAATACCAATCAAAAAAACTGAATGTTGATGGCAATAATTAAAATATCCCAGTAAACTACTCTGTGAGTAAAATCAGGAGCTAGTAATGCACAGATATGTAATGTGATTATGAGAAACGGGGAAAAAAAACAACCTAAGAATAGAAATAAGATCAGTAAGCAGTAACACTTCAGCTCAGATATAACCACAGACATTGCACAATATATTAGTATTTACAATAGTGTTTAAATTAGTTATCTAAGTACATCCATCCATCTATAAATCTTCCATATAAAAAGTTTATATAAACCCTTTGGAAAAAATGTTCTACTGCCATGCACGTAAAAAGACCAGAGAATAACATAGTGCTCCATGTATAAATGTAAAATTCATTATGAAAAAGGTTTCTGCATCAAGAGAGCATATCGGGAAACCCAGCCCCTGGATGATATTGATGTTGCCTCAACAAAGTTGTGACAAAATCCCTATTTTGCTTTCCGCAGAGTCATTCTCCTACTCCGTTCAGGCATTTTGTTAAGATTTTGTTGCACATTCATCCGAAGAGACTAAGTACCGAACACCGACCACCCCCCTGGCTCATTAAATTCAAACAGGCCACAGGAATTCAGTGCTCTCTTTGTGTGGCCGCCATTTATTTAACTGAACGCCACGTAGTGGAGAAAACGGTGGCCATCTTGTCGCACAAAAGCAGGCAGCGGGACTTGGTAGTCTAGTGCCTGGAACGCTGAGGTGGCCACTCGACAGCCTGAAAACTGGTGAAAACGTACGAACGCCTGCTTCTGTTAGCGGCATATCAGGAGTGCGCTGTTCGACAGGATCTCCCGAACAAAAAACACACTATGAGCCAGGGGAAACGTTCCCCTTTTTTATTCATTCACTTTTTATTTTGTATAAAAACCTCGCGAACTAGACCGACTCCTACACCTGTACCTATGGAACTATTTCTGGGCAGACATCTCCAGAGCGGTCGGTCAGTTCTTCACCCCAGTGGCTTAATGTTTGTGGGATCTGAGTGCTTTTCGGATATGTTGTGCGCCCAGATCCAAGCTATCTGGGGATGTGTAGAGTATGGGGGTTCGGTTGTACAAAACATGACTGTATTTTAAAGTGTTTTTGTGAGTTTATAAAAAATATATATATATTTTCTGTACATGGAGATAATTGAGTTTACTACAGCAACTTAACCCAATTATCTACCAATTATCTACCAGGTACAGAGGAGGGATAATACTGTTTGTGTGTGAGTGTACTGGACCTGGGTGTCAATGTCATTGGGGGTGATTGTTTTGTGTTACTGTCCCCACTCAGGTCCGGGGGGGGGGGGGGGGGGAGTGCCCCTTGCATGGGCACCTGCACAAAAGGCCAGCTGTGGCTTCCATTAAACAGAATGCTTTACCCCTTCATGAAGTCTTGACTTATGTTTGGGGGATTGGGAGTTATAATCACTACACCTTCTTCTATGCTTGGATTTCGGGAGATTCTTCACAATATACTCAGAGTATAGGGGATCCGTTACAAAAGTGTTATTTTAATGAAACACAACTATGTATGACATAATGTAAATGTGCACTGGCCCAATTCCATATGATAGAACATCACACCATGCATACAAATATGCATCCTTCACGGAGTGTTAGCACTATCCTCTATAGTACAGTGTGTTAATAGTTCTGTGATGGGCAGTAGCAGCCTTTTCCATCTCCAATTCCCAGTCAAGTCTATTGGTTTCAATCCAGTATACAAATAGAGGACACAGTTCTGGATCTGCAAAAAGAATACTAATATAGTGTACTTATATAGAGGGAGGTATTAGCAGTAGAAAGAGGGAAGTGCTCATGCCATTGTACAGAACACTAGTGAGACCTTACTTGGCGTATTGTACACAGTACTAGAGACTGTATGTCCAAAAGGATAATTTGGAATTTTCCCACGCTGTGTAATTTGACTCATAACTCTCTGATTGGTTACTTAATCCACCAATCAGAGTTACGAGTCAAATTACACAGCGTGGGAAAATTCCAAAGAACTTTCCCACGCTGTGTAAAATGACACAGAGCACCCTGATTGGTGGATTTCAAACCAACCAATCAGAGTGCTGTGACAGGTAAATGTAGAGACTTACCTGTCAGTCTCTTCATTTACCTGTCAGAGCACTCTGATTGGATGGCTTAAACCCACCAATCAGTGTGCTCTGAGCCTAATTTCAGGGTGGGGCAAGGCTTTATAAGCCCTCGCCGGGTGAAGATGGATTTATTTATTTTTTATTTTATTTTTTTGTGCGTCGGTTATTATGGCTTTTTATTTGGCCTTTTTTAGGGCTGAAAAAATATTTTAGAAGAAAGAAACCATCCAATGGTAAATTGTTTTGTTTTTTTTCAGGTACTTAGTTAAATGGCCCCCCCTCATTATTTTTAGGGTGAGGGGGATAGGTAGGGGTTAATTTTTTTTAGGGGAGGAGGGTGACTAGGGGTTTGGGGACCCCTAGTCACATGGGGGAGGGGGTGGGGGCCAGGGGGGAGGACATTAGGCCCCCCCCTCATTCTAATGTAGGGCCCCCATTCACCGCTCAGGGAGGAGGACATTAGGTCCCCCGTCCCCCCATAATTAGTTTTTAGGGCCCCCACCCACGGCTCAGGGGGGAGGACATTAGGTCCCCCCTCATTCTAATTTAGGGCCCCCACCCACCGCTGGGGGGGGGAGGACATTAGGTACCCCCCTTATTCTGATTTAGGGCCCCCACCCGCCGCTCAGGGGGGGACAATAGGGTCCCCCTTATTTTACTTTAGGGCCCTCACCCACCGTTTAGGGGTGGGGGGGGGCAATAGGCACCCAGACCACTTCTGCTCATTGGAGTGGTCTGGGTGCCAACTCCCACTACCCTTAACCCTGCAAGTGTAATTATTGCAGTTTTTCATAAACTGCAATAATTACATTGCAGGGTTAACTCCACCTCTAGTGGCTGTCTACTAGACAGCCACTAGAGGTCACTTCCTGGGTTCTAGGACCTCCAGCGTCGCTCAAAACCCCATAGGAAAGCATTGAAATTAGTTTTCAATGCTTTCCTATGGGGAGACGTAATGCGCATGCGCGGCATTTCCGCGCATGCGCATTAGGTCTCCTCGGCTGGTGGGCGAGATCAGTCTCGCCCACCGGCCGACGCAATCACAAGGAGGAGCGTCGCGGAGGAGGAGACAGCGGCGAGGGACATCGTCACTGCCTCAGGTAAGTCAGTGAAGGGGTTTTCACCCCTTCAGTAACCGGGGATTGGTGGGTGGGAGGGAGAGGGACCCTCCAGTGCTAGAAAAACGGATCGTTTTTCTGGCACTGGAGTTTCCCTTTAACTGATAAAATCAGAACTCAGAATTTATTCCATGAATTCCTGACTCATAGTTTTAAGTGTTCGCATGCATGTAATAAAGGCTTATGCAAAAATATATTCCTGAAGCAAACATTTCTTGTGTTACAGCTCTATCCCTTATCTGACTGTTCGAGAATAAAACTGAAGATACCATAATAAATATACAGCATGGCTGTACGTTTTAAAGAGGAACTGCAAGTTGAATTGAACATTCTTTACACCTTTATCACAGAAAGCTATGGGAGGTGGAATGGCACACTTATTTTTGTGTTTATCAGAAAGAGCAAGACTTTAGGATTTACTTGAAAGAAAAAAAAAAAAGTAGAAAAAGGTGGTAAATACACTGTGCAATGTCCTTTTAAATCACCTTATAGATTTGCTGGGAGTCACTGATTATATCAAGAGAATGTGTTTTACAAAGTTACCAGTAGAGGGAACAAGTGACTCACAGATGATACAATTTAAACAATACAAACTAAGCATTCTATTTGAACAACATAAAGCTATATACCAACTCATAATGAAATGAAAAAAAAACAAAATATTACATATGGCTAATCACGTTTACTTCAAATTGTTGATACGTTAAAGGATAGTAGTCGCTTCTCTGGAATTTACACTATTAAATCAAACATTGAAAGAAATCTACAACTTGTGTTTTTTTTTATGTGATCTTCTATTTTCTTTAAATGTATATTAAAACATCTGGTAACTGACATTAAAATCCTGTCCAGTCCAGGCACAGCCAGGGCACACAATGCAAAGGAAGAGGAAAACCGAAACATTGTATCTGTATCAACTCTTCTGCTAACTATGTTTATTGGCAAACTGCTACATTTATATAAAAAAAATAAAAATAATAAAACACACCTTGAAGCCCTTTAAATAAATACTTGATATATATATATATATATATATATATATATATATATATATATATATATATCTCAACGGGTTGATCCTGAAGAAAGCCCCGGACGAGGGCTGACACGTTGATTTTATGGAATAACTCCTAATAAAGAAAGCCTTTTTTTTACGTCAAAAGACCGTGAGTGTAAGCCCTTTCTTATTATTCTATTATTTTTGGCTGTGGCTTAAAGTGCACCGGCATTGAAATTCCTGGGTTAGTCTGAGTGCAAGGACCTTGGTGTCTTTTTTATTTATATATATATATATATATATATATATATATATATATATATATATATATAAACACACACACACTTTGATGAAGCTGATTGGACCAGCAAATCGGGTCATAGCTTTGTGACTGAGGTTCACACCCCACACCTTCACCCCTAAAAGAAAGATGTGCGTTCACAAGCAAAAATTCACATTGTACATGTACCAATCTATGAATAGTTTTAACTGTGCCTTCCATGGAGAGGGGATAAATGTGACTTTAAAATTAAACGTATGTACTTACGTATGTTTGCTTCAACCACCATAACCACTTCAGCCTCACATTGCCACAAATCCTTTAAGTTTGTTTCAATATTGTGTTCTACTTTTGATTCATACACTATGCACTATAGCTGCCACACATAACTTTTAGGAGTATTTCTGCTGCACAAATTGGTTTTCTGGCTATGCAGGCAAAGAAGCACTGTGTTATTACAGAAGAAAACAAAAAAACACATCATATTCATATTGGTGACTGTAGCAATCATTAAATCTTCTCTCTCTTCCAAGGAAAACTGGTTGCTTGTAGCAAATCACCTGAGTTCTTCATTGAGAGCTACTTTAATCCATTCTTCTGATTCTCTCTCTCTATCTTATATATCTTCCAGCATGGAATTTGATAATTAAAAAAAAAAGTTGGACTATCTGTTATACATTGGTCTACGAGGAGTCAAATTTGAATTCAACACTCATCCTCTTCCTGCAAACAAAACCTTTATCACGTCCTTACAAATATTCTATTTTTTATTTTTTTTAATTCTTTATTTTTACGAGTATTGGCAAACAGTATAACAGAGTTTTGTGAGCAGCAGGTAAAAGATTTGTACAATACATGAGTACATGTGCCACCTAGCTAAGCCTACTCAGTTTTTATTAGTGAAGGCAGAGTCACCCTGGCTTCCCTATCGGTGGTCCTTGGGCGTGTAACTAGGGGGGCGCTGGAGTTGGGCTATATGTGCCTTGTGGCCAATAGGTGTTGTGCACTAATACAGAAGCAGTTATAAGGCACATAGTTAAGGTATAACTGAGCTAGGGACCTCTCGAGGCCGGGTATGGATTTCGCTTTATGGCGCTGGAACAAGGGTCTCGCTCCAGATAATCAGAGGACTGCTGGTTTTGCGCAGAAGTGTCGCCTGAGAACTTTGTGCTGAGATGGTGGGGAGGGGGAACAAGGGTGCTTCGAGTCAGAGCTATATCTAGGACCTACGGAGCCAGCAACATATGAACAGAGGCAGTATATATGAACGGTATCAACATTTAAGAAAGGCAACAGCTATAGGATTTTATAAGGTGTATCGTGCACAGGGTAGTGCATAAGTAAGTTCAGTCCCTCAGTTCAGGGTGGTAATGCCGCTGTTGTGAGCGCTCCCCCTCTGGGCAAAAATGGGGTGATGTCTGCCACGTTCCAAGCTGGATGGTCTGCCGACAGGCCAAGGGCTTGCAGGAAGGTCGGTGCTTCAGCAGGGTGCGAGACGACGTGCGTTTTCTCCACCCTATTGGCCAGTAGTCTGCGAGGGCCCCATTTGTAAGTGATGGAGTTCTCTTGAAGAATCTGGGTTATGGGCTTGAGAGAGCGCCGCCAGGACAGGGTATGTCTGGAAAAGTCACGGTAGAATGCCAGCTGAGCTCCCTCAAAGGGCACCGTGATAGGACCTCAAACTGCCCCCATAATAATGCCACGGTCAGCGTCTCTCACCAGTTTGAGTAGTACATCCCTGGGCACCTCCTGGGTTGCGTTGGCCGCTTTATTACTGAGTCTGAAGCAGGAGTCCACCACCAGCTGCTTGGATTATTTGGGCGTGAGGAGGGTAGCAAGGAGTCTCCTGTAGTAGTGGGGGAGTTCTGCGTCTGATATAGTATCTGGCACTCCTTTTATCCTTAGGTTGCGTGCCCTGGCTTTGTCTTCTAAGTTGGCTAGTTGGGCCTGGTGTTCTGCACAGTCTCTGCAGCGCACCTATGGCCGGGTCTGTGCGAGCTTGTGGCCTGCCATACCTTCCTCCACTGTGTGCATGCGGGCAGTTAGGGTGGCTACCGCCTCCTGTATTGGCGCCAGGTCTGCCTTGAACATAACTTGAATCTCTGCTGCCAGGGCTTTAATATCTGCCCTTGTGGTCGGAGCCAAGTCCCCAAGTGCTGGAGTCACTAGTGGCTCTCTTCGCCACCTCTATGGAGGGGAGAGATCGGCGGTGCTGCTGTCCTCCTCTGAGGATAGGTGCGTGTATGCCTCTGCGGGCGCCATCTTGGTAGGTGCCGACCGCGCTGCAGTGCGCATATAAGCGCCGATATCCTGAGAACCCGAGCCCGGGTCTGTTATAATGGTGTTCTCTGTGTTTAGAGACCTATTCTCGGGCTGAGTTACGGAGCAGCTCCAAGATGCGTCCTGCTCGTTTAGGTGCCGGATCCGCCCCCCCTATACAAATATTCTGTATATAATTTTGTAAAAGGTATTGTGTCTTATGCTACTGCGAGGTGATGAACTCCTACTCCCAGAACCACAGCCACACAGCCACAAAGTAGCACCCATCGAAGTGACTTCTTCATTGATCATTGTTTATAGCAACATCCAACAGAATGGTCAACAAGTGCAGTGTTTTGTCAAGGTTTGCACATTTCAGTTCTATTAAAAAAAATAAGAGAACATTTTCATTTTGTGCCAGGATTATGATAGTGTGGTTTATCTCCTAGTATGGACTATTACAACTTAGTGGGAATGTATTGCTTTAACAAACTAAATAAACCCACTTTTGGGAAGTTTACAACGCAGTTTTAAATGAGGTTTCTTTCAGGATTCGCATTGCGTGAAGAGGAATATAAATGAAACAAATATAATCAATATGCAGGTATAGGCAACTAATCGCAATGCTCAATTGGCATCTAAACCATGTGGTACCATTATAATCTTCATTTGTACACATTTATTGAAGATCCCTAGTCTTTTTCTTGTAGTTTGCCTTTTTTTTTTTTTTTTTTTAAATCCCATGAAAACCAGCAACATTCACTCAGTATAGCACACGTGTTGCTTTTAAAAAAAATCTGCCCATATTAAGCTTATTGGTGATAATGTTGTTAAAGACGCAGGGTGAAAATGATTGAAGAATAGATTATTAGTACTCATTAATGGAAGTTTAGCTGTCACTAATTAGGTGATATGTATTAGTCGGGTGTAGAGGATCAGGTTAACTATTTTGCTTGTCTTAATTGTTAGAAAGCATGTGTACACTACTCCCCCCCCCATACCACCCCTCCATGACAAGAGGAGAAGGTGGAATTTCTAAGCATTTAGCTGCCCTCTTTTACATAATTGAAATCATTAACCTTCTCATTTAATGGAAAACACATCCTTAAGCATTAGCAGTGAGAACAAGCCCAGAAGACAGACAGAGGATGTGTGGAGTATGTATATGATAATATAGATATAGAAACACAACCATAGGAGCGGCACTGATAAGGTGCTGCCTGGTTTTGCCCCTGGGTGAATCACAAATGTGTCCCTGCAATATCTGTTTTGGAAGCCCTACGCCTGTGGACACATGCCCAGCTCAATGTGGCACTTCATTTCCACTCTAGGGATATTGAGCGATGACCATGTGAAGACTTATGTGCCCGGCAGATATATTCTGCTGCCTATATATAGCCACCAACGACCATGGGACCAGGTTGAGGATAATTCAAAAAGACAGAACTCTGGCAGATAACTGCAGACAACAAGCAATGGGAGGAGTGTGAGATGAGTAGGGGAGGAATGGGAAGAGAATATATTAGAGGAGGGATGAAAAACAAGAGACAATGCATAGAGTAATGACAAGCGACGGTACGGACAAAGTTAAGGGTTGAAGAATAGGAACAGACGACTGAAAAGTAATGAAAAATGGAGAATTAGGGTGACGGGGATCGTAAAGAAATAATTTGGGCAAGAGAATGAAGTTGGTTTGATTTATTCATTCATTCATTCGTACAGCACATATAACATTTTAAATACAGTAGGTAAAGAACATGTGAGAACAGAAATATGTGATTTTTTTATAAGAAAAGAGATGATAAAGGAAACTGAAATGTGTGACTGTTATCTGTGTATGACATGTAGAATATATTTGTTACAAAGGAAAGTATCACATTAAAAACTAAAAATATGTTTTTCACTTTAAACAGAACACCTAATAAAATGATGTACCAAATTTTCCAAAGCATAATTCAGGGGTTTGATGGGGGTGGGATTAAAGGAACTTCCATAACTGATACAAAAAAAATCTGCATCTTAAGTTCAATCAATGCCTTGGGTTTGTCCCTAAAAATGAAACTGTGGAGAAATGACAAGAGAATTGCAAATTTGAGCCCAAAATAACTGAGCTGAAAGGAAAAATGCTGAGTTTCACAGTTTTCCAAATTGGCTATTTCGGCATATCATTTGCAATTCCCTTGACAATTCTGCACTATTCCATATTTGGTGAATACATCGCACAGTGTCAATTCTGAGTTTGGCAGATGTACCTTTTATTAATTATATTTTTCATAACATGACTGCAGTATAAATAGAACAATACAGCAGCAAGGAATGGAACCAGCCTTGTCATGTACAATATGTTGCACAAGGTTAAAACGATGCAATATCCATACAGGTAACTTGAAAACTAACAGAGTAAAAGTAATAAATAGACAGCAAAATAGTAAAAGAAAAAAAGAGAGATCATTTTGTCAGTTTAATAAATGTTGGGACACCAAACGTTGTAAATCAGTGTAAGGGATTAGGATGCTGATAAATTCTTCATCGCCCAGAGTAACCCGCTGTGATTGGGCAGCCACACGTGAGGCCCTGTAGTTGCTATTTGTGCTTATACGTAACTACTGCATTATCCAGTCCAAGTTGACAAGAGACCAGTAAAGGTACATCCAAGAATGAAAATGGCAAGATATGAACACAGGAGAGTATAAATAACAAGAGACAATGCTATAAGGTGCTTCAATAAATGATTAGCAGAACATCTAACGAGCACGTGCTGCTCTAAATAACAAGTGTCTCACACACCCAAAAATACAAATAAACCAACACATATAGTGCACACAGTGCTGTTAACACCCACCAAACACAATGCTCTAACACCCACCTTTTTACCTTATATTGTATACCACAATGTTTGGTGGGTGTTTATAGCACTGTGCGTGTCATGGGCCCAGGGTTTCAGGGTAGGGATCCCTCCTGCTTGGCTGGGAATTTTGCAAGGGGCATTTGATGTTTCACATTGTTTGAATTATATGGACAAAATGTAGCTGAATGTTTGTTTGTTTTGGTAGGACTGTGGGTTGTTTACAGCAAGAAAAGAAAGAAGTTATGGGAAAAGGAACTGTGTGTAGGGTTAATTACCCTATTATATGCAAATGACCCTCTGTGGGTATATCTACCTATGCACAGCTGCAATAAAGTCAGTTCTGTTTGACCTCTACATGTAGTCTCGATTGGTGTGGGGTAAATGCAATAATCACTTGCTATATTTCACCTCTGAATGCGGCTCAGTTTACTTTGTGATGGACATCTGAGCACTTCTTATGGCACCAGAATACTTTGAAACAGCAAGGTGATATCGCGTGGTCAGAAAAGAGCCCAGGGAGCCGAGAAGTAATGGAGGTACTCAGCCAGATCCATCTCAACCATCTGAGAGATCATGGCAGATGTGTCAAGGACCATGGAGAAGCAGTCGTGAGAGGTACTAGGCACATCGCAGGAAGTGTGGAGACACCTAGACAGACTGTTTTAAAGAGACACTACAGGCACCCAAACCAGTTCGTCTTATTGAAGTGGTCTGGGTGCCGTGTCCCTGTTCTCTTAACCCAGCAGCTGAAAACATTGCAGTTTTAGATAAACTGTCTCTAAAGGCACTTCCTGCAGTTTCACAGGGTTTAACTCCATGAGTTTAACTCCACCTTGCATGAGGACGTCCACCATCTTGCAAATCCCTATAGGAAATAATTGATTCAATACTTTCCATGAAGCATAATGCATTTAGGGTGCACGTTTCCCATGCACATTAGGTCCCCCTTGCGCAGACATTGGGGGGCGCAGAGGCAGAGGGACAATATAGAGTTAGGAATACACTCGCAGGAAATCGCAGGAAGTGTGGAGACACCTAGACAGACTGTTTTAAAGAGACACTACAGGCACCCAAACCAGTTCGTCTTATTGAAGTGGTCTGGGTGCCGTGTCCCTGTTCTCTTAACCCAGCAGCTGAAAACATTGCAGTTTTAGATAAACTGTCTCTAAAGGCACTTCCTGCAGTTTCACAGGGTTTAACTCCATGAGTTTAACTCCACCTTGCATGAGGACGTCCACCATCTTGCAAATCCCTATAGGAAATAATTGATTCAATACTTTCCATGAAGCATAATGCATTTAGGGTGCACGTTTCCCATGCACATTAGGTCCCCCTTGCGCAGACATTGGGGGGCGCAGAGGCAGAGGGACAATATAGAGTTAGGAATACAGCATTATATATAGTGTCCCTTTCAACCGGCAGCTGAAAACATTGCCATTCTGCATTGCCATTCTGCAGGAATTAGAGTCGCCTCCATGAAACTTCAGAGTAAAACTTTTTTTACCGCGCATGCCTACTAGCTTCCCGATGCTTTCCTATGATGATTTCAGCCACAGAGGAGACCGGAGCTGCAAAAGATAAAAGTAAAGTAAACGTTCGTGACAGAGCACCACTAAAGGTAGGAAAAAGAGAATTGCAACCTCTCCCTAACCCCAGCGTATGTACAGAGCTGCAGGGGGCTGTGCAATTAGTGCATAGACTGATCCCAGTCGCTAAACAATAGACACCAGGGATCTAAATAAAAATCTAATCTTTATGTGAGTGTCTGTGAATATGTATGTGTGTGAGTATATACATTTCAGTAAGTGTATATGAACATGACTGTGTGTACAGGGTGTATTTGTGTGTATTCATGTGTGTATATATGAATCTGAGTATGTAAATATGAATATGTGTGTGAATATACACATATGAGTACTTGGATTTGAGCATGTTTCTGTATGAATACTTGTTTGTGTAAATTAATGTGTGTGTGTGTATGTAAATGTGAGTGTATGACTTTTTAATTCCCCTAACAAAAAGGTTTTAAAGGCAGCCCCATATGCCAGACAACCTAGGTACTCCTCTGCACATTGGACCAAGGTAATTGTGACAAACCGCTCAAAACTATTTTGACATCTTAATGTGGTTCGGTACCAATGAAATCCTGGTAAAGACATTAAGAGTGTCCCTTTAAGTGCAAGCCTATGGAGACTTTAAAACAGACCACGAACACAACTAAAACTAAAACAAATTTCGAATGGAAAAAGGACCATTGTTTCCTCAAGGTTATGAAACAGGGTTCCTCCAAGAGGGCATCTCATAGAAACAAATTACACTGGGAGACGTAAAGCGACCACCATTAGACTCAGGAATAGAGATACAAGGTATCTGAAATTTGAAATTGTGTAAATGTTCTGTCAGTTTGCAGGTGTAGTGTACCTTATTTAAATAATTGTAAATTCTATCTTAAATAATGCTGAAATCAGGGGATAGGAGGGGGTTAGGTGAGTGTCTCACTTCCACAGCAGTTAGCTTGAGATCTGTAATTAAAAATGTCTTAAAAGCCCACTGAACCATTTTAAAAATGTGTTGGTGACATATAGATCACTTTCTTCTTTTCAGCTTTTCTTCACTTTCTTCTTTTTCAAAGTGATATCTCAAGTATAATTACTACTTTCCAGTTCAGGTCGTTTCGCCTGCATTTTGAAATGCATTTAGATACAAAAAAATAAAAAAAATTAAATATTACATTATTTATATAAAATACTACAGTGAGCTTTTGGTGACCCTACTAGCATAGAAAAAAGTTGGCCAAGGAGGTTATCCAAATATAGAGGGAACAGAAAAGGGGGTAACCCTAACGTGATGAAACAAAGAAGAAAAAAAAAAGAGGGATCTGTCCCTAGAATGGAAAATTATTACAAATCTAGAAGATACTTTATTAATACCAAAAGACGTTTCCTAAGGGGTAGTTTATTTATAGGAAACATCTTTTGGTATTAATAAAGTATCTTCTAGATTTTTAATAATTTTCCATTCTAGGGACAGATCCCTCTTTTTTCTTTGTTTTACCCTACTAGCATAGGATCATTGTATTATTATTATTAGCTCTCCATTGAACTAGCAGAGGAAAATGTTGAAATAAGTCTCTGATTCCATTGGCCCACCATACCAACCACTTAACAATTTTATAAAGTATCAGCTCAAGGTATAGGCAGGTTTAAACTGAAACAAATTGAGACTTGGATAACGGGATCTCTGTGTAGAGCCAGGCTGTGTCTTTTTTTGGTAACCACAGGGCAAATGTTCGGGTACAGAAATATGATTACTCCATGTTTCCTAATGTCTGCTACAATGGTAACCAGCATTTTTCTGAAGATACGTGGGACCGTATTGTGGCCAGATGACACTGCTCATGACTAGTAATGCCTGACAAAAACTGAAAACAGAAGGAGCCTATGATGCACTCCAGCAATCCACAGAAATCACATACTTATGATGATTGACACAGGTTTTAAAACGGACTCTGTGCAAAAATGCTGAATGTGAGGGTAATTATTAAATTCAAATCCAAAACCGCCCTTCATTTGCCTGAGGGCTTCTTCACCAGGAACAACTGGGCAAAACAGCCTTCTCTAAAACAATCTAATCTTGTCCAAGACTTAATATTTCAAGAAAAGACACTAATTGTGAACCAACATATTCAAGTAGAGCTATAATCAACTGTTAATGAATCACATTGAATGAAATTTACAAAACAAAAATGAAAGAACAACATCAAGGCACACACAATATAAAGTATCAATGGATTTAATGTGTGCACTTTCACTTTCTTTATTCCATTAAAATCTTTCAGGATGTCTCTTTTTCTTTCTCTTTATGAATGAGGATGTTCAAAAATCTTCCCCTTGGAGGATGGTTTAAGAACTGTGGACAACAGCCAGTGATCACAGCAGATCATTCCCAGGCATCTGCAATGTTGGCTCAGAATCTCCTGAATCTTAGAAGTCTTTTTCCCATTGGAAAACTCTGATGGAACTCAGCCACTCAGAACTACCTTCCTAAAGAAACAATGCTTGGATTTTGACATTTTGGAAGAATCAAGACCACCATGCCAAATAGAGACCTGTTGTACTGTGAGTGTCAGGAATCCGGGAACCAGAACACACAGACAGAATCCCAAACAAGAATATTTGTAATACCGGCCCTTAGAATGGCCGGGTTATACAAATAAGCAGAGTCAGAATACAAGCCGAAGTCAGAGGATTACAGCGGTAAGGAATAAGGATTAAACAAGCCGAGGTCAAGGATTACAGAGAGCACGATAAACGAGAGACAAAAGTTAGTCAAGGTAGCAAACAACTAAATAGAAGGAACACGCTATTGGGATTCCAAGAAAGCACAACAGGGCAACAAGGAATGGGAGAGGTAAGTATAAATAGGCATCACTTACATCTGATTGGTCAATTTCCGCTTGGAATGGACCACTATTCGTGGAAGGTACTTGACCTTTCTAATCTGACTTCTGACATAATTTTCATGCGCCAAATTCGGTAGTTCATTTGGGTGCATACTTAAACACGCTGCATGCTTGAGACGGAATTCCGGCGGGGATCGCGGCACCCGGAGTTCCCGTGGGAGGTAAGCAGGCAGGAAGCCTGACGGTGAGAGTAAGAATATGAGCTCTCAATTAATCTTTTCCCTAATTGCGGTCAACAAGGCTTTTTATCCTGCAGCATGAAGACTAAAACAGTGCAAGATTTTGGTGAAATAGGAGTCTTGACAGTCATACCAGCCTAGTAGGAACCTGTCTGGCCACAATTCCAGAGGAACAGATCAAAGAACCTGAGAAGATCAGTATCAATTGTACTGCAACCAGCAAGTCATAACCTTACACTTCCATTTCTTGAGCTTTATGTATAGTGTAGGTGAATTACTGTTTTTGTAAAAAAATAAAAATGTATTAAATTTGTATTTTATTTAGGTTATGTGAATAAAGCACAACTTTTCCAACATATATAAGTAATATATATACAAACATTTAACAACCGCTAGCATAGGGCAATAATGCAGAGATAATTCAGTGGAAAACTGTCTGTGTCTATTTGCTAATTGATAAGGGTAATCATCTCTACAAACTGGGGTGAGTGTCTAGACTCAGACTGTAGAATATTTTATTTTTCTTATGTTTTTGTAGAATAAATAGTTACTTTTTATGTAACTATTTGTTTTCTGTTTGCTACCTGGTACCAACATATCCTTAGGTGGGGATTATACCACCCATGCTGTTTTAACTAGAGCACGTCTTGCTCTACAAAATGTAAGTACATTACTTCTTTTCAATTTTATTTAATAGTACTTGCTACACCATTGGAGTTTTCTTGCTTTTTTGCTCCATATATAACACGCATACCTGCAATTCCGCTTGGAGGACCAGCACCACCATATATCCATATCCTTAGACTGAGATTATACCATCCACACGCAATACAGCAGAGCTCTAAAATACCTCTATCAAATGTTAGTGGTTTTCTTACAGCTACTATCTGTATAATCTGCACTTTACCATATTGTACTGTACCATTATTGTCTCTTATTATTCTGAGGTTCAAAGCATTGTACCCTCTGAAGATCTATGTATGTATAATTTTTGGGCGCAGTATACACCATATATCTTTCTGAGTCTCAACTTGGGTTCGGGATTGTGTGTTGTGGTCTGGGGTTCAGCGCCAGGAGGCAGTTCCTCCCGAGAACCTGGTCAATCTCTGCACTGTGTTGGTGTAGGCCTTTGATCTGCAGGTAGAGTCTGGGGTTGCAGGCCTTGGTGTTTGTAAAACGCTTCAGGGTCCTCTGCCGAAGTCAGGGTATGGGATGTGTCTCCAACGGTGACCTCAAGGGACCCTTGCATTCCCCATCGGTATCTTATAGAACAGTCTCTGAGTTTCCTGGCTACAGGTGACAATTTTCTTTTTTCCACCAGCACAGAGAACGGAATGTCTCCATATATAGCCACTTTACATCCCTCAAAGGTTATAGTCCCTTGTGTTCTAGAGAAGCTCATTATGGCGTTTCTTACCGTCACATCACGTGTCACAGCTATGATGTCCCTGGTAGCACCCTCTGGTGCCGCTGTGTACTTGCATATTCTAAACACCGAAGTAATCTGTGGCGTGCTAGATCCTCCTTTGATTCCCATTGTGTCGATAAGGCTCTGTGTGAATTGTAGTAGCCTCTTGTTTCCAATCGCCTCAGGGATCCCACGTATGTTCCTGCGCCTGTGGCGGGTTTCCAGCGCTGTCACTGTTCGGTTTAACCTTTGTATTTGCAAAGCCAGGACTTCTATTTGTATCTTGGCCTCCTGTAGCTGGCTATCCCTGGCAGCCTCATTCACATCCATAGCTTGCACTTTTTTTGGACTATCCCCACCTCGGCCTGGACCACCTGAAGGTCCGTTTTACATACTCTTCTGAGGTTCAGCAGGAGTTTCTTTATATCACCCTTCATGGAGGGGGCTGAATCCTTATCCGATTCGGATGAGTTGTACTCCCTGCCCGACTGTTGCGGCGTGAGAGATTCTTCCTCCTCAGGGGAGACGACCAACATCTCCTGTTCTCCTCTGGTCTTGGGCGCCATCTTAGTTTGTGGCTGCGGCACGGGCCTTTCAAAGGAGAGCCGGATATCTTGCAAGAGAGGGATCTCTGGGCACTAAGTATTTTTAGTCTTGCGCCCCATGATATCCTCCCGTGGGGGGTGACGTTTCTGTCAGGTAAGTCTCGTTTTTTTGCGGCCAAAATTGTGCTTATCCCGTTTCTGTTATGGAGCCTCACACCGAGACGTCCGCTTAGCTATATTCACATCTCACGTCAGAACTCTACTGTCAAGGTTACACCCGGCTTCCTTCTCCGGTCACTCCTTCCGTATAGGCGCAGCATCTTCAGCATCAAGCTCAAACACTCCAGTCCACATCATTAAGAGACTGGGCCGCGGGAAATCCTCTATTTACAATACTTGCATACCACAACCGGAGAGGGAGCTTCGACAAGCTTTCAGAAGTCTAGCTTTGTAACTTGCAGTAAACTGTGTTTTCTTTGAATCCTCCTTTTGCCCTCTTTTTATTACAGGCCTACTTGTACGTTGGTTTCGGTACACCTCAACCAACTTTGCATCTTTGCAAAATCTGAAAGATAAAAAGCTTTACCAAATCCATGTCTATAGGGTTTCTATGGACACCAATCTGAAAGCTTTTTAATCTACTGCATTGCAAGAACAGCAAATAGCACCAGGTTAATGTATTATTAACCCACATCCGGCTGCCAATCTCTAGGCAGTAAGTTAATGCTTATTGAACAAGCTCCCTGCTGCATTTAGCATTTAACTGCAAACAGTAACACAGTAATCCTTTTAATAGAAGAATAGCTATTATTTATGTACACGTGAGATGCGGTGGGTTGAAAGGCAGGCATTCTATATTGACGTGACCACTTTTCTAATCAGTGTGTAACAGCATGAAAGACCACCCACCTTTATATATTCTGATGAATACCACAAGTCCATCCATTTTAGTCATAAGAAACCGTTATATGGATGTGCAATGAGGATTCAGTTTTATAATTTAATCATTTTATGAGAGGAGGCTTCATATTTTGCTATCAAATCTCTTTACTGACTACAATAGCAGCACAAATCAGAAAGAAAATACAATGACCAACCAAAAATAAGTAGGAGGTAATATAAGAGCCCCTACTTTTAAGTAAGCATATCTTGGGGTGAGCCTACATTGCTGCTGTGCTATTAGTGACATACTCCAATCATTACTGTGACATTATCAGGGGGTGAGCCCCAACATTGCCCTGCATGTACATAGGTGAGCCGCCTCTATTATTGTGACACAATTTATAGGTATACTTCTGCTAAGCCTGTGGCATATAACAAGGGCTAAGCCCCCTGCTGTGCACCCCAATTCCAAATTAATATTGGCACACTGTGTCAAAGGGTGGGCTATCGATTTACTGATCTTTGGACAGTATTTACATAATTAAGGCTGCTTTGTTCTACTCGCTGTCCTGACTCTAACTGGGTTAATTTTAGGTGAACCCCAGTTCCGCAGACAGGATTGGAAATCTCCATAGTGATTTCAAGATTCCATTGCATAATATTAAAATATGTTATGCTTCTCTCAGACAAGTTGACACTCTTGACCAGGTGTAACCCCTTTTTGGGTCATGGAAGATTCTGCAGATCAACCTCAGGAATTTAAGGCTATGATTAATGCAGCAGTAGCCCCATCAGTAGAGAAGGAACTGTACAAGGTGCTCACAAGACTTCCTTCAGATCGAGTTCCATGCCGGAAGGTCAGGACTTGTCATGGGAGGCAGAAGAGGTGCTGGAATTCAAAGCATCAGAACGTGACCAAACTACTTCAACTAATGGATAATTGAAAAACTGGCACCTAGCCATTTCAAGGGCTAAGCACCCATAAAACGTGCCAGGTGGGTGGAGAATTTGGATCCTACTCCTAGAGGATGAAGTTGATGCCCCTCCACCCCTTTTGGTCATAGACAAATGGAGGGAATATGACCACTCCGCTTTGAAAGGAGAACCAACTTGGGACAAAGTGCCCTAAAAGGATTCTCCATATGTTTAGAAATCAGTGGTGGATGACACAAACGCACATGGCGGCTCACAGCCTTATTCTTCTCTCACTGATGAGATTTTTCTGAATACATATGGGCTTCCATTATTTAATGCACGGAATATCCAACATCCCAGTTCATCGGAATGGGCGTTACCTGATGACCTTGCTCATTACATGCACCTTTGGCTGTGTGAACACTGTAAAGTACGCAACCGCTTCTGAGCGGAATGACTCAGGCCCAGCCTCTAGGATAAGGTAGTCAGAATGCCTGTTTTTGACTATACAGTAGTCATATGTATGACCCGCACAGGACGTGATCCCCTGAAAGGGATTGAATATGGCTTCCTTGTGGCCCAGGATAAGCTCTTGAATGCTACAAGCCCTATGGCAAAGATAATGTGTATGGCCGATGATACCATGGCACAAGGAGAATCCTCCATTAAGTATATCTGCAGTAGGTGTCTCTCATACTGGTCACCCCTTTCTGGCAGAGTTATGGGTTATTTCCCAACCTGTTACAGCCCTCCTTCCCTTTACTTCTTCGCGACCCACAACGGAATATACACTCACGTTTGCTCCAAGACTGTCTTCATCTGGTGGCTAGGACACTTTCAGGGGATCCTGGATTGTCCACAGATTATCACTGGAAACTAAAGATCTTCTTTGGGATTCGTGGGCCTGAGCAGTCACAGATGATACCTTTAAGCTTGGAATTTATGGAGTAGCTGATGTTTGGAAAGGGATCCTGAACTTTCTGCCTCAGTTATCCAGGTTGAGTAGTACCTTTCAATCAGTATCTCTGCTGCTCAGTGCAGGGAGTGCCTGTCGTTCAGGATTCTCTGGTCTGTAGACTGTTCCAGGCATTAAATTGTCTCATTCTCCAACTCCCAGTTGGACTAAGTCTACGTCAACTCCTGTTTATCTGGTTTTCTTTCATGAGGTTCCTAAACTTTGTGTAATGACTACTCTTGGAAAGTACGTATATGTTATGGCTCCCCTTTATCCTTCCTGGCCTAATACTTCCTTTTCTTTTGGAGCATTAAAACAGCAAAATATGAAGTCTCCTCTCATGTGACAGAATGGAAGATTAT
Source organism: Pelobates fuscus (assembly GCF_036172605.1). NCBI lineage: Eukaryota > Metazoa > Chordata > Amphibia > Anura > Pelobatidae > Pelobates > Pelobates fuscus. The sequence goes on along the minus strand of NC_086323.1, from coordinate 83,148,416 downwards.
GCTTGCTTTGGTATATCTATTATCTTAATTTTAGTAATGTCAGGAGATTAATAATTTGTTAGAAACTCTCTTTATTAACTCACCTAGCAGCAAAAATCAGAAAGAAAAAACATAGACCAATCAAAAACAAGTAGGAGGTAATATAAAAGCAACTACTCTTTCTTTGGTGTGAGAAGTAACAGTAACAGTACAGAAAAAAACCAAAACACAATGAACAAGCAGAAAAGAACGATAGATTGACCTAATCACAGGAACGAAGACGCACCTTCCAAACTTCTGGGGGCACACCAAAATCCAGGGTTAAGCTGAAACAAAAAAGAAAACACGTGAAAGGTATCTCACAATGAAAATATTGCAAGAGTTTATAACATGACATACATAACCAAGCATCCGTGGCATCAATTTAAGCACAAAAAAACAAGTAATGGCAATAATATGAGCAACATCGTCATCAGTGATAAAAAGCGCAAATGGAAAACTTGATGTGTAGAGCAGTAATTTAAACAAACTTTAAGATATATCAAACAAAACATGAGACAAAATCAAAAATAAACCACAGCAAAAGAAGAAAGAAATCCACCGGAAGGAGGGGAAATATTTTTATCCTGACTTTACTAAAAAAAATTCCTAAAAAGATTATAGGTACACAAAAAGATAATCTTAAATTATGTTCAATGTCATTAGTATAAACAAAAAATGAAAACAATATATAGGGACTTAACACACAGAGTCCAAGACAAGCAAAGATATATGTGTGGATTCCAGCTCTATACAATTTCTTTGTATTTGTTTCCTCTTCCAATTATTTTGCCTTACTCAGCCACTATTTCCTATTCTCCATCCCCTACTTCCATATTTCATTTTTCCATCTGCATCCTCTTTTTTATTTTATTTTATTTGTTAGTGCAGCTACTTTATTCTTCCTACCTATCTGCACATTGTCAACAATCAGTTATTTCTTGAGTTCTCGGTTCTTCTCGTTCTTCTCCATTATTCTCAGTTCTTCCATTCCGGCTATTATTCTTCTAGTCCTTGAAGTTTTCCATCTCTGTGCACTTTATCTTTGTTTCCAGTGCACTGTACAAATTAAAACTGTCATGACATATAAAACCATTGTAATATGCTCTGATATGCTGTACAATTTTAGACCCTGGTTTGAAAGAAAACTGGAAACGCAGGCTACAAAATTAAAAAATTAAATTAAAAAGGCTAGAAAAATGGTGTTTGTTTACTTTAAAACTCATATGTCTTAGAGGGGATATGATAGCTCTAAGCAAATATATTCAGGGTAAGTACCTACAGTTCTCTGGTGACCTGTTCATTAACAGCAGTGTACATAGATCAGTTACTTTACTGGCAATATCTGTACATTTGCTTGGAATTCTCCTTCCGTAAGTATATATGCACTATTATGACCTTTCATTTATTATCAGCCTATATGTACCATATACTTTACTCTCTGTGTTCTAAGTGGTCACCTCATCATTTTTATCACTTTGCACAATTTATATATATTGATATATGTTTGTATCATCCATCTATTACCTCTCTGGTAGCATTCTCCTCAATTCCCCCTCCCCACCCTTTTCTTGTTCTTCCTTGATGCTTATATATTGACCATTCACATTGTTTCTCCTTTGCACATTTGTCCTACATCTCCACAAGAAGGACTGTACCTCCCTCCTTCTCCATTCTTTACTCGATCTACCATCGATGTTCCAAGCCTTTTTGACATGCCATCTGCTATTGCACTAGATGTTACCCTCCTCTGTCTCTGTCCTCCCTCTCCACTATTCTCACCAGCTCTCCCCTCTTCTCTGTACTTAGTGAATCAGTCTCAGGACAATTATATATTCAGAAGTCTGTTGCTTCTGTGGGTGCAGATTGTTGAGTATTTGCATATAATAGCAGCAATTTATCGCTTGGTAGCAGTGAGTGGCTTTTAGATGAGGGCAGCTGTTTTATCTGTTTAACACTGACAAACAAACAGCTCTATGTCTCCGAAAGATTTGCAGGACCTTTAACTGTTTCCGTGCCAGAGATGTTCCAAAAAAACAGAACTAATACACTAAATTCAGCCGGACAAAATAGTGAGCTCTATCCGTAATGTGACTGACAAATAATTCAATAGTAATCTAAAATATATTTCAGAAAGTGGTTATATTGCTACTCTGGAATTTCTAGAAAATAATGGTAATTCACCATCCGGAATTGTTCTATTTGGACAACTCACGCTGACAATGATTCTGCCTTTGTTTTATATGTAAATGAAGTGTAAGCTTATTAACGAGATGAGAAACTAGAGCCTAATTACAATCAGAGCCAAGGAAGCATTGGAGACAGATTCAGCAGATAATTACTGTCACTGGACTCCAGTAACATGTTAGAATGTTATTAATTAGCGTTTCTAACGTGTAAAATAAAGGAAGTTGCCTTATTTTCAGGATATAATGTACATAAAGAGCACAAGAAAACAATTGTATTTGTGCATTTTAAATTACACAGAGAAAAACGTTTACTACCTACTGTGGTGTCTCCAGGTGTACTATATAAGGTCACACTCAGTCTAAACAGCAACCGTTCTAGGTCAAACTTCAGGGCTGCATTCTAACAGTCAACGAGGAGGGGGTCTGAATGGACTACTATGATTATTTGCTCAATATAGTACTGATACTTATTATTACTCTACATGCAGATTGGAAGCATTATGGCAAAATTATTAAGAAATATTTTTGAATTGGCAGGCAACTGTAACCTAAGACATTCCATCAGATATCTCACGCGTACCTAAAACCACTATGATTTTCTGGTAGTTAAAAACTGGGGAAATTTCAAACCAAGAAAAGCTAGAGAGGTACAATTGGACACCCTAATTATAATGAATGCCAAATGCATTAGACTACTTAACAATTCATTTCTATATCACATTTTATTACTAACTACTCCAAGACCTTAATACCTTGACTTTAATATATATACATACATACATACAATCTACCTTCTGCCATTGGTGATGCTGTCACTTTGTAATGTCACTCCAAGTATGTTAGCATGCATTCTTTTAATTATGCATTGTTTTATTGGAGGTATATCTAAAAATAGCTTGCAAATGCAGACGATATCTTGTCTGCAGCCTCTGAAAGCCCTCCCCTTCTTCCATAGACTGGGCTTTCTGTGGATGTCCAATCACAGACTTCTCAATGCAGCTGAATAAAAAGTATTTGCAAGGCAGGTGCACTGGGCAACAGCCTACCTCTTGAGTGTAACCAGGGCTGGATTAACATAGGGGCTAATGGATCTGAAGCTCCAGGTAGATGATATATCCATTGATTAAAATTAAAATAAAAAAATAAAAAAAACACTTTTTGGTTTTTACTACTCTTCACATGCTCTTGCTTTGTGAAAGGGGAATTAAATATAGGAACTTAGGAGGAATGCAGGGGAACAAAACTTGTGTGGACTGGCTGACAATGAAATTAGTTAAGGAAAAGCTGATTTTGCACACTTTGAAAATGCTCTTGCTGTTTCAGTCTCTAACAATATGGCATGTCGCCTTTCTTATACACTCACTACACCCACCTTTTCTCTGTCCCAGACTGCATATCAGTAGCTTTTTATTTTAATAATAAAAATAGACAGGTTAAACAAATAATCAATAAACTTTGGAAAGGAGGATAATATTCTAAAAACCATTATACCAGACAGACCCACCGTCATTTTTAGAGGTGCACCGAATTTGAAATCTGAACTAACAAAAAACTTCACAAAAAATCATACACACAGCTCCAAAATATTTTTTTCAATGTAAATACATTTTTTTTTCAAAAGTAACACAGAAAACAGATAAGTATAGATCAAATGTTATATCCAACAACACAAAAAATCTTTTAATTCCAAAAACATAATTACATGCAACAGAAGATTTATTATATACCTATTGGAATGTCCTCGCGGACTCCAATATGTAGGCAGAGGAATCAGACCACTTAAAATAAGAATAGCAGTACACTGCCGAAACATAGAAAAAGGTTATAAAAAACATTCAGTTTCCGCACATTTCATCCAAGACAACAAGGGCCCTGGCCACCTTAAGTTTATGAGCATTAACAAATATACACAACATTGGAGAGGGGGGTGATGCCATAAAAAAAAAAAAATAAGAAAACTGGAAATGGAATAGGTGTATCGGTTGGATACCCGCCACCCAAACGGTTTAAATATAGAATTTGACAAAATTAATTTTTTTTATAAACCTGCTGCATTTTTTCTCTAGATCATTTAAACCGGGAACATTTAAAAAGCTGTCCTTCTACAGAATAGCATCCACGTTTGAGAAAGCTTTGGCGATACGCGTCAAGTGAGGACTTATTCTACCCGCAGATTTGTTTTTATGGTGTTATTTTATTCTTCCTTTTTAAGCTGTTGCATTCAGCTTTTTTTTACATAATAAAAAAAGGTAATATACTTACTAATATACTTACCTGTGGAGTATCCATATTGCCACTTCTTCTACTTCTACCACTTATCCAGTTCCTGCATATATCCTAGGGTGGGGTTTATTTCACATCACGCTCTTTACACCAGAGCAGGACATTGCTCTGGGTTACGTACGTAGGATTAGTTCCTCCATTTATACAATTTCTGTGTCAGTGGCGGATCCAGAGCCTGACCTCGGGAGGGGCACTTGCAGATTATTTAGAGAAATAATCCAGACACAATACCCACTACAGCCCAGTGTAGTGGTTATGGTGCCAGTAGTGCCGGGACCCCTTCCCAGAGTAAGTAGTCAAACCGTTTAAGAGCAGTTTGACAACTTACCTGAGGTCTGCTTGGAAATGGGGCTGTAGTAGGGCATAGGAGCAGGGGTGCAGTGTGTGTGTGCTTGTGTAAGAAGGACTGTGTGAGCAGTGTGTGTGTGTGTGTGTGTGTGTGTGAAAGTTGCAGTGTGTACGTGAGGACGGCAGTGTGTGTTAGAGGGGCAGTGTGTGTGTGTGCATTGCAGTGTGAGTGGGGGGCAATGTATGTGTGTATGGGGGCAGTGTTTATATGGGGGAAGTTTGTGTGTATGGGGCAGTGTATGTGTGTGGGGGGCCAATGTGTGTGTAGGGTGTGTGTGTATTGGGGGCAGTGTATGTGGGCAATGTGTGTATGGGGGAAGTGTATGTGTGTGTATGGGGGCAGTGTATGTGTGTGGGAGCAGTAGTGTATGTGTATGGTGGGCAATGTGTGTATGGGGGCAGTTTATGTCTGTGGGGCAATGTGTGTGTATGGGGGCAGTGTATGTGTATGGGGGCAGTGTATGTATGTGGGGCAGTGTATGTATGTGGGGGCAGTGTATGTATGTGGGGGCAGTGTATGTGTATGGGGCAGTGTATGTGTATGGGGCAGTGTATGTGTATGGGGGGCAGTGTATGTGTGTGGGGCAGTGTATGTGTGTGGGGGCAATGTGTGTGTATGGGGCAGTGTATGTATGTGGGGGCAGTGTATGTATGTGGGGGCAGTGTATGTGTATGGGGGCAGTGTATGTGTATGGGGGCAGTGTATGTATGTGGGGGCAGTGTATGTGTATTGGGGCAGTGTATGTGTATGGGGCAGTGTATGTGTGTGGGTAATGTGTGTGTATGGGGGCAGTGTATGTATGTGGGGGCAGTGTGTGTATGGGGGCAGTCTATGTATGTGGGGGGCAATGTGTGTATGTGGGGGGCAATGTGTGTATGTGGGGGGCAGTGTATGTGTGTGGGGGCAGTGTGTGTGTGTATGGGGGCAGTCTATGTATGTGGGTTCAATGTGTGTGTATGGGGGCAGTGTGTGTGTATGGGGGCAGTCTATGTATGTGGGGGCAATGTGTGTGTGTGGGGGCAGTGTATGTGTGTGTGTAGGGTATGTGTGTGATAAGGATGGGGGGCTTTTTTAATGTTTTTTTTTTAAAAATTTGATTAAATTTTTTTTATTTATTTAAAATATACATAATGTCCCCCCTCTCTTCTTACCTTTGTTTAGGGAGGAGGGGGACATTTCACGATCCCTGGTGGTCCGGTCGGGAATCCCTGGTGGTCCATGTGGTGAGAGTGAACTCTAGCCCCGGTCTCCAGGGCTAGAGTTCACTCTCGCGAGATCCGGAGCGTTGCCGTGGCAACGCTCCGTGCTCGCGAGAGAAGGACCTGGAGGAGCTGCAGACTGAGCTCCCCCGGGTCCTCTCTCTCTCCCTCCTCTGCCGACGGCCAACAAACAGTGCCTGCGGACCAGAGAGGGAGATCTCTGATCTCCCCTCCGATCCATGAAGGCACATTGCAGGGCTGGCGCCATACCATTGGAATTTTCCCTGTGTTTTTTCCACACAATGTCTCCATAACTTTGGAATCAAGCTTGGAAGACCTTCTACATTAATCCATAGATGGGGATTATTCCATCCAGGCTTTCCAAACAGAGTTGGTACAGCTCTAAAAAGTGTGAGTGTGCACTTGACCTATACATATCCCCCTTAGCCTACCAATTGTACTGCACCATAATTTGTCTTTTGCTTTGTATCCATAGATTTATATACTAGATACTGAACCGTATATTCTTCTTTAGCTTTTGCGCTGATCACCTCCCACATTTTATCTTGATATCAGTAGCTTCCACCTGCTAGAAAGAAGGAAGAAAGGAGTGGACAAATGAGAGCTGGGGACACCAGGAAACTGTCCCCAAAAAGCGCTGATCATTAGAGGTGTTTGTGGCAAGCTCAGGATGCATAATAAGAACTGTCTGCATAGTCGACCCTTAGTTGGCTGGCCTGTGTAACTAGCAGGCAGCTTGGAATGCATTCAATTCTAATTTTCGGGACAGCCCTGCCCATTTCTGGGCAGAAACGCCCATTTGGATGGTGCCAGTGAAGTAATTTGCATCACTGGCCCACCGCTTTTTACCGCACCCGCCAACAACCAGCTTTACAGGACTCCGATGTTAGGGGGTATGGATTATGTTGAGAGGTTAAAGTGAGAGCATAGAGTATGTGTATTCTTATAAATGCATCCTGAGAGTTTACCTACGGCACCACCTCCACCAGATAAATGACGCTTGGGAGGTATGACAGTTTAAGTGTTTTCTGTTGATAAGATTCTGTGATTAGGCCCATCGCAGTTGTCAGCACCAGGTTTAACCCCTTAAGGACCAAACTTCTGGAATAAAAGGCAATCATGACATGTCAGACATGTGATGTGTCCTTAAGGGGTTAATGAGCTTTTAATCAGATCCTGAGTTTAGCTCTACTGAGCTAAACAAACCAGGAAGTAACATGACCGGTTGTCTGATTGACAGCCGGAGGGATGGATGTAAAGGCTAATTTATAAAAGTGCCAATTTCTACTGAAATCTGCACTTCTTGTAAAATAAATAAAAGATGACACACTTTTCACTAAAAGCACTTCAGCACGCTAAAGTGTTTTAGATGTCTGGAGTGTTCCTTTAAAGCATGTTAGCATCAGTCATTTTAGGTGGTGTGTACATATGTTTGGTTATGAATATTACTATGTTATTTTTTTTTGTACTTTACTTACATAATTGATTGATTAACAATAAATCATTAGTGTAAGTTTGAAAACTTTGCTTCCACACTCCATGACTCCTGGCCCCAAACAACGGTGCCATTGGTAACTGTGACCATTCCCCCAAATTACTGCTGCCCTAACCCAATAACAATCATGCACCAATCTTAAATTGGGTAGGGCATCGGCCACAGCTTTTATTTTATGTGCACAAATTGCAAACATTTTTACAACCTGCCAGCTCAGGTGAGAACCAGCAGACAGATAACCGCAACCAAGAGTGGTCTGTGATCCATCGTCATCTCCCCAAGCCCATATTGGGTGAATCTTCTTCACTAAATTGCTACTCTGTGGCAAAACAAAGAACAAAAAACAAGGACACCAAATTGGTGCCAACAAACTGTGCAAAAGTAAATTCAAACTGTGAGTGCAGGCGTGAAAAACATGTCAGCCTTTCTCAACCATCCTGCTACCGACTGGTAAGCTCACCCTCTTTTTCCCCTTATAGTGATCTACCAAGATTTGCAACAATGTATCTATATCCTCTTCTGGCACAGCCCGGCCCCTAATCCAGTCTGTAATGCATTTTCTGCTACTTTTGTTGGGGGGAAATTGAATAAATTTTGTATCCATATTGAAGAATTTCTCTATTTCTGTATGTATAATAGACTTCATTTAGTTATGAAGAGAGTTATTATTGATTTGTTTTGTTACAAACAGCAGTTCGTTTGAATTTAGACTGATGATAAAAAAACCTGAACTCCGAGCCGAAATGTAGCCGAATCATGAACCAAACGAATCGCGCAATGAATGAGCATGTTCGTTTTAAATCAAATTGCCGCCTGTGACACTAAAAAAAAATAAAAAAAAGTTTTCAGCCACTAAAAGAGTTCAGACACTAAATGTTTATCTTATTTAAAAATCAACTGAGAAATGACCAATAGAGGGGGGAAGCGTATAGTAAATATATAATAAATAGATTTTTTTTATAGCTCCTCCTCTTTTTCCTATAGCCTATCAGTGTACTGAAAAATATGTACATATTTATGTATATATGTTGCTCTGCACTGACTGGCCAATTTTTGCACCCTTGGCTTTGTCTGATTAGTTTTACAAAATCTTTTTTCATTAGTGAAATTCAGATGAGCAAACCGCCATATGGACAGAATTCGGCTATCCTGAAATTTTTCTATATTTTCAACAATGTGGTTCGACTGAAGTCTAATGTATATCACTAAATATCACAGAGGACATTTAGAAGACAATTTAGCACATCTTACTTATAAATATACCAAAAGCTCTATTGCGTCGCTGTATATAAACAGCAACCAAACCAAAATGCTGTAAATATTATACAAAATGTGGACTTAGATCCATTACAGATTTTCCTAAAGCTGTCTGCATTCAGCCAATTCTTCGAATAGGTGATTGGATTCAAAAGGCATTTAATGGCAATAATCATAAAGAAGAGCTATTATTTAATTTTTTTGCTAAGCCAAGAATTATTTGAGATGAAAACGTAATGTTGAATAAGAGTACATTATAATTACCTGCCTGAAAAAGCCGGCAAGCTGTGGTTTTACAAGATAACACTCTACTAACACATTATCATTAGCAGAGAAATTTCAAGTTATTAATATGTGTATGAATAAAGCAACAGACTAAGCTGTTTGATTCCTAGCGAAGAAGGAATTGAACTCCAGGGTCAGCTATAACCGTAAGTAATCTGTTAATTCTGCACATTTACCATGCACACAGGAATTCTGAAAAGCTATCATCTACCTATTTTATTGTAATCAGTGAAAATATAATACTGTGTTAAAAAGAATGTCTTGGGAAATTACATTTCTACTCCCCGGGGGATAATGACCAAGTATTGGAAACCCGACTTTAAACTAACCTAATAGACTGACCTACTAAAACATTTTTTTTTTTTTTACGTTCATACTCCAGCCATTAAGATTGTACTCCGATCTGGACAAATTATGAATCCATCCACTATTCAAATATCAGACTTATTAACAACTCTCTTCCGCTGATAAACCCAAAGATAGATTGTTGAATTAAACCATTTTCATGCAGAGTTTACCTGGTGGCAACTTAGGCTGGTCTTGTGATTCTTCGAGTTCATACTTGACATTGTTTCTCCAGTTTAGATTAACTGCAAGTGGCTAATAGGTATTTGGGACTAGCTTTACCAGGAAGCACCTACTGAGATTGCTCTCACTTTAAAATATTTCTTAGTGTCAATGTGTCATATATTTAATGTGGAATGTAGAGAAAATCGCTGGGAGTGGAACTAATGTTCAAGTAGTTTGGGAGGATCCCAGAGCAGTGGTCATGAACCTAGCACGAAAGTTAAAGCATACCTTCCAACATTTGAAATGGACAAAGAGGGACACTTTAAGTTTAAAGGTGTAAGTGCAGGTGTGGTCAGGGGAATGTATATTCTGAGACATTTTAGGTGATGTTCTAATCACAATTTATGCAGCAAAAATGCAATTTAGAAAAATAAGAATGTTTTATATTTACAATGACTGATTTCAAAACACATTTATTGTAGTTTTAAGGTATATTTCTGTGAGTTTTATTGCTGTGCAGCTCTGTTACATACTCAGACACATGAATATCAAGCTCATAGAAACGACACACATGTGAATAGAAAAGAGGTACAGAGGGACATTTGGAAGGTATGGTGTTAGCCAGTTTAGGTCTTTCAAAATTTCATGAAAAAGCAACACAGTGGATAATACAGAGGTGGAACAGTCACCCAAATGATTAAAGTGAATCCCTGTAGTCAATAACCAGCATTAATAGTCATTACAAAAGCCACACACCGTGGAAATGGAACTGCACTTGTTTCTTAACAGAAAGCCAATTTTAGGATGAAGTTTGAGTGATAGTTTCTCTTTACGATATGCAAATGATAGTTCAGGATTTAACCACACAGCAAGATCACACTTAACTGGAGACAGAATGTAATTTCAATTTGTTTTAGAGTCCAAGTCCCTGTATTTCATCCTCTAATACATATTTTAATACAACTGAAATATATTTGGTTTCTTAGTTAAGATCAGGGATATGTAACTTTTTTTAATGTGACCCAAAATATGTACATGGTGTTAGCTTTACATTCCCATATCGTAACATACAGTATCTATACCCCCCACTGTGATTGTAGCACTGTCGCTGATAACAGTGCCGGCTCCCAGCGTGCAGCGTTAGACATGCTGCCGCTGGGAGGAGGAGAGGAGGACGCGAGCGGCGTGTCAAGAGGAGAGGACGCCGCTCGCTGACCGGTAAGGGGAGACATTACCCCCCCCTCGAGGACCGCCCGGAGGGCGGGAAGCGGAAGGCTTCAAAGGAAACCGCGTATGAAAGGAGCGGGTCAAAGAGGGCGCGTCCAAATCAGAGATAGAAACCCACGACCGCTCCTCAGGGCCGTAACCCTTCCAATCAACTAAATACTGCAACCGACCTCGAGAGAAATGAGAATCAAGGAGAGCAGCAACCTCGTACACGTCACTAGAGACCGTGCGGAGGGCATCGGAACGCCTAAGAGGCCTAGAGAACCGATTACAGAGCAAGGGCTTCAATAGAGAGGTGTGAAAGGAGTTAGGTATACGCATGGAAGGAGGCAAGGCCAGGGAGTAGGACACAGGATTCACCCTACGTAATACCTTATAGGGACCAAGGAACTTGGGCACGAACTTCATCGAGGGAACCCTAAGGCGGAGATTCTTAGAGGACAACAAAACCCTATCACCCGGAGCATAAGAAGGAGCCACACACCTACGACGATCAGCAAATCTCTTTTGAGCAGCAGCAGCACGACAAAGAGCAGCATGGACCTGATCCCACATCTTCCGTAAGGAGGCGAGGTGCTCGTCCAAAGCGGGCATTCCCTTGTCAGAGAATACTCCGGGAAGGACAGCGGGTTGGAACCCATAAGGCACCATAAAAGGACTTACGCCAGTAGAAGAATGAGACACAGTGTTCCTGGCAAATTCAGCCCAGGGAAGGAGATGGGACCAGTTGTCCTGGTGTGCATTCGTGAAACAGCGTAAATACAACTCCACAGACTGATTTGCTCGTTCGGCAGCTCCATTAGATTGCGGATGATAGGAGGAAGCAAACGATAAGGAGACCCCCATCTCAGCACAAAAGCCCCCCCAAAACCGAGAGACAAACTGAGGGCCCCTGTCAGATACAATATCTTGTGGTATACCATGCAAGCGGAACACCTCTTTGGCAAACACCTGAGCCAACTGAACCGCAGAAGGTAGCTTCTTAAGCGGAATGAAGTGCGCCATTTTGGAGAACCTATCCGTTACAGTCAAAATTACTTTCTGTCCATCAGATGAAGGAAGATCCACAATAAAGTCCATGGATAAGTGTGTCCATGGTTTCTTGGGTACAGATAGGGGCATAAGGAGTCCCAGGGGTTTAACATTAGGGGACTTGCACTGTGTGCAAGCCTGCACATAATCTACCACGTCTTTTTTGAGTGAGGGCCACCAAAACTGTTGGAGGAGACCCTTGTAAGTCTTGGTAACCCCTGGATGACCAGCCGTTTTGGCTGTGTGAAATAAAGTTAATAACTTCTTTCTGTCTTTTACTTTCACGTATAGCTTACCAATAGGATTCTCAGGGGGTGCTTGGGATTGGTATGACTTGATACCATCAAGAAAAAGAGACAAAATAACCAAACGAGTAGTAGCTATTATATTAGATGTGGGTACAATGGGCTCAGGAGTGGAAGTAATAGTATCCACAGGTTCGTACTGGCGGGAGATAGCATCAGCCTTGACATTTCAATATCCAGGCCGGTATGTGATTATGTACTGAAAACGTGAGAGAAATAAAGACCATTTAGCTTGTCGAGAGGATAACCTTTTAGCGTCTGCGATATAGGATAGATTTTTATGATCGGTTATAACCAGAATCTTATGTCTAGCTCCTTCTAACAAGTACCTCCATTCTTTAAATGCCATCACTATAGCTAATAATTCCCTGTTCCCGACGTCGTAATTCTTTTCAGACTCTGACAAGCGTTTAGAAAAGTAACCACAGGGAAGGAGGGGTTCATCATACGATTGTCGTTGTGACAACACTGCTCCTATACCTGATTCAGAGGCTTCTACTTCCAGTACAAAGGGAAGGGAAGGATCAGGATGGTGTAACACAGGGGCAGTGGCAAATGCCTTTTTAAGTGTCTCGAAGGCCACAATAGCATTAGGATTCCAAACCCTGGGGTGTAAACCTTTTTTAGTCAGTTTAGTGATAGGGGAAATAATGGATGAGAAGTTTTTAACAAACTGTCTGTAATAATTGGCAAACCCTATAAATCGCTGTATTGCCTTAAGTCCTTCGGGACGGGGCCAGGACAGTATAGCTTCCAATTTAGAAGGATCCATGCTGAATCCTTGTTCAGAAATTACATAACCCAGGAATTGTACAGAAGTTTGGTCGAATAAGCATTTTTCTAATTTACAATAAAGACTGTTCTGCAACAACCTCTTGAGCACCATTCTAACATGAGTATGATGTGTTTTCAAATCCGGAGAATATACAAGTATGTCATCAAGGTAGACTACGGCACAGACATGCAGTAGATCTCTAAGGACATCGTTTATGAGATCCTGAAATACGGCAGGAGCATTACACAATCCAAAAGGCATGACCAGATACTCGTAATGCCCACTACGTGTATTGAATGCCGTTTTCCACTCATCGTTCTCCTTGATACGAACAAGGTTATAAGCCCCCCTGAGGTCTAGTTTTGTAAAATATTTAGAACCTTTGATACGATCAAACAACTCAGTAATGAGAGGGATCGGATAGGCATTTTTAATCGTGATATTGTTTAGAGCTCTGTAATCTATACACGGTCTCAAATCGCCCTCCTTCTTAGCCACAAAAAAGAAACCAGCGAGAGGAGGACCTTCTAATAAAACCTTTACTTAAGGCTTCCCCATATGTACTCCTCCATGACCTGGTTCTCTTTCTCAGAAAGAGGGTAGACCTTACCCCTAGGAGGCATTGTACCCGGTAATAGGTTTATGGCACAGTCATACTCACGGTGTGGGGGTAGCTTATATGCCTCCCTTTTTTCAAAAACCAATGCAAGGTCAGCATACACAGAAGGGACAGAAACAGAAAGTGGTTTAGCCGTGGGCACGTTGAGTAAACAAACGGGACATACATGGGCCATACAGTCTCGTTGACAGGATTCCCCCCAGGAGAGTATGTCTAAACAACCACAATCAAGTACTGGGTTGTGTTTAACTAACCAGGGAAAACCCAGAACGATGGAAGCAGTAGGGGAGTCAATTATTTGGAAGGTTAACCTTTCCTTGTGTAAAGCACCCACAGACATAACTATATCTTGGGTTTCATGGGTCACCAGAGGCTTCTCAAGTGGTCTACCATCTATGGCCTCAACGGCCAAGGGTGTGGCCTTTCGGATCAAGGTCAAGGCTGCGGTTTTGGCAAAGTTCTCATCCATTAGGTTGTCTGCCGCACCTGAATCGATCAAGGCTTTGGTACTTATAGTGGTTTTATTGACCAAAAGAGAAACCGTAATAAATGGTCTGGAGATGGACACATGAGGGGACAAAGTCATAACTTCGGGCAGGTATTACAGTGGTGCCCCCTCTTTCCACAATAAAGACATAACCCCTCCCTTCTACGATACGTTATTTCAGCCTCAGTTAACCCCGTAGCACCCAATTGCATGGGTTCGGGGGATGGTTGCCTAGGAGCGGGTAACGCTAGTAATGCGGTATCAATAAGGATTACATAGTCTATAACATCATCCAGAAGGACAGGCAGTTCCCTGGATGCTATTTCATCCAGTATGTAAGCGGCCAAACCCTCCTGAAAGGCTGTTACGAGGGCGTCGTTATTCCAAACCACTTCAGCTGCTAGAGTACGGAATTCGATAGTATAATCCGCTACAGATCTGTTACCCTGTCGAACCCTAAGCAGAGCTTTGCCAGCAGAGGCAACCCTACCGGGTTGATCAAACATGCGTTTGAATGCTGACAAAAAATCTGCAAAGGACATAGGAGACATATTCTCCCACATGGGGTTTGCCCATGCTAAAGCTACCCCCCACTGTGATTGTAGCACTGTTGCTTTAACGCCGGGTCACGTGAGTGACCCCGGCGTTCTGATAACAGTGCCGGCTCCCAGCGTGCAGCGTTAGACATGCTGCCGCTGGGAGGAGGAGAGGAGGACGCGAGCGGCGCGTCAAGAGGAGAGGATAACCTGACACTCGGTCTGGCGGCATTCCCACATGGTAATGCGAAAGCCGCCCATCACTCAACTGAACTCTTGGTGGTAGCTCCTCCCCCTGACACAGCAGGCGGGTCTGCAACCATTAGAGACGCCGGCCGCTGCAGCTTTGATGATTTTAAGGGTTTTCAATTTAACACTTATAGTGCCATTTCATTTTAAACGTGTGGGTGTGTCACACACACACGCCTACGATCACATTCTTCCCTGTAGCCAATCAGTGAGCACCTTAGACTATATAAACCTTTTTTGTCCATTTCTCTGTGCCCTGTCGTGGTTTCCATTGTTGGTATCCGAGAGCGCATTTCTGGTTTTGATTCTAGTGTATTTGACCTTGGCTTTCCTTCTGACTATCCAATCTCTATATTCCTTGACCTTTGGCTTGTTCATTGTTTCCGTGTTTTCGGCGTTCTTGCCATTATCCTGTCTTGTGTTTTGTTTTGTTTTTTCATTAAATCCGGACATTTTAAGGCCCGGTAATACGTCTTGGGATTTTCCTTTATATTTACTTAAGTTCTGCATGTTGGGCATCAGCTATTCCTGACAGGGTAGTTGCCAAAGAACTAGAATTCATGGAAGGCAAAGGCAACCTTCTGCACTCCAGATGTTGTGGACTAAATTTTACCTGATGCTTTGCCAGCATTATGGCTGTAAGAGAAATATGGGAAATAAAGTCCACAACATTTGTAGTGCCGAAGGTTGCCTACCCCTGAAACTAGATTACTGTGGATTTTACAGTCAGTGGACTCACTAACAGCAAGGGTGCACAATTTTGGGTCCTGTCCTAGGAGGTAAGTACCACTGGTAAACATTATGATACCATCTGCATGTACGGGCAAAATTGGAATTGTACCAACCATGAGTCAATCAATTAACAATGGGACATAAAGATATTCCCAGAAATAGAACTCCATATAAACACTAGAGTTGGTGGGTACACTGTTATCAAGCAATATTCGTTGGGTTCATTATTAGATAATATGTGTATATATTTGTTATGCTAACATCTCAACTAGCTGAACATTATGTGAAGCGTATCTGATCTGCTACAGAGTGTGAGACATTTCAATTAAGAATCAGATCATGAAATCTCGGCGGTAATACTATTTGGTCATTCTTCCACTGATTATTTGACCCCAATATGATTTGTGTATAGTTCTTTGTCTAGGTGTCCACTTCAATCAATATTTTCCACACTTTCATTGCAGTTTGTTGGCCTCAATGAATACAACATAGTGTTGTTACCATGGGTCACCGACTCAAGAAGCCCCAAGCAATAGATACCTTCAGCCAGTGTGAGGGACAGAGGGACAAAGGCACAGCACATCCTATTTTAATAAGGTAACATATGCAACAGCAAGAATGTGTTCACTATAATCACAATAAGATGATGCTAATAATTTAAGGAGATGTGAGCATGGTCCAATGAGCCCGCACATTACATGCTGGGTATGAGTTTGGGCGATGTCACAACAATTCTTGCTTTAGAGAAAAATTCAACCCTTTCTTTCTTTAGCAACATAATAATTGTCTTTCTAGATAGAAAGGGGTTAAATGATGAAAACATAAGGCCACACTGTGTGTTACTGCCATACGCTAATATTCTATTTATAAAGATAAAGCTTTGTTTTACTGCTGCTAATGAGCACGTATCCTAAATAGCACCAAGTAGCCCATTTAATCAGGCAAAAAATTCAACAGGGCCCATCAATTTCCCTACTATGTTATTAAAATTCCTGCTTGTTAAGAATAATTAAAAGCCACAGTCTGTTTCCCCAACGGATTTCATTCTCAGTTCAGATCTGATTTTTTTTTTTTTATTATTATTTGCTAGCAACTCAGGCGCCTTAAAGGGGAAAGGAAGGTTATTCCCTAAATTATATTAAATTTACTGTCCATGTTAATTGGAATGGTGTTGTATTGTATTGTCGTGTCTGCAGCTGTGAGTGAGGTCATGTGCGGAGCTCATGGTTACTGTCTCCACATTGGCCTAGTAAATTAAATCTTTATCATTGTACAGATTGGTAGAGCACACTTGGCTTCATATCAGTAAAGGGTAATATTATAATTGCTTTATTCTGAATGTCTTCACGTTCTTCACCCCCGGAATGCCACAGCTCTTCGAGCTTATGTTACAAAATATACACACCATAAAGAGCATAGGTGTCAACGTTCTGACAAAAAACAGTCTCCCTGTGCTGCGGGATTCAGGCTGCACAGTTTTAGTCCTTGGCAATTGTGAGGATGGAAAATCAAAACAATAAAATATCCTTATGTGGTGAGCGGATGGAATGAGAGAGAGTGTGAGACACTGGGAATGTGCTCGCAGCCTTTAGATTTTAAGGCCAGTCATAAAAGCGATAATCTGCGACACTAGCAAACTTTCACTTCCCATCAATGTTTGAGTTGCAGTTTATTTTTTGTGTGTTTCTCTCTCTTCTCCTTTCTTGTGAGCACTGACCGAAATATTTTTCAGAATGCTATTACTATAATCACATATCACTAGGCTATATTGCATACATTGTTTTTTTCTCATTAACCACCTCTGCTGGCCCCCAATTAATCCTTTCTAGATGCATCTGCTAGTTTATGGCCCAGTGGTAGGCAACCTTTGGCAATCCAGATATCGTGGACTACATCTCCCATACTGCCCATACAGCTATAATGCTGCCAAAACATCAGGGAAGATGTAGTCCTGCTGAAGGCTGCCTGCTCCTGGTCAATGCCAAGAGACAGGGATTGGTAAACATATAAAAAGAAAAAAGGGTATTGGGGGCATACCCAGAACATACATTTCTCATTAGTCATGCTGCCGTAAAGAACAACATATATACAAAATATAGATTAAGGAAAACATACACACAGAAAATACAGTTTACATTTTTATAAGGCTAATTAAAATGATACTGTAGGCACCCAGACCACTTAAGCCATAACCCTTAACCCATAACCCTGTAAGTGTATATTTTCCTTCCAGGGTTAAGTCCTCTTCTTGTGGCTGTCTACCAAACAGCCCCTAGAGGGACTTCCGGCTTCTTAGACGCTATGCATGAGGACCTCCAGCATTGCCGAAATCCCAATAGGAAAGCATTAAGTAATGCTTTCCTATGGCGAGATGTAATGCACGCTCGCGGCCATTGCCGTGCGTGCGCATTAGATCTCCCCCGCCGGCAGATGTCGGCGGGGGAGGAGCGTGGGCGGAGCTTGACCAAGCGCCGAGGGACATTGGCGCTGGATTTAGGTAAGTGTCTGAAAGGGTTTTAACCCCTTCAGCGACATGGAATGGGCGCCGGGAGGGAGGGGGGACACTCCAGGATGCTCTAGTGCCAGGAGGGGCTGTGGGGGAGAAAAAGAGACCCACAGAGGGGCTTGAAGGAGAAAAAGAGACACAAAAAGTAGTTGGGAGAGAAAGTAACAAACAAAAGGGCTGAGGGAAGAAAGAGGCGCACAAAGGTAGCAATTTTTATTGGGGGTGGGGGGTGCAAGAAACTGGGCTTGCCTAGCACGCAAAATAGTCTTGCACCAGCACTGCCTCCTATGCTGTAAATGTTTTGATTGTAATCACCATTTAATCTGCAATAACTATTTTAACCCCTTGAGGGCCGTCATAACGGTAATAGTTACTCAACCGATCGCCGCCCCCCACCCGCCGGCGATTGGTGTTGCTTCTGGTCTGGGGGGACTGCCTGACAGCCAAGACAGTACCCCCTCTGCGAATTATGCCCCCGCGGCCATGTGATCGCTCTTACAGAGCGGTCACATGGCTGCAATAGGTGCCTGTGTATCTGCCTGCAAGGGGACTGCCTGAACTGACAGTCAGTCTCCTTGCATCTGTTAAAAAAATGG
Organism: Pelobates fuscus; assembly: GCF_036172605.1. Classification (NCBI taxonomy): domain Eukaryota; kingdom Metazoa; phylum Chordata; class Amphibia; order Anura; family Pelobatidae; genus Pelobates; species Pelobates fuscus. Next base: position 83,129,746 of record NC_086323.1, on the reverse strand, counting down.
AAAATTGTTAATCAAATCAAAATATAAATATATATATGTGTATATATATATATATATATATTATATTATATTTATATCATATATATGTATATAATGTGATACTAAGTGTATTTTTATATTAATACATATATTAATGTAAAATACACTGGTAATTAAATTACACACGTATATATATATATATATATATATATATAAATATATATATATAATATATATATATAATAACTATATATATATTGTATATATATATATATATTATAAAATATAAATAATAAGTAGATAAAAATAAATAAAATGAAAAAAAATAAAACATATTATATATATATGTAAATTTTATTCTAACTGTATTTTGATATTAATATATATATTTATATCAAAATACACTTAGAATGAAATTATATGTATATATATATATATATATATATATATATATATATATGTATATATGAATAAATAAAAATAATACGAAATATATATATATCCATATACAAAATTATATAAATAATTTCATAAATATACATGTAGACATCAAATATATAAATATGTATATATATTTAAATTCTACATGCATATTTATGTAATATTTTTACATAATTAAGTAATTTTATTGATTGCAATTTGAGGGACCTGCCTGACAACCCAAGCCGAAAGTCCAGAGAATTTAATTTGCTAGCTGTATTTAACCATGTAACTTTCTCTGACACTCTAAAACCTTTCCATGGGGGGCCACTGTTTTACTCTGGAGACTTTGCTGAACATAATTATTAATGTTTCAAAACAGTAAAACATATTACAGCGATGATATTGTCAGTGAAAGTGATTTTTTTTTTGCATTCTTCACACACAAACGGCACTTTCACTGATGATATAATTGTTGTGATATGTTTTACTGTTTTGAAACACTAATATTTGTCTTCTGAGTATAACAGTACCCCCCAAGTTACAGGGTCAAATATAAAGGTCACATTTTTTACATTAAAATTTGCCAGGTTGGCTATGTTGCCTTTGAGAGTGTATGGTAGCCCAGAAATGAGAATTACCCCCATGATGGCATACCATTTGCAAAAGAAGACAACCCAAGGTATTGCAAATGGGGTATGTTCAGCCTTTATTAGTAGCCACTTAGTAACAAACACTGGCTAAAGTTAGCGTTCATAATTGTGTTTTGCATTTTTAACACACAAACAAATATAAATGCTAACTTTGGCCAGTGTTTGTGACTTAGTGGTTACTAAAGAATACTGGAAATACCCCATATTGAATACCCTGGGTTGTCTACTTTAAAAAAATATGTACATGTGAGGTGTGATTCAGAGATTTATGACAGATAACAGTGTTACAATGTCACTATTGATACATTTTAAAAATATATATTTTGAAACAGCAATGTACTACTTGTACTTATAGCCCTATAACTTGCACAAAAAAAGCATGTAAAATGTGGAATCTATTTAGCAATTTTTTTTTATTAGCTTTTGTAGATAAGTAAAATATTTTTTAAGTAAAGGTAAGTAATTATATGACATGATACAAATAATGGTATGTAAAGAAAGCCCCTCTTGTCCTGAAAAAAACAATATATCATTTGTATGGGAACAGTAAATGAGAAAGACGAAAATTACAGCTAAACACAAACACCACAAAAGTGTTAAAACAGCTCTGGTCCTTAACGTACAACATGGCCAAAACAGTCAGGTCCTGAAGGGGTTAAGTAAAGTTTTTCTGTTTTGCATTTATATATCATATGAAACATGCATTTACTTTATGATTGCACCAACCTACTAAGTGCAGATTTATTGCTGATCCAGATCTTCAAATCACTGTCTAGCGAATAAACCCCTTTGTCACTGCAAGCTTGGCTGTTCCATTCAAAGCAGACAAGCAAGAGGACGTGACACTCGTTATCTGTCCGGGACTGAAAGGTTCCGGACTCAAAGCCATAGAATGAAGAGCTGTTGATGTACAAGGGCAGCTGCAGTGTGAGATAACAGCTCTGTGAATGCACAGCCATAAACAGTCTTGGCAGAAGAGGACAGAAGCCGTTTTCACCAGAATAGTCTGTAATTTGGGACTGTGTAACCCCATTAACCATATGGCACACAGTGTGCCAGAACTCAAGCATACGTTGTGCAGGTAATGATAGGAACATGGCTCGGAGCATATGCTGAACATGAGGGCTCAGAATAAGATCAGCAATAATTTCCAGATCTGAACCACAGAGGCAGAAAATCTGAATATTTAACTAAAGTGTGATCTTTAGTACATTGGCATCTCTGCTGCTTTGTTTATGGCTACCGAATGAGGGTACAATTGAATTAAGTATTCATTTCCTCATCTTGCAGTAGATTTATAAGAGCCCATCAAAAAAATATGGTGCTGCAGCAAAATTAAGCCAAGTTGCTACTTACATATTGATATGTCTCTTTGTCCTCTGCCATTAAGCATCACGGCTGAGATACATCTCGGTGTCCCTTACCTTAGATCATCAGGTGGCACAAAGCCAAAAGTTTACTTGGCATTTACAGATCAGTGTTTTTTAACCTTTATTTGTCAGGGACGCAGGTTATGTGCACAATGTTAGTTTGGTGATCCAGTCTTTAATGGTAAAATAATCTCGGAGACCCGTTCTTCAAGTGAAATAAACTAATTGTAAAATAATTTAGCAAAACACATTATTCCGATTCTTCAATATGTCAAAGGGGTCTCCGCTGCACTGGAGTAAACAATGCTGCTACAATAAACTATTTACTATGGGCAAATCCAAGTATAAGTGACCCATTGAAATTGCCTTTGGACTTAAATTTTGGGTTCAACTCAGTGGGTTAAAAACTACTTGTATAGATATTAGATAACACGTTTGAATGCTTATACACGTCTCCTCTCACAGACAACCACCTTTTGCACTTATAATGGCCCCAGGCAAATTGAGCTTACAAAATCCCCCTGGCATAATATTATTAGACTCCATATCCACAATCAATGGGGCATTAGGTCCCCCTGGGTTATTCATATTATTCTTGAACCTTCCACCTATAGATGGAGGCTGGTTGGGACACTTGGTTTTCTGCACTTGGGCTCCCACCTGCTGACCATGGGTGTGGACTTGAGGGGCCATTAAATTCCCCCATTTATTATTTTGTTAAATGGGTGGGCAGAAATCTGTCATTCCTCATTCTTTCATCTGAAGCCCCCACCCACAGCTAGGGGTAATGGGTACCAGTGCCAGGAACCCCATCTATGTTAGAAAATGTATATTTCATGACAGCAATCAGCCTCTGGAAGCATCCCTTGAACCAATTTCTTTGACAACCTTGTGCTTTTATTTTATATCTTTTTTTATTATTATTACTAACAAGGTTAGACATTAAAATAGGCCGATAAATGTACATATAGGTTTCGGCTACTAAAATTTGGGCTGGCATAAAATCCAGACGAAATTCGATAAAAAAATTGTGTCCAAAACCAGTTGATAGTTAACAACTGTGTTTTGCTGATATAATGTAATCAAGGTCAATGTTTATAGCCATCTTCAAGATTATTTTGCCCTCAAGACTCCAATAATATAAATGTGACCGTTTAAAATGCAGATCTGACGCACATTCTGCAACGACCACTGAAAAACTTTTTTTTTTAATCCTAATCTAAAATACAATTAGATATCCTTGAAAGACAGAATGTGTCACTACATATGTGAAAGTATAGATACTAAAATTGTCAAACTCAAAACTGAAAAGCGCAATCTACAACTGTGTATTGCCTAACGTAGGTTAAACAAACTAAGCCACCTGTATTATAGTTAAGGTGAGTGCCTGGTGAATAAATATAATGAGGAACTGTCACTTCTGTAGAATTTGCACCACTGTATAAAACATTAAACATCACTTATAACTCGTGCTAATCTTTTTTTCCATGAGATAATTTTCTTCTAAATTTATAGTAAAGATTTTGCAAATGACTGTAATTATTTGTAAACATAATCCAGTTTAGACAAGGCAAAACCAGGGCAAATGTTGCAAATAAAGAGGAAAACTAGTAAACGTTCTTTCTTTTCTTCTCTTGTGTGTGAGCTTTTCTATGGTACCACCATCAGGTTTCATCAATAAGGTATTAACTTGCTCATCATAAGACAATACCTATGGGGCTCCCTGCTCTTGCAATATCCTCCACAGAAATCAGTGTTGTACTCTCTCGCATTTGTAGGAGTACAGCACTGATGTGCGCTCCTGGCGGATCGAGCGCCAGGAGCTGAAGATCAAAAATGGTGGTGCCGACAGGGACACAGGGAATAGCATCAGATGGTTCAACTAACCTCTACTGATCCTCCAGGCCACTGAACTTGGTGGGGGGTCTTTGCAAAATATGGAAGGTGACAGACACTTTAATTATATTTTTTTACATCTCACAAATACATCATATTTTTAAAATATAGGAATAAGTAAAGAAATATTTAAACCCTGCAAAGTTCCTCTTTAAATCTTTTTCTACAATCCAAAATTCCCTTTCTACTAGACAAACACGGCAATAAATTAACCAATCCAGCTTCAATAAGTAATGATCTGGCATTCTGCTATAGTTTTGCATACAATTTAGGATAATATATCTCACTATATCAGCCTAATTAACTATACATTCAACAACTCCTATCTGTTGTTCACTTACTACTGCTCCAACAGCATCAGATGGACATGCTAAAAACAACATTGTCCGAGGAGGAAATCAAATAAAAAAAATAAATGTTTTGTCTTTTTTAAAAATTCTTTATTTTTACTGTGCGTAGTGTTACTTACATGCTTGTTCCGCCCCAAAAGCAGGTAACAAGCCAGAGAGTTTACAAAGCATACAATCACTTTTAGTGATATAACTTGCACCTTTTTATGAAGGTTGATAAACAGGCGTTAACTATTGTAGTAGTAAATTGTGTTATCTTTGGTTTGTAGCTTGGTAGTTAAATATGTTATGTCAAATTGCAGAGACATCATAAAGGCAAAAACTCTGTTAACTGTGAGCTATGCTAAAGAAATCCTTGTCAAGTATTTCCAAACAATAAACCAACATATCTCAAAGATCTGTTGCAAAAAAAACAAACAAACAAAAAAAAAATCTATATTAGAAAGCCAGCGTTCCTGATAACAATTCTGAAGCTTTGGGGCCATTTATGCAAAAGTTCCATTAACTCTATCCATATGGAGAAAAGATTATAAGAGTGTAACTCTATTTGTTAGCCCCCGTGAGATTTTATAGTTTGGATGAGAATTCAAATGCTATGAAAGAGTCCTTTTAAAGTTCTACGCAAGTTATATATTGTTAATTTGTAGTAAGTAAAATAGCTGGATAGACATTTACAGCAGAGTTTTAGGAAAACTCATTAGGGAATATGTTCACTGTATTGTTGGCAATAGCATGTACCAATTCTCTGCTGTGTAATATTGTAAAGCATCAAAACTGGTCCCTTTCAAATATTAATATAATAGGTCCTTGTGTGTATATGTACAGTTCACATTAATTTATTCATAAGTATTGTATACAAGTCAGTTTGTTACAGAACTCACGATATGCTGTGGATAATAAATATGTGTAACATACGTGTGTGTATAATATTCGTGAGTCTTTTTTATTCAGAATTACTGTAGCTGTATCAATTTGAGTTTTAAAAAAAATCCACTGCATGTATAGTGTATTTGTGATTTTAATTTTGTTTTGTTTTTGTTTTGCAGACAGCCATGCACGATTGTGATAGAATTAACTCACTGTGTGTTGTATATAAATTTGTGTTACATGTGCATGCATGATGCATGTATTTGTGTGTCCTATACGTTTGCGTTTAGTCGATCACAAATTGATATTGCTTTCTACAATAATTCTCTTTCCACTGCAGATAAAAGTGTGTAGTATATGCGTGTGGTGTGTATGTAATATGTGTGAGTTCTTTTATTCAGAATTCAATTTGGTAGCCGTGTCAACTTGTGATAGCTGTGAATGTGTGTAATAAAATGAATCCTCTGAAAATTAGCTCATCTGCTATGCCTTCTCTTTGAGATGGGGGGTCTTAAAATTCCTATGCTTTACTTGCACATTTCATGTTGATCCCATTTCACGGTTTAGTCTGTGTTACGAAGCCTGCGCCTCTTTCTCTCTCCCCAAAGTGCCCTTATCGGTAATGCAACAATAGCTAATTCAATTAGCTGGTCTGAACCACAGCCAGCTCCTTCTAAATTTGGTTTACTAGCTGCTTAATGTTACATTACAGAATTGCTAATCATACTTATCTGCAGACAATTGGAAAGCTCGTCTCACCCAGGATAATTCAAGGGTACACAGAGAAGGAATCTCTTCTCCGTAGAGAGACATCTTGACATGCCGGTCCTATATTTGCTTTATTCAAATTGGCCTCAATTGTTGAACCCCTTGTTTCTATGCACATTTATTATATTATCTTGCTCTCAACTGCCTGAATTCACAATGTTATTGTCCAAAAACTCAGAGACCTCTGTGCACCAAAACCCAAAGGTAATTTTGCCTCGTTACTTCTCTATTAATTTAGGTAATGTTCACATTTCTTTGAGAACATGGTTCTAGACACTCCGAAATTAATTAGTGGTTTCCCGAGCATGTACTAATGGGTAAAAGCAAAAGTGCTGTATTGGGCCTAGTTAATCTGGGGCATTGCATATAAAATACAACCACTGTATGGCTCTTGCTATAAATATATGAATTGGGCTCCGGTAATTCTTTAACAAATCCTGCTGGTGACTGCAAAGAAAAGACAAAGAAAGGAGTTTATTGTCTAAACAGTGATCTGGTGGCAGGTTTGCAAAATTTAGCTCAAAACAACAGTGCTGGACAACAACCAAAGGAAAGGAAGATTTATGAAGCGAATACTGGTTATAGATTATGATCAAGTTCTTTGTGTTTAGGATGGTGTTCCTAATGTATTGTACATTCAGTACACACTGATCAGCCAAAAACACCTGTCTAATATTGTGTAGGTCTCCCTCGTGTTGCCAAAACAGCAATCCCTGCAAGTTGTGAGGTGAGGCCTTCTTGGATTTGTTGTTCCAGCAAATTCAACAGATGCTCAATGAAATTGAGATCTGGGGAATTTGGAGGCCACGGTAACACCTTGAACTCTTTGTCATGTTTCGCAAACCATTCTTGAACAATATTTGCAGTGTGGATGGAGTGCATTATCCTGCTGAAAGTGGCCACTGCCAATAGGGAACAAACTTGCCATAAAGGGGTGTACGTGATCTGCGACAATCTCTATGTATGTGGTACTTGTCAAAGTAACATCCACATGAGTGCCAGGACCAAAGGTTTCCTAGCAGAACATTGCCTAGATCATAACACTGCCTCTGAAGTGACAAACATGCAACAGGCCATCCACCTGATCTAAAAGAAAACGTGATTCATCCATAGACGTGATTCATCCGCGGCACGCCTATGGATTGAGTCCTGCAGGAACGGAGTTCCTGCACTTTTTTTGTGCAGGAACGCTGTTCCTGCAGGCACTCAGCGCCCCCCTTCCTCCCCCCATGTCCCCCCTGTCATGGATGGGAGGGGGGGGGCAAGAGGTGTCCCCCATGTCCCCCCCCCCCCGGTCGGCTCTCTCAATATCAGCCGCGGTGAGGGAGCTGTGAGCTTTCTGCTCCCTCTCACCGCGCGCTGCTTGCTGATGCTGGGAGCCGGAATATGACGTCATATTCCGGCTCCCAGCTACAGCAGACAGCCCACACGGCGAGAGGGAGCAGAGAGCTCACAGCTCCCTCACCGCGGCTGCTATTGAGAGAGCCGACCGACCCACTGGACCCCAGGGACAAGTCCACGCCAGCACTCCAGGTAGGGAGGCTGGGTGGACATTTTTTTAATTAATAAAATAATAATTTATGTGTGTGTGTGTCTGTGACTGTGTTTGTGTGTGTGTGTGTGTCTGTGTGTGTGTCTTTGACTGTGTATGTGTGTGTGTTTGTGTGTGTGTATGTGAATGTGTGTGTGTGTGTCTGTGAATGTGTGTGTGTGTGTCTGTGAATGTGTGTGTGTGTGTGTGTGTCTGTGAATGTGTGTGTGTCTGTGAATGTGTGTGTGTGTGTCTGTGAATGTGTGTGAGTGTATGTGTGTGTGTATCTGTGAATGTGTGTCTGTGAATGTGTATGTGTGTCAGTGTATGTGAATATGTGTGTCTGTGAATGTATGAGTGTGTCTGTGAATCTGTGTGTCTATGAATGTATGAGTGTGTGTGTGTCTGTGAGTGTATGTGTGTGTGTTTGAGTATGCGTGTCAGTGTGTGTATATATATATATTTATATATATATATATATACACACACACATATACATACACACACTGGAGTGTATATTATTTTTTGGGGGGGGTGGGAATCTTGGTTCCCACACTTTATTCCCCAGGACTTTATTCTCCCCTGTCGGCTCACGCAGAACCGGCGCTGAGTGTCGGCTCTGCTCTAAGCCTCCATGGGCCGGCGGGGAGATCAAAGATCTACCTCACCAGCCCACAGCAGCATGAAGGGAGGCAGGAGAGGACCCGGGGAGCTCTAGACAGCAGCTCCGCCAGGTTCCTCTCGCGAGATCTGAGCGTTGCCGCGGCAACGCTCAGATCTCACGAGAGTTAACTCTAGCCCCGCAGGCTAGAGTTCACTCTCCACTGGACCACCAGGGATGGCACATGGCAGCAAGGATCCCCCCTCCCTACATAAGGTAAGAAGGGAGGGGGGATATTTACTAATCTGCCCCCAACTCCACAATCTGTCCAAACATACAGGACACACACACACATACAGCACCCACACACAAAAAGCACCTACAGACATACAGCACTCTCACACAAACAGCACACACACAGCACCCTCACACACACAGCACCCAAACAGCACCCACACACATACAGTACACATACAGCACCCTCACACACACAGTACACTAACCGCACCCTCAGAAACACACACAGCACCTTTACAAACACACAACACCCTCACACACAGCACACTAACAACACCCTCACAAACACACACACACAAACAGCACCCTCAGAAATACACGACACCCACACACATCACACAAACAGCACCCTCACACACACAGCACCATCACACACACAGCACCCTCACACAGCACACTAACAGGACCCTAACACACAAACACAAACACCCTCACACACAAACAGCACCCTCACACACACACACACACACACCCTCACCCACATAGCACACTACCAGCACCCTCACACACACACACACACACACCCTCACCCACATAGCACACTACCAGCACCCTCACACATACACACACACAGCAGCACCCTTACACACACAACCCTCACACAGCACACTAACAGCACACACACACACACACACACACACAGCAGTGTATGTATATATGTGTGTGTGTGTATATATATATATATATATATACATATACATGCGGCGTGTGTTTGTGCTTTAGGGTGCACACCCTAATGCAATAGGCTGCGCACGCCTATGGATTCATCAGACCAGGCAACCTTCTTCCATTGCTCCATGGTGCAGTTCTGACACTCACATCCCATTGAAGGCACTTTCAACAGTGGACAGGGTTCATCATGGGCACTCTGACAGGTCTGCGGCTAGAGAACTTTGATGCCCGGTGTGATTAGACCAGACAGCTAGTCTTCGCTCCCCATGTGCATGATTGAGCCTTGGGCACCCATGACCCTAAAGCCAGTTCACCGGGTTTCCTTCCTTGCACCACTTTTGATAGTTACTAAACACTGCACCCCTCAAGACATGCCATGTTGGAGATGCTCTGACCTATCTAGCCATCCCTATTTGGACCTTGTTAAAGTCACTCAGATCATATTTCCAGATTCCAACACATTAAATACTAGACATGTGCAATTCGTTTCGAGCAATTCGGACATTCGGGTACTTTCGAATGGTCGAAGTCCCGAAATTTCCGAATTTCCAAAGTGTCGAAGTTCCGAAGCACAGTATTGCCTAAGAACTTATATATTTACCCAGTGGAAGAATGAAGAATGTTACACTGTATACAATCTTAAATAAAAAGTATACAAAACATAGCCAGGATTCAGCTGTAAGTATTTGCATCACTTACAACAATCAAGTAATATACATTCATATAAAAATGTAAGTTACTTAGCCAGTCAATGTAATGACAGGATTGAATAAGTAGATAACTCCCTAATTCTCACGGTATTAGGTAGCTATCTACTAAAAGGCTGAAAGACCTAAATTGGTCTTCCAGCCAAATTTACTAATACTAAGTAAAGATGACTTAGTATCAGTCAATTATGCCCCTACTCGCTATACCGCGAGTAGGGGCATGTCTATTAAACAGTGAGCCTATGGCTGCTCACTTAAAAAAAAAGTAACCAATCAGAGAGTTATGAGTCAAGTTACACAGCGTGGGGAAATTCCAAAGAACTTTCCCACACTGTGTAAAATGACACAGAGCACTCTGATTACCTGCCAGTCTCTTCATTTACCTGTCAGAGCACTCTGATTGGATGGCTTAAACCATGGATAGGCAACCTTCGGCTCTCCAGATGTTTTGGACTACACCTCCCATGATGCTTTGCCAGCATTATGTGTGTAAGAGCATTATGGGGGATGTAGTCCACAACATCGGGAGAGCCGAAGGTTGCCTATGCCTGGTTTAAACCCACCAATCAGAGTGCTCTGAATCTAATTGCGGGGCAAGGCTTTATAAGCCTTCCCCCGCCCTGCAGAGTTCAGTCTGCGCGGAGCCCTCCATGGGTGAAGATGTTTTTTTTTTGTTTTTTTTTATTCTTTATTTTTGTTGTGCATATATATACATCACAGGCAGGTAAGAGGTGCCCCAAAAGCAGTCCTCCAACTTTTCCCACGCTCAACATGCGGGGCACAGAATGAACAGGCACATTTTGTAATAATAACAAGGGGAAACAGTCGCTCGTGACAGTGGCTACATGGTTAATTTAGGCTAGAACTATGCGTAAACTATTGCATTATGCGTGGACGGTAAGCTTGCATGAAATTGCAGTGAGATAAAGTTAGTTACTATGCTCTTAAGTTACTAAGCAGTGCTGACATATAAAATATATCATGAGAAGGTAGACAATAAGCATGCATTTGCTAGCATCATGTTAATGTCAAATAGATATTAGTATACTTGAGCTCTTTGAATCATGTTGCTAATATTTAAGTACTATCGTCGCTCATTCTATGGGATTACACTAGGGTTCTGCTTGGGACCAGAGACTAAATGCGCAATTATTTAAGTACGTAGATTACTGATGTGTATACGGGCGCTTTTATAGAAGAATAGTCTAGCGAAGGTACTCGCTTGGGTAATGTACCACCAGGCAGACTATAGCTTACTGGGTTATTGACAGCGATAAGCAGGGTATCGAAACCAACATGTGCTGTAACCTCAACTGTTGGCAGCAGGTAAGTCCGGTTAGTGGTTACTACAGCCAGGGTGTCTTCTGTTAAGGCTGTCTGTGATGTGTCCTGCGGTGTGCGCCTTAGTTGCCTTCCTTCATGAGGCTCTGCGGCAGCTGTCGGCTTCGTGCTTCAGGAATGGCTCCAGTAGGGCACCCCAGAGTCCTTTGAGTCCCAGGCACCCGCTGCAGGGCAAAGTGTCCGTACATCGCCGTGTTCCCACTACCCGGTCGGCAAGTGAGTGCGGGTGTGGTGCTTAACAGGCTACAGTGTCCAGGTGTGTGTTCTTTCCGGGTACTCACTCAGTGTTAGTCCGTGGAATTAGGTACAGGGAGCTCCGGTGGGGTGTGCACAGTTGGGGTAGGCACCAAGCCTGCTGCCATTGCAGAGTTACTCCAGAGATGGTCATGGCTCTGGCTGTGTGTTTGAGGCTCAGCGCATGAGGCTCGGCCTGTGAGTTAGATGCGTCGCTGTCGGACATTTTGTTGGGGCCGCGTGGTAGCCGGTAGTTGAGTCACCCAGGGGCACTGCAGATGTGTATGTGCCCGGTGGGGACCGGGATAACCCCCGCCGGTCCAGAGGGGGGGGATGAACGGTGCCGGGGGGGCCACAACTGTGCTGTTCAGTAGCCGGGTCGGAGAGTGAGGCAGAGGCCGTCCGCCCCACTCCCCTCTCTGGTAGGCCTCGGACCCCAAGCCCTGGAGCATCTCACCAGGACCCAGAGTCACCTGAAATTCGGTGCTCCAGCTGCACCGGGACACTCCAGGACCCCGTACCATGCATTTCCAGGGTCATCCATGCCGAGTAGAGTGGGTATGTGCCCATCTTTAGTTGGATTCCTCAGGAGCCATGTTGTCTAGCAGCCTGGTAGCATGGCCGCCCGGCCCCGCCCCCCGAAGATGGATTTTTTGGGGGTGCGCTCTTTTTTTTTTTGTTACTTTTTTTAAGTGCGTCGGTTATTATGTATTTTTGATTTGGCCTTTTTTGGGGCTGAAAAAAGGAAGATTTTAGAAGAAAGTAAACATCAAATGGTAAGTTTTCTTTTTTTTACAGGTACTTAGTTATTATTTTTAGGGTGAGGGGGTAGGTAGGGGTTAATTTTTTTTTGGGGGTGGGGTGACTAGGGGTTTGGGGACCCCTAGTCACCTGGGGCGTAAACATTTTTTTTAGTGCCCCCACCCACCGCTCAGGGGTGGGGGCTGGGGGGGGAGGACAATATTGGTACCCCCTATTGGTATTTAGGGCCACCACCCACCACTCAGGGGTGGGGGCCTGGGGGAGGACATTAGGCCCCCCCCTTATTAGTATATAGGGCCCCCACCCACCGCTCAGGGGTGGGGGCCAGGGGGGAGGACATTAGGTCCACCCCCCTTATTAGTATTTAGGACCCCCACCCACCGCTCAGGGGTGGGGGCCGGGGGAAGGACATTTTACTTTAGGGCCCCCACCCGCCGCACAGGGGTGGGGGCCGGGGGGGCACAAAAGGTCCCCCCTTTAGTTTAAAGGCCCCCACTCGCGGGGGACCCTTTTTTTTGTTTTTTGTTTTTTTAACAGTGAGCAGCCACAGGCTGCTCGCTGTTTAATAGACATGCCCCTACTCGCGGTATAGCGAGTAGGGGCAACATTTACTAATACTAAGTAATTTTTACTTAGTATTAGTAAATTTGGCTGAAAGACCAATTTAGGTCTTTCAGCCTTTTGGTAGATAACTCCCTAAAACCGTGGGAATTAGGGAGTTATCTACTAAGCAGCTGCAAGAGAAGTCCCGAAGTGCCGAAGTCTCGAAATACTGAAGTTACGAAATTCCGAAGTGGCCGAAGTTCCGAATTGCCAAAGTCCCGAATTTCGGAATTCCGAACCGAAAATTTTCCCCATGCACATGCCTATTAAATACAGGAACTGACTGTTTACTTGCTGCCTAAAATTTCCTATCCCTTGAAAGATGCCATTGTAACAATATAATCAATGCTTTTCAGTTCACCTGTCAGTGGTTTTAATGCTATGGATAATCAGTGTAGTCTGCTGATTTAATGGTAAACTTCCTATCTCAACTTGGTTGACTAAGATCACCAAAAGTGTCCTGGGATTTTCAAGCAGGGCCTGACTAGCCACCGAGATACCAAGAAAATTCCTGGTGGACCGGCATACCTTCGGCCCGGTGTGTTGTCACCTAGGATGACTGGCAGGAGGGAAAGGGGAAATTAAACACATAGAAACATAGAATGTGACAGCAGATAAGAATCATTCGGCCCATCGAGTCTGCCCAATTTTCTAAATACTTTGATTAGTCCCTGGCCTTATCTTATAGCTAGGATAGCCATATGCCAATCCCACGCATGCTTGAACTCCTTCACTGTGTTAACCTCTACCACTTCAGCTGGAAGGCTATTCCATGCATCCACTACCCTCTTAGTAAAGTAATACTTCCTGATATTAGTTTTCAACCTTTGCCCCTCTAATTTAAGACTATGTCCTCTTGTGGTGATAGTTTTTCTTCTTTTAAATATAGTTTCCTCCTTTACTTTGTTGATTCCCTTTACGTATTTAAAGATTTTTATCATGTCCCCTCTGTCTTGTCTTTCCTCCAAGCTATACATGTTAAGATCTTTTAACCTTTTCTTGTAGGTTTTATCCTGCAATCCATGAACAAGTTTAGTAGCCCTTCTTTGAACTCTCTCTAAAGTATCAATATTCATCTGGAGATACGGTCTCCAGTACTACATACAATACTCCAAGTGAGGTCTCACCAGAGCACTTCCCTCTTTTTACTGCTAATACCTCTCCCTATACAACCAAGCATTCTGCTAGCATTTCCTGCAGCTTTATTACATTGTCTGCCGACCTTTAAGTCATCTTAAATAATTACCCCTAAATCCCTTTCCTTAGATGTTGAGGTTAGGACTCAATCAAATATTCCATACTTTGCTCTTGGGTTATCCACATTAAATGTCAGCTGCCACAACTCTGACCATTTTTCTAGTTTACCTAAATCATTTGCCATTTGGCTTATCTCTCCTGGAACATAAACCCTGTTACATATCTTGGTATCATCAGCAAAAAGACATACCTTAACATCAAAACCTTCTGCAATATCACTAATAAAAATATTAAAGAGAATGGGTTTAAGTACAGATCCCTGAGGTACCCCACTGATGACAAGACCATGCTTCAAATATACTCTATTGACTACAACCCTTTGTTGCCTGTCACTCAGCCACTGCCTTAGAAATTCAACAATATTGGAATCCAAACTTAAAGATTGCAGTTTATTGATAAGCCTTTTATGTGCAACAGTGTCAAAAGCCTTACTGAAATATAGGTAAGCAATGTCTACTGCACCACCCTGATCTTTCATTTTAGTTACCCAATTTAAAAAATCAATAAGATTAGTTTGGCATGATCTCTCTGAAGTTACATGGTTTCCATTACTTTCCCCACTACTGAAGTAAGGCTTACTGGCCTATAGTTGCCCGACACCTCCCTATTACCTTTCTTGTGAATGGGCACAACATTCGCTAACTTCCAATCTTCTGAGACTACTCCTGTTAACAATGATTGGTTAAATAAATCTGTTAATGGTTTTGCTAGTACACCACTAAGCTCTTTTAATAACTTTGGGTGTATTCCATCAGGCCCCATTGAATTATTTGTCTTTACGTTTGACAGTTGAAATAGAACCTCTTCCTCTGTAAACTCACATGTATCAAATGACTCATTTGTCCTTTTTCCTAACAGAGGTCCATTTCCTTCATCTATAAATACAAAACAAACATATTCATTGAGGCAGTCAGCTAGACCTTTATACTCTTCTACATATCTTCCTTCTTTTGTTTTTAATCTAACTAATCCTTATTTTACTTTCCTTTTCTCAAGTATGTATCTAAAAAAATGTTTTGGCCCCCTTTTTTACTGACTGTGCTATTTTCTCTTCTGTGTGTGATTTGGAAGCTCTTATAAATTGCTTAGCCTCTTTCTACCTACTCTTATAGATCTGTCTATCTGCTAACTTTTGTTTTTAACTATTTTGGCTACATCTGCAGAGTACCACAGTGGTTTCTTAAATATTTTGCTTTTACTGATAAGCCTAATGTAATTTTATTTTGCCTTCAGCAGTGCAATTTTTTGAAATAATCCCATTTCTCTTGGACTCCATTTAAACTGCACCAGTCTGAAAATGACTCCTTTACACATATTCTAATTTTTAAAAAGTCTGTTTTTCTAAAGTCTTAAACATTTGTTTTTGTGTGGTGGGACTCAGTCACTAAAAGGGTTAAAAATTAAGTACGTGACTACTCTACATGGACAAGACTATATTATTAGAAATAACAATTGTTAAATGTCAGCTTAAAAGTAAAACCTGTTACAGATCATCAAAGAAATAACCGTTTAACCTCTGGTTACAGATATACATGTTGTTGGTTGCTGAATAAGCAATATCGTGTGTAGCTGATGTAATCTTGTCATGTTACTTTTGCTGTAACTTCTGTCTATAAATATGTTTGCCTGACCAATAATACACTGGTAGTAGCCCAATTTGAAACACGTTGTCTGTATATCACTAAAAGGCTCTCCCCCAACGTTCGGTCCAAAAGTGAAGTGCATGGAACGCTTTGCCCAGCAGTAAATCCTGAAAGATACTGTTCTTATATTAAACCACACTGACTGATGATCACTGGATCCTAAACTTTCACCTACAGTAATATCTGATACCAAATCTTCATTTGCTAACACTAAATCTAGTATGGCCTCTTTACGAGTTGGCTCCTAAATGACTTGTTTTAGAGACAATCCGAGAAGGGAGTTTAGAATATCTTTGCTTCTGGCACATGGAGGGGTCTGGGGGGGAAATGAGACATGTGGAGAGGCTGGAAAAGCATGAGACACATGGAGAAGCTTGGGGGTGCATGAGATCCATATAGGGGCTGAGACTTGAAATGGGACATGGAGAGGCTGAGGGGGAATGAGACACAGGGATTCACTGAGGGGTGAAATGAAACACATGGAAGGGCTGGTGGGACACATCAAGGGGCTTGAGGGGAAATGAGACATTGAGGGGCTGGGGGGAAATGAGACACATGGAGGCACAGAACACTCCTCATAGAGAGGCATTGATTCAATGCATTGCTATGAGGAGATACTGATTGCCGCGGCGTGCACAATAGCTTTCCTGATGATCTCAGCCAAAGTGAAGAGCACACTCATTGGACTTCAAAATAAACAATTTCTTTACAGCTGAGCAACAGCGTACATTCACAATTTCAGTCCCATCATGAACAAACTTTAATTAATATGTCAAGATAGTTGTATTAAAACATTAATTATATGCAAATGTACCTCTGCTTAAAATAAATTTGCTATTTTGTTTACTTTGAAGCCCTATGAGTGCTTCTTTCACATTAAAGTACTAATTTTTAGTTTTCAATTTGAAGTCATCTTAACTCTACATATGCACATTATGCTGGCGCAGCGCATTATTGGGCTGGTATGGAATTGTTTCCCAAGGCAGATTTTTGTTCCCGGGCCAGCCCTGTTTAGCTCGAGAGCTAGTGATAGAACATAAAGCATATGTGAGGAAGAATCTAATGTCTAGTAATAAATACTATTCAAGAAAGTTTGGTCACACTGTTTGTAGTATACAGACAGAAGTAGAACTAAATCAAGAAAAATCTCATATAGGGTTTAGTAATTGTCAAGAAAAAAAGCAGGTCTACTATATGTCTAGAGATAACTATAGTACGCACTCCACGTGCTGTTCAGCAGATGCACTATTCTGAGAGAGCAGTACTATGTTCAGCTCAAGAACCTCCAGGTAGATACATTGCATTGAAGTGTTGCTCCAGATTTAAATCTTTTAAATGATTATTAGATTTGTACATGATGAAAAAAAATTGGCTGAGCTTAACCAATTTCCCCAAAATTAGATCATTTTTCAGGACACCAAAATTTCAGCCAATGTTAGTTTGTCTTGGCTGAATTTCGGAACGAAGTTTCCAATCTGGAAACCAAATTAGAAGAACAAAAAAGGGAGCTAAAATGGGTCAATCTTTTTTGCGTGCCATAGAGGTATTCTGACTCACAAACCAAAATGGACCTGTTCGCTCATTGTGCATTTGTGTTGGTTTGAGATTCTGGTATATTTCGGCTTAGTGTTCAGTATTTCAACCGATCACCCAAATTGGCCCAAAAAACATCTCCAAGTCCAACGTTCATATATGATACATATTAAATGAACACTTTAGTGTTAGTAAGACAAAGGTATATAAACACTAAAGTGTCACTCTGCCCCTGTATCCCCCTCCATGAATGGTTTTCAGTTGACTATGTCAGGGTATTTATATCGACAGACATTTTGTGCTATGATAGAAATTAAAAGTGTATATTCTGAGTCACTCTGAACAGACCAGACTCCATTTTGTAATTTTCAAGTTAACAAAGAGACACAAAATTTCTATCCTTTCTGTAAAACTAACCACTTTGCCAGAGCTAAAGGAATGCATAGTATAAACAAACCAAGTGATAAGAGACTGTCTAATTGCTAATGGAATAGAATAAATTCTAAACCCAGACATTTGTGACAGGGAAGAGTAAATAATTTAATTTTACTTTCGATAATGTATAAGAGTCCCATTGTAATTTAAGAGGTCAAATTAAGTTTTAACTGTCATATTAGAAATTATAGCAGAATTTGCCAGACACATAGTCTGGACAAAACTTAAAGAAACTGTTTGATCTGACAGAAAACTTAAATTATGGCAATCATATAGATAAGCCAAAATTACGTCAAAATAGCCACCAGGAAAAGTTAACTCTTTCCTGGATAGGTATGTTTAGTGGGACGAGATGCCCTCTATAGACCAAATACTTAAATTATTATCTGGAAGGCAACCACACACCCCAATTTTCTATTGGTCTATTACCTAGTGACGAACAGAGAATCTTTTCCTTTAAAAAGTTAAGACAAAGGGAAGAGAGCAGTAGGCAGATGAATGCAGATGAATGCAGGGGAATGCAGAGAAAGTCGGAAGCAGGCTAAGTAAGAAGCAAGCAGAGTCAGAGCGAGAAAGAAACATTCCTTGACACTTAGCTACCTGAGAACATCTCTTTAACTGGTAAATATACTGGTTTCATTTAATTAATTTAAATTAATTAACATTTTCTAATAGCATGATATATGACTGGATAAATCACGATCAGATTTCGATATTTAGAAATCTTAGTTAACTAAGTATATATTATTAAACTTTCTATTCTGCAGATAGAATGAATAATGATGTGTTTATGTGACATATCACATGTTAGCATATCGTGATATTTATCCAGGTGTATTGATTTGCTCTAATATAAGATAAAATATCTGTTTAGGCAAGTTAAAAATTCAGCTTGTAGAATTTGGTAGATTTCTCTTATTGGATGGCTCCAGGAAGTGACTAATGAACTGGTTTAAATGTTATTGTATTTAAAATTACATAAGAATAGATCTTAATTACTTAGGAGGTCTAGCCAGCACTGAAAGGGTTATTCTAACTGTCAGCTAAACTTTTACGACCTTACGCTGCACTCTGAGGAATTCTGTTCTCTGTGTGAAACTTTTTCTTTGTCTCTGTGAAAGACAGTCATAAATCTTGTCTTAGCCATTGGGAGATGTTTTTACATTGCCATTTGTATTGCATACTCATGTTATACTGAATATTCATTGATTATTGTCACGCATGTTACTTATTATTATTATTTTAAAATGTCACAATAAATTGTATCTATTTTTATAACAAATTGTGATTTTATTATATGGAATGCATTTCACTTACACGATAACGATCTTTGGAATCTGAGAATTGAAATAGTGGGCAATTCTCAACTGTTTACTATTATCATCCCATAAATATCCCCACAACTATCAATGAGATGGAGTGGTCTGGGTGCCTATACTGTCCCTTTGAAGGTTTACAAAACCCTCTCATAAAGGCAGTGGTAGCTTATTGAAAAATAATTTATTATGGGTATAAGGTGCTTGATGAGAACCATTTTGCTTTTACCACTTATATCTTTGTACTTGGAATTGGTCTTTCAGTCAATGCCAATAACACGTGCCACCATAACTGTTCTTCTGGTTCTCAGCCAATGACAGTGATGCATGCGACCATGATAGTCCACTTGTTTCTCAGCCAATGACAGTAACATGTGCCACTATGATAGTCCACTTGTTTCTCAGCCAATGACAGTAACAAGTGCCACCATGATAGTCCACTTGTTTCTCAGCCAATGACAGTAACGCGTGCCACCATGATAGTCCATTTGTTTCTTAGCCAATTACAGTAACGCGTGCCATGATGACAGTCCACTTGTTTCTCAGCCAATGACAGTAACATGTGCCTCCTTGACAGTCCACCTTAATCTCAGCCAGTGACAGTAACGTATGCCATCATGACAGTTCTCTTGTCTCAGTGTTGGGGGTTAAGAAATACACATGTATCATCTTAGCCTGAATTTGTAACAGGATTAATTTTACCTATACTTTAGGACATATATGAAAATTGCTTATTATAAAACTATACTAGTTATATAGTGGAATTGGTCTGAAGTATTTTTATTATTGTATTTTTATAAACATTCACCATTAATATGATAATGCATTTACATAAACAATATACATCAGTACAAAAAAAATATCTAAAATTCATAACTATAGTTCTATTTGGACTAGAGGCACAATTTGGCCAAGGGGATTCCTTGAGTCAGAGTAAAAAAAAAAAAAAACAATTGATCACAGATTTATTTATTTATTGTTTTCTTAAATGTGCAGAAAAAAATGAGACCAAGGTCAGATGGCGCTGAATATAAGGTTGCAGATGAGTGCTTGAGGGGTATGGAAAGTATTAAAAAGTAATTAGTTGTTCATTCATACTAGTATTGAAGTACTCAAAAGCAAATGAGACAATTTCTTCAGCCTTTATAGCCTGAGTGTTTGTCTGCAAGTATTACTTTGCATTCTTTCTCTATCTGTTCTGTGTTAACCCATTTATATATTTATCCTCATAGTTTGCAAGTTCATTCACCTCCGCAGGGCCTTCTTCATCTCTTGTCTCTGTTATATTCTGTATGTTAATATGCCCATTTTCTAATTGTTAAGCACTGCAGAATATGTTGGTGCTATATAAACGCTAATTATATATATATATATATATATATATATATATATATATATATATATATATATACACACACACACACACGCCTTTCAAAGAACATACAGTGCAACATTTTTGGGAAGGAATATGGGCTGTGTTGTGAAGGGAGGCTAGGGAGGGCATGTAAAAAATATTGGTGGAAAAATGAAATAAAGGTGTCCCTGTTGTGGGGTATATAGGCAGAATTGTGGTAGGATAGGGGCTTCACTGTGAGGGGACAGGGATAGTATTGTGGGGAATAGGGGATTTAGTGTAGTGGAATAGCAGCAGTATAGGGACTGGACTGAAAGGGAGGGAAGCATGACTGCTGCCCGGAGTAAGTGGTTGGAGTTAAGAATACACAATGTTTCATTGTAAAAAAGGTTGTTAGGGGAGGGCACTCACCAGTTGACAGGAAGAAGGATAGGAAACTCTTTCCCTCCGACCCGACTTGGGTAGAACATTGGCTTAAAAACAGAGTACAAAGAGTTGTCGTTAATGGTAAATTTTCAAGCTGGACAGAGGTGGCAAGTGGTGTCCCTCAGGGATCTGTTCTGGGACCCCTTCTATTTAACATTTTTATAAATGATCTTGAAGACAGCATTGAAAGTCATGTTTCAGTGTTTGCAGATGACACAAAACTTGTAAAATAATACAATGTGAGCAAGATATTACTTTGCTGCAGAGGGATTTAGATAGACTGGAGGACTGGGCACTCAAATGGCAGATGAAATTTAATGTTGAAAAATGCAAAGTTATGCACTTCGGCGTAAAGAATACACAAGCAACGTATACCCTTAATGGAAGCGAATTAGGGATAACAACACACGAAAAGGACTTGGGAATTGTTATAGACAACAAACTATGCAACAATGTGCAATGTCAATCAGCAGTGGCCAAGGCCAGTAGGGTATTGTCATGCATGAAAAAGGGAATTCATTCTCGGGACGAGAATATAATTTTGCCTCTTTATAAATCACTGGTAAGACCACACATTGAATATGCTGTGCAATTTTGGGCACCTGTTCTAAAGAAGGATATTATGGCACTAGAAAAAGTGCAGAGGCGGGCTACAAAATTAATAAAAGGAATGCAACATATCAGCTATGAAGAAAGAAGAAACAAGAAGAAACAAATTTAAACCTATTTAGTTTAGAAAAACGTCGCCTGAGAGGGGATATGATAACATTATACAAATATATTCGAGGCCAATACAAACCATTGTGTGGAAATCTATTCACAAACCGGACTTTACATAGGACACGAGGTCATGCGTTTAGACTAGAAGAAAGAAGATTTCGTCTAAGGCAAAGGAAAGGTTAATTTACTGTAAGAACAATCAGGATGTGGAATTCTCTGCCTGAAGAAGTGGTTTTATCAGAGTCCATACAGATGTTCAAACAGCTACTAGATGCATACTTGCAAAAACAGAATATTCAAGGATATAATCTTTTACTGTAGGGTAATAACTGCTTGATCCAAGGATAAATCTGACTGCCATTCTGGGGTCAAGAAGGAATTTTTTTCCTAGCTTGTTGCAAAATTGGAAGTGCTTCAAACAGTTTTTTTTTTTTTGCCTTATTTTGGATCAACAGCAAAAAACATATGTGAGGAAGGCTGAACTTGATGGACGCAAGTCTCTTTTCAGCTATGTAACTATGTAACTATGTAACACTGTTTGTTTTGGTGTTTGCGGATGTTAATTTTCTTGGTGGTCTGCGTTCATGTAGGAGATCGGGGCAGCATTGTGGGGAATAGAGGCTTTAATGTGGAGGGATATGGGCAGTATTGTTGGTGAATATGGGCTTTACCGTTTGGTGAAAGAGCAGTATTTTGGGGGATAAAGGATTTAGGAGGAGGATAGAGGCAGTATTGTGGGAGCACACATTCAAAAATACATATATAACCACAAGCAAAGTCTCACATTCACACACACATACTCTTTCAAAACAAGCTGTTTCGCTCTGAGGGAGCTCTGATCCATATGTGCATTGCCTGCCCACCTCTCTTGCGCACCATGTAGTGGTACCTGGGCCAAAGTGATACCACATTCTGGCTCCTGTCACCTCTGCAAAGCGTGTGTGGGAGCTGTGCTGGCAATGCACATATGGGTCGGAGCTACCTTGCCGGACGTAATCCCCTTCCCATAAATGTAAAGCAGCAGGGAGCTGACACTCAGCGCCGGGCAGCATATTTGTAGTGGCTGCTCGTGCCAAGGGGAGCCACACATTGCTGCACTAGAGGGAGGGTGAGGAGCCACTCACCTAGCACAGTACAATGGCACCGCTGGACCAGGACAAGAGCAGCTCCCCGAGAAAGCTCCCGGTATCCCAGTGGGCAAGTCCAGAACTGGGCCTATGCCTTGTGAGATGCAGTTAGCATGAAATGAGCTAATTACCTGGTCTTATCTGGATCCAGTCTCCAGATTTCCTATGTCAATCACCTATTTCCTATGTCTATGCTGTACTTTTCACTTCTATGACGCCTTCACATCTTGCCTGGCTACTCTTTCACCGTTTTCCTGTCGATTAGTCTTCTCCAGGTGGTTTAAATAAAGTTTGCCTCTCCTTGTACCTTTGGATGGTGAGATGAAACACTTAATCATGCTTTTAATGTAAATGGATATTATTTATATATATATATATATATATATATATATATATATATATATATATTATTTAGGAAGAATAAAAATACAGAAAAGAGGAGTGGGATATTTAAATGTCAAACCCGAATTGAAGCCAAGTTTGAAATAAATGGTATGTGATGATACAGGTGAGGATGTGGAATTCTTATGGGTAGAAATCTGCATAGGAGGAAACAGGTAGCATTAATTAACAGTAGGCATATGTTGCAAACTCCCAAACAGAACACTGGCTTAAAGACAGAGTTGAGAGAGTATATGTACATGGAAAACTTTCAAATTGAACCTAAGTAGCAAGTGGGTATACCTCTGGGTTCTTTCCTGAATCCTCTTGTCTTTAATATGTTTATAAATGGTATTGACGTAGGCATTGAAAATCATGCGGCGGTGTGCAGATGACACAAACCTAGGTAAAATAATGCAGTCTGAGCTTAATAAAACTTCTCTACAGAGGGATTTGGATAAATTGGGGGACTGGGAAGACAAGTGACAGACAAGATTCAATACAGATTAAACTATTGTCTTCTTTAGAAAAAGGTGTCTCAGAGAGGATATGATTGCAAAATACACCCTGTTCCAAATTATTATGCAAATTCTATTTAAGTGTCACAAAGATTAAATATTTTGTTTTTCAGTTTAACTCATGGATGGCATTGTCTCAGGGCTCTTTTGATCACTGAAAACAATCTCGGACACCTGTGATAATTAGATTGCCAGGTGAGCCCAATTTAAGGAAAAACTACTAAAGGAGGGTGTTCCACATTATTAAGCAGAGAAAAAGGATCTCTTTGCTGCCGAAAAGAGTGAAATAGTTCAATGCCTTGGACGGGGTATGAAAACGTAAGCGTGATCATTGCACTATTAAGAGATTTGTGGCTGATTCAGAGCACAGAGGGGTTCGTGCAGATAAAGGCACATTGAGGAAGATTTCTGCCAGATCCATGCATCAGATCAATAGAGCAGCTGCTAAAATACCATTACATAGCAGCAAACAGATATTTGAAGCTGCTGGTGCCTCTGGAGTCCCACGGACATCAAGGTGTCCTCCAGAGTTTTGCAACTGTGCATAAACCTTCTATTCAGCCACCACTAACCAATGCTCACAAGCAGAAACGGCTGCATTGGGCAGAGAAATACATGAAGACTAAGTTTCAAACAGTCCTGTTCACTGATGAGTGCCGTGCAACCTTGGATGATCCAGATGGATGGAGTAGTGGATGGTTGGTGGACAGCCACCCTATTCCAACAAGGCTGCAACGTCAGAAAAGCGGTGGTGGAGTCATGTTTTGGGCCGGAATCATGGGAAGAGAGCTGGTCGGCCCCTTTATGGTCACCGAAGGTGTACAGATGACCTCTGCAAACTATGTGGAGTTTCTGACTGACCACTTTCTTCCCTGGTACAGAGGGAAGAACTATGCTTTCCGTAATAAAATCTTCTTCATGCATGACAATGCACCATCTCATGCTGCAAAGAATACCTCTGCATCAATGGCTGCTGTGGGGATAAAAGGAGAGAAAGTCATGGTGTGGCCTCTATCCTCCCCTGACCTCAATCCTATTGAGAACCTTTGGAGCATCCGCAAGTAAAAGATCTATAAGAGTGGGAGGCAGTTTACATCCAAACAGCAGCTCTGGGAGGCTATTCTGACATCTTGCAAACAAATTCAAGCAGAAACTGTCCAAAACTGTCCAGAAACTGTCCAAAAACTCACAAGTTCAATGGATGCAGGACTTGTGAAGCTGCTATCAAATAAGGGGTCCTATGTTAAAATGTAACATGACCTGTTAAAATGTTTAAAAAGTTAAAATGTTGTTATAAGTTTGATTGAAATAGCTTTTGATTTCAGTAAATATGCTGCAAACACAACACATGACAATTTTCGGTTCTTTACAACTTATAAAGTGTTTTGAAACTTACTGTGCTAATAATTTGTGTAATAATTTGGAACAGTGCATTGTAAGTTTTTTATGTTTTAAAAAAATACTGTTATCATTAGGAGGTTTGTTCAATACAATTTGAATTGTACTCTTAATAGTTGATAACATGAGAATTATGCTGACTGTTATTTACATCAATTATTTAGGTAAATGATAAAAATATCATTTGCATGATAATTTGGAACAGGGTGTACTAATATATAGAGGGTCAGTAGAAATTGCTATATAGTAACCAGTTTATTATAAGGAATATGCAACAGAAAAGAGGATATCCTTTGAGGATAAAAACATTTTTTTTTTCTGCTTACAGCAGAGAACAGATTTCTTTACAGAAGAACAATACAGATGTTGAATTCTGTACTCAAAGAGGTTGTCTTATCAGTTTCCATTTCTTGGTTGTCAAAAATATTTTTTTTCCTCTCCATTTTTTCTGATATAGGCCTCACTTTAAAATTGTGAAATAAGCTTTTCAAATAATTTAAAATGTTATGCAAACGTTTCAAATTAAAGGGACACTATAGTCACCAGAATAACTATAGCTTAATGCAGTTGTTCTGGTGTCTATAGCATGTCTCTGCAGGCTTTTTTATGTAAACACTGACGTTTCAGAAAAAGGCAGTGTTTACATTACTGCTTAATAACACCTCTAGTGGCAGTCACTCAGACAGCCACTAGAAGTGCTTCCCGTGTTAGTGCATACAGCATCTTCACTCTCTGCATCATGGAGACATTGAAAATTCCCGGTTGAGATGCATTGATTGCTGATTGGAACAACATTGCGTTTGGCCACGCATACGCAAAAGCCTCCCAATGCTTTCCTGTGGGAAAGTTAGATGACCTCAGCAACATAGGCAGAGCGATGCAGGGCCAGTTACAGTGAGACCGGCATGGTATAGTAGAAGAGGTGAGTAAAATTATAATTTTACTGCAAACAGAGTGGGTTGGGGATCTTAATAATTTTACCACTATAGTGTCAGCATTACATGTTTGTGTTCCTGACACTATAGTGTTCCTCTAATATTAGGAAAATATTAGAATTTTTTAATATTTTCATATTTTTTGTTTAAGTTTATCGAAAAATATTAAACCATTTAAAAAGCTTATCCACAAATATTAAATCGAGAGCATAATGCTTAGAAATAGGTATTATTTTCTGCCTTTTTTTGCATGAACAGCATTAAAAAAGTGCTTTAAAGGTTGAACACGATAGATCCACCTAGATTATTATGTAGATTTTGCCTAGATTTAATATTTTCGGCTAAACTTTTAAAATGATTTCATATTTAAAAAAAAATTTAATAAAAAAAAGTTAACATTTAAACATTTTGATCTCTCTCTCTCTCTCTCTCTCAATATATATATATATATATATATATATATATATATATATATACACACACACACATGCATATAATTTTAATGTGTTTTTTTATATTTTAGCATCTTTAAAAAACATTTTTTTTTAATTTAACTAAAAATGGTAAAAAAAATTTGAAAGGCTTATCCAAAAATATTACATCAAGGCCTGTGTAAGAAAGCATCTTTCAGTGCTACTAATCCACTACAAAAAAACATTAACCCCTTAGGTTGAGGTGAAGTCTGAAATCGGCAACTACTGCCAACCTGCTCAAATGTAGCCCTGTATCTTTTGAGCCTCTTGGGCTCCCATGCAGTGGGGAAGATGTTGACCTTTACAGTTTCTTTGCATGATGCAGAGTGACTGAATGGGGTTGCAAACAAAGAAATTTTACCATCACTGGAGTGGAAAGGGATTGTACATTGGGGGTTTAATATATATATATTTTTTTGCATTGTTTTGTAATCTAGATGCATGGTTGATTATAAAGGGTTAACACCATGAGAGCTCCAAATCAGTGATTTTTTATTCATCACATCACTACGAAGCTCAAAAGGTTAATACAGAGCTGCAAATTGTGCATCTGCAATGATTTTTAAGCGCTTGTGTATTTTGGAATATTAGCAATAAATCTACTTCCTAAAAGATTGTGAGGTCCATTTATTATGGATAGAGTGTAATTAGTCAAGTTGCACCTGAATGTCTCCTATAGCAACACATTGGTTAACAAACAGACTATTAACATAATCTAGTGGCCTCTAATTATGTGGGACTATAATGAATGGACCCCAGGGGGGTTACAATGACATTATGTGTCAATCCACAAAACACAAAAATAACATTCCTTAGGGAGGAGCTTGGGGAACGCAAACTGTTTAATTGTCACATGAGTCGTTTATTGAATGTTAATTAACTGGAAGTACATTTGTCAGTAATGCTTAAACTAAATACTCTTACTATGTCATAATAGTAATTTTTAGACATTACAATTAAGTGGATTTCAATAACCACCTTAGTTTTATGAAGTTAATTAGAACAGAGTAATTTAATTAGTATGAGGGATAATGCTTAGACTATGGGTTTTAAACTGGAAATCTCATTAACCATTTCCCTTTTACGTTTTTTTTTTCAATTTAGATATCACTACATTCATTAACCCTATACTACATGACCACTAAACATTAAGAGGACACTATCGTTTGCAGAACCAGTACAGTTCAATGTTGTGGTTTTGGTGTCTACAACACATCCCTGCAGATTGTTCAATGCAAATACTGCCTTTTCAGAGAAAAATCAGTGTTTACATTGCTGGCTAGTAAAATATATAAATATGTGTGAGTGCACCAGGATAATATTAATAATGTATAACCCATAAAAACAGGAACAGTGGCAAAAAGTATCAACGCTGATGCAGAGATTATCCCAGACTTATGTTAGAAAAATAAAGAAGTCATTCAGACAGCCACTAGAGGTGTTTCCTGGTCCAGTGCTTTCCTATTGGATTGGCTGATTTGAGGATCTCCGCCATGGAAGCTAGGGCAGCGGCTGGGAGAATGACACGGCGGTGGAGAATAGGTAAGTAAGATACCTTTAATCACCAGAGAGAGGGGGGCTGGGGATTTAATCTAGCAATAGGTCCCACCCACCCACATGGCCCCCCTCCCGCTGGGCTCTAGGGGTAGGAAGGGGATAAAAGCCTTACCTTTCTCCAGCGCCGGGCTCCCTCGGCGCTGGGACTCTCCTCCCTCTTCCGCGTCAAGAGCCGCGCGCGCATTCAGTCAGTCCATAGGAAAGCATTCTCAATGCTTTTCTATGGACGCTGATGTCTTGTCACTGTAAAAGTCACAGTGAGAAGCACGGAAGGGCCTCTAGCGGCTGTCAATGAGACAGCCACGAGAGGCTGGATTAACCCCAATGTAAACATTCTCTGAAACTGCTATGTTTACAGCTGCAGGGTTAACCCTAGATGGACCTGGCACCCAGACCACTTCATTGAGCTGAAGTGGTCTGGGTGCCTATAGTGGTCCTTTAATACTAAACTAAAAATATAATGTAACATACAAGATACATAATAACAAAGTATGTATCATGTATGTATTAGGGAGAAAGTAAGCCTTTCAAGGGTTACAAACATTTACAATTCTATTGTTTTATTATGATGTCACTAGAATGCATATATGATATTCTAATTTGAAAAATATAAAATATACACATTGTTTAATAATAATAATAATAATAATAATAATAATACAATTTAGATGCTCATTTGAAAGCAGGATTAGAAGGTTTTTTTGTACTAGTGTCTATCTAGGTCAGATTTTTCACTAGAGAATATCGGCATTTGCTAGCCTAGTGCAGTTAAAAGACAGTGGCACCTAGTCATGAACAAAAGCCACAAAATTTAATTAGAACATAAAACGACATTTAGTTAATTGATATCATTATATGGAGCTTCATCAACATGAAAGCTATGGTTGATTTCCCTGCAGAAAGAAGCAATGTTTGCTTTTCCAGTCCAGCAAGCCATGCTTTGGGAAAGAAAGAAAAAAAAAAGGCAAAACTCATGTCTCCAAAAACATAGTATCGCATATTGCACCATAACCACTGCAATGACAAGTGGTGATTATGGTGTGAAGACGGACCATTTCATTTGAAAAGTTAAAAAAAAAATTAAGACACACTAACCACAGGATTCTTTTTCAGATGTATGTTGGGTCAGTAAAGTTGTAATTATCACACTGTTCATCAATGCTAGGGTTACGGTCTGCCATTTCTTTCTCCCCTCCCCCTAGTGCTCTATGAAGAATTAGTGCCAAGATCAAATGAATAGTTCAATATGTAATAGGCTTGCTGATAGCAGTATTTCATGGCATGGACATCATCTTCATTTGCTTCCTTTCCTGAATGAGACTGTGACCAGTTCTAACCTACTTATATGCTGGGAAGAGGTTTATACAATATAAATATAATGGGATAATCTGGTAAAGGATTATCATAGACTTCTTACTCATATCTTTTATCTTGGTAGAATTTGAAAGCTACTATAGAAACCTTCATAGGAAAGAACCAAATA
This sequence comes from Pelobates fuscus, assembly GCF_036172605.1. Classification (NCBI taxonomy): domain Eukaryota; kingdom Metazoa; phylum Chordata; class Amphibia; order Anura; family Pelobatidae; genus Pelobates; species Pelobates fuscus. Next base: position 83,100,139 of record NC_086323.1, on the reverse strand, counting down.
ATTAGGTACCACATATTGACTTTTTTACGAAGGCTAGTACCAAAACCTACACCTGAGGAGAGCGATACCTTTCAGCCAGTCTATGAGTGGGAAATAAGTTGGGCGATCTCCGTGCTTCCTAAGGCCAAGTCCGTGCTTCCACAGTATGCGAATAGACTTAGTTTTTGAAAATTATAATTAGAAAAAAATTGCTCCATTGCCAACTTCTGACCTGGAAAATAACATTTTAACATTAATAAGATTAATAAAAATAACAGTTTTCTTTAGTTAATTACTTGGAGAAAGAAAATGCTATATCTTAAATCATTTGTAAAAATCCAAAAGGGAAATTCAGTGCTTGTAAATACTGATATAATTCAGGGCAGCCAAAAAAAATAGATCTGGTGTCTCTTTAATCTGGTACAGTCGCAGTCAATAAAAAAAGGGTTGATGTGGCGCCTGGCTTATCCTTAAGGGATATATGTAAAAGAAGAGAAAAAGGGGAACTGATAGTGCAGTACATAGAGCTATCTGGTGAGGAATTAAATAAATAGAATGTGCACTCATACTTTTTTGAGCTTCAATCAAGCTTCAACTTTAGTACCTGGGCGGAATGATCCCTGCCTCGGGACAGTGCAACAACAGGCAGTCCTAATTGGTGGTAGAAATCCTTGTAGATGTATAGAATAAAAACATAATAAAATAATATGGTGTAGTATTTCACTCTTAAAGTGCAGAAAATAAGTAGGTATAAAGACATACACTCACATATTAAGGAGCTGCTTAGTTAACTCCTGAGGTATAGCGTGGGGAGGTAGAATCCCCACTCTGGGATGTTTTGGTAGTGCATCTCCTCTCTATGTATATAGGACACAAAATAAAACAGCAAATAGTGCACTGTCCCGTCCCCTTCGCCTCCATACAGCGTGGCCACATCCGCTGCATCGCTGCGGTCAGACTGTTAAAATAATAAAAACTTACATAAGGCAAGTCAGCTTACCATTCAGCACCCTTGTGGAGCGATCCCCTACCGGTGCGGCATTCTAATGAATGCTGGCCGCTGCGGTCCCATGAAATAATATAGCCCGCCTCCGTCCTCAACAAAGTTGGCGCCGATGTGCGTGTGACGTCACGCAAGAGACACGCACACATGTTTTGGGGTCAAAGGCTATGTGCAACCAATCATAGCCTTAGGAGGGTTATTTAAACTCGAAATAGCATTTGGTCAATGCCCTGTCGTGGTTTCCACTGGTTGGTTAACAGAGAGTGCGTTCCTATTCTTGTTCTTTTTGTTTCTTGACTTTGGCTTGTATTTTGACTTTCCCTTATTTCTGACATCCTTTACTTTTGACTTGTTTCCTCGTTGTGTCTCTTTCTGTGTCCCTGACCTCGGCAAGTATTTTGACCATTCTTTATTTACGTTAAGTCTGGCCATTCTAAGGCCGGTATACGTTTTCTTTGTTCATTGTGTATTACATAGTTCGGCGTGTTGGGTCATATAGTAATTGGGACATTACGACAGTGCCATGGACCCTCAGAATTATGTCAACACATGTTGGTTTTGCGAGAGGAGGCTGGAGGACAATGATCACCACATGGATCAATTTGCCCAGGCTTTCCGGCGCATCTTCAGCCTGAAGATCCACAGTCAGGTACTCCCCCTCCTATGCCTATTGTATATAAGGAGCCTTCTATCTCCCTATCACCAACTTCTCATTTTGGAGGTGATGCACAATAATGTACAAGAATTTCTTCCTCTTCTTGTCCTATTATCCTTGTTTTCCCTTGGCTTATGAAGCACAATCCTCATCTTGATTGGGTCACAGGGGAAATACTGGGATGGGATAAGGAATGTAGAGAAAAATGTATGCTACCCGTAACTAAGAGATTAGGTACTGTTAATCTGCCTACTGCTACTCCTCTTTCTACTGAGATTCCTGTACATTATATGGAGGTTAAATAAGTATTTAATAAGGTTCATACTGATACTTTACCGCCTCACAGATCTTATGATTACTCTAAAAATGTTACCTGGTACTATACCCCTTTACCTTATCACCTCAGGAGAGTAAAATCCTGGAGGACTACATAAAAGAGTCTTTACAGAAAGGCCACATATGTAGATCTTCTTCTCCTGCAGGAGCAGTTTCCTTCTTTGTATCAAAGAAAGAAGGAAATCTACATCCGTGTATTGATTATAGGGCATTAGACAAAATAACCATTAAAAATGCTTATCCCATTCCTCTGATCTCTGAATTGTTTGACAGACTCCAAGGTGCTAAAGTGTTTACCAAACTCGACCTTATGAGTGCTTATAAATTATTAAGAATTAAGGAGGGACATGAGTGGAAAACAGCATTTAACACAAGAAATGGACACTACGAGTATCTTGTTATGCCCTTCAGCTTATGCAATGCTCCAGCTGTATTTCAGGACTTCATTAATGAAGTTCTTAGAAAATATATCTATACTTTCGTATTAGTTTATCTCGATGATATACTCATTTATTCTCCCGATCTCCAGACCCATCATGGGCATGTGATACGTAGAAGGTCCAAGAAACGTTAAGGCTGATGCCCTATCGAAGCAATTTGATATAGAGGAGGAACAAGAGCAGGAAAGCTCTCCCACCATACCTCCTGAACGTATTATTGCTTATACAGTCCTTTCTCTATCTTCTCCTCTTCTTTGTGCTATAATGGCAGCCCAGGCTCAGGCACCTAGTGAAAAACCTCATGATAGGATGTTTATACCTTTATACCTAGGATGTTTATACTTCCCAGATAAAAAGGAGATACTACGAGTATTGCACGATAATGTGACAGCTGGTCATCCTGGTATAAATAAAATTCTGTCCGCTGTCACCTGGTCATTTTGGTGGCCATCTCTTAGAAAAGACACTAGAGAATATGTGGAAGCATGTACTATTTGTGCGGTCTCTAAGGTACCTCATAAACAGCAATGTGGGTTATTGCAACCGCTTCCTATTCCTAATATTCCATGGTCCCATTTAGCAATGGACTTTATTGTGGAACTCCCGATTTTGAAAGGCTAAAACACCATTCTAATGGTTGTGGACCATTTTTCTAAAATGGCACATTTCGTTCCGCTCAAGAAGTTACCTTGCTCCCAAGAACTAGTTACCGTATATACTCGAGTATAAGCCGAGTTTTTCAGCCCATTTTTTGGGCTGAAAAACCCCAACTCGGCTTATACTCGAGTCAAGGTCTGTATTATGGCAATTTGCATTGCCATAATACAGACTGGGGGAGAGGGGGGCTGGCAGAGCTGTAACTTACCTGTCCTGCAGCTCCTGTCAGCTCTCTCCTCCTCTGCGCCGTCCGTTCTGCTCTTCTGTCAGCTTACACTGTAAGTCTCGCGAGAGCCGCGGCTCTCGCGAGATTTACACTGGGAGCTGACCGAGGTGCTGACCGGACGGCGCAGAGGAGGAGAGAGCTGACAGGAGCTGCAGAACAGGTAAGTTACAGCTCTGCCAGCCCCCCTCTCCCCCCCCACTGAACTGCCACTGGACCACCAGGGAAGGAGAGCCCCCCTCCCTGCCATATATCAAGCAGGGAGGGGGGACGAAAAAAAAATAAAATAAGAAATAAATAAAAAAAAAATAATAAAAAAAAAGGGGGTATAAGGACCACTGTGGGAGGGGGGGGGGGGGTATAAGGACCACTATGGGAGGGAGGGGGTGGGATAAGGACCACTATGGGAGGGAGGGGGGGTATAAGGACCGCTATGGGAGGGAGGGGGGGGATAAGGACCACTATTGGAGGGAGGGGGTGGGATAAGGACCACTATGGGAGGGAGGGGGGGGATAAGGACCACTATGGGAGGGAGGGGGGGGATAAGGACCACTATGGGAGGGAGGGGGGTGGGATAAGGACCACTATCGGAGGCAGGGGGGGAGAAAAGGAACACTATGGGAGGGAGGGGGGGATAAGGACCACTATGGGAGGAAGGGAGGGGGGGGGATAAGGACCACTATGGGAGGGGGGGGATAAGGACCACTATGGGAGGGAGGGGGATAAGGACCACTATGGGAGGGAGGGGGGGGATAAGGACCACTATGGGAGGGAGGGGGGGGATAAGGACCACTAGGGGAGGGGGGGGGGATAAGGACCACTAGGGGAGGGGAGGGGGAAGTAAGGACCACTAGGGGAGGGGGAAGTAAGGACCACTAGGGGAGGGGTGAGTCAGGACCACTGGGGGAGGGGGGTGAAGGAACACGGGGGTGGGGAGGTAAGGACCACTGAGGGAGGAGGAGGGGAGGTCAGGACATATGGGGGGGGGCAAATATCCTTGCACCGGCCCTGCACACACTGCATTCATACACACACACTGCATTCATACACACACACACTGCATTCATACACACACACGCTGCATTCATACATACACATGCTGCACTCATACACACGCTGCACTCATACACACACACGCTGCACTCATACGCACACTGTAAATAAATATTCAATTAATATATTTTTTTTAGGATCTAATTTTATTTAGAAATTTACCAGTAGCTGCTGCATTTCCCACCCTAGTCTTATACTCGAGTCAATAAGTTTTCCCAGTTTTTTGGGGAAAAATTAGGGGCCTCGGCTTATATTCGGGTCGGCTTATACTCGAGTATATACGGTAATATATTCATATGCGAAATATTCAGGTTGCATGGTATTCCGCAGAATATTGTTTTTGACAGGGGCTCTAAGTTGGTGTCACGGTTTTGGAGAGCATTCAATAAACAGTTGGGTATTGAATTATCATTTTAATCTTCTTATCATCCTCAAACCAATGGTGCAGCTGAAACAAATCTTTGGGGTAGTATTTACGGTGCTTTATAAATAGCACACAGGAGAACTGGTCAGATCTACTGCCATGTGCTGAATTCGCTAGGAATAATGCTACCCATGATTGCACTGGTCTTAGTCTGTTCTTTGTCAACAATGCTCGTCATCCCAATTCCTTTGTTGATTTTCCACAATTCCCTAGCTGGTGAATTATGAGTTATGGTTATAAATGACAATTCATTTTTTTTATATTGTAGTTTTAAGATCTTTATATTACAGTAAATATGCCTCTCCACTAAACACAATTTTACCAGAATTCCTTGCTCACAAATCTGCTGGTGCAAGTAATCATGGGTCAATTGGAAATTGCATCTGGTGGCAGACTGTATGGGGTAATTACATAGTTACATAGCTGAAAAGAGACTTGCATCCATCAAATTCAGCCTTCTTCACATATGCGTTTGCTGTTGCAAAAAAACCCAGTCTGAAGTGCTTCCAATTTTGCAACAAACTAGGGAAAAATTCATTCTTGACCCCAAAATAGCAGTCAGATATCTCCTTGGATCAAGCAGCTATTATCCCACTAATTAGAAATTATATCCCTGTATGTTATGATTTTGGAAGTATTTCCTGTTTAGCTGTTTAAACATCTGTATGGACTCTGATAAAACCACCTCTTCAGGCAGAGAATTCCATATCATTATAGTTCTTACTGTAAAAAAAAATATTTTTTTTGCCTTAGATTATATCTCCTTTCTTCCAGCCTAAATGCGTGACCTTGTGTTCTATGTATAGCCCTGTTTATGAATAGATTTCCAGACAATGGTTTGTACTGGCCCCAAATATATTTGTATAATGTTATCATATCCCTTCTGAGATGCCGTTTTTCCAAACTAAAGAGATTAGATTTTTTAACCTTTTTTCGTAACTAAAATTCCTTTAATCAATTTTGTAGCTCGTCTCTGCACTTTTTCTAGTGCCATGATATCCTTCTTTAGAACAGGTGCCGAAAATTGCACAGCATATTCAAGGTGTGGTCTTACCAGCGATTTATAAAGAGACAAAATAATATTTTCATCCCGAGAATTTATGCCCCTATTTATACATGACAAAACCTTATTGGCCTTAGCAACTGCAGATTGACATTGCATATTGCCAAAATCCTTCAAGTGTGTGGTTATCCCTCATTCACTACCATTTAGGGTGTAAGTTTCTTGTGCATTCTTGACCGCTCTACATTAAATTTAATCTACCATTTGAGTGCCCAGTCCCCCAATCTATCTAAATCCCTCTGCAGCAAAGCAATATCCTGCTCACATTTTATTACTTTGCAAAGTTTTGTGTCATCTGTAAACACTAACACATGTCTTTCAATGCTTATTGCAAGATTATTTATAAATATGTACAATAGAAGCGGTCCCAAAACAGAACCCTGTGGGACACCCCTTTCCACTTTTGTCCAGCTTGAAAATTTACCATTAAAGGGAATCTCCAGTGCCAGGAAAACAATCCGTTTTCCTGGCACTGCAGGTTCCCTCTCCCTCCCACCCCCCAATCCCCAGTTACTGAAGGGGTGAAAACCCCTTCAGACACTTACCTGAGGCAGCGACGATGTCCCTCGTCGCTGCTTCCTCCTCTGCGCCGCTCCTCCTACTGACTTTGTCGGCCGGTGGGCGAGACTGATGCCGCCCACCGGCCGAGGAGCCCTAATGCGCATGCGCATTAGCGCTCGGCATAGGAAAGCATTGAAAAAGATTTTCAATGCTTTCCTATGGGGAAATGAGCGACGCTGGAGGTCCTCACACAGCGTGAGGACGTCCAGCGATGCTCTAGCACAGACAATCTGTGCTATAATCCAGGAAGTTCCCTCTAGTGGCTGTCTAGTAGAAAAACTATAGAAAACTGCAATAATTACACTTGCAGGGTTAGGAGTAGTGGGAGTTGGCACCCAGACCACTCCAATGGGCAGAAGTGGTCTGGGTGCCTGGAGTGTCCCTTTAATGACAACTCGTTGTACTCTATCCTTAAGCCAATGTTCTACCCAAGAAGAAGAATATTCATCTAGACCATTTATTTTATTTTGAAGACTAACCTATTGTGAGGAACCGTAATAAATGCCTTGGCAAAATCCAAGTAGATCACATCCACTGCAACACGTGATCTATACTTCTACTTACTTCTTAGTAGAATGCAATTAGGTTAGTTTGACATGACCTATGTTTCATAAAACCATGCTGATTATTGCGAATAACACAGTTCTTCCCAATGAATTCCCGAATATTATCCCTTAATAGCCCTTCAAATATTTTCTCAGTCACAGAAGTTAAGCTCACAGGTCTATAATTTCCAGGCAAGGATTTTGAACCCTTTTTAAATATTGGAACAGCATCTGCCTTCCTCCAGTCCTCTGGTACATTACCTGAAACAAAAGAATCTTGAAAAATGAAATCAGAATGTATCTCTATTGAAATGTACCTGTTTACAATTTACCGCAAAAAAACTTGCCGCGCATACGGATTAGGTCCCATCTCGCAATGATGTCAAAGGAGGCAGAGCCAGCGCCAAGGGGCCTCTGCACTGGAAGAAGGTAAGTGGAAAAAAATATTTTTTTTTAACCCTTACATAGCCATGGCAGGGATAGTGAAGGCATGGGTGCAGAGGGACACTATAGTGTTAGGAATGCAGTTTTGTATTCCTATCATAACTTGGATTTTTTGTTGTTGTTTTATATTTAAATAGCTCTTTTGAGAGACTCCTGATAGCTGTTGGTCAGGTATCACGATGTAGTCATAAACTTCTTATGCCAGACGTTGCATCAAAGTGCCCCATTGTCAGATCCTAACCTAATAAATTGCTATTACAAGAGATTAATCCAGCTTTAAATAAAGAGTAGGTCCTAAGAAGACCATAAATTCCAGGAGTGTCCAACTAAGTATTTAATGTAGAATTAATCTCTTGTAATAGCAATTTATTAGGTGGAGACTTGACAATGGGATACTTTGATGTAATGACAGCCTTAAGCACTTTATGACCATACATCACCATTCTTACCCAGGACAGGTGCTTAAATGAAGCTTGCACTGTTGTGCCAAATGATGTAATTTGCAAAGTCATATCCTTACGTGTGCTCAGTGTATTATTGAGCAACAATTCCAACAGATTGACTTCTCTCTGTATTAAGTTTTCCAATACAAGAAGTTTGAATATATACTTTAATTTAAGGGCTTTTGATTAAAGCATTTCTAACAAAATGCAGTTGCGCATTCATAAGCAAATCCTTTTTCAGCTAAACTATTTACAGGGCAGTAGATTTTGTTTTTAAAATGTAAAATAATGATATAAATTTATTTACGTTAAAAGTATTGTTTTATAGGACGTGTGCTGATCCAATGCGCAAATATATCTTTAAGATCAGAGAAAGTTTCCATAGATCAGGATTGAAGGTAGGAATTCTACCCATGTGTTTCCCATGCCCCTAGTGTATGTGTGTAGCACTACACGTGTATAATATAAATATCTCCCCAAACTGCACTGCCAACTGTGGCAGAGCAGACCCATCTGCACTACACAATCCGGTCTCTTTCCATTCTTGTGCCAGTACCAGGTGGATGTGATGATATACCACTTACTCCTAGCACTCAAGGAAGCCACACAGGACTAAACAGGGAGGCTGGTCTGGTTCCCAATAGGAAAGCCACTCTCCTGCTGCAAAAAGTAGGCAGAGAAGTGTGTGGCTACAAACGATATCCATTTTAATATTTGGCATTGGGTATCTTGAGAAAAACCTTGTTGTGCCCAAGATGCCAGGTTGCTTTCCTCAAGTTGAACTACATAAGGGTAGAACTCTGTAAAGTAGAGATGCCATCAAATGATAAACCTGAACAAAGTTATTTGAACATCAAAAGTGGTAATTCTCAGCTTTTGCAGAATTATTCATTTATGGTCCAATGAAACCTCCCCCCCCCCCCCCCTCACACCCCGCCACACAACATCCAACAGTTTTGCACATTTTTCCCATACCCTAATTAATTCTAGAATTACAATGTGAGATTCTGCCTTTACTCTTTTGGGTATTTATTTTCTGCTTTTTCATGCAGTTCAGTTCTGATCTACAAACTAATGTGGTTCTGGTGCCACCTGAGATTTAACATTTGTCTTGTTGAAGAATAGATGGACTGTTTATGAGGACAGAGCAGCTGGGAGTTGTGTGATATTTAGAATGGTATTAGATGGGGCGTGTTGGAAGCAGATAATGCCCAGCACTGATTTCTTGCCATTGGTTTCACAGAGAATGGCCGATACAGTTAATTTCTTGCAGCAGCTGCGGCTGGGCCCTGCGATACCGTTGTGTTATTTAGAACCGAAAGGTCAGGAACGAGATTGAATAATAATTGACACAAATTCTGTAGGGATTGAGCAATGCAGTGCCTGGAGATCTAGCATTCTCCTTTAATTCTCTTCTATACGCTGGACTTATTTTCCATATTTCACATAAGCCATAATTTACCCCTGTACATATTAAAAAATGGTCAAACAATGGACATTTTCACAGTGCAAACAGTAAACCTGGCTTCGGTGAAATCAAATTTAGATTTAAAAAAAAAAAAAAAAAAAAATATATATATATATATATTGCTGGATTTACAAAATGACAGGAAAAATAATCTGAACCTTTGAATTCATTAGAGATTTACATAGTTTTGCTTAGATTGATTATATGACGTGTCGCATATAAATTTTGTTGGGTCATTATACATATAATATTTCAAAATAAAAATATTTATGCACAGAGTTTGTCGACGTGTTCTGAGAATCATGGGATTATTTAATAATTTTTCATGTGCCAGTATTTTAGAACACCAAGCTTTCCAGAGGTTCTCAATTCTTCAAGTTTTAAGTCCTCTGACCAACTTTAGAATTTGAGTAAATCCTCACCATTAATGCAGGGATTAAAACAACTCATATAATGCTCAAATAATCTGACATTACACTCTCTGCAAATTAAACATGTGCATTTCAATTCGGGTGGCATTTCTGTATTTAGTGTTGAGAAAGTAAGAACAAATGCTGTAAGCACTATTGGGTAAATCAGGGTGTGCTGGTGATGGCCCATCTTTAATGGAAGAGATGTTTTGAGTGCTACCAGAGGTGCTGCTTGGTGCCAGAAACACGTAGGGCTTCATTCCAAAGTAAATGTCAATCACCCATGGACCAAAAGAGAGGTGGGGCTATCATGTCATGACAGATATCCATCTTTCTATGTTATGTTCCCCTGTCTCTACCCATTAACAGTATGTTATTCCCAACATATACCTGTATGGCACCATCCTCTCCCACTTAGTAGCCTTGCAGAACACTATATGAATGATCTTTCTTTTAGTATCAGGTGATCTGTTGCAAATAAAGTTTAAAAATATCCTTTAGTGCTCTCTACTCCCTGTAGAGATCCGGGGCTGAAGAGTGCCACATCTGGTGCTTCAGCCCTCAAAGCAACATCTATGGGCACAATTGGCATTTCAATACATTTGCGGCATCATGAATGTACAAAAAAAAAAAACACTAGAATACGCTATTGTGTCTGCAGTCTTTGTTCTTTATTTTATTTATTTCGTACACAAAAGAAACAATGTGTCTGGACTAATAATGGCACCATAGGTGGAATGTTTAGTAAATTTTAGGGACTGCAGTCACCTACTCTATTTTTATAAATGTTTGTGTCTAATAGTAGCCAGAATGCTTAAGACTTAAAAAAGATCATTAACATTATCATTTTAAAATAATGTAGTTCTATATCAATATGGTTCTGTGAGACAAGGCAATACATTGGTTATTTGCATCGGTATACCTAGACTAACACAACTTCTCTCCAAACTATATAAATATATTGATAGGTGCACACATTTCACAATTCAAAAGGCTTTTGGCCATATACAGTGGCCATAAAATGGTTAGCCTACCACAGCAGGCCTGACCTAATTTATTGGTCTCTATTTATATAAAGACAGGATATAAATAGTGGAGCGTGTCAGCTGTACAAATGTTCCAGTGTAAATGCTCCACATTGTATTTTTCTATGGAAGTACTACAGTAAAATTAGTTTTTCTAACAACCGGTATTTTAACTTGAGTGCAGCTGTGTTTAATCAGCAGGACATGTATCTGATACAGAGACACAAAGCGACAAGCACACAATGGAAGGGACTGCAGAAGGCTGCACGAGGCAGAAATTCCCAGCAATGCCGGAAGGTTAATATACCAGCTCACAGATAGCAAACTGAGGTTCATACGAGCACACTGTCAGCGACAGACAAGACATTGATACATCATCCTGGGCATGGGTTGTTTTATCTTTTGATCCATCTGATATCTACAGCTATTTATGAGGTCCCAATATAGGCTAGTGCTTGGTATAAGTCCTTTGTAGAATACCCTGTGTGTGCTCAATAAGGCAGAGACTGACAACTTCAGACCTGCAAGAGATCTGGCTCATAACAATATGAGCTGTAATTAGGGAAGAAAATATACACGCAGCTGCCTAATCTCGCTATACTAGTACCCTAATACGTAGCAGATAGATATCCCTGATTTATACCTGGATATAACTTTATAAAGGTCCTCTAGAAAACGGTTATAAAATTCAGGTCCTCAAGGACTGATGACAGGTCAGGTTTTAAGACCATTTAAAGTCAAGCACAATAATGTCAGTGAAAATAAATTATCCTGTGATAAACACTGCACTGTGTTTTAGCACCGATTTCTTTCAAATCTAGGCTGTCACCAGCCCCAGGACAGGGGTGGTATAGCCTTGATCTAAAATAACCCTTTAATAATTTCCTCGGTGCCTCTCACATAACTCGCCTATAACTTTTATAACTCCATTTAAAGGCTCCTTATAACGTTCTCTGCTGTTCCATTTAATCCAGATGTTTAAAGGTTTTTTTGGTTTTTTTTTTAAATAAAGGACCCTTGCAGTCTGAAGTACCTGTCAATTTAATGCTAGATGAGAAATTACATTTCTCTTTAAGAAGGGCATTCAGTATATACCATGGTTACGGTATTGAATATTCATATATATTATGTTTCAAAAGCGTACATGTTAATGTAGTGGTTATGGTGCCATTTGGGTGTACGCTCTGTTTCCTGGTTCACGATGAAAAGCATCTTCCCTTGCTTTCTGGAACTTCTAATGTGGAAGCTCCAACTCCTGCATTAGCAATATCAGTTTCATCCATATTTTAATACTATTATTTTGGCTTTGTGTCTGGTGAATGGGGTATTGGAAGTTAGGTTTATTTGACCTCTTTAGTAGAGATATACTGGATACCGCACTCACCAAATAACCTAGGTGCTCTAAAGCCAGGGCTGGCCAGGCCTCCCTTCCAAGGTATGCAGAATAAATAACGGTTCAGGCACTCCGGAATAACAAAAATAGCAGCTTTATTGGGGCAAAAACAGCAACGTTTCGACCCTACCGGGTCTTTATCAAACTTGATAAGGACCCAGTAGGGTCGAAACGTTGCTATTTTTGCCCCAATAAAGCTGCTATTTTTCTCAGGAGTGCCTGAACCGTTATTTATCCTGCATATTTGATCTCTTTCAACTTTTTTTTTTTTTTAAAACCTTCCCTACATCATTAACTTAGTATCTAGTATCGGGTTGTTGCTAAGACTTAAACGTATATTTTTCTGCATTATTATCTTTTGATTTTAATACCCATATCATTCCCTATAATATTGATGTAGGTTAATTATCATTATAAACAGACTCAGTTTTTTGTTTGATTTTTTTTTATTAATATTACAATTACTGCTTTTATGGGGGGGGGGGGGAGATGTATCATAATAAAGTTAAGTTTTAAACTTTTTCTCTAGGACTTTGTGTATGGGAAAGTTTTCATTATTGAGTGTTGTAGTCCAAGTAAAATAGGGGTTATCACCCTTCCTTTTCCTACATGATAGAACAAGCTATTTTTATTATTTGTTTTGGAGTCTTGGAAATACTCAAAAATGTTTTGATCCAGAATTTGAAGATAGCAACCTAATGCAGTGTTTATGGTGCCTGCTCCTTTAAGAAGGACTGTTATGGCTCTGCTTTGTTTCAGGCAGAAAAAGTGAGATATCCTCTTATTGATGATATTATATTAAGATCAAATAGAGAAAGGACACAGTAAGTATTCAACAAGGCATTGTACATAGTATAGTTTAAAGTGACACTAGAGGCACCCAAGTAAGCAAGAAACGGGCAACATTTCAAGATGCAAGTGGAAATTATGTTTTATTCGACGGTAAGTAACCTGAGTAGAACATTGCAATGTTTTGGCTACTTAGAGCCTTAATCCTGCATTGAAGCAATGGAGGGCCTAATGCGCATGCGTCACTCGCCGCACATGAGCATTAGCTCCCCTCCCATTGAATGACGTTGGAGCGATGATCTAGCACCAGGGAAGATCAGCGATGGAATCGTAAGTGTCAAAAGTTTTTTTAAAACCCTTTTTGTGCTGGAGGAGGAAGGGCAGAGCAAACTATATCGTAAGAAATATAACTTTGTATTCCTTACACTATAGAATCCCTTTAAGAATATTTGCTAGGGCCACAACCTCCCACCAACTTTGATTGGCTGGCCAAGATATCTTCATGAACAATTACATTGTGGCAGTTATGCTGGTTTTTAGCCCTCAATAAGATGCCATCATGCTATAAAACAGACACTGCCTTACAGATTTTATTTATCCTCACGTATTTATGATGACTTTTGGGATCACTGTCCTTCTTTGTGCGTTATCTCAGCAAGATTCATTTTATGTTCCTGTGCTCTCACTCCCTATAGTTCTGATTCAGTTTCACCCCATTCCTCCCAGTTATGTAGAGTCATGAGATTTAGGCACAAAAGTCTTTGTAGTCGAGTAGGATATCGAAACATTTCTGTTCTGAAAAACACCTAGAATGGCTATTCCTTTGGCTTTACTTTCTAAATATACCTATTGCAGTTACATATGGGATATAAACGAAACTATAGGGGGGGGAATTTATTTATTTTAATTGATTTTCCAGATAATGCATTAAGAAAAACTATGCAAATAACTTACATTAAAATTAAGTACCCTTTTTAGTGTAATATATTTAAAGATCCCTGTAAATACATTTCTATACCACCACTTCTCTTGTCCTCGTGCTGTTAACTTACTTTACTCTTACAGGACTTCTCGACGAGGCGCCATTCTTATGGAACATCCTGTCTCCCTCCATCAGACTCTTCCCTAGTCTCCAATCCTTTAAGAATTCCCATAAGACTCACATCTTCAGAATATCTTAAAGACTCCTATTATTCTTCCAACCTAATTAGTGGGTCCATTCTCCACTCAACTTTTAGTTTTGCTACTTTTCCATCCTGGCACTTGGTTCCTATCCCCCATGGTACCCTTCCTATAGTATGCTTTTATACTCCACCTCCTCAACATTATGAGCTTCTTGGAGCAGGGTCCTCGTCAACCTATTCTTTTTGTCTAAATAGTTTATCGCATGTGTGAAGGGATAGAATAAGTGCGTGTGTCATTATTTGCTCCATCGTTCTTCCCTGAATTCAGCCGGCAACGGAGACCAGAGAACGCCTAAGTGGGATCGAGTCACTTAGGATAGAAGTTGCCTTTCAATGTGTTGTTGAAGTTCCCTTAATAAAATTGTAAAGCGCTGCAGAATAAGTTGCTGCTGTATAAGTGCAAAACATAATAATAATGGTTCTATAAAGAGTATGTACAATTTTGTTGTCACCATATAAAGTGCATTATTTTTTTAACTGTCATTTCCATTATTGAGGCAAAAATAAAAAGAACTTAAATAAGAAAAATAAACATGGCAAACTGGTGTAAATGTATATAAAAAGGAAGGAAATGAGCAATGAAATCCACTTAGTGGTGGCAGAAGTAATGTTAAAAAATATACTTAACTTGGATCCATTAAGATAAAAAAAATCCCATGGGCACATATCGCCGGAAAACAGCCATCATTGGATTCAGACAAAGCACACCAACAGTGAACATTAGTCCTGTCATAGTAACTTCATCAAAAATACTGACTGTGCAAGGCAAGCTTTTGAGTACCGCTCATCGTCACTCTCTTCAGCAAAGTTGAAGAGTGTAAGAGGCAATGTACACACTAACTAGGGGAATACTTCAAACTAAAAGGGCCAACTCCTAAACAATCCAACTGGAACAAAAACAAAGGTCCAGGACATAGTACAGGGTACATTTGAGTACAGGGGAAAAGACAACATTTTGGCACTATCCTTGACAAAAGCACAGGATAGTGCCGAAAATGTGTCTTTTGTCCTGAACTCCAAAGAAAAGACTGCCTGTTGTTAAGAAACCATTGGGTGTGCCCAGGCGTATGGTTTTTGTTCTCTTCAGCAAAGTGCCACTCAGGATTCAGAAATATCACAATTCCTGAGTCACATTGCTGCCAATCACTATGTGCACAGTGATGTGATAGTTGGGAGACCAGAGATAATAGCCAATTAATTACACAGAACTAAATGAAAAGTATTCCACCACTACCATCCATCAAGGTTTCTCTTTCAGTACTGGGACAATCAATTGGAATAGTACTCTTCCCACTGATACTATTGAGGAAACCAGACCTTCTCCCTGTATGCCACTTATACATGCCAGTATATTTTCCGTGTCTGTTTGAGTTCTGGATAATATGCCACCAAGGCAGCTTAGGCACATATAATTATATTAATGTATGGCTCTGCTAGAAGTGGTCGCCATTATGAGTCCTGCTTAAAAGCTCTATGCTATGCACTTGTCTTGTTACTGTTTGAATACATCTTAAACAATACAGGTAATAGATAAAAGAAGTGCTTTTCATGCTATCACATTGGTGTAAGAATGCAAAAGAGGAACACTCATAAATGTAATGTACCCAGGGCCAGATTAAGAGCCCGGTGGGCCTGGTGCTGACAATTATGATGGGGCCTAATTACAGAATCTTATCGACCAAAAACACTAAAACAGTCATACCTCTCAAGCGTCATGTATCTGATGGAGTTGGTGTTGGAGGGAAACTCAAAGGACGCAGCTATAAGAAAACACAGACTCTATGCTAATCTCTTTATCTAATTTATGCTTTCATCTTTCAAGTAAATCCATACCCCCTAACAGCAGTGTCCGGTGAAGCAGGAAGTCAATGAAAATAAAATAAAAGAGTGAGCCACTGATGCGAATCACGTGACCAGAACTGCCAAAAGGGGCGAACATGCCCAAATAGGGGGCATGTCTGTCCAAAGAATTGGAAGGTCAGCCTGGCATCAGTGTCCCTATGTATCACAGTGTCAGTGTCCCCATGTCACCCAGTCCCCTAGTCTCCCAGTGTCTGTGTCCCCATTTCTCCCAGTGTCCCTATGTCTCAGTGTGTCCCGTGTCACTAGGATACTAGGGGACACTGAGAGACATGGGGACACAGTGAGACATGAGAAGACTGAGAGACCCGGGGACACTGAGACACTTGGGGACACTGGAAGACATGGGGGCACTGAGACACTCGGGGACACTGGGAGACATGGGGACACTGGGAGACATGTGGACACATACATTTGGGGACACTGGGAGAAATGGGGTCACAGACACTAGGGACACAGAGACATGGGGACACAGACATTTGGGGAAACTTAGACACTAGGGACACTGAGAGACATGGGAACACAGACACTGGGAGACATGGAGCCACTGAGACACTAGAGACACTGGCTGGGAGGCATGGGGACACATACAATTAGGGACACTTGGAGACATGGGGGCACTTGTGGACATAGACATGGGGACACTGGGAGACATGGGGACACTGTGACACTGGCTGGGAGACATGTGGAGACTGGGAGACATGGGGACACAGCAATTTGGGGACACAGAGACATGGGGACACAGACACTGGGAGACTAAGGGACACTGGGAGACTAGGGGACACTGAGACACTAGGGGCACTGGCTGGGAGACATGGGGACACTGGGAGACATGGAGACACTGTGTCCCTAGTGTCTCCATGTCCTCATGTGTCTACCTATGTCTCAGTGTCCCCATGTCTCACAGTGTCCCCTAGTGTCCCAATGTCCCCATGTTTCCCAGTGTCCCCAAGTTTCTCAGTGTCCCCAAGTTTCTCAGTGTCCCCATGTCTCCTAGTGTCTCAGTGTCCCCATGTCTCCCTGCTGCCTTTCCCCCCTCCTTCGCTTCCCTGAGCTGTATTCTGTCTCTGCAGGCTGGGAGCTGCTGTCTGGACTCTATGTGCTGTGTAGCTGCTCCCCCGAAGATCAGTGAGTAGAGAGAGGCAGGGAGGGATATGCTGTAACTTCCTATCCTTGCCTCCATACACAGTGACCCCTACTGACCATTGCTGGTATTGCAGAGTAATCTCTGTTTATACTGAGAAAAATATTTGCATTTGTATTGTCGGTATTACTGCAATACCTGCATGGCCAGGCAGCCTCAAATACTTGCTGTGTCTTAAAATACCAGTCAGGTGGCAAACCTAAGACTAGTGTATATATATATAAAAAAAAAGTTAAAAGGGTTCTAAAAATCGTGGTGGCGGGTCACAATTCCTCCATACAAGTAATCGAGCTATGCCCTACTGTGTGCTACTTCAGTGGAGTGGGAGAAATATATCACATACGGACAACTCTCAACCTCTACAACCCATCATCTCATAAATATATGTTGAAAGATATTTTACACAGTTTAGCAAATAGGTTTCCTTGAAAAACAGAACCAGAGAGGTTTCATTCATGATGACATTTTTATCTTCATTTTGGCACAGTGTAGGCATCCCTTGAGGCACATCGTACCCAGACTAATGA
Source organism: Pelobates fuscus (assembly GCF_036172605.1). Classification (NCBI taxonomy): domain Eukaryota; kingdom Metazoa; phylum Chordata; class Amphibia; order Anura; family Pelobatidae; genus Pelobates; species Pelobates fuscus. The sequence continues at coordinate 83,082,513 of NC_086323.1, read as the reverse complement.
TGGAATTACACCAATAATTCAAAGCATCATTTTCTAGCATTAAAAGGTCTAGAGCTATAGAGTTTGGAGAAACCTCTATGCTTGAATTCCCATACAAAAAAATATATTGTTCAAGAAAGATCAAAGACAGCAGAAATCTTTGATAACATACTGGAGCTTACAAGGCTCAATATTAACACAACCTACTACCTACATTTAAATACTTATTCCAAAACTATCAAAGAGCGATTACAATTTTCTTTTTTTTTGTCCAAAATGATCACAATCTCCCAAAAATGTTAATCTACCTGATAAATGGGTTTCATTATAATTACAATCGTTGTACAATTTGTCACGGCCCTGTAAGTTTGAAAATAAGTGTTTCTCTCTCTCTCTCGTATTGTGACGATACCATAAGTCAAACTAATGGATTATAGTTTCAAATATGTATCACTATGTCTATTAGGAAAATAACTGCACAATTATTTTACAAAATATTTCCCATTTTGCAAATATACTCAATGACATTTCTAAAGCTCTCTCAAAGGAGCAGTAGCATGATTTTTCCGGTAGCTTATTCACATTAAATTGCCATATAAAATATATATGTTTTTTTATCAATAGAATTACTACTTTTGCACTACATTGTAATAGTGATTTGAAATCTGCAAATTTTAGACATCGGAAATAAATAAAAAATAATTCTAAATATATAACTTGCTGTTTATTGGCATAATAGTGACTTTTTTCATTGACACCTTTTCTAGTATTTAATCACTTGAATAGTTTAAGCTCCTTATAAAATAAACACCCTTCCACTTACAAAGAACCAACTGCAGTGCTAACAGAAAGGACGGTTCTAACACTTTGGCCGGGTTGTTGGTGCTCCTAGCCGCTTCCATTTCACAACAAGAGCACTAACAGTTGACTGAGACAGATCTAGTAGGAAAGACATTTTATGAACTGACCTGTGCCAAAGCTGGCATTCTATAGCAGAGCTATGTGTAAAATCGATGGGTTCCTCAGTACGACCCATACTTCTGCCAATGTTTGCCTATATCATGTGATTTTTTAAACCACTTATCAATGGGTGAAGCCGAACGCCATAATGCAATAGCAATATCCATGTACTCACTCCATCCAGCCATAGCAGATATCTTGTTAAAGGGATTGTATAGTGCCAGGAAAACAAAGCTAGGTTCCTACAGTGCCCACCTCCCTCGCGCCCCCCCCCCCCCCTGCAGCGCTGAAGGGCTTAAAACTTTTTCAGTCACTTACCTGAATCTGGTGCCAATGTCTCTCGGCGCTGGGTCAGGCTCTGCCCAAGCTCCCCCCCTGCCGATGTCAGCTGGCGGGGGAGACCTAATGCATATGCGTGGCAATGGCCATGCTCGCATTAGGATTTCAACATAGGAAAGCATTAATCAATGCTTTCCTATGGAGATTCTGGTGATGCTGTGAGGATGTACAGCATCATTTAGATGACCAAAAGTCGTCTAAGCACCCAGAAGTCCCTATAGTGGCTGTCTGGTAGACAACCACTAGGAGTGGAGTTAACCCTGAGAGGTAATTATTGCAGTTTCTGAGAAACTGAAATAATTAACGCTGTAAGATTAACGGACATGGGATATGGCACCTAGACCACTTCAATGAGCTGAAGTGGTCTGGGTGCCTATAGTGTCCCTTTAACCCCTTAAGGACCAAACTTCTGGAATAAAAGGGAATCATGACATGTCCCACATGTCATGTGTCCTTAAGGGGTTAAAGAAATGATAAAATGAGTCTGACCGCAAAATACCAAGTCTTCTGACTCTTGTTGCTTATATTTGCTTGCTGTGTGTGGTAAGTCTTAAGGACAAGCTTTATTCTGATCTGAACAAATTAAATATCCCAGCGATATAGAACCCATAATTCATGTAAAGTAGGCTACAGCATCTCAAGAAATCATACATTATGTATAAATCGAAAGAAAGAAGAGATGAGGAACATAATGCTCAGGATTACAAAACATAGAGGGTGTTGCCCCAGTTCCTCCAATGTCTGTATGTGAGGCTGGAAGGGATCACTTCCCATCTGCCCCCTAACAGCCTATCACACGGGCAGATATTTAAGTTATGCACACTGTATAAAAGCTACTACAGCTCTGCTAGCAATTATAAGAAGTGCTTGGTTGTAGCTGTTGGTGTTAAAGGTGAGCAATTACTTTTTCACATATGGCTAAATGCGGTCTCAAATAAATACAATTATCTTTGTTTTATGTTACATTTTGTATGTATATGTGTGAGAAATATGCAAAAATGGAAGGGATCAGGAAGGAGGAAATACCTGTTAATACCTGTTAATAGTGCTGTATACAGTATAATTATATATATATTTTATTTTACTTGCTGGATCACTCACTAACAAATGCTTAAAGGGAGTGGTTAATGGAGTGTATCAAGATTTTTTACTTTAGCCAAATGCCCCGGGTCCAGATTATAAACAAAAATCCAGTACCAACCTGGTGAATTTAGCCTACAAAATGCAGACATTGTTCTCAACATTTATCAATGTCAGGGTTTTTCAATACAGGTAAATTGAGGAGTTACCCCCTACTCTGTAGCTCTGAGGTAGGCACCACCCAGGATAGATTTTACGCTCTCACACGTTCCTTGTGACTGCGTTGATCTATCCTCTCTATTATTATCTTTTGGTTTTTCAATACAGAATACCGAATTAGATTGAATGCCAGATTGATTTCAGCCTGTCTGAATTTACAGTGGCGTCTCCAGGATTCATACTTAGTGGGGAGACATAAGGGGCCAGGTACAAAAGAAGGGGGGGCAATTATAAAACTTGTGCATATATGTGTGTGTGTTTATATATGTATAAATTTTTATATAGTAAATAATATGATGAAAATAATGGTATCTTTAGAAATATAATTTAATGGCGAGAAAATCGGTATATAATATGTGTATGTACAGTAAATTTTCCTTTTACTAATTTACTGTACACACATTTATTATATACCGATTTTCTCGCCATTAAATTATATTTCTAAAGATACCATTATTTTCATCATATTATTTACTATATAAAAATGTATAAAATATGATGGAAAAAAAAACACACACTTTTTTGAAACGTTGACCCCCAAAATCTGTTGCGCATCTACAACCGCCAAAAAAACACCCGTGCTAAATAGTTTAAAAATTTTGTCCTAAGTTTAGAAATACTTAATGTTAACATGTTCTTAGCTTTTTTTGCAAGTTATAGTGCAAAAAGTACAAGTAGCACTTTGCTATTTCCAAACCATTTTTTTTTTTCAAAATTAACGAAAGTTACATTGTAACACTGATATCTGTCGGGAATCCCTGAATAACCCTTCACATGTATATATATTTTTAAAAGAAGACAACCTAAGGTACACCCCAATATGTGTTCAGCAACATCTCCTGAGTACAGTGATACCACCCATGTTTAGATGTGTCAGGTTTTCTGGGGGCTTAAAGACCTTATTTTGAGGGTGCACATTCCAGTTTTCCAACTTGGAATTTTCACAGCTGGTCATTATGCAGCCATGTCCTATTTGGGTATTAAACCTGGGGTATTTTGACTCTTTTCATGCAACCATTTTACCAGCAATCTATGCCAAGTTTAAAAAAATAAATAAAAAAAAATTGGTTATTATTTTGACGCACATAGCAATTTAAGAAAGAACACCCCAATATGTGTTCAGCAACATCTCCCGAGCACAACAGTGCCCCCAATGTTCAAGTTTTATGGGTTTTTGCAAACTTACAGGGGTCAAATGTAGGGCTTTCCCCTTTTCCATGTTTGCACAGATTGGTTTGCTGGGCCTATGTTGCTTTTGAGACTGTATAGCAGCCCAGGAATGAAAATTAACCCCATCATGGCATACCAGTTGTAAAAGTAGGCAACCCAGGGTATTCAAAATGGGATATGTCCAGTCATTTTTGCCAAAGTTAGTGTTCATATTTGTTTTTTATAAATGTTTTTTTCAATGTATAACACACACACACACACATATATATATATATAACACACACACACACACACTTTTATTTTTCCTATATATGTATAATACATTTTAATTAAAGCATTTTATAATATATTATACATATATATGATTTCATTAAGTATATTTTGAGATATGTGTTTATATCTCAAAGTACACTTGCAATGAAATTATATATATAAATATATATATATATATATATATATATATATATATATATATATATATGTAGGCATTATCTATGTATAATATATTATAAAATGCTTTAATTGTTTTATAATATATTATACATATATAATATTTGTATTTTTTTTTTTTTTTTTACTTTTTAGCAGCCTGGGGGACTGCCTGACAGATTAGACAGTTCCCCTGCTGGCAGCTCCTAGACTCCTATTGCAGCGATGTGATCATGGTGAGGTGGTCGGGCTGCTTTCAGGGGAACTGCTGGGGTCTCGGCAGTCCCCCTCCCCGACTGTGATCACTGTCAGGTAAGTGCAGGGCTCCTATTTGCCGCGGACATACTAGGTACGTCCGCAGTCCTTAAAGACCGTTTTTTGTCGGACGTACCTAGTAGGGGATATACGTTTATCTTTTTGTGCTCCGGTGCACAATCTTCAACCAAAATATATATACCTTGTAGAGAGCACCCTGGAGTCTTGATAAAGTAAATTCAAACTGCTGCTTTATTAAGCAAACACAGTGATAAACACAATAGTCAACGTTTCAGTCTATGCAGACTTTTTTCAAGACAATTATATATATATATATATATATATATATATATATATATAATTTCACTCTAAATGTATTTTTATATATATATATATATATATATATATATTAACATCAAAATACAGTTAGAGTAAAATCATATACATATATATATATACACACACAATTTTCTAAAAATTATTTTTACAGTTTATTTTTAATTATTTATTTTTATAATTATATATATATATATATATATATATGTTTCTAATTTTACTCTAAGTGCATATTAATTAAAAAATACACACACACAAAAAAAAAAAAAATATATATATATATATATATATATATATATCTCTCATCTTTATTTTATTTGAAACTTTTTTTTTTACTTTTTTACCAGAAGGGGGACTGCCTGTTAGTTCAGGCTTTCCCCCTACTGGCAGGGGGAAAGGGGGACACTACGGTCTCATGGCCCCTGGGGGTACCTGGGGGTCCTAATTTGCAGAGGGGGGACTGTCCCCACTCAGAAGAAGACCGATTGCCGGCGGAGAAGAGGCGGCGATCAGTAAGTACATGGGAGAGGGAGGGTAGGGGTTAATGTTTTTAAAAATTAACATCTTCACTGAGCGCCTCGACTGCTCGAGGCACTCAGCACAGCCAGGGCATCGGAAGCATGCCTAATGGCTTCCGATGCTCTGCACTACACTTTCGGGCGCCACATGGGGCAACCCAGAAGTGATCGCTCCAGGGGGAGCGATCACTCGGGTGCCCGGCAGTAAGGAGAGGTGTAGCGGAACTCCAATATTCAGCATAAATATCTGTAGAATCCTTGTAGCTGAGGAAGCAATAAGATATCCAAGGCACAATCCCCCCCAGTAACTGAACGACACACAGTTCTAAGAGTCAACTGATTTTTATTCAGCCACAGCTGGCTTTTATGCAACTTCCAATGCAAGGGGATTCTTAAATCATATTCCAGTGGTTTTCCCCTGGTAGACCTGATTGGGGACACAGGACAAATCAACAGTTCACAGACTCCTCCTCTGTGCCTGGGAGATAATTGAGAAAGGACAAGTCTTAAATTAATTAAATTATCTCCCAGGTACAGAAAATATACAATATTTATAGACTGTATAAAACACATTTTAATATTTAAGAACCCTACAAAAGTCACTGAATAGCTGGGATCTGAGCGCCCACTTTGTCAAAATATCATTCAGATCCGTTTGGTGGTTTAAAAGCGTAATTCGAGTGAAGTTTAGACCGGTTGGCCATGATATCAAGCCCCAAAAGAGTTCCAGAGAAATTTAGGTTTTGACCGGTCTTCTTTCGGGGGTTCTCACACGAACGCAGACAAAAGCTCCCCCTGGCTGCTAGCATAGGCATGTTTCCTCTGTTTGGTAGTTTAGGTCTCCTACTGTTTCAAGAAGTTGAATGGGCAGCGCTATCAGTTTGCTGGGTGTTTGCGGAGTAGAAATTAGTTCCAGGTTGTCGACGACCATGTACCGCTGCCACGTCCGAGAGACAGAATAGCCACCGTTTGTTTGCACACGTGCGTTCGGTAATACGAACGGTGGCACACAGGGAAAACACTTTCTTTAACAAGCATTTTGTGGTTAACAGACAGGGGTGGTTGGTTAATAAATGATGCGAACCAAGAGATTACACAGATGGGGATCGGTAAACAAACGGGAGGGAAGGACAGCCGAACAAAGGGAATGAAAAAGGATATAACAATGTTCACTCTGTTACAAGAGGTATTGCACAATGCCTCAACACCGAGGCATCGTGCAATACCATCAGAGCGGCTGGAAGTGATCACGGTATACATAAACATATATACATTCACACACACACACACACATACATACACAGGGCTCCACAAATTCCAGGTGCTAAGCCGCGCAGGAAACATTAAAACCGGCTGCCGCGGGGAACATGGAGGTGGTGCGTGAGGGAGCAGTAACCTTTCTGCAGTTCTTCTCTGCTGCCTTGCGCACTGTTTAGTGACATGACGTCACTCTGGACCCCGAGTGAACAAAAAAACAAAAAAGTTTCACAAAAAAACTGTTACTAGCAAGATGTTGATATTTGACTTGGGAGAAAGGATTAGCTCCACAGTGTGTTTCAATATGCCCCAATAATTAAACAATACGATATAAATTAATACACTTATATTAGATTATTCATTTATGAACATTATTAAGTTATTAAATAAAATAACATGGATTTATAGATAATTTGATAAGATTTCTATAGGTTCGCCTACAAAATGCAGGTGGATTTATCTTGTGAATTTGCACTTTACCGGGTTGATTGAATCTGGTTGAAATGTATTAGTTGATAAAACATATAAACACTATAATTTATATAGGAATTGCATATGCAAATGACGGATTTTAAAGGATACACTGTTCTGGTCTTTAGTAAATATGAGAATTGCAAATTGGGTTGAAATTAAGTTATTTTAACCCAATTTTGCCAATTTAGACAGCAACACACATTTACTGAAAAATCCCATAGGAGTAGTTAAACAGAGTTTGTCGACATCAAGAAAAAAGTTAAAACAACCATGTGCTGTCAAAGTTGACAAAAAAAAAAAAAACCTTTGTTAATCCAATAAAAAAAAAAGATACACAATGCCAGCAGCTAGACACGGGGAAGATGAAAATTGTCACAACATTACCATTAGTCTAAGGATTATCTCACCTGCATATGATGACAGGATTAATCTTTTTAGTGTCACAAACAGTATAGTAACATATTCCTGACAACCGCAGGTACCAAGTGTTTTCATTGTCAAAGTGATATCTCTGTGTATGTGTCTGTGTTCGCATTTCTCAACATGTTAAATCCAAGTGCCATGACTGAGTGTGCGATAGTGTGACGATCTCTATGTGTCACTCGGGTTTATTATTAAGCTATCAAATTGCTTGTGAGCGGTTTATTGTCAGAAAAAAAAAAAACTGATAACTTCTTCGACATTTACACACAAAGAATTTACACAGAGAAATTTAACACAGTTTTAACAATGATAGTGGTGGGATAGCTGAGTGTTAAACCAGCCGAGTACACTCTAAAAGCTGCAGCTTGATGTTTTACTGTTTCAGTTGTGGACCGCTCACAAAAAATAAAGTGCTTAGAGGGAACAATTGTTAGAATGGGTATTACAAAAATGGAGTCACGGTTCATCAGGAAAATGTAAGAAAATGGAGACCTGTTTGACCAGGAATAGTCTAGTAAAGTGCTTTTTAGAATTAATTTAGTTATAAATTATATTCATTTTGAGGTATCGCTCACCAAGCCAAGGGTTAAGAATGATTGCTCTAGTCCCCGTCAGAAAAGGCTGGCAATCACTGCTCTACACTCTCCTCCTTAATTACACTGTGTTATAAGAAAAGCACAAAGTGAGAACTAATTTCCCATAGACACAATGTAAAAAACATGGGTTCCGTTCCTGATCAACAAATTTTACCATTAGGCATCTCTACTAGGCAGAGGGGACAGACACGCAGAGCTGTGGCGCCCTTGGTTCGCGTATGTGTCCAGAATTCGATAGGGTGGCACGGGGGGGGGGCCCGGACCCTCGGGGCGGACCCCGCGTCTCAATTCATAGTTCAATACCCGCAACCATACCCTTTTCCCTCTCCCTTCTTCTAGGTCACGACTCTTGTGACTATAATATACTCACCTTCCATACCACATACAAGCACTTACATTTGATTTTAATGAAAACAAGCCACGATCACACGACCAGAAGAAAAACAAACAAGACACACTACCACTGTAAATGCTACCCATGGACACACATTCAGATACGGCAGAATTGAGAGCAGACATACGGCACAATGACGGAGAGGGCAGCTTGGACAGGGTGCACATGAAACCCTACCAGACCTAATATACCGGGACATGAGAGCAGCGAATACATAGGCAACTGACATGACGCAGGCCCACTACGTACATATCACGTGCGAGGCCACCCGTCATAGGTCCTCATACAGAACGTGGACACCCATAAGCGACAGGGAGAGCTCGTAGACGCTGTCTACTACAAACGAATTACATAATACATATGACGTTGGGACAAAAATAAAAGTTGACCCACAACACTGCTAATATGCTTACAGAGGGCCATAAGGCGTAAACATGTCCTGAAATTATGTTTGTTACTACTGAAGGCCTGCGAGCCTAACCTCCCCGTTCTACTCCCCTTACATGTCTTGAAACGACGTTTGTCATTACCAAAGGCCTGCGAGCCTAACCCTCCTGTTATATTTTCCTTAGTTGTATTATTCCAAAAAAAAAAAAAAAGAGGGAAAATGAAACAAATCGCAACAAAATAATGGAGCTCTGCTACTTGGAATGATGATTTATGATTCAAACTGTCCGATACCACATTTGTATGTCAATTGTTTTTCATGACGGCCTGCAAGCCGACTTGTTATCTTATCCTACAACCAACAAATAAAGAGATTTACCAAAAAAACAAACAAATTTTACCATTGAAAACCTAAATTATTAAGTACTGTGATAAACTGAATGGTGTGGTATGTGAGGCTAATTTCCTCAGAGAGGCCAATGACATTTAACCCCAGGGGGAGTATGCGTTGTATGTGTTGTATGCAACACAAATTAATGTTTAGTTATGGGTCCCTGGGGTTGAGCATTCGGAGAGTAGGACGGGCTGGAGCTCCACTCTGTTTTTACACAACTGAGAGAAATAAAGTTCCGGACAGGGTTTTGGACTTTCTCCGACCCACTGCTCAGCTGCAGGTAATCGGCTGCAGCAGTGGAAATAAACCCCTCCCTGCTAGGCAGGTAAAGAGAGATTTTTGTTTCTCTTGGGGAGAAAAGTTCATAAAGGCGGGTGTTCATAAAGTGAAAAGTGCCTGTATGCTAGAAGTGCCCGTGCCATATCATACAGTAAAAAGTCAAACCTCGGTACCACGGGTTAATCCTTTCCAGCCTTCTCTTCTCAGATTGCTACTGTGATGTCAGAATTCATCGGATTAGAGTGTCAGCAGAAGTTTAATAAATCATAGCCCCCGAATGCTTTCATAAATTTTGAGGTGCTTGACACTTATGTGGGTCCTTCAGAAGCTTGCAGTCAGGGCCGGCGCATCCATAAGGCGGCACAAGCCACGCTCCCTCCTGCCAGACACTCTTTTTAGCGTGGCTGAGCGGAGCAGTGCGCACCGCGGTACAAGAACTTATGTTTCCTGTACCCAGCCAGACTGAAAGGAAGTGCTCACAGAGAGCACTTCCTGTCAGTCCGGCCGGGTACATGAAACCGAATTTCCTGTACCACGGTGCGCACTGCTCCGCCACGCTACAAGGTAGGAGACACACCAGGGACAAAGGGGGAGAGAGGAGGGGCACTAATGGGAGGGGGTGGGGAGAAGGAACACTATGGGGGAGAGAAGGAACACTATGAGAGGGGGGAATGAAAACTATGGGGGGGAGAAACCTATGGGGGGGAAGAAAGCTATGGTTTGGGAGGAGGGGAAAAGAACGCTATGGGACAGGGGAGGAGGGGGAAAAGAACGCTATGGGACAGGGGAGGCGGGGGAAAGAGCGCTATGGGACGGGGAGGCAGGGGAGAACGCTATGGGATAGGAGAGGGTGCAGGGGGAGAACACTATGGCAGAGGATGGGGAGAACACTATGGCGGAAGGGGGAAAGAACAATTATGGGGAGGGAGAGGAAGAACACTATGGAACAGGGGATTGGGGGAATGAAAAAAAGAGGGAAGGTAGAGGAACAGTAGAGGGGAGAGAGGAACATTAAGGGGGGGGCACTAAAGTACAGGGGAGGGAAAATGAACACGGGGGAACCACTAAAAGAGAAAGGAGGAACATTATGGGGATTTGGGGGCACTAAGAGACAGGCAAGGGGGAGGGAAGAGGAACACTAAGGGACAGTAACACTAAGGGACATGGAGGGGTGAGTAACACTAAGGGGCAGGGGAGGGGAGAGTGGCACACAGGGGGGTGTGAGGGGGGGAGAGAGACACACAGATGGGCCTGGGAGTGAGAAAGTCCACAGAGGGGCTGGGGATGAAAGCGCCACACAGAAGGGCCTGGGAGTGGAAATACAAAGGGGCTGGGGGTGAAAGAGACACAGAGGGGTTGGAGAAGAGGAAAAAGAGACACAGAGGGGCAGGCTGGTGGTGAATTGAAATACACAAAGGAGCTGTTAAGAGTAAAAGACACAAAGAGACTGGGAGAGAAGGATACACACAAAGAGGCTGGGAGGAGTAGGAAACACAAAGGGGTTAGTAAGATATACACAAGGGAGGTGTAAGACACACAATCAGAAAACAAATTGGGGATAAGACATTAAAGGGGGTAAGACAGTTAAAAAAAAAGGGGTTAAGAAACAAAAGGTGGGTTAAGAGGCACACAGGTGAAGATGCTTTTGGAGGGCTCCAAAATCATCTTCGCCTGTGTAACCAAAAATCCTTGCACCGGCCCTGCTTGCAGTCTATTCCTCTTCATTGATAAAGCTAAAGTGGAAGTTCCCCATCCACAAAAGATCTATTTCATTTAATTTGATTTAGATGGAATTTAATTGCGGAGAGTTTCAGCTGAGACTCTTAGCTAATGAATTCCATCCAAAGATTGATGAAATTGCTATTGCTAAAGGGGGACCAGTGTTTTAGAGATAGCTGTAAAGAGGGGTGAGAGAGAATCCATTAGGGGTTTAGCACTTCATAATCACTGCTGCATCACTCCTAGCAATGCCTCTGCTTGTGCCATTTGGACACCAGAAACTACACCCTATATTTACTGTGGCATTTGTGTAATTCGGACTACACTGTGTTGTTTGTGTGCGCCCATTTTCTATGCACACATTCTAGAGAGACAGGAATAATGCAATATAGTCTCTGTATTTGGCTTGGTACTGGGCCCTTTCATCATTCTGATTTGGTCTGATAGCATGTACAGCATTTTTGTTGTCTTGTTTTGACATGGCTTGTCTTCATGTCACTGTCTTTTGGAATCTTGACTCCGCTTGGATAATTGTTAGTGTTTTCTGGTTCCTTTTGACTTAAGTTTGTCTTTGGCTCAGATTCATATCCACAGAGATTCTGTGCATTACACTGAACAGTTGTAATGCTCCGTAACATGCCTCCTATAATTTATCTGAGTACTAATCCATATCTTGAGTGTAGGAATCCCCGATATTCAGGCAAAAAGATTATATATAAATATAAGGAGTCCAAGTTTAAAGATTTGTATGTTTGCAAATGATGTTTGCCGTCATTGCCATATTTAGAAAATGAACTTAATATATCTTCTCGATTGTCAGGATAAGGCTAAAAAAAGCTAAGCGCAAAACTATAGATATCAATCTACCAGGATCTATAGGGAAATTAGTGAATCAAAATTGTGATTCTAAATGTCAGGCGCTTTATATAAAATGCTTGGGCATCAATATATTTAAATCCATAGAGGGTATGCATAAATTAAACTATACACACTTATCAAAAAGATTATGCAGAATATTAAAGAGATGGAATAGCTATAGTCTCACTTGGTTTTTGGAGAAAAAGGGCAAAGAACATGAATACAGTCCCAAGACAATAGTATTTATTTAGCTGCCTCCCTATCCCAATGTAAATAAAATGTTTTGCGCAGAATGAGGCTTTGAAATACAGGAAATAAGGTGTGGACAATTACTAGCAGAATCATACTTATAAGACCAATGGGGGTACTACTGCCAGTGCAGGCAGTACGAGGATCTTGCACCCTGGCGGGGGGGGACATAGGGTGGCCTATGTGCTTGGGGCCACCTGATGGGCATTGCTAAACAAGGGAACAATCGTGAAGCACCGTGGACCTCCAACAGTATGACTGTTCCCCTGTGATGTCGGCAACCAGTGCACTGCTTAGAGAAAGTGAGTGCAGGTCACGTCCTCCCAGATACATATAGAGAGTCCGCACGGGAAGGAGAGAAGAGGAGGAGGCACAATCTCCATGAGAGAGAGAATAAGCAGCAGCTCTAGAGAGGAAACTCCAGCCCCACACTCCCATCAGCCTCAAGGTAGGCCACCATCCTGCACACAAGAGGTATGTTAACAAGAGGGTGGCCAAAATATAAAATTAAATGCATGTACGTGACTGTGTGTATCTGTGTGTCAGGGGGTTTGTATATGTGAGTGTGTCTATCAGTACATCTGAGCGTGTGTGTTCCAGTGTGTGTATATGTCATTTTGTATCTGAATGCTTGTATGTGGCAGTTGTTTGTGTGTGTGTGTGTACCATGTATATCTGTGCAATATGTGTTAGTGTATGTGTTCATACATCCCAGCAAAATACCAACACTACATGCACACACCCTTGTATTATAAACAGCAGATTTATATAGAACACCCCTTCATTCAAGCACCAACACTACACACTTGCTTTTAAAAGGCAACACTACTTAAAAACACTTCACTGCATTAAAACACAACACACATGTACATCACTGCATTTCAATGGCAACAGTACATGCAAAGACACCTCTTCATGCACACTCATACTCCATACAAAAACATGCTTACATTAAAATGCACAAACACTGCTGACAAATACAATCCTGCAAGGATAGGTAAATGGTATGTTATGGTCCTCTCTGTGGATGGCAGTGTGTAGTGATTACCTCTTATTTTCTAGTGCAGGCTTGGAAGGGTCTTTGTACATCCATCCTCGTCGCCACTGTTATGGTCCTGACTGCGTCACATATGGGGCGATACATACACGTGATACTCGAAAAATTTGAATATCGTGCAAAAGTTCATTTATTTCAGTAATGCAACGTAAAAGGGGAAACTAATATATGAGATAGATGCATTACATGCAAAGCAAGATAGTTCAAGCCGTGATTTGTCATAAATGAGATGATTATGGTTTACAGCTCATGAAAACCCCAAATCCACAATCTCAGTAAATTAGAATATTGTGAAAAGGTGCAATATTCTAGGCTCACAGTGTCCCACTCTAATCAGCTAAGTAAGCCATAACACCTGCAAAGGGTTTCTGAGCCTTTAAATGGTCTCTCAGTCTGGTTCAGTAAGAATCACAATCATGGGGAAGACTGCTGACCTGACAGTTGTGCAAAAAACCATCATTGGCACCCTACATAAGGAGGGAAAGCCTCAAAAGGTAATTGCAAAGTAAGTTGGATGTTCCCAAAGTGCTGTATCAAAGCACATTAATAGAAAGTTATGTGGAAGGGAAAAGTGTGGAAGAAAAAGGTGCACAAGCAGCAGGGATGACCGCAGCCTGGAGAGGATTGTCAGGAAAAGGCCATTCAAAAGTGTTGGGGACTTTCACAAGGAGTGGACTGAGGCTGGAGTCAGTGCATCAAGAGCCACCACACACAGACGGATCCTGGACATGGGCGTCAGATGTCGTATTCCTCTTGTCAAGCCTCTCCTGAACAACAAACAACGTCAGATGCGTCCAATCTTGGCTAAAGAAAAACAGACCTGCTCAGTGGTCCAAAGTCCTCTTTTCTGATGAGAGTAACTTTTGCATCTCAGTTGGAAACCAAGGACCCAGAGTCTGGGGGAAGAATGGAGAGGCACACACTGCAAGATGCTTGAAGTCCAGTGTGAAGTTTCCACAGTCTGTGTTGATTTGGGGAGCCATGTCATCTGCTGGTGTTGGTCCACTGTGCTTCATTAAGTCCAGGGTCAATGCAGCCATCTACCAGGAGATTTTGGAGCACTTCATGCTTCCTTCCGCAGACAAGCTTTATGGGGATGCTGACTTCATTTTCCAGCAGAACTTGGAACCTGCCCACACTGCACAAAGCACCAAAAGGATTACTGTGCTTGATTGGCCAGTAAACTCGCTTGACCTGAACCCCCATAGAGAATATATGGGGCATTGCCAAGAGAAAGATGAGAGACATGAGACCGAACAATGCAGAAGAGCTGAAGGCCGCTATTGAAGCATCCTGGTCTTCCATAACACCTCAGCAGTGCCACAGGCTGATAGCTTCCATGCCACACCGCATTGAGGCAGTAATTGCTGCAAAAGGGGCCCAAACTAAGTACGGAGTATATGCTTATACTTTTCAGAGGTCCGATTGTTTTATTGATTGCATGTACTATTCTAATTTACTGAGATTGTGGATTTGGGGTTTTCATGAGCTGTAAGCCATAATCATCGCACTGATGACAAATCACGGCTTGAACTATCTTGCTTTGCAGGTAATGCGTCTATCTCATATATTAGTTTCCCCTTTTACGCTGCATTACTGAAATAAATGAACTTTTGCACGATATTCAAATTTTTCGAGTATCACCTGTACAACTTTGCTTTATTACTGAACATTTAGTGTATGATAAGACTTACTATAACTGACAGGAACACAGGAATAACACATCCTCTGTAACAGTACTGCATCATGCTCACTGACTTCAGATGGCTGCCGTGCACTCTGAACTGTGAGCAGGGCCATCTATAATCTGAATAGGACCCTGGGCAAAGCATTTTCTTGGGCCCCCTAGGCCCTGCCCCTCCCCCCCATTTACGCCCAACCCCCAATCACACTGACAGACCTTCTGACACATACACACACACAGACAGTTATATTAAAACATTTGCAGATACATACTGACACACAAATATATACTTATATACATTCAGACATACTGACACACACATACACATACACTGACAGATATACTGAAACACACACAGACATGCTGACACACACACACACACACACAGACATACTGACATACACACACACACAAACATACTGACACACACAGACATACTGACATACACACAAACATACTGACACACACAGACATACTGACATACACAGACATACTGACATACACACAAACATACTGACACACACACACAGACATACTGACACACACACACAGACATACTGACACACACACACAGACATACTGACACACACAGACATACTGACATACACACACACATACTGACACACACACACACAGACATACTGACATACACACAGGCATACTGACACACACTCAGACACTGACAGACACACAGAGACATACTGACACACACACACATTTAGCCACCCTCCAGGTTCTTACCTTTTCCTGGAGGGTAGTTTCCCTGGGGTCCAGTGGCAGGCTGATGCAGATGGGAGTTCTCCTCTGGAACTCCCCTTCTCCTGCCTTTCTCCTCCCGCGCGGCTATTATCTCCGGTGGGAGGAAGTGACGCGTGGCACTCACTTCCTCCCAGCTGGTACAGGAAGGGGCCCGGTCGCGCTTTTAAGCGTTACAGCGCCCGACCGGGCCCCTGCTCACACATCCTTAGTTGGCGGGCTGGCTCTGTGCAGCCGCACCACCGGGTACATGGGGGCTGCTCAAATCACGGGGCCCACGGGGCAGCTGCTCTGGGGCCCCCCAGGAGCAACTGGGCCCGGGGCAGCTGCCCCGTTTGCCACGCGCTAAAGACGGCCCTGACTGTGAGTCATCAAAGGGGTGGAGCCACTACAGTAAATCCCCAGCTGGCATAGCATCATGGGAGTTGTACAACAGATGAAGATCTACCTTTTTTGCCATCCTTGCGCTAGTGGGGAGCCCAAAAACATTTGGTGCACCAGTGCCCTCTGAAAGCAAAATAGGACAGGAAGAACAAATATCAAGGAAAGGTTTAAGAAATTAAGACACAGAAACTGCTGAAGAAAACTCAGAGTCCACCTCACAGCTGTAGCCCCGACTGTAAGGTGATTTTGAAAAAAGACCATGAAAAAATAAAATGTGAGATTAAACAATGTAACGAGGGTTTCCCCTTACTGCTCATACAATACCAGCCTTATCAGCACCATTTTGAAGCTTAAGTAACACAAACAACGCAAAGTTGTTTCTTGATATGGAATAATCCACTGTCCAGTGGTAAATTGATTTAGCAGGTTTATATGGATGCATGATTGAGAATAGCCTTCTAATGAATACTGGAACGTTTGCTGGTAGTGTGGAATCCAGGATACCTCACAACTTGATTTTGCTGGAGATTGTGATCTTCTATGGTATCTTAGCAGTGTCGAAATGTTAAAGTTGTGAAGCGGCTTTCTTAAAAAAAAAAAAAATATATATATATGCTTATTTTGTTCTATAAGTATTAATGGGTCACTGGGATCTGTCACGTTATTTTTCTTTTTTTTTATTATTATGAAAAACAAAGAATGTAGGAGAAATCTTACATTAAGGTCTTGCATAATCTGCTTTTGATATATATATATATATCAAAAGCAGATTATGCAAGACCTTAATGTAAGATTTCTCCTACATTCTTTGTTTTTCATAATAATAAAAAAAAAAAGAAAAATAACGTGACAGATCCCAGTGACCCATTAATACTTATAGAACAAAATAAGCATTGATGAATCCTAGACTGGAGTAACCATTTATATATTAAATCACAAAAGTTTAGGTACAGAGTATGTTACAATAGTACTGGATGCAACCTAGTTACTAAAGAGATAACCGACTTATTTACAAACCATTAAAAGTACTATCTTGGCTAGAAGAAAGGAAACAAACAGTTTGAATTTTACTGTGACTATTTACTTGCCATCACAGGCATGTGTGTCTGAATTTTTATCTTCCGCACTGTTACTATGGACCTGTTCTGTTCACAAGCATTAAAAAGGACACTGTAGTCATCAGAACTCTTACAGCCTAATGTAGTGATTCTGGTGTCACTATAGCCTGACCCTCCAGGCTGAGCAATGAAAACACTGCCTAGTAACACCTCTAGTGGCAGTCACAAGAGGGAATTCCTAGGTCTGTGCTGCACTGTCTGTAGCTCCTATATTCAGTGTCTCCACACTCTGTATACAGACCCTGAACGCTCCCCATAGAGATGCATTGATAAGTAAAGCTGCCTTCTATCTCCATTCTGAAGGGGGCCAGGGCCCTAATCATGTAGTCCAACACTAAAGTGTAAGGAATACGTTACTGCACACGTACATGCAGAAATTAGGCAAGCAACCCAAGAGGCTGTAATGATACCCAATTAGCAATTCCTGTATTATGTAGTTTAGATACACAAAATAGGCTCATTTGTCAAGTTCCAGCCAGCGTTTATCAACCCTGATGCCTCTGTATGTGAAGACCAGTCTGCTGGAAGAGACCTCCTTGTATTTTTTGGTGTCCCTGTTATTTTCCGTGTCTGTACCCAATTTTCAAATAACAGATCTGGCTTCAGGAAATGATTAAACCTGACCAAGCAGCAACAATTCCTGCATAAAGCACCTCAGATGTTTTGGACATCCCCAGCTCCTGAACCCAGTTTCAACCTGATCCTTCTTGTGATATATTCTCCATGCTTCTACTCAAATGTAGAATTCTGATTCCAGGCCTTTCTTAGTAGTGGTGTATGTATTCCTGTGCATGGATTAAAGAATTGAAGTGCCCAATGCCTGATGCTTTAATAACACAGATTTAAATTAGATAAACGTTTGAGGACTAGATCAAGCTTACAACCACCTGGAAAGTGATCTGAGAAAAAGTTTTAAAACAGAACAGGAAACAAGACTAAAATACTGGACCAATAATTTGTGCCAACATCTACAGTGCACGTACAGAACAATATCTTACACCTTAACAAAAGAACCATATAAAATCCTCAACACTTAATGTTCATAGAAGTAGGAACACATGATCTAGTGATAAAGTCACCAGCCTTTATTGCATATGACGGCTATATACTCTGATTGGTCTAATCCAATAATAAAGTAAAGGACAACACATTTTTTAGGATTTATAAAGTCAAACTAACATGGAAAGAACACCCTCCACATTGTGATAAATCAAAAGGACAAATTTTAGTTAATGTTTGTGTTGAAAATTTAAAAAAAAAAAAGAGAGAAGATAAAAATTATATTTTTAGGGGGATGGTGTCCTGAAAAGGATCATAAGTCACAAATCCAGACAATGCTGGTTTATTTTTTCCTTTCCGATTATTACTTTACTCTCCTTTGCATACAATGTATGTTGTTTTGGGCACGTGTTGATCTTTTATTTACCGTTTTACGACCCTATATTTATACACCAATAATGGGAACAAACTAGAAATCCATTTTTTCCAAGTTATTTCACTTTAACAATACTAAGCGAAGAGTGGGATTAGAAATATTGCATCACGATACTCCATTATATTGTATAATGGTTTTCTAATCATATATAAAAAAGAAAATGAAATGTGAGCCCGACTGAGCAGTATGGTGCCATAATTAATGTAGCAAAAACTATAATTTTCCTTAGAATAGTATAATGTTTGATGCAGAACTAGATTTCGATTGCTATGGTATCAGAAACCATGAATAAAGAACACATATAATGTTTAAAACAATATAGAATGGACATGTAGAAGATTTATGCACCTGATTCTAGACATGTAGTACTAATAAATTATGGGTCATTAGTCACTCTTCAAGCTTTTGCGGGTATTAACAAGGATAGAAAGATTGACTCAAATCTTTGACCTGTATCTGTACCCCATCATACCAGCCAACAGTCCTGGATATAGAAGGACAGCCATAATGTTTGCCCCTTGCTCCATTGTCTAAAAAAATTTCTTTGATATTCTAGACAAGGTAAAAAAAGTATGAACTGCTTTAAATATGATATGGTTTCATTATATGGTGCTTCTAACCAGCCTCTGGCTTTCTCATCTTATCTTTACTGTTCAGGGTTGGACAAAATTCAAACTTCATAATGTTAGAATGTAATTTCGGAATTACCAGTGCAGATACCCAAGGGGAATGCAATGGGCACTGGAGATAGTCATTTTTTTTTTTTTTTTGGTCAAACTATGTCATAGAGTTTTGACTGAAAAGCAGGAGATGCCACCCATAGCATCATAATCACTGCAATATACTGTAATGGTTGGGTGCTTGAGTGCCCCATTAAATTATAATATATATAACATTTCCAGCACTGCTAATACTCAGTCTGTAGAAGTTGATAAAATGTTACTTCAAGCAGACTTGGGCTACCATGGCAACATAAACCAGCATGAAGCAACACTGCCATATATTTACTAAACCCAGAATCCTCTAATTAAAATAATCTGCATTTATTTTCACCAATTGATATGGAAATGTAGTAAACCTCTTTAGCTCAAAGAAAAAAAAAATATATATATATATACACACATTTTTAACACTTTACTGTGCCTTTAAAATCATAGTTTATCATAAGAAAATTCCATGGATGAGAAATGGAAACCGCTTTCTTCTAAACCTGCATAACATTTGGTCTGCATCTGGATAACACCTCAACATAACTGCTGCAGCACCTCTTAAGTGCCAAATCTTACGGATTTAACTAGCGAACGCATAGACATGGGCAATAGTCATTACCATAGAGTGGGACTTTGAGGTTTAGTTTTGGATAGTAGTAAAATCACACCTTCCAACATTTCAAATAGTCAAAGAGGGACACTTTAATGCTAGGGTTATGAGTGGGCGGTGGGGCCAGGGGCTGGCTGTTCTGAGACATTTTAAGCAACTTACTAATAATTTATACAACTAAAATAGAACACTATATCATATTTCAACAGACTGATTTCTACACACATTTATAGTAGTTTAAAGGACCACTTCAGCTCAATGAAGCTGTCTGGGTGCCAGGTCCCCCAGGTTTTAACCCTTCAGCGGAAGGGGGGCCTTGAGGGTGGGGGGGGACCTAAGGGTTATATAGTGTCAGGAAAATGAGTTTGTTTTCCTGACACTATAGTGATCCTTTAAAGACACGTTACTAAGAGTGTTCTTGCTGTGGAGTTCTGTTACACACCAATAATATGGAGCTCCTAGAAATGAGGAACATTAGGATATAAAAGAGGAACAGAGGGATTTGAGCCCAAAATAGGGACTGTCCCTCCTAAACAGGGACACTTAGGAGGTATAGTAAAATACACAAAGTGCCCACTTTATTTAAAGGCAATTATACAAGGTCTTGGTTATGGGATTTAGCACTTACGCATTTACATATACTGTAGTAGAATTAAAAATTCAAAGGGATCAGCGATAATAATTCAAAAAGGAAAAGCGCAATCACACTGACAGACGTACTGGCACATACAGACACAGACAGACATTAAAACATTCACAGATACACACTGACACACAAATATATACTGGCAGACATACTGACACACACACACATACATACACACACTGGCAGACATACTGACAGATATACTGACACACACAGACACATACACTGACAGACGTATTGACACACACACACAGGCATACTGACACACACACAGGCATACTGACATACACATAGACAGACGTACTGGCACATACACACAGACAGACATTAAAACATTCACAGATACATACTGACACACACATACATTGACACACAAATATATACTGGCAGACATACTGACACACACACAGACATACATACATACACACACAGGCACATACACTGACAGATAAACTGACACACAGACACATACACTGACAGACGTATTGACACACACATACATACACACACAGACTCATACACTGACAGATATACAGGGAGTGCAGAATTATTAGGCAAGTTGTATTTTTGAGGATTAATTTTATTATTGAACAACAACCATGTTCTCAATGAACCCAAAAAACTCATTAATATCAAAGCTGAATATTTTTGGAAGTAGTTTTTAGTTTGTTTTTAGTTATAGCTATTTTAGGGGGATATCTGTGTGTGCAGGTGACTATTACTGTGCATAATTATTAGGCAACTTAACAAAAAACAAATATATACCCATTTCAATTATTTATTTTTACCAGTGAAACCAATATAACATCTCAACATTCACAAATATACATTTCTGACATTCAAAAACATAACAAAAACAAATCAGTGACCAATATAGCCACCTTTCTTTGCAAGGACACTCAAAAGCCTGCCATCCATGGATTCTGTCAGTGTTTTGATCTGTTCACCATCAACATTGCGTGCAGCAGCAACCACAGCCTCCCAGACACTGTTCAGAGAGGTGTACTGTTTTCCCTCCTTGTAAATCTCACATTTGATGATGGACCACAGGTTCTCAATGGGGTTCAGATCAGGTGAACAAGGAGGCCATGTCATTAGATTTTCTTCTTTTATACCCTTTCTTGCCAGCCACGCTGTGGAGTACTTGGACGCGTGTGATGGAGCATTGTCCTGCATGAAAATCATGTTTTTCTTGAAGGATGCAGACTTCTTCCTGTACCACTGCTTGAAGAAGGTGTCTTCCAGAAACTGGGAGTTGAGCTTGACTCCATCCTCAACCCGAAAAGGCCCCACAAGCTCATCTTTGATGATACCAGCCCAAACCAGTACTCCACCTCCACCTTGCTGGCGTCTGAGTCGGACTGGAGCTCTCTGCCCTTTACCAATCCATCCATCTGGCCCATCAAGACTCACTCTCATTTCATCAGTCCATGAAACCTTAGAAAAATCAGTCTTGAGATATTTCTTGGCCCAGTCTTGACGTTTCAGCTTGTGTGTCTTGTTCAGTGGTGGTCGTCTTTCAGCCTTTCTTACCTTGGCCATGTCTCTGAGTATTGCACACCTTGTGCTTTCGGGCACTCCAGTGATGTTGCAGCTCTGAAATATGGCCAGACTGGTGGCAAGTGGCATCTTGGCAGTTGCACGCTTGACTTTTCTCAGTTCATGGGCAGTTATTTTGCGCCTTGGTTTCTCCACACGCTTCTTGCGACCCTGTTGACTATTTTGAATGAAACGCTTGATTGTTCGATGATCACGCTTCAGAAGCTTTGCAATTTTAAGAGTGCTGCATCCCTCTGCAAGATATCTCACTATTTTTAACTTTTCTGAGCCTGTCAAGTCCTTCTTTTGACCCATTTTGCCAAAGGAAAGGAGGTTGCCTAATAATTATGCACACCTGATATAGGGTGTTGATGTCATTAGACCACACCCCTTCTCATTACAGAGATGCACATCACCTAATATGCTTAATTGGTAGTAGGCTTTCGAGCCTATACAGCTTGGAGTAAGACAACATGCATAAAGAGGATGATGTGGTCAAAATACTCATTTGCCTAATAATTCTGCACGCAGTGTACTGACACACACAGACACATACACTGACACACACAGACACATACACTGACAGAAGTATTGACACACACACAGGCATACTGATATACACATAGACAGACATACTGACACACACAGGCCTACTGACATACA
Source organism: Pelobates fuscus (assembly GCF_036172605.1). Classification (NCBI taxonomy): domain Eukaryota; kingdom Metazoa; phylum Chordata; class Amphibia; order Anura; family Pelobatidae; genus Pelobates; species Pelobates fuscus. The sequence continues at coordinate 83,059,596 of NC_086323.1, read as the reverse complement.
CACACACATACATACACAGACAGACATACTGACACACACAGACATACTTACACACAAGCATACATTTAGCCACCCTCCAGGTTCTTACCTTTTCCTGGAGGGTGGTTTCCCTGGGGTACAGTGGCAGGCTGAGGCAGATGGGAGTTCTCCTCTGGAACTCCCCTCCCTGCCATTCTCCTCCCGCGCGGCTGTGCTCTCCATCCAGGAAGGGGCCCGGTCGCGCTGTTTCAGCGTCACAGCGCCAGACCGGGCCCCTGCTCACACATGCTCCCCGGGTGGCCCTTAGTGCATGAGCCACCCGGGGAGCCTCCTCAGCGTGCGGGCCGGTGCGGCTCTGTGCAGCCGCACCGCCGGGTCCAAGGGGGGCTGCGCAAATCGCGGGGCCCACGGGGCAGCTGCTCTGGGCCCCCCAGGAGCAACTGGGCCCGGGGCAGCTGCCCAGTTTGCCCCGCGTTAAAGACGGCCCTGCAGACGAGAACCAGAATAAATGTGAAGAACAATGAGATAATATACATCAATGGATAAAAGAGTCCAATATAAAATCCTAGTGCAAACTTGCCAGAGGAACAACCACAATTTTGTCTGAAGAATTCCTCTATGAGAGGGCCAGATCAACTAAATCTTGGAATTCGTACGCACAAGCAATTTACACCCTAAATGGTAGTGAATTAGGGATAACCACACACGGGAAGGATTTGGGAGTTGTTATAGACAACAAATTAGGCAGCAATATGCAATGTCAATCTGCAGTTGCTAAGGCCAGTAAGGTTCTGTCATGTATAAATAGGGGCATAAATTCTCGGAATGAAAATATAATTTTGCCTCTTAATAAATCGCTGGTAAGACCACACCTTGAATATGCTGTGCAATTTTGGGCACCTGTTCTAAAGAAAGATATCATGGCACTAAAAAAAGTGCAGAGACGAGCTACAAAATTGATAAAAGGAATGGAGCATTTTAGTTTTGAAGAAAGGTTAAAACAATTAAATCTGTTTAGTTTGGAAAAACGGTGCCTGAGAGGGGATATGATAACATTATATAAATATATTCGGGGCCAGTACAAACCTTTATCTGGAAATCTATTCATAAACAGGGCTATACATAGGACACAAGGTCACACATTTAGGCTGGAAGAAAAGAGATTTCATCTAAGGCAAAGAAAGGTTTTTTTTTCTTTCTTTTTTTACAGTAAGAGCAATAAGGATATGGAATGCTCTGCCTGAAGAAGTGGTTTTGTCAGAGTCATTACAGATGTTTAAACTGCAATTGGATAAATACTTGCAAAAACATAACATACAGGGATATCATTTCTAATTAGTGGGGCAATAGCTGTTTGATCCAAGGAGACATCTGACTGCTATTTTGGGTTCAAGAAGGAATTGTTTCCTAGTTTGTTGCAAAATTGGAAGCGCTTCAGACTGTGTTTTTTGCTTTCTTTTGGATCAACAGCAAAAAAACATGTGAGTAAGGCTGAACTTGATGGACGCAAGTCTCTTTTCTATGCTTTTGCTATGTAACTATGTATGTGGGAACAACGCTTTTCACCTACAAGATGTTCTCAAGTGGAGATAAACTTGAGAAAGCCTTGTAGGTGAAACGCGTTGTGGATATTTTAATATTGTGTACTAATAAAGGTATTTTGGAAACTTTTGCCAAAGACAGTGTGCCATTTTACTTTTTTTATTTTGCTATGATTTTATTTTTTGCATTCTTTACTGCCTGGCATCCGATTTTATTGTTCCAGTGAGAACTACTCCAAAGAATTCAAGGTGGGGATTATACCACTCGCGCCCAATACACTGAGTAGTCTGCCAGCTCAATTAAATGTGAGTAACCATTTGTTATTTATACACCTGGCATCTTCTATGCAGTGAGCACTATTTGTGGTTTCTTATAGGGCTTTGACATCTGCCTAACAACATTCCTTCACGTATCCCATAAATGGGGATTATAGCACTGTACCCTATTCATACTAGAGCTGGTTATAGGCTCTATAAAACATGAGTAGAACTATATCAGACCCTTCTTTTATTATTACTCTTTTGGGATACACTGCACCATTATTCTTACTCTATTCCCACATCCAAGATTTAGTTGATCCCGCACCTTCATAAAAGAATTCTTAAGACAAAATTGTGGTTGTCCCTCTGCCAAATTTGCACTAGGATTTTATATTGGACTCTTATCCATTGATATTTATTATCTCATTGTTCTTCACATTTATTCTGGCTCTCTACTCATCTGTTTTTCTTTTTATGCTTATCTGTGTCATTTTACTTATATTGTCCATATTCCTGTTGCGCAACCTTTATTTTCACTTCTTTTGAATAGTAGAATTGAATATGAACTCTTCTTTCTCTCTCCAAATGAACAGTAAAAACATCATTCAATCACTTGATATAGTACTAGCATTTCCCCTTGCACCAGGTTGTCCTTTACACATATCACTTATACTATATACATCGGCAGCACTTTAAGAAATTATTTGTTTCCTGGAAACTATGGCAAGTATGACAATCCTACATAGTACTGAACACGATACTGCTATATCTTACCATATCTTATTAACCACAGTAGGAATTGAAAGTGAATTTCAAATTTAAAAAGGAGACTAGTCACCAAAACAACTTTAGCTTAATAAAACTGTTTTGGTGTATAGCTCATGCCTCTTAAGTTTCACTGCTGAGTTCACTGCCATTTAGGGGTTAGATCACTTGTATTTCGGTTCATGCAGTCCTAGCCACACCTACACTGGCTGTCATTCACACAGCCTGCATACAATCAAAATTGTTTCTTTTATTAAGATATAACTTAATTTACATTTTTTTTATCTCTGGCTCTGTGAATTGAACTTAATTACATTCAGGAGGCTCCTGTAGGGTCTAGCAAGCTATTAACAGACCAATAGATAACCTCTAAGTTAAACAGACTGTTCAATAAAGGAAGTGTAAACATTAGAGGACTCTTTACAGGAAGTATTTGGGAAGGCTCTGTAAGTCACACGCTAACAGGGGTGGCTAACGCTGCATTTATTTTAAAAAAGTGTTTTTAACTCCTAAATTGCACTGAGAACTGAGCAGTGAAGCTGCAGGAGCATGATCTATGACACCAAAACGGATTCATTAACCTAAAGTTGTTTTGGTGACTATAGTGTGCCTATAAGGCCTAAGCAGCCAAACTGGAAGCATAGCTGACTGATCAAATATAAAGCCACAGTAAACTTTTTTTTTTTTTTTAAGCAGTTTGTAAGGTGTGTGTAAAATGCGCACAGTTGAGAAGAAAATAAGCAAGGCAAACAGGAAAAACATTTTTTTATTTCTGATCTCAGAAAAGTTATTAAATGTACATTTTATGATGTACCTATTAATGTTTGACTATTCCAACTTTTTTCCCAACATTTTTTCATATTTTTTTTGTTTACTTTAGTTTACAAAATGAGTTTAGCTAGCAGAATCTTTGAGTCTGCCTTACTAATTTCCCCCCCTTTCTACCAGAGGGGCAAATACAGCATATATATCCACAGATTCCTCTGGATGTAAAGGGGTTATTATCTGGAAAATGTCCCACCCCTCTCCCAAAACCATCCCAAATCTGCCCCAAAACTTGTGCCCGCCCCCTTCCCACCCTTTAAAAAAATTAAAACAAAACTAAAAAGGTGCCCAACTACAATTTTCTAGCATTGCGTTAACTCACAAACGCGTGGTGTTAAAAATAAAATCAAATCACATGTAGGTAGTTGTGTTTTTTTGTGTTAAAACTAAGCAAGAAATATGAAAGACATAAAATAGAAATCAGCAACCAATTTGCATGCTAAAAGGGTGTGATCTCTGCAACAGGACTTTTTTTGGGGGAGGGGGGATTTTTCTTCTTTTAGTAACAAACATTATTAAACCCAGTATGATTTTTTGGCTTTTTGACCTTTTTTTTTTTTCTTAAATTTTTTTTCCTTTTTTGTTTTGTCTTTTTTTTTCTTCAGAATATACAAGAACATCCAGCATCAAATGTTTATCTCAAATATAACAATCGACGATACACAAGTTATGTGAGACCGCTGTGAATGTTAATAAAGCTGAGCACTTCCCTCTGTGTCCGTCTTTCCTCTGTGCGAGTACATGCGGATTTTTGGTATCAAACGTGGATTTATGACACATCATGTGCGTGCCTTTGGAAAACTGCCAGACAGAAAGATTTATGGTGTCCATGAAGTGTACGATGTCCGGAACGATGGGTTAGTGTTCAGCCACACAAAGTGTGCAACTTTGTTTGGAACAAATAATGACCTGTTAGAAGGAGAGAAGTCTCCAGGGTAATCTCTGAGAGATGGAGTGCTGTCCTGGGGGAAAGGTACAACGATGTCTTGAATTAAGAGGAAGAAAGCCTTTACTGGACGAAAAAAAGGTCAATGAACAATTATTCTGGAAGGGTCTACAATATTGGAAGTGGTACAGGCAATGTCTGGGTAAAGGATAGATTCTTTTTTTGAAGAAATAAATGTGTGTTTCTGGAGGTTCCAAGCCAGGCTAAAACATAGCATGGGTAGCGGTTATGTCCTGGTAAGAGGAGACCAGACATATGGCCAGATGAAAGATGGAACAATATAAAACTGGACGGAGCAATTTCTGCGGACGGAGTGAACTCTTGAAGAGAAAGTTGGTGATACAGTGAATACAATACTCAAAACGGTGTGTGGGCGCTTTTGATGCCAAAGTGCTATGAAGGGAATGCAAATATATCTGTGACAGAAATGTAGAAGATTCACACAACGCTAATGAGAAAAAAAAAAAAAAAAAAAATATGAAACCAGGCAAACGCTTTGCTCTAGGTATACAGGTCATAGCAGGAAGATCCTCCATTTAGTGTATTAAGCCAACACATCTCAATTTTGCAACAAAAGTAGTGTTTCTCTTCATGGCAGTCAGCTATTCTCACTGCTAACAGCAGAAGATTGTCACGAGGTTTTATAAAATAGAAGGGAGGATGGATTAAAACATTCATAAGGGGGTCTTAGGGCACAGGCAGGGGCAAAGTCCAGGGCTCCATTCTGTATAGAAATGCATTAAATAGACATAGGAGAATTTGTTAAAAGATGGTTGTTCATATGAGAATTCTTCCCAATTTTGGTTGGGGGGCAGCAGGAGGCCAAACGCAAGTAAAAAAATATTATTTTAGGGATGGACATAGAATATTTTGTCACATTACAATTTGTAGCTTATTTAAAGATGGCTGCTTCCGTGCAAATATGCAGCCACTTTTAAATCACCACTTTGATTCTGCAACCTACAGCATCAGTAGCCACCTGCCCCTCCCCAAATAGAAAAACAACCAGAAAATCCATACAGAGTGTGAACAAAATCAATATTCAATGGAGGCACAAAACTGAAGTGTGGAATGGGCATGTCTGATGATCCTTTGAGAGCTGGGGAAGGCAATGAGGGGTAATGCCACAAGAGGTCGCTCTGTTTCCTGCATTTCCACAGGGGCCATCTGGAGTGAGAGGGAAGGAGTAGAATCTGGCTTTCAAGAGTGGAGATACAGGAGCCGGCTGCTCAGTTGGAGGTATCGGAGTGGACACTGCCGGGTCCTTCCGTAGGGGAAGTCACAGACGAAGGGGTAGCTGCATCCTGCCACCCCCCATTAGCCTGTAAGATAGAGAATGTTTCAGGTTCATCAAACCGAGTCCAAAGAAACCATACAAATAAAGGACAACTGAAAGAATTTTAGTTTATTATTTATTATGCATCAATGTAAAACCGAATAAATATAAAATAGGGAGATTAAAAAACAAAAAAACAGTAACTAATATTTATGGGCGTTTCTAATACATACCATATACAAAAAAAAGCAAAGGTAACATTTCTTCAAAGATTGTTTGAAACAAACATGACAACCAACTGAAGAATATAAACAAAACTCAAACAAAACTACGCACTCAAAATACTAGACATAATATTTGGAAAAAGTTGATCATTGACCAACATCCAGAATAAGGAGGAAACAGCCAGAAGAAAATAGCTTAAATTGCAAATCCTGAGTAATGTTATCGTGAAAATAGTTATTGAGTATTATTTATAAACCATGAAATGTTTTTAGAATTTATTAAATTATCAAAAAGGTACACATGAGATAATGATAAAAACTATCTTTAGTTAATTAAATGCACCTCAGAAAATCCTATTGAACAATGTGTTTCCTTGGAAACTGGGCTAGTGCTGCATCTTTTGGGGGGTGGGAGGAGGGGGTCACCTATAATCAGACATGGGATTTTTTCGTTCTTTCTTTTCAATGTTGTTCTGTGAAGGTTGCTTCACGTAGAAACAAAAGACAAAGAAAACCATATTAGTGAGCAGATGGTGTAATTTTTTTGCTAAATTCTTGGCTCTTTGCACACCAAGTTTCAGGGCCATTACAGAAACTTCATATGCATAGAAGGTATTCCAGAGATACAGTCATCTACATTAAAAGATAAATCACAGAACCTCAGGTACCAAAGAAATGTTTAATTTGTCTTGTCACAGGTTTCCACTGCCTGTCCCCTCTCTCATATTCTCTGACTTGCCTTGCTTTGTTCTTATCTCACATTAAACTAGCCTGTCCAAGCTGTATGAAAGGTGTGACCTTTCTCCTTAACACCACTGGGGAAAAAACACAATTCAAGGACACATTCTGAAAAATTTGGATCCACCTCTGAGTGGAACTTGGCAGCACTTCATTTCTCAGCCTATGATTTTGTGGCGGCCATTCTCCATAATCACAGTGGCTTGGTCTTGTCTCCTCCCTAGACTTCTTTCAACCTATTTCACAACTGTAATTGCCATGTCACAAGATTATCTTTTCCTTTCCTCACTGCTCCAGTTTAATGTGCAAGAAATGACACTTGGTGTTACGCAGCATCATTCCGAAAAAATAGGGAGACGAGATAGATTCAGAAGTCGGAGTAGACCTATCAGGGCAATTGCAAAACATTTGGCTTCAGACATTTATGGCTTAAAATACTCAAAATTGTACACGGACTGTTAACTGCCAATGAGAGAGGTCTATCTAAATCAGTGGTCCTTCACTTCTGATTAAAAACGCAAAATCCTACCCTCTCACATTAGGTCATCTTTCTCTATGTGCAGACTGAATCACTCTGCATGGTCCGTAGGTCACCAGTTCAGACACTTGAACTTTCTTTGCACTGTCGGCAAGTTTATACTGTAGATCCAATCCACCACCAGTAACTTCTACCCTGTGGCGGGAGCTGTATTCTCTAGGTTTTAAGCATTGCTAGGATAATTATCCCACAGGTTTAATGGTACGGGCAACTGTATCCTGTACTCTTATGTTTAAGCAAAACTAAAATTCAGTTGAACCTGCAATGGCAACAACTGACCCCATGAGTAGGAGACCTTAATGAATTCACAGAGCACCTCCAAGTTGAGTAATTATATCTATATATAATATTTTTATCTAATTTGTAAGTAGATCGCATTCTAAATCATCATCTTGCAGACAATGTGTACACATAATGTACACACTCATATGTGTATATGAAATCTTTACAGTATCAACCTTGGATACCGGTTCTGGCTGATCAAATGAAATGTATATAAATTACAAATCATTTGTACGTGCCCCGACGGCTCTTTGATTCCACTTTGCAGCTTTGTGTGTATTTTGTGTTATTTCTCTGCTTATGTCAGATCTCCCCCTCCTCCCTCCCTCTGTCACGGCCTTTGGATGGTGGATGGCTGATCTGAGAAATGTATTTGGATTGCTGTCCCAAATCTGCAGCCGCTCTCCCTGTGTCTGTCTTATTGATTTCACTCTATACGACACGGCTTGTCGCTATGAATTTACATGTCATTCCCAGCCGCGAGCACTGCCAGGAATATGTGTGCTTCTCTGTCCTCCTCCAACAAACACACAAATAGATCTGTATCTCTGTAGGTGGTTATGTATGTTGTATTAAGGTGCAGGAGTCATTTTAAGGCACGGTGATGGTTATATTCAGTATTCACATTTGAAGAGGTCTACAATTATGTATAGGATACGTAACAGTGAACTGTGTATTATGCGAAAATAATGCAATCAAGAGGTTCTAGAGACATCATATACCAGGAGACTGAAGGTTGAGTGTCCTATAAACGTCTCCAGAACCCTTTAATGCCAATATTTTTCCCACAATACATATTTCATCATTCTGTATCTTTCATATTACGGGATATGTTTAGGTTAAAATAGTGTAGAAATAGTTACTGTTGGCGTACTGTAGAGATTACTAATCAATGTTAGTGGCTAATGTTTTATGATAGTGAAGTGTGTTAGGGTAATGTAGAAGTTAATGTGTAGGGTGTTAAGAGTGACAGCATTGGAACATGCATGCCCATGCCTGAGATTAGTGAAAGATATTATCCTGGGTTGCATCGTTTTCAGTTGCCATCATTAAAATGGCAGTTACCCCTCTGGAGTGTAATTCCCACTAATCATGGGCAAACCAATACAGGATAGTCCAGGTTACGCCTGAGATTAGGGCCCCCAGTCTTCACACTGTGCCTTATTTCAGGGATAACTGCACAGATTGCATCACCATCCATTCAGAAGAGGAAACTAAAATACGACCATTTATTACAATTTATTTTTGTCCCTTCTTTAGATTTGCAAACCTAAAGACATCTGAAAGGAAAGAGGCTGGTTATTAACCATTTCAGAATGTCTCTACAATTACTCTGGAAGACAGTAAATTAGTTAATTGGAATTTGTATACCGGTCTAGCATTAAAGGAGTTAAGACAGGCAGATTCACGCTCATTCTGCTGCAGCCACGCTATGTGTCACCTGTTTGGTTGTTTCCCATGGCTGACTGTAAGTGGCCGCAGGTGGCATGAGGAAGCTGATTGTGTGTGACAGGCTTAGGCTCCAGCTGCCTGCGTTGAGCATTATTTTTGGGCAGAGCACTAGCCACCGGCATCACCGGCACATAGAGAAATAGGTGACCGTGAAAGGGAGAGGAGAGTGTGCGATGTGGCAGTCATGGCCCCGTGGACTTGAAATAATTGGGAGGGGGGGGGGGGGGGGGGGGGGACGATGATAGAAGAAACAAGAGGATTCTTTACTTACACTGATGCCCTGCGGACTGTACATCTGATTCGCTGTCAGAGTCTCACTGTATCCGCCTGTCTGACTGATAACATGGCGAAGGGTATCCACCTGAAACACAGGAAACAGGGAGGGTAAGGAGACCGCAATGTGTACGCAAGGGGAAGCAATATCAAGAAACACCTTTAATGAAAGAAAGAAAAATATTTACATTTACAGAAAACAGACAATGACAGGAGCAATTGGACAGAGCAAAGAGAACGCGAGGAGAGAGTGACAGATAAGCAAAGGGACAGTGACAGAAGAAGAGGAAAGACCAGAGAATTACAGGAAAAGTGGTAGAAAAGATAGAGATTGTGAATATAGCATAGCAAAAACTAGGAAGGGAAGATCACAAAGAGGTGGAGAAGGAGGGAGAGAACACTAGAAGACAGTGCTATCAGTATCAATGAATGGGACCAGCGAGATAGAGACTGGAGAGTGACAGAACACAATCAAAATAGCCCTAGAGACAGAGAAAAGGATTCTGTAAAATCCACTGGGGGTGAGGAGAGAGTCACAAACAGAAGATGAAGCAGTGAAAAAAAAAAAAAAAAAAAAAAGGAAAAGGAAAAAAAAAAAAAAATAAAGAAAAAAACCCAAAAAGCAATACCAAGACTCAAAAACATACAGAAGGGTTGAGAAATTAGAGCATGAGATAATACAACAGGAGTCTCAAATTAACAAACTTGTGGCTAAAACAAAGCTGTTAAGCAGAGACTAAAATAGAAAGTCCGCTCAAAGTGGCCAACGTTTCCATTCTGTGTAAAAAAAAAAAAAAGCGAAAGTGGCCATGCTGACCTCTAGGGGCATATTTTAATCTGTTTGTAGAAACATTGCAAATCTTTTTGCCGCAGAGGAATACAGGTTTCTTTTTAAATTTGAATTTGCAGGTAAAACAGGTATTTTCTATTTATTTTTTATTTATTGTATCTTGTGATGATATCACAGGGCAAGGATGTCTGTTTCATCTTGGTAACAAGGCCATCTGATCGCATGGAACTGCTGAAGAGAAGTAATGTTCTCCTTATTCCACACATCACCCCGATAAAATTCAATAGTGTGTGCTGGGGTTGCTCAACAATCAACCTACAAATTGCCTGGATCTTGCTCAGGCCTACGACACCTACAGACATAACGGACCTTTATTGCAACATAGTAGCTACTAAAGACATCTCCTGCAGCTACCCAAGGTCTGTAGGCAAGATGCAGCTTTATTCTCTGGCCTGGGGATTTTAGCTCTTTTATGTGAGTTGATTTGGTTTCAAAATCTGTGATGTTATGTGATATTAGACATTCTAATCGTTTAGTTCATTACAAAGCATTGAATCCAAGAGTATAAAGATAAAATGTATCATACAGTGACAAATCTATTCTTCTTCTTCTAATTATTATTCCCATTGCATTATTGGTTGAGGAATGAGTACCGTTATGTAGAATCATACTACAATTTGCATCTTCTGTGTATATTATAATTTTCATTGTATTTGCATGTGCCACTTTATCTCTCCTACACTTAAAATGGTTTCCCGTTCTTCTGTAGGGTAAATGTCTTTACTCTTTTTTCCTCCATTTTCTTTCTTTATACGCGTCTAGTCACTAATGAATTATCATTTTCCCTAAAGAATCATTAGTGCCTCACATTTCTTAGGTGCAATGGCCAAATATCGACCAATCATTTTCAAATTCTATAACAAAGACGGCACACAATACAACATTGTGTATATTTTCCCATTTTGCTACTACATACACAAAGCAACATGCAAATATAAGCCACCTTATTTAAGGGGTGAAAATATGAAACATGCCATGGAATCCATAGAGTAAATTGTAGTTTTGTTTATAAAATTCAAGCAACAGACTGAAATAGGATACAGAGGATGCAGTCTTTGGGCACAGATGTGCCATGATTACCCTCACAGAAATCAATATTGTTGTGCCTCAAATATTGGGGTGCTGCTCAATCACTGGAATTCCATAAGTTAAAAATGTAAAAATAGAATATTGGAGACTCAAAACTCATGAAATATCACGGCTTCCTGAACACAATTTAAAAAAATATTTGTATGATCCTACTTTCTTTCACCTGTCACTTGAAGCAATTGTAAAAATAAAAAACAACACCCCAAATTTTGATCATTCAAAATAAATAAATAAATAAATAAATAAATAAATAAAATATATAAAGGAATAAACCAAACATCAAAATCACAAGTTTTATTTTATTTTTTATATATATATATATATATATCTCATCAGATACAAAAGTGAGATGGTCTCAATTGAAGTAAGGAGAAGCTCTAAAACACATCATGGTCACTAATAAATTCTTATTAACTTTGTGCCTGTTTCTGTGTAGACTTTTCATACCACCAAGTGCTGCCCAGGCCTCGCTCTACCCATGGCCATATGACAACTGATGGTCCCTACCTGTGACTGTACGTTGGCTCCAACCTGGGCACCTTGGTAAGAATCCCCATTGAGAGACTGCACGCTCATGAACAAATCTCCAGAGTTTGACATGTTAAAAGAACTGGAAGAACCTGGAAAGGAAAGAGTGAGGCACCTGTATCAAAGAAAGAAGGGAGCTCCAAACCCCGCAGAGAAGAGGCCTGGCATGCACAGTTCAAGAAGACGAGACAGGCAGAAGCAGGAAAAGGAAAGCAACATAGCCAGTAGGGTTAGTTTACGGGATTACAAAGCAAACTAAGGAATTGACAGAAAATGGAGATGAAGAGCAACCGTGCAGGTTGGGCAGAAACATTTTCAGTAAGTGAATAACTTAATCTTAGGCTGGGAAGTTCTGTTCTTGGTTAGTAAAAGGGATTTGTTCATTGAATTTGCATCAAAACAAAGGAAATCAGACCTATTTTTTTGAGCGCCAGAATTGGTACTGCCAACATGGCCAGTAGATGGGTAAGATCCGAGTGGTCATCCTAAAAATTCACTTTCCCTTTACAGGTGTATTAATCAAGAAGAGCACAGGGTCAGTGGGCATTGCATTCTACACAACAAATTTAAAGGCCATACCAAGATGTAGAAACAACCATCAACATAAATAATAACAAGACTATATACGACACAATCAGCAATGGATAACTTTATACCTCAAAAGCTAGTAACAGGCCAAGATTTAAAAATATTTATATGTAACCTCAGATAGTACACTTAAGTTATTGATGAATTAATTGGCACATCTTGAGTTGGATGAAACATTACTCATTTACAGCCTTGTAAAAATTTAAGAAATCCATACCTGGTGCTTAGTATTTTGACATACCTAAGGCACACAAAAAGTATTTTACAACATGCTAGTTCAAAAAGGTTCAAAATATCTTTCATCATCGTGTTACATTCTCAGATTATTGCTTCCTTACAGATGTTGTCCCTCTCCAACAAATAATCTGACAAAATTCTATTCACAAAAAAGTCAATATGTTAACATCAGTTTTAACAAGGAGGTAAAAGCCTGTGAGAATATATGAAACACATCACAACTGTAAATAGCCTGGAAATTTGTGTTCTGGGTAAGCTTAATACAAGCCCTCTAAACTAATAAAATGTATTATGCTCATATAAGAAATGTAAACGACAGATACATGCCAATTTAGTTTTTAGATGGTTAAAAGGATCAATACTTTTATAGAAAGAAAATCTGAAATATATACACAAAACAAGATAAATACCAAATTGTATAGTAACACAATGGTACTGGGTACGCTTTTATCTACTATGATCTATAAAGTGTTTTTCTTTTGTTTGTTTGAACAATCTGGCTAGTTTGGTCAATTACAACTCCAGTCCTGAGCAAAACATGGCTCATGTGGTTAATCAATATACCAATATAAATACATAAAACTGCATTAAAGACCCATAATAATCCACACACCTTCACAATCTATGCTGACATGAAAAGTACGACTTATTTAGGATCACTAGATCTGCAGAGCAGATGATAAATCTATAAGGAGATCAATGCCAAATGACCAGATATTGATGACAGCATGGAACTTCATTGGTAAATTAAGACTCGAGTCAGACTCAACTCAAGTATACTTACCCCAGTTTTTAAAGAACTAGGCAATAATAGGGACTTTTCCCATAATTTTCTAATCAATATATTACTTTTATATCATAAGGTGCAGCTTGTCGTGTTTTGTTGATAGTCTGTTAATTTTTTGGGGTATTGAGGGAGCACCTAATTAAAAGTGCCTGCTGCTTTTAATATGTTGTCTACCTTATTTAGTGCGTATCCATCCTTTGGTTCTTGTGTATAAATAAAAGAGAAATGTCATGGATTTTGGCTGTAGTTTGCAGGTTTGAAATTTGACCTCTGGATTCAATTTATTAGTCAGTTTTCTTAAACATAAGGCAATGAAAAGGTGTGAGTTAATACGAAGTTTACATATACCTTTAACTCCCAAAACAAAGTTTGAGAAGAACCACAAAAACACATTTGAAGTGTCTCTGTTATGGTAATCTACACAGTGACTTGGATATATAACTGTAGACTGAACTTCAATGTTCAAAGGCTACATATTTGGTTGTTCTAGACTAAAAAATAAATAAATATATTTAAAAAATGGAATACTATAAAATCACCAAAAAGCACAACGTAACAACCCACACATATCTGATCTGGAAGTCATAAAACAACCTTAACTGGAGGGGAAAATTTTTATTTTTTACGTTTATATGGATTTCTAACATTTCCACAAAAAAAAACACAAAAAAAACACACCAACCAATCAAAAACAAGAAGGTCACACGTTCAATACAGACCAAAAAATGTCATCCCTGAAGTAAAGGTCAAACATGCACCAATACATTGGAAGATGAAATTCAATTCCACCTCATAATTACAAAAAAAAAAAAAAAAACACACACCAGGAAATGCAACCCTTAAAACAATGTACAAATTAAGGTCAACTCACGTTCCTATGTTCTGTTCAAACATCAAAAATTCAATCAATATGGCAAATTCACAGACTGTGCAAAAACATTGGCTTTATCTGGTTTGTTTTTTGTAGATGTACTGGATATATTTCCTTCTTGTTACTCTACAAAATTAATATTTGCTGTGACCCTAGCCTTTTTTCCCCCCTTTATCTGCTCATTTGACTTTGCACATGAATGTTAGGATACACATTTAACATCATGGAAGTGATTTTTGACCTACATTTTCCTCTGGATGTTACCCCTCCCTAGTGGCATGCTCAGTTAGCGATTGTCCATTGTAATGATGCATTCCAAGTTTTTTTATTATTATTTTTTTTTAAATCTACAAAAATCTCATGGAAAAATACTAAATCATATATATCTTATCCTCCTTTTTGTCTCGTCTATTTAACATATCCAATACAAAACTTCCATAACTGATGATGTATTTTACCGTGCTTTCTTGATGGGGAAAAAACATAACTTCATAGCATACAATAATTACTGCATGTAATTATCAAAGTCTCCATAATGCTGCCAAGTTCAACTTATACAGAGAGAGAAAAATCATTATGCAGCCATTAAGAAAGGTATTTTAATGACTTCCCAACCACAAGGATAAGTATTGTATGGAAACTTGGTCTGTTGACAGAACTTCCTTAGGTAGCCTCATAATACCATGGCTAAAGCATGGAATTACGTATGGATGAATGGAAATGTTAAACGAGTACCCAAAATAAAAAATACCAACAGTCGAGACACCAATAAAGGCACAAAACTTAAGACCAAAGTCACGTGCACGTGTCCTGTGGACCATGCGTACTAACCGAGGTTCTGTGGTGACAGGAACTGCATTTTGTTTTGTGGTTGCACAGCCCCGCGTTCCATCTGTTTGCTTCCTGAATGAGACACAACACAAAACCAGCAATTTCAAGGATATCCGCCCTGAGTGTGGCGCAATCATTGTGGGCATTAGCATTTAACTACGACAGCAATCATAATATGCAGCTTGAAATTTTTCACCACATGGCTTCTCATGAACGTCATGTAATAATGTGTTTAGACAGAAAGGATAAACTGATGTTTTCTGTCCATTTTCAAGCAAGACATAGTGTATAGCTGGTATTAAATATCTACTCAATGATACTTCTTTTAACTTTAGAAGGAAAGGTTGGAAAACAAGGCTTCTCCCCTGAGTCTTAAATAGGAACTACAGTTGACGTATTAACTAACAGAGCCCATCTTGTCCACTATTTTCAGTTTGACATTAAAATAAATAGGATCATCAAGCAGCCATGACAATGCTTTGGACACACAATGTCACTGACAAAGACCACATTGTATGGCCAAAACGTGGTCAAGACTGCTTGATGTTCATACTAAAATCTGCACTTTGAGGATTGTGTGCGCCAGTATTCTTTGCATATGATTCTAAAGTATAATTGGAGATTTGCCATCAATAGATAATAGTATTGCAGTTTTACATGAGTGCAGTCCCTAGCTTCTGTGAATCCTTAAAAAAAATAAAAAAAATAAAATAGGATCAACATGGCTGGATATTAATTTAATATTTCACTTGCACTACAAAGTTCACAGTATGGCCTCTATGACTTTTTTCCGCAGTGCCTTAATTACCCAACTAGTTAGGTAAAGAAATCCCAGAAACATACACATTTCCAAAGTACACCAAGTCCAAGGTAGGGGTTCTAAATCAAAGATCAACAATCTAGGCATTAACAAATCGTGCTCCAAAAAAGGATATTTAAAAAAAGAAAAATAATAAATAAAAGCTGAACCTGTAGTGATCATTCAAAATTACTTTGTTTTGAAAATAGTGGAGTAAGACTGAAGAAAAAAAAGGCAATTAAAAGTTTTAGGAATTCTAGTTCAGACTAATTAAGTTGTTGTGGTCTCTGAAGTCTCTCAGTGCAGTCTTAACTTTAAGTGTTTAATTGTTCAACACAAAGGATTTGTCCACAGATACCGACCTCTCTCCTCTTTTGCTTGGGCCAATGTGGAAACATTAGCGTGAGCAATGAGGAGGTGGCATTGATTAGCTTAGAGCGTCAGCCAATGCTCACAGACTATCACTGTCCACCATTTAAAACATGTACATTTCTTTGATTTACTCTCAATGACCCATCAGTGACGGCTCCTAACCGCATGCGCTAATACTTTAGCATTAATCTGAGCAGAAGAGGAGAGGGAGAGGACGGCACCTATGGCGATACCTTTAGAGTTAAACTGTTTAAGAATTATTTAGCACTTAAAAGGTGAGACATCGCAAGGGGACTCCAGACACCATAACAACATATTTAAAATAAGTTGTTATGGTGCCAGGAAGGTTCCTTTAATACCAATTTACGTTCCGAAATTTAACAATGAAAAACATTTATTTATTTTTTTAAATCTTCTACGGTCCTGTGATTATTTGCCAATTGTTAAATCATGATAAGCACATTTATTATGAATAGCGAATAGCAGTGAGAAGGTTAATGCAGAGTTGGCACATTGTTCCGCTGGGTGGTGAAGATTAAGACAGTGGTAATTTCAATGCATGCTGGTTTAACACAAAGCTTTCTGCAGTGTTTTTAACTGCTTCCCTACAAATGTGAAAAATACATTTTTATACTCTGACACAGCAAGTAACCATAGTAAGAAAAACTGAAGGTGAGTGAGAAACCATTCATTATCCAGCTAAATGGCAGTGAGATCTACAGTACAGGACTAAATATGGGAAATTTGAGGATAGGCATTACTCTTGGATTTTATAATTCATACATATTGAAGTAGTAAGGCAAAACACATTAACAATGTCATAACAGTTGTAGTGCAGTGGGCTTTTTTGTGTTTTATAACATGTAGAAAAGCGTGCCAATAGAAGCATAAAATACACTATTATTGACCGATTAGCACGTACGCAGAATAAATCGCACTCATATCTTGGAAAATTCCATACAAAGATTACTTATCTACTAGTCAAAATTAAGTTACCAACCAGACTCCGATAGTAAGAATTTTTTTTTACGTCATCCAAGCAGGGAAAAACAAATTAATTAATAAATTGACAAACTACAAAACCATTTCAAGTCTGCCATCACTTCCAAATCTCTGCAAGTAATGACAACAACCAAATCTTTGTGATTTTAATCCACTAAAGATGGGATAGGCATTATTACAATGCTCAAAATTTCAAGACCAGAGGTAGACAACGTTTGGCACTCCAGATGTTGTAAACTGCATCCTTCCTAATGCTTTGCCAGCATTATAGCTGTAATAACACATCTGGAGTGCCAATGGTTTGCCTAGCCTGACCTAGACTTTTCAAAGAGATGCATTGGATTGAGCGCATGCACATCACATCCCCAATATTCCCTGCTGAGGAGCATGGGATTGGACGATCACAAAGGAAGCAATGCCTCCACATTGACAGAGTGGGCAGCAGCACCAAGGAGTCTCAGCACTGGACAACGGGTAAGCAAAACCATTTTTAAAATCTATATTTTAACTATTTAATATATCACAACAGCATTTGGAGTACAGGTTTGCATTCCTAGCACTATATTGTTCCTTTAAGATATCCGTTCATGTCTAGGACGAGGAAGGCACTTGTTGATCGCTTCCTCGATCAATCTTTCAGCTTGATTGTGAGACATGCAGTCTGTTCATTGCCCTCCCAGGAGAAGAACACTGTATTTCTCAGCAGGTACAACCACTGAGGCAAATTTCTCAAAATGTTTACAGACTCATTTATTCAATGAAATGTTTCTGGTGTGAATTAATCAGTATATTATATATATTTAATCATTTTCAGACAATTTTCTTTTGTGTCCCCTTTTGTTTATCACATTCCATTTATTAAAATGCATGCCTTTTGTTTTGCACCAAAACCGTGTTCAATGTCCTGATGTTCCTTTACTCCATTTTTATATTGGTATATAATTCAAAGCAGAAGATGTGCAGCATATGTGCACATATAAGCTACAATGAAAGATGGTTTTGAAACATTTAAATAAATCGTAACAGCTTCAAAAAAGATACTTTAGAACACTTTAAATAAACGCCTGTAGTGCTTTCATAAAACAACAAAATGTTGAAGTTTAGTAAATCCATTCTACTTTTACTTCCTTTTGCAGTACGTTATTTCTCAGTCACTCTGTCAGTTATGATGTCACGCTAACAGGCCTATAATACCCAGGCTGTGATCTTATTCCCTTTTCAAATAATGGCAGCACATCTGTTCTATACATATCTTGTGGTGCGGGTTCTGAAGATGATTGGCCACTAATAATTATTTTCCCAAACCCTGCTGTGTATGCCATCTGGTCCAAGTGATTTATTTACATTAATATTATCCGATTGTCCTTGGAATTTCAGCCTTAACCAGTTAATTGGCAGATTAAAAAAGTGCTACCTAACTCCGACTTATTATTTACACGTGTTGTTATCTTGTTGTATTTGACCCTGAGGAAGGTCCCGAGCGGGGACCGAAACGTTGGTCGTCATTTTTAATCTATTATAATAAACTGAAGTTTTAAGTCCGGAGAGCAGCCTCCCTCATTGGATTGCCTATCTATTGGAGTGGTATACTTTAAATGTGAGTGCTGGAGATCTATATATCTATATATATATATATTAATTACAAGATCGCTAGAAGCAACATAAGAATAGATGACATGATTATGGGAAAAATACATTTATAGTCCAGTAAATGTTGCATTATTTAATACACAAATGTTTAGCGCACCAATGATTTTTTGTAAGACCCTAAAGATCTCTTTAAATGTTTATTTCACCGGTGTTCTTTTACACATCAGGCAGAGAGCGTGATTTATTTGGCTCATTTTTTTTTATATTCAATTATCTTGGCTCACATCTCAGGGGTCTTATATTCTTCTATCTAATCATTTTTACATTTATATGCTTGACATTTTTATTTTCATTATGGCCAACTCTTTTGCAATCAATTTTTTCTTCTTTTTTTTTCTGTTTCATCAAACATTGGTGTATTTTTCCACATTCTTTTTAATTCTTGAATGAGACATTTGCCTCTATAGAAATTAAATAACTAAAATGCCCCCTTTCTGCTTATCTCACATAAACACATTCAATTACACCCATTGTGTTAGCCATTTCTCTTCCAAAGAAACAAACATCAATGCTGAATTTAAATACTATTTTAAGACTCAAAACAAGCAAGTATAATACAACAGAGAAATGGACACAAAACTGGCGGAAATCCGTTCCATTAAATATTATTTAATTAATATATTTTAAAAAACACAACAAATACTTCCTTGTACGGGGCTTAATGAGTTATATTAATTACTTATGCTGTATTTTTTTAAAACAAAACAACTTAATCTAAATTAGGTTGTTATGATGCCAGGAGGTCACAGGAGGCAGCATTCTTAATTTAAGGGGTTAAACCGTTCTCTAACAGTTTAACCCCACTCTTCCCCTGGTATCTGAATTTTCAGCTTCAGGAAGTGCAGAGTGCCACCGCTGATTGTCTGAAAGTGGACATCGCCACTGGAGGCAGCTTTGGGGTTAAATCGTTCAAGAAAGGTTTAACACCTTGGAATAAGAGTGCCTATTACCTCTAGGCACCATAACAATTTCATTTAGATTAAGTTGTCCCTTTAAGTGTATATGAACAAGAAAACAAAATATGGAAATAAAGTAACCATACAGTTTTTTTTTGCTTGTGAGCCTTATTGACCTTTTGTATATATTTTGTTTTAAGTGCATTGAAGTTAAATTACATTCAACCATATGGTTTGATGTTTAAAGTCGTTTTATATATCTTTTAAGAGAACTGCATTTGATTTTCATTCCTCTGCATCTTCATCTAACCTGTACCGTGAAAATGAAAGAGCTTTGGTTTGTAACTTCAAAGCACGGTCTTAAACTGCACACACCTGCCTTTAGATTGTGTTGTATTCCTACTTTTTAATTGTAAGTGTTCGTATACACTTAGGCGGTGTTGAGTGTTTTAACTTCTAGCGGCCCTCCTAATATATTTTGTACTTCTTGCTGTGTTTAGTCATATTTGGAGAACACCAAGGAGGGGGGGCTCATATTTTGTGCCTAACATATTGGGTGTCATTTAAAAGTTCTTATTTGTTTTTGATACTTTCAGGCTTAAAATCAGCGACTGATACATGGACGTTAACACTACCTAAATCAGTGGTTCTCAATTGAACAAGTATGAGAGGCTTAGTTGACCAGGCCTTGTATACGAACTGTAATCCACATTTTTAACAGATACTATGGCCACTGAATTAATAATAAACAATCTTAAATGGCCCCCAAAAAAGAGAAAGGTGTTATTTCCATGTTCATCTAGCGTAGTTGAAGGTTCAACCGTTTGCCTTGCAGACTTATCGTGAATGCAATTGCATTCCTTTTAGATATTTATGATGCATAGTTAAAAACCCAAACATGTCCATCACACTATATTATGACCACAATTTACCACTTAAATGCGTGGTCAGTGGGGCTTTTTAATTCTTTAAAGTTCGCTAAAAAATTCATGCAAAACAGATAATGAAAACATATAGGAAACTATTCACATTTGTGTTACTGATTGACAATATCATTTTATGTTGAATACTGTAAGTACAGATATTTATAAAAATAGAATTCATCAAGATATGGTTGTGATATGGTTTCAGGCAGCAGTAATTTGCATGTTGTGTCTGCGCACTACCCGTCTTTCCCCTAAAATAAGACCGGGTCTTATTAGGGCTTATTTTCGGGGGATGACTTATTTCGGGGAAAAATGTGTGCTAGAAAGCAGGTGTATATTAGGGGAATTTCCCCAAACAGACCAGTTCACTCGAGCATGGAATCCTGCAAATCTATGTTCGGCGAAACACAGTATAAATAGAGATAAAGAAGCTTCAAAAAACAGCTCCACTAATTGATGTAAAGCATTCGGAAATGGTCCAAAGTGGAGCATATTCTTTATGTCCACATGTGACTTATGGTTTAAACATTATTAATTGTTAAAATAGGGAGAAAAACCACACACACAAAACCAACTATCTGTAGCTAACCTTGGAGAAGTGTAGCTTTAACTGTTCTCCAGCCTCTTCCATATAGGTTTTGCCATTCCAGCTTCATTCAGGATGCAGAATCCTATATCCCATATATTGTGCTTACAGTAAGTATGGAAACCTATGTGAACTTCCTGCTTAACCAGTCCTAACGTGCTTTAATAGAATGACCAACCAGTATCGCAGCGCAGCACAACAAAACAATACAATATAGTGGACATGACATCTAAAGTGACAGTGCATGCAGAGGTCAGTGGCAGACATCGTCCGTACGCAAAATCTTACATATAAGAAGTAGCCTTATTTACTAACTTAGGAACTGTGAAGAACAGACAAGGTCATTGTTAAAGGGGGAATGTCACTCCTGAAACTGCATCAGTGGAAACACACTTTGAAAATCACGTGTGTTCGTTTTTTGTTCCATTAGATCTTCTGGGGTTTTTTTTGTTTAGTTTTTTTAAATCATATTGACGGTTTAGCACATGACATCATAAAACAGTTCAGAGAAGGCTAGGGCGAATGTTGCAGAGATATCAAAGCATGTTAATTTCTCGTCTGTATACTGCCAGCTGTAAAGTACAGAGCTTATAACGGATTGAGAGAGAGCCACGATGGATGCTCCCAGTTGCAACTTAAAGAGGAGTGAATTTCTACATTTTTTCTTTTTGTTTTACACTTCATAAAACCAAAATTTGTTATATGGATATCCTTTTCAAAACCATTAAGGGGAAGTAACAGTGCCCCTTTAAATTTAGGTAGGGAAGCAGAAATCCAAACTTGCTGAAATTTTCCAGTCTGACCATATACCTTAAAATTAAAAAAATAATTGCTGGTTTAGGATTTTATCTCACTACGGCCCTGCCTTCTGGATAACTGCAGAACAAAAAAATTTCATCTTTAAAAATTAAAGATGCCTCTTTGAATAACTCTCACAGCAAGCAACCTTTATTCTGATCTCACAAAACCAAGGAACATTACTTTCCAATCTGTAAATCCATAAAACAACCACAATTTAAAACGAACAACTGCATTAAAAAAAAAGTATTTTACTATTTCACAGAGCTGCACTTGATTCTAATTTCACAACCAACAGAACACACTAGTAGGACATTTACAACCAGAATATCAGTATTTATAATGGCATGCTTATTCCCTTCTGTGCTGGAGGGCTGAGCCAAAATTGTGGAGCACAAAGGAACACAGTGCTCACCTAAATGCATGAAAACTGTGTAAATTATTAAGGCATGTTTACAAAATAGCAGTCATTTGCAAAGATTGCATTCTGAGCACAAAATCCAAGAGAGATATTACCATTACAAATCCAATTTTATTTAATTTGATAAAATATATGCAATAAGTTGTGAATGAAAGATTTAACAGTTAATCTCTCTGTTAGTTTACAAGATATTTTAACTCACAAAAGGCCTGCCACTCACAGAGTTTATTCAAATAAGCTCTTCAGTAACAAATCCTATGGATGGAACACGGAGTCAAAAGCAGACTTCTAGTTGCTACATCACTGACAAAATAGTATAAATATACTGCATAATTAAAATCATGTCAGATTGACACTTTATAAACCTATAGTAATATAGCAAATAAATAAAGAATAGTCAAGGAACAAAAAAATAAAGCGTCTCAACGATCATTATTAAATAAAGCTGCAATCAAACTCTAAGGGACCTGTAAAAAGCAAAACAAAACAAAAAACAAACCACAAACATGGTTGTTACCCCAAAGTCTTAAAGGGATTATATAGTGCCAGGAAAACAAAGCCGTTTTCCTGGCAATATAGGGTCCTAAAGTGCCTCCTCCCTCTCACGCGGGTCTGAAGGGGTTAAAACCCCTTCAGTTATGTACCTGAATCCAGCGCCGATGTCCCTTGGCGCTGGGTCAGGCTCCGCCCATGGACGGCAATGAATTAGGATTTCCCCATAGCAATAATGCTATCCTATGGGGTAAAATCTAACGCTCGAGCTCCTCATGCAGAGAGTGAGGACGTCCAGCATCAGATACCGGACCAAAGGTCCATTCCAATTCAGGAAGCCCTGTAGTGGCTGTCTGATAGACAGCCACTGTGGGCAGACTGTACTGCAATGTCATTGCAGTTTCTTTGGAAATGCAATGTTTAACATTGCAGCAGTAGGTGCAAAAGGGACACTGCACCCAGACTACTTCAATTAGCTGAAGAGGTCTGGGTGCCTACAGTGTCCCTTTAACCCCTTAAGGACCAAACGTCTGGAATAAAAGGGAATCATGACATGTCACACATGTCATGTGTCCTTAAGAGGTTAAAGAGGCAAAAGGAAGTAGAAACTAAAACACAGCGTCCAGGAGCAAGTCTTTCAGTAAAATACCAATATAAACCTGAGGTTAAAGTTACAGGCATAGAAAACACATTTGTTTTCTATCTGGTGCAGTGGTCTTCACCAATGACTACCAACAGTTCAGGTACAAGGCCCAATTATGTTCCAACCAGGATACCAAAAAAGTCAATTGGTTCCTGATGTCAAGTTGCCGATCCAGGTATGCAAAAGAATATTAAAACTGAGAGCGCCATGACCATTAAGGCCCCTTTTTTCCCCCAGCACATCAATTCATATGATTTCTCTTTTAAAATGTCTAGAATTTATTATCAGAAGCAAAATTAAGCTGTATTTTTTTAGGAGCCCCTGTTCTCATTTTTGCCATAACAATGATGGCTTGAATTGTAAAAGGCTATTTGATACCTGGTGTTCTCCCTAGTGTAACTTTGCTGATTAAAGCGGCTTGCACAGGAGAACTGGCGCATTCCCCTGCATTTCTCACCTTCAATATCAGATTAGGTCACTTTGCTATTTATGTGTCTCTTTGAAAGTGCCTTGAACTACCCTCAGTCTGTGTATTTTATTTCATTACCAGGAGACCGTCACCTGGTCCCAGAGGAACCCTACTTTATACACTCAAATGAAGAGAGCCGCAACAGTCTAGCAATACAACAAAGATCAATACTTCTGAAAATTACGACTTAATCAATACTATTTTTATTAGGTCACAAACCAGAAGCTCACTCTTTTCTAATATTAAAATGAAAACCGCTAAGCACACCAAGAAATACGTTACATTATTTTTTATAAAAGACTACAATCGCACCACATATAAGCAATACGTAGTACATAAATATAAAAATTAACTTCCTCGTTGTTTTTTCCTACTTTAATGTTTACATAGACACACAATAAGTGCAAAAAGTAGTTTATGTTACAGGTGGGTTGTCTTGTTATTTTTTTTACGTTTTATTTTGTAAACAAAGTATTTTTGCTCATAAAGCCTTCCTTTTTTCCTCTCCAAAAAATAAAGTTGTATGTGATGCCAATAAAAAAAAAAATGTTACTGAGATTTAGTCCCAGAAGCAAATGAGGTTGCTCAGTAAAAAGTGCTTAATGACAGAGTCACCTCCTGGTCTGGGCAGTGATCCCTGCAGAAGATTCAAAGCCAGGGCACTTCCAGCATATGCAGGAACTTCAAACTCAAGTGCATTTTAATTAAATGTATTTTTGCATATATCTTTACTGTAAATACGATTATATTTATAAACCTAATACATTGTAAGCTTGTTCCTCACCACTTTCTCTTCTTGCAAAATGCTGCGGAATATGTAAATACGTAATGTAAATATGTAAATACGAATAATAAATTAACCACATGTAAGCTCATTTTCACAGGTCGAGAAAAAAAACAAAAAAACAAGACACGAGAGAGGAGAATGAGATGATTCCATCTGAAAAAGGAAGCAACACTTCGGAAGTTCATAACGATGGACCATAGACACAAATACTCGCCTACCCAAGGTATTAAAGGGTGTGGACTTCTTTTATTTTCCAGTTCAGCATTTAATGGGAAGAAGAGAAGTTACCTTCAAAATAATGGGAAGAGATTTTTGGCAGAGCTTAAAATGAGAATAGCAAGGAATTGTATTTATTGTAACTAATTTAATGTTTGTCTTGATGGGGCAGATAACTGGGCATTCCCACCGGATACGAAATGTGGTGCCAAGACTAAGCTGTAAAGTCAGCCACGGTTGTTTACTTGAATATTTATGAGCCGCAATGCACATATTTTTCATACATTTAACAAAAATGTTATTTTTATTTGGCATAGCTGAAAGCCATTTTTACTCCTTGGGCAACTGACCAACCTATCAGGAAAGTGGCTTTATCGAGTATTCCAATCCCATTCACAAAAACATCAGTCTTACTCTGACAAAATAAGCAGCCGGCACAATCATTTGTGTTTATCTTATATAGTGAGAAATGCAAATGATACTAAACCACAGAGAGATCAGCTAATACAAGATTAGCGCAATAAGCGGTTCTCTTATTTATCAAGCGTTTGAATGTATGTCAAACAAATAGATATTGGATCAGCGCTATATGATCGGATAGAAGCTAAAACGAATGTAAAGCTGCAACCTATAAATATGAGGTTCCCTCACATACCCTCAAAGAAAATAGCAAAACAAAAAGTTGGAAATAGGTTGCGCTACAAAGAAAATAATGAATAATGGTAATATACTCACATAAAATGTAAAAGGCAAGAGAATGTGTAGATAATAGTCCTAATACTTAGTAAACTTCTTTAGAGTCCAGTTGACCTGTAGAGACTTTGATATGTGATGAGTCAAATAGGGTACTGGATCTTCTAGTGCTGGAGTTATCTTGACTCAATTTTGGATATGTGGATATAAAAAGACAAAAAGTACTCCAATAGTGCAGACTGCGAGCTGACATGTAAAAAATATATATTCCAACAGGGAGGTAATCCACTCACCTATTCGAGAGCATGAACTAGCTCAAGTATTTCTGGCATTCAGTGGCGTCAATCCCCCACTGGTAGGATATAGGTGTTGATAATCTGAAGAGCTCCTCAGTATATAGAGAGATAAAAGATTATCAACACCTATATCCTACCAGTGGGGGATTGACACCACTGAATGCCAGAAATACTTGAGCTAGTTCATGCTCTCGAATAGGTGAGTGGATTACCTCCCTGTTGGAATATATATTTTTTACCTGTCAGCTCGCAGTCTGCACTATTGGAGTACTTTTTGTCTTTTTATATCCAGATATCCAAAATTGAGTCAAGATAACTCCAGCACTAGAAGATCCAGTACCCCATTGGACTCATTACATATCAAAGTCTCTACAGGTCAACTGGACTCTAAAGAAGTTTACTAAGTATTAGGAATAGTATCTATATATTCTCTTGCCTTTTACATTTTATGTGAGTATATTACCATTATTCATTATTTTCTTTGTAGCGCAACCTATTTCCAACTTTTTGGTTTGAATATATGTATCATTATTAAGGCAATGTTAAAAATATGGAATTTCTTGTCATTTCCTTTTTAATTTTTAAACCAACTGAGTTTTCCATTGAGGAAAAAAACTATATACATTCCACACACTCCGCATTCAAGCAGGCTTCAAGACAGATTTGCATTCCATTTTAGGCAATTAATTGTGGCTTCCATTCAAAATTAAATGTCGCATTGAACTCACTAAACCAAGCACAACCAACACACAGTGATTCTAGACCTTTGGGTGTGTAACAGGGCTGCTTAGAGTTGGCCTGAGTGCTCTGCTCAGCTAGCAGCCTGTTGGAACAGATAAATGTATTACATCATTAATTTATTTGAAACCTGAAAGATGCACTGCTGGACAGGGACGATGCATATGCACGATGTGCACATGGCAACTTGTCAGATTTTGCCCGAAGGATTTGGATATCACAGCTCATTACTTATATGGAAATAAAACGCAACTCCTTTGTCCAGTTATTTCTTTAACTCCATTCACTACATCAATAACACTGCTGGTTCATCAGCCCAGTTTAATGTGGACTAATCTCTCCTTGATAACCAATTTCAGTGATGGTAAGAGTACTTTTTTTCTAGGAAAAATTTGAATTCCTGCTTCGGAGAAGCAACACAATTTCAGATATTAATATGCAAGTATTAACCTGATGCAAAGTATGAAAATATGAAAGCTTCCAATTTGAAAATAACCTGCTGTAAACTAAACAAACTCCCTAAACATTTACCTCGAAATACCTCAAAACATAATGACTTGACAACTTGGAGTGGTCATGTGTTACTCCCATCACTTTTAGGAAAGATGGGGACGTCAATTATATCACTTATAAAATATCCAACAGATTAATCTGCACCCAGTATCCGCGTACAAAATGCTAATTAAGTTCAAGAAAGGTTTACACATTAGAACGAATGTTGCCACCATGTCTAGGATTAAATAATGTCAGACACTTTCACATTGATAGAGTGCGTAATAATTATTATTAGAAGAACATTATAAGCATCAAAACAACTTAAGCTTAATGGGGTGGTTTTGGTGAATAGATCACGCCACTGCAGCCTAACTGCTCAATTTTCTGCCACTTAGGAGTTACATCATTTCTGTTTATGCTGCCCTAGTTACACCTTCCCCTGCATGTGACAAGCACTCTCTCCCTACACGTTTTCTGTAACGAGAGATCGAAAACTTTCTTTATGGCACAATCTGTTTAATTTAGAATGTATTATCACCTGCTTTAGAAACATGCTTGAGCATGCAGAGGTCTCCTGTGTGTGATTAAACTTCAATTAACATAGCAGGAGATACAAACTTCTAAAGTAAACACACTGTGCATTATTATTGAAGGCAAAATTATTTTTTCACGTTGGCTTTGTGTAGAGCTGAATTGAAAAAAGCAAGTGATGTAATGTAACTCCTAAATGATAGATAATTGAGCAGTGAGACTGAAGTGGCATGATTTGTAAACTAAAACGGCTTCATTAAGTCAAAGTTGTTTTGGTGACTAAACCCTTTAAATAATGGGACCCCTCACTGACTTGCTACACTCCTGCTGTGGTACTTAGCTTTACTCATTATAACCTGCCCAAAAATCACTCACACTCAAAAAACTTGCCCGAAATAGCCTAAAAACTCTTTTTCTCAATATTGTAAATAAATACACTTCTGTTTTCATGTTGACTTCATTCACAAATTCTATCTTCGCATGCCTTAGGATATTTTTCAGTGCAAAGAGATGATATATGTAATAAGAATATAATTGTGATTAAAAAAAAATGGTCAGTATAAAACCACAGGCTTCAATCTGCAAAATGCATTTTTTCCCCTTTAAGGGAGTTCAGTACTTTGCGCTAACGAGATCATGTTAAGTGGTTGTAAATGTAGATTTGGCTGCCACTCTAAACACAGTTGTAGCTGGTGTTACAATTTGTGACTGAATGAACCTCAGAGCACACAAAACAATGGTAGTACCTTGCACACATCTAGTGCACGTTTTCCAAAAACCTTGAACTATTTATATTCTGACAAAATAAATACATGTTAAGAGGCATAACAGTAGTCATTCAGTACTAGGTTTAATGCTGTGAATTAGAAGAATCAGAAATTCCAGCAGGAAGTATACACTTCACAAACACAGTGAAATACGAAGGGACAATCTAATTATTACCTATTTTGTTTGATACGAAGAGACAGTAAGCTATTTTGGACTGGGGCCAAACCATTCTTTAGTGAAACATTTTAAAATCTCACACCACAATTATCACCAGAATAATAAAATGTGGAAAATAATAGACATCAGACATCATGATAATATATTCACACAGTGGGAATCTAATCTGGAAAACAAGCAGGGTAAAGCAAAGAAAAGACATCCAAATACAAACAAAAAAAATAAAGAAAGAAAAAAAGAAAACAAAAAAGAAAACAAAAAAAACCAACAAAAAAAAAACCAGAGAAAGATGTTGTAATGCTGGGGAGAACCGAAAGGAGGATAAGAGAGAAAAGAAGGAAAGGGCAAGGAAAGGGGAGCAATAGAGAGGGATCAGAAGACGACATGGAGAATAAGAGAACAAAGAGCATAGTAAAGAAAACTCAGAGGTAAAAATAAAATAAAAACTGCAACAAACAAAAGAAAACAAAAAAACATAAACTAACCAGCAGAACTGGGAGTTGAGGGCGAATTGGCTTGACTTCCGTGAACTGACACATTGGTAGCAGTCACAGCTGTTTTGGCAGCATAAATATTGGCTTCCTCTTGAAATTTACCTATGTTCTTCTTGTAGCGGATTCGCTTATTTCCGAACCAGTTTGATACCTGTGGTGAGATAAGATTAGGAGTTTATTATTTTAAAGCACTTGCTGAGCAATAGTGGAGGAGGTACAGCATGTATGGACAGATGCAGGTGTATCATTTTCATTTATATATAAACTATATGTAGAGACGGAACAAATTCATAAGGGTTTAATATGTTTTATTTAAGCAGGCACCAATGGAATAGAATGTGCCTGCTGGTTCTACTGGTCTCCATGGTGATTGCTCACATCTAGACCACTTTAATAAGTATCTCAAAGAATGTGAAACTTAAAAGATGAGACACTTTCCTCAATCCCCCCCATATATATATATATATATATATATATATATATACACATACATATACATATACATATATACACATGTCTACCTCTTTATGTAACATAAAAAAAAAATGGAACCAATCTGAATATATGTATTCACATTGTTATGCAGTGCTCCAAGAAGAATTTTCACAAAAATGTAATGGTATCTCATACTTAATCTCTATTCAAATCCCACAACAGACACTCATTGAACGTACAGTGTTCAGCACTCACAACATGCCCTCAATATAAATCTAATTTCAGGTTCCATAATGGAAAATGAAGGCCCATACAATACTGTCTTGTTCCAAGTGTCCAATGTAAGTGCCTAAGGAAATAACGACATTTTTAATTAACCAGCCCCACCACTACTTTAAACTGTAAAAACGATAGACATTTTCATACACTTGCATTTACACATGTTCTGTGATACCACGTGCGCTACATCCCATGCCTGACTAGTTAAATGTTGGTAGTAAATATGTAGACCCCTACGCAGAGCAAAGAATGTTGCTGATAGTTATCTCCATGCCTGAAATATAAAAAAAACTTGCATTTTTGTTAGTAGCTTAAAGTTAAAGCGATCACAATGTTGCATTGCTTTAAGACTCACCATGCTAGAACCAGCACTAAGATGTACTGTTTAATTACAAAAATAAAAAATAGCTCTTAGCCAGATTCAGCATTTAAATTGTACTGTTAAAGGTAGTTTCATAACAGAAAAGTCCAAGGTCTGGATGCTGGTTGCTCCATGCCAGAACTAGTGCTTTGTTGTAATATTGGAAGTAGCTCTGAGCTAAAGCCAAAGTTCTGATAGTGAAATACTAGTACTAGTTTGTACTATTAGAATTTGTTCTGTGTTAGTGTCAGCATTGATGTGTAAGATTTTTAGAACGCTCCCGATCTATTCTGTCCTTGTGGGGACACGAACAAAACATCACTATTTCTACATCTTAAAGACTGGTTTAGGAGCCACTTTGTTACTAGTGTGTATTCTCAGAAGTAGCTCACCACTAGTATATATATTGCTGTGCCAGAGTCAGCACCAGTTCATATTGCTGGAAGTAGGTCTATGTTTCAGAGACAGCACAAGTTCATATTGCTGGAAGTAGCTCTGTGTGAGATACAGCACTGGTTTATTATGCTGGAAGTAGCTCTGTGTGAGATACAGCACTGGTTTATTATGCTGGAAGTAGCTCTGTGTGAGATACAGCACTGGCTTATTATGCTGGAAGTAGCTCTGTGTGAGATACAGCACTGGTTTATTATGCTGGAAGTAGCTCTGTGTGAGATACAGCACTGGCTTACTATGCTGGAAGTAGCTCTGTGTGAGATACAGCACTGGTTTATTATGCTGGAAGTAGCTCTGTGTGAGATACAGCACTGGTTTATTATGCTGGAAGTAGCTCTGTGTGAGATACAGCACTGGCTTATTATGCTGGAAGTAGCTCTGTGTGAGATACAGCACTGGTTTATTATGCTGGACGTAGCTCTGTGTGAGATACAGCACTGGTTTATTATGCTGGAAGTAGCTCTGTGTGAGATACAGCACTGGCTTATTATGCTGGAAGTAGCTCTGTGTGAGATACAGCACTGGTTTATTATGCTGGAAGTAGCTCTGTGTGAGATACAGCACTGGTTTATTATGCTGGAAGTAGCTCTGTGTGAGATACAGCACTGGCTTATTATGCTGGAAGTAGCTCTGTGTGAGATACAGCACTGGTTTATTATGCTGGAAGTAGCTCTGTGTGAGATACAGCACTGGCTTATTATGCTGGAAGTAGCTCTGTGTGAGATACAGCACTGGTTTATTATGCTGGAAGTAGCTTTGTGTGAGATACAGCACTGGTTTATTATGCTGGAAGTAGCTCTGTGTGAGATACAGCACTGGCTTATTATGCTGGAAGTAGCTCTGTGTGAGATACAGCACTGGTTTATTATGCTGGAAGTAGCTCTGTGTGAGATACAGCACTGGTTTATTATGCTGGAAGTAGCTCGGTGTGAGATACAGCACTGGTTTATTATGCTGGAAGTAGCTCTGTGTGAGATACAGCACTGGCTTATTATGCTGGAAGTAGCTCTGTGTGAGATACAGCACTGGTTTATTATGCTGGAAGTAGCTCTGTGTGAGATACAGCACTGGCTTATTATGCTGGAAGTAGCTCTGTGTGAGATACAGCACTGGTTTATTATGCTGGAAGTAGCTCTGTGTGAGATACAGCACTGGCTTATTATGCTGGAAGTAGCTCTGTGTGAGATACAGCACTGGCTTACTATGCTGGAAGTAGCTCTGTGTGAGATACAGCACTGGTTTATTATGCTGGAAGTAGCTCTGTGTGAGATACAGCACTGGTTTATTATGCTGGAAGTAGCTCTGTGTGAGATACAGCACTGGTTTATTATGCTGGAAGTAGCTCTGTGTGAGATACAGCACTGGCTTATTATGCTGGAAGTAGCTCTGTGTGAGATACAGCACTGGCTTATTATGCTGGAAGTAGCTCTGTGTGAGATACAGCACTGGCTTATTATGCTGGAAGTAGCTCTGTGTGAGATACAGCACTGGCTTACTATGCTGGAAGTAGCTCTGTGTGAGATACAGCACTGGCTTATTATGCTGGAAGTAGCTCTGTGTGAGATACAGCACTGGTTTATTATGCTGGAAGTAGCTCTGTGTGAGATACAGCACTGGTTTATTATGCTGGAAGTAGCTCTGTGTGAGATACAGCACTGGTTTATTATGCTGGAAGTAGCTCTGTGTGAGATACAGCACTGGTTTATTATGCTGGAAGTAGCTCTGTGTGAGATACAGCACTGGTTTATTATGCTGGAAGTAGCTCTGTGTGAGATACAGCACTGGTTTATTATGCTGGAAGTAGCTCTGTGTGAGATACAGCACTGGTTTATTATGCTGGAAGTAGCTCTGTGTGAGATACAGCACTGGTTTATTTTGCTGAAAGTAGCTCTGTGCCAGAGCCAGTACTAGTTTATATTACAGGAAGTAGTTCATACCATACTGCACCCAGAGCCAGCACTAGTTCATATTGCAGGAAGTATGTCTATGTTTCAGAGCCAGCACAAGTTCATATTGCAGGAAGTAGCTCTGTGCCAGAGCCAGCACTAGTTCATATTGCAGGAAGTAGCTCTGTGCCAGAGCCAGCACTAGTTCATATTGCAGGAAGTAGCTCTGTCCCTGATCCAGCCCTAGTTTATATTGCAGGAAGTAGCTGTGTGTTTCAGAACCAGCACTAATCAATATTGCTGGAAATAGCTCTGTGCCAGATCCAGCATTAGTTTATATTGTTGGAAGTAGTTCTGTACGAGATTCAGCACTAGTTCATATTGCAGGAAGTAGCTCTGTCCCAGAGCCAGCAGTAGTTCATATTGCAGGATGTAGCTCTGTGACAGAGGCAGCACTAGTTAATATTGCAGGAAGTAGCTGTGTGCCAGAGCCAGCAGTAGTTTATATTGCAGGAAGTAGCTCTGTGCCAGAGCCAGCACTAGTTCATGTTGCAGGAAGTAGCTCTGTGTTTCAGAACCAGCACTAGTCTATATTGCTGGAAATAGCTCTGTGCTAGAGCCAGCACTAGTTCATATTGCAGGAAGTAGCTCTGTGTTTCAGAACCAGCACTAGTCTATATTGCTGGAAATAGCTCTGTGCTAGAGCCAGCACTAGTTCATATTGCAGGAAGTAGCTCTGTATGCCAGAATCATAGTTCATATTGCAGGAAGTAGCTCTGTATGCCAGAACCAGCACTAGTTTATATTGCTGGAAGTAGCTCTGTGCAGGATACAGCACTTGTTTGAATTTCCAAAAGTAGTTCTGCCGTACCACAAAACAGGAAGAAATAACACTGTAATCGTCACTAAAAGGCCAAACAATTTGTATGATTGATAGAAAGCGACTGAGAGAACAATTAACTTTGTGTTGCAAACAATAAATCTTACCTGTTGGTGGCACACAAGAGCCAGGATTCCCTCCTGTATACACTGCAAACTGTATAATCAATAATTTTGTAAAGGCAAATGAAATATGTACGTATTGTAAAGCAAATATAATAATCTAGAATTAGGAAGGGGTCTTTACAGACATCTGACCAATCTTAGCTTTGAAGAAAATTTGTGATGGACTGTGTATCTAAACTCAAATATTTATCTCAGTGGTAGAGTTTGGACTATGATCCAATGCTTGGGACAACTCCGGGCTCAAGACAAATCATTTTTCAGTGCTGCAAACAGAATTTTGGCCTTAAATGGATGCTGTCATTGAAGAAGCTTTTAGTCAAAGGCAGTTCACTGAGCATTGTTCATGCATAATAAATTAAACATATGTTTGGATTTAAGAACCTCTTGCAGTCAACTGCTTCTAGGACAAAGTGGAGAACATGGCTGAGAGGTAACGCTTGGAGGTTAATAACTGAATGCTGGATTGGAAAACCGAGCATTCTAAGCAGAACTAGAATGAGTGCTTTTATACCCTTTCCTTAGCATCAGCTTAGTGGTGGAATGAAAATACTTTTATGTAGTTCAGAACCAAGGCCCTTACTATATCTCATCCTTAAAATTAGCTCAGGACTGAAATCAATACTATGTTCCAGTCTCAACTAATGAACACTGAATCAATTCCCCAGCCTTGGCTGTTTTGCAGAGCAGGAAGAAAATAGCTATTTACTATTACAGCAGCCAGTTCCATCTCATTAAACCTGAATCTTAGTAAGGAATAGGTAACGGTGGCGGTTTTGTTTAGGTGTTTTTTGTTTTTTCTTGAATGTTAACTATCGTAATTCCAAGGCACAAGCAGCAGGAAATGCATCAGAATAAGATACAATCACTTTACAGACAAACAATATACTTCAAACAAAACCTGTAATTTTCTTTTGTAAAGCTTTTGTTTCTAATTCAATACCATTATAGGTGCACAACACACATGGCTTGTAACTTAATACAACCTGCACGGTTTGGGGAAGATAGAGATATAAGTAAGTTCTCTTTTGAATGCACTCTTTTAGTTACATTATTTATTCTTTGCCAAGGCAGATATAATATAGTTCAATGCTAAATGCTAAATAGCACAGAACACTTCCCTCCAGCATGAAAATGTAATCTGTTATCTATGGACTCCTTGAGGTCTCCTAAAAATGTGGACTACAGTGGTTAAATACGTTTATTTTGTTGTATGTTACGTTTGCTAATACATAAAAAATAGGCTACCTATTATAAATTGGAGTACAAAACAAGAAATATGACCCAATCATCTCTTTACCTGTGACACCGTGATGCCGCACTTTTTGGCTAGCTCCTCTTTGGCCTCCTCGCTGGGGTATGGGTTGCTGAGGTGAGAATAGAAATATTCGTTCAAAATTTCTGTAGCTTGCTTGTTGAAATTTCTTCTCTTCCGCCTGCAACAAAAACACAAGTAAATCTTGGCAAGATGAAAACGCAAGTGGCTTGCAAATATCCACGACTTTTAGTCTGCTAACAGCTGAAGCATTTCCATTGCAATAACGGTCAGGTGATTTAGTCTGTAGGGGAGCTCCTACAACATAACCCAGTCCTTAACTGGTTGATGCAATAACTGCTTAATTATTGCGTATGAGCAACTGGGAACTCCGTAGAAAAGACTGCAAGCATATCTAGTTTGGGTAATATAAACCCAAGCCATCTCAAAAATTAAGTCTCATCTCCACTGTATATAAATCAGATCATGGTTTTCCAAACTTGCGCACCAGCAAATGTTTTTTTCTAAAAGAGCCAGGGGTTCTTCAGTAGCTGTACGATTCCTGATTATTTACTTTATTTAATAAGGTATGTGGAACCAGGTGCACCTAGCTGAAAAGTCTGTTATACGTGGTATCTTGGTAAAAAAGCATAGAGAAATATTGATGTAATCCTATGCTGCAGCTGGACAAGCGTTAGCATAAACATTTAGGTAACGCTGCCATTCACAGAAACAAACATGGTATCGTATATATTGTCTGCACGGACAATAGCTTGCATCAAAACTGGTAGATGTGCCTCAACGTTTGTGCTTATATGACCCTTAGTTCAGCTATGTTTCTCCTTACCTAAATTAAAAAAACAAACAAAAAGCAATCTGTTCTGTAAAACATACATAAAATACAATATAATTCCCACTGTGTGCATGTTACTCATGTATTCCTGTTTTGTATGATGGGGTACAAAAAATAAATAATGGGACAAGTGTCATCCCATTTCCCTGATTCTCACCGTGCATCCAGGAAACGGGAGCGCAGGATCATTACTGCTTCACATGTGCTTTGCTTGAGTTGCATCTGAATAGAGCTGAACTTTCTGTGAATGATTCCCACCATACGTTCAATCTCTTTGGGAGAGATAGGTCTAGTCCGACTCTGCTCTCGCAGCAGGTTCATCACATGGGTGGTGAACTCATTACAGGCCTACAAAACGAGAGATCAAGACGCATGCTGTAATTTGAAGTTCAGAAGAAGCAATTTGCAGCTCCTAAGCACAAATAAACAAACAAAATGTGCCAAAGGCTAAATATTTTACAGGCAATTTGAACAGTTATCTTTCCAATCTGGACAATTTCTAGAAGGTTACTGTAAATATCTACAATATACCCTAAAACCATTCTCAGCCCACAAGTATAAAACCAGACAATGAAAGAGTAAATTGTCCACACTGAAAGCTTGTAACAGAGCTTTAGTTGGATGCGCCACCTCATTCATCCTGAACACAAAACAAAAAAGAAAAGAG
The DNA here is from genome assembly GCF_036172605.1 of Pelobates fuscus. Lineage (NCBI taxonomy): Eukaryota > Metazoa > Chordata > Amphibia > Anura > Pelobatidae > Pelobates > Pelobates fuscus. The sequence continues at coordinate 83,023,275 of NC_086323.1, read as the reverse complement.
GAAGAAGCTGGCAGTGAACATACCATCTCACAATGGCTCAACAATACAACAGAATTTAACATTTACAAAAGAACCCACAGGAGAGACAATAACAAAATCTCTTACCCAACCAAGAAGTTAAATGTCATTATATCAATAACTGCCGACTGTAACATCCATAATGATTGGCTCTATGTTGCCTGCTTATATACTCAAATTCTTTCAAATTGCAACAGTTAAACCAATCAACAAAAGTAGAGCTCAAAACTCGGAACTACCCACCTGTATCCTTGCTTCCTGTACTATCCAGTAACCTGCGGAAAATATGTGCATGCACAACTATACATATATTACCAGTTATTTAACCCCCTAAGGACCAAACTTCTGGAATAAAAGGGAATCATGACATGTCACTGATGTCATGTGTCCTTAAGGGGTTAAAGGAACACTATAGGGTCAGGAACACAATCCCTATAGTATTAAAAACCCCCATCTAGCCCCTCCTCCCCCAACGAACCCCTGTTAATATGCTAAAACTCTTACCTTTATTCCAGTCTGCTGGTGCTGGCTCTGCCCCTGATCCACATCCTTGGCTAACATCAGAATTGATGATCACAGCCAATCACAATGCTATCCCATAGGAGGCAAGAAGTCACCAGCCTGGCCAATCAACATCTCCTCAGAGAGATGCATTAAATAAATGCATCGCTATGAGTAAAGTTTAGTGTCTCGATGCACATTGTGCAGCACTGACCCAGGAAGCACCTCTAGTACCCTTCTGAAAGTGACCACTAGAGGTGTCCCTAGGCTGCCTTTTCTCTGAAAAGAGTGTTTACTGCAAAAAGCCTGCAGGGACTAACTATACTCACCAGAACAATTACATTAAGCTGTAGTTGTTCTGGTGACTATAGTATCCCTTTGACTTTCTGGTCCCATGTAAACTAGTTTAAACTGCATACCTGCCCTCTTACGTTTTTTATTTTTTCCATTAGACAATATTTGTAATAAGTCGTGTTTGGGCCTATTATCTATGCTTACATTTCTATTTGTATTGCATTTCTGCTTTTATTTTAATTCTGTCATTTTCACAACCCAAATGCTAATTTACTCGTGGGGGACAGTTGGGTTGTGCAAATATTTCAGACTTGACACTTCTACTTTAAAACCACTGTTGGGACTTAAAAGCAAAAATACACGTTTTAGAATGTGGTTAAAAACAATAACAAATATATATTCCCCAAGTGTGATTGAAAATTTGCTGCATACATACGCACTTAAATTATACCACATATCTCAACACTAATCCATGGTAGGAAATCATTTTACTATTGAAAATGAATAAAACATTTTTCCTGTGTAATATTAATGTTTGAAACACTAAGATCAGAAAATAGATTTATTTTTTAAGTTTAAAAAATGTTGCTAAAATGGCAATTTCTCTTGTCCCTTTTCTAATGAAAGCGATCTAAGGCTGGAGGTAAAATTCAAGTAACAGTTTTCATATCCAAGTCATGCAAGATAAAATAATATTTATATAATAATTAGAACTCAATGTACAATATGCAAACAAGTAGATCAGGGAACGGTTTTAGATTAGTAACTGGAAAGCCGAAGGCACAAACTCTCCAAAACTAGCTTGGAGCACTGCCTGTCCCGGTTACTTTAACAGCGGCTCACAAACATATCCATGCAATCATGCCAAAATATTCATAAAACCATCCTACCATGAAAAGGGCTGTTACATTGTGACTGTAAATGTAAAACAAATAGTAGTGATTAAAAACTAGCATTAACAGCGAGGCCACAGTTCTTCCTTTGCAGTTTTTACAACCATCCAAACAGATTTCCAAATTTAAATTCTGCCTGCTGTGACGGGAGAATGACGTGCTCACACAAAGACATATTGAACCTCTGCGAGTAGTGAAGGTTCACATGCACGATGAGTACATGTCATTATTTCTCTGTAATACCCAAAGACCACCTTTCTTTTACCAATGAATTTACATGTCTGAGAGGATGCCTAGCACGAGTGGCAGACTGGTTGGAAGACTCCCTCTACTGAGACTAACACTGTAGGGTAATCATTGAGCAACATGCATTTCATTTACATTCTCTGCTTGTAGCACGACCTGGACATCGGGATCTTCATGGCAGGCCCTGGTGAAGCTGGCTCCATGGTGGCTGGATGGGATCGGAAGGTTTGTCTGCACTTCCTGTGGGTAGAGAACTATATCTGCACTCCTACTGTATCAGAGCGTTGGTGCGGGTTACCACAGCAGCACTCTTGATACTTCATCCAGCGTCAGTTAGATACAGCTTTTTCCCACCAGGGATCGGGATCAGGATTCCCCCCTCCCTCCTTCCTGGCAAATGTAAGCCTCAGGGAATGTGGAATAAACTTAAGTTATTGCAGTTTTCCTTGTAAAATAAAAATAAATATATACACTGCCCCTAGTATCCCTCCATCACCACTGCCCCTGTCCCACCCACACACTGTGGTTCTTTCTTCTCTAAACACTGTAGACCCTATCTCTGCATACACTACAACCTTTATTTCCCTACACACTACAACCCATATTTCTTCACACACTGCAGGCAAAGACATATTGCAACCCCTCTCCACACACTAAACTGCAAACCTCATTCACAGATACACAACCCCTCAAGCAGCCCCCCCCCCCCCAATGCAAATCCACAAGCAGCTACCCCATCCCCCTACAATACAGCCTTACCACACAACACACACCATTTTCCTCTTTTGTCCCCTGATATTTCATTGATGGGGACATCAGAGACAAGTCATTAGCAAATGCAAGAAAAAAAATCAAAAAAAAAATCACCGAATTCGCTCACACTGTGCATTTTCTCTATGCCATCAGTTATGTGCCACTATGGCCCTGCCTCTATGGCTGAGATCATCAAGTTTGATGATCTCAGCCAATCCAATGTTTTGCCATAGGATTGGCTGCAAAACGCTACATCAATCAGCATCTCCTCATAGAGATGCATTGAATCCATGTATCTCTATGAGAAACGTTCAGCACCTCCATGCAAAGCATGATGGCGCTGAATGTAGGTGACACACTGCAGCACTGACACAGGAAGCACCTCTAGTGACAGTCTGAGTGACTATCACTAGAGGTGTCACTAGGAAGCAATGTAAACACTGCTTTTTTCTGAAAAGTCAGTGTTTACATTGAAAAGCATGCAGGGACATGCTATAGACACCAGAACCACTATATTAAGCGGTGTGTGTGTGCCTGCTAGTGAGTAAGCTTGCTTGCATGTGTGCCTGCTAGTGAGTGAGCTTGTGTGTGTGTGTGCCTGCTAGTGAGTGAGCTTGTGTGTGTACGTGTGTCATTGGTTATAGCTCTACTAATCAGTACATATCGCTCATGAATTCTGTCAGATTGTTTTGGAACGGTTTGATAAAGCCTGGGGTTCTCCACTGCATATATAACCAGATCCCGTTACAGCGAGGTTTTAGAAGCATATCATCATATCTGTGGCATTGTGCCAATGACTTTTCGCAGGAAAAAGTAAAGGGTGGCCACAGAATATCTAGACCATGTTTATTACAAACGTTTCTGTATGGAGCCTTTGTGTGACAGTGAGCTTGTCTGTAGTGAGCATTTGTGTAACAGTGAACTTGTCTGTAGTGAACTTGTGTGTGTCAGTGAGATTGTCTGTAGGAGGCATGTGTGTATCAGTGAGCTTTTCTGTAGTGAGCATGTGTGTGCGTGTGTGACAGTGAGCTTGTCTGTCAGTGAGCCTATGTGTGTGCATCTGTGAGCTTAAGTTTTTATGTCAATGAGCTTATGTATATCAGTGAGATTGTTTGTCTACGAGGCTGTGTATCAATGAGATTGTGTGTCAGATTGTCTGTGTCTGCATGTGAGTATGCTTACTGTATACTTAAACGTTTTACTCTGAAAGGACCAATATTTTATATTAGAAAAATAAATTTATATTTATGTTGTGTATATATAGCCTTACATATTACATGTGACAATATATGACACAATGACTTATGGGGCTGACAGATTTTTTTTCCAGGGCTGCTTTGTATCCCCAGTCCGGCCCTGCTCATAAATAATAATAATAAGGAAAAGACAGAGTTATTAATTGAGGAACACTATACTATGTATATGTCCAGATACATAGTATAGTCTACAGCTGCACTTCCAGTCATCACATGTACAGCAAAACTACACACATACTCAGCCACGGCTACAACTATCTCTAGAGCGGGTAGAAAGGGAACAGAGGTGTTTAACTTGCACACAACACATGCACAAGTTGCATGGATGGCATAGCAGAAATGTAAAATACAGAGTTGAGCTTTGTGTGCTGGTTGCATCAAAATAACACCTGGACCCCCATAAAAAGTTAATCCTAGAGGTCTTTTAATGGGTTAAACCTTTGGAATTTTGCACGACAAAGTCTACATCATATCATCCAGCACAAATTACCTGCTCGTATTTCTCCAGCTCTGTATGGTAGATCTGTCGTATTTGGGAGAGTTTTGCTCTGTAATCGGAATGTTCAACTGAGTTGTCTGATCCAGCGCCACCTGATGCAGCTGCGGCTGCTGCTGCAGCTGCTGATCCACCTCCTTTTTCTGGACCTGCAACACCTTCTGCCAAAAGCATGTTGTCTAACCGCATTAGCTGGGGATCTGCAGGTTCCTCCTCTTGCGCTCCTCTGATACTGAGTACTGAAGGAAGACAAAAATGGATATTTCAGTTAAGAAAAATATAAATACATCACAAAAATAACTCAGAATTGGATATTAGGTAGACAGCAATGAAAAGGACTGCATGTTTATACTGATAGGGCAGCCTGCAGTTCAGGAGTAATCAGTAGGTTTTAAAGGGATAATATAGTGCCAGGAATATAAAGCTGTATTCTTGGCACTATAGCTCCCTCTGTCTCACTCCTCCAGCAGAGCTTCAAGTAACCATATTTACCATTTGCTCCATCCCTCCTTGCAGTATATGAAGGTGACCAAGTACTTTGGCACAAATGTCTCATGTTGATTTTGTGTTTTTATATTTTAGAAAAATATATATTTTATAAAAATAAATTAGTAAATGAATAAACACAGGTTTTGGGGGAAAAAAATAAAAAAAATTGCATGACATTCTCAGTTTTGTACACCAAAAACGTAATTATCTGGAATGATATGAAATCTGGAAAACCTAGCTGATCACACCACTATTCTGGACTGTAATTCTAGATTCCCTTTAAATCGCTGCAAACTCACACTTTAGTAGATCTGCTTATGTGTCGGTTTAGAGAAAGAGTGAAAATTTAAAAAAAATAAAATGTTTAATTTCTCATACATATAACATAAAATGTCCCCCGTATGTAATGTCAAAGACTGTGTCAACAGCAAACTCTCTTTGAGTGCCTTCCATAAGAATGATCAATCATAGCTTATATCTGGTGTATATTCAAGCCAATAAGTGTGATCTTGCTTTTAGAATTAAAACAGTCTAATGTATGTAATGTATAATCCTGGCTCAGACAATATGTGATCTATAATGAGAACTCAGCAATACTGACAGTGTAACTGCAACCTACTGCCCTATGATACAATGCTTTATAGTGTCCACTAGGAGTCTCCTTTCACAAATAATGGATTGCCATGTATTCTTGCTAATACACAGAACAATGAAATTTGCACCTGGGAATGTTCATGAGACTTGGAAATATTAACATCTCCTAATAGATTGTTCCAACAAGCAACCGATTAATTTTCAGATAGGGATGAGCACTGCATTGTTTTTTTATTTTAATATACTTACACATGCCATCAACTCCGACCAACATCAAATCTACATATAAAAATAGTGCAACTAACTTTTACAGTATAGTTTTGTTTAATATATATATATATATATATATATATATATATATATATATATATATATATATATATATATATATATACACACACACACACACACACACAATATTATAGCTATAGCTCTCTCTCTATATTATATTATATCAATACACCGATCAATATATAGCACACACATTTACTATTGGAAGGTTGCCCCTTGGCACCTTATCACATGAGAATAAATGCAAAGTCAAGTTCTGATGATTTTAATGTGTTATCAGTTGTTTCAGTAAATAATCATAAAACCCCACTACATCATGAAGTCCCAATATTTATTAAAAATATTCCATTGTGACAGAGGAGAATGCCTTAATAGACTGTGCAAAATCATGTATATTGCATAAAGTCCTGCTGTATGTTGTGGTCCTGAAACATTGTAGCCATTCTTTAGTTTAGACAATTTCAATTAACTGCTTGCCACACACGCCACACAGTGCAATAAAACCAGTAATGTGCAATACAATGCGAATAGTGGGGTTTATCAATGTCAGAACGAAGCAGGACAAAATCCCCAGCACTCTCAGCCTACCAGTGACACCCAGGTTAGGTGAAATAAACACTGTTGATGAATGTTCATTATGGATTATAAATGAAGCAGGGATGAGGGCGACGACTTGGTGCAGCTGAACACCAAAATTAATAACAAAGAATTTCCTAACAATGATTTATGGAAATATTGTTGATTGATATAACTATATAATGTTTCAGATCAAACAATTTTGCCAGTTTTACGAATGAACCGTCAATACTGGATAAATGTTAAAACAAACACATTTACATTGAAAAGCACAACATGCACATCAGGACGATAATGCACTGATGCAAAGTACAGGTTGCAAATATGTTCGATCTATTTTGGGTTGCTTGTTTTGTTTTAGTAACCGGTATATCAAATACTATCTACTGATAAAATGTATTAAAGAAAATCTGCATCAAATTACTGTTAAAGTGCTAGATCTGGAGTAAGCAAAATCGAAATTAATGGAATAAATACTACACTTAACTGTTCCATCAGTGTTCCAGAGTTACCTAAACAAAACACGTAGAAAACAAAACAAAAAACACTAAACATTGTTGTGCTCTCTCAGTCTGTGACTATCTGGCAGCCTTCTGTAGACTGGTTGCCTTTGAAATACTTTTATGCATGTGGGCTGCGTGCGGCCCAGACCTCCCTTTCACAGGAAAATCTCCTTTAACAGGAGGGGATGAAAAAAGGCTATGAAATTTAAATTAAAACCAGGTTGAAAGAGCAGGGGGAAAAAAAAAAAAAAAAAAAAAGAGAGAAAGAGAAAGAAACGCAGCATCTCAAGAATTCCCGAAGACTACCAGGGGATTTAAATAAAGGCTCACTTGGTGTAAAATTCACTCAGGGTTTTAGAATATTATACAGTCAGTAACAAAAACAAAATGCGTAACAATCCAAAAACGCCTAGAGAAAACAATCCTGCGCAGAATCTGAAAGGAATAGCGATTCTAGAATGGCGGGGAACAGAAGGAGCAGGTTTATTAAAATATCCGAAATAAGCTAAAAACATGTCAGTTTTTAGTACAATTGGCTTGTTTCCTGTGCCGACTGTAGGGGGACAGTTCGATGTACCACTCCAAGTGACTCCTTTTCCCAAACCAGGGCTCTAATTCCTTTAGTATGTAAAGATAGAGAAGGGCTCCATCAGAGATATCCTATTCTTGTTTGGGACTTTGCCATCTACGATAGCTGCACTTGTAAACAAACTTATGGACCTGGTCCCTCATCTACCAGATTTATTCATTGAAGTGAGAAGCATCTGGAATTAAAAGTACATTAAACGTGAATTTGAAAGTAAAGGCCAAAATAGCTGGACGCGACAAATTCTTCACGTCAGCTATTCTTCCAGTTTGGCTACTTTCACCTTGAATTGGAAATGCACTTTGAATTCCTGACCGTTTTCTTTAGTGAATAATTCTGTGTTTGTATAAATAAAAGCTTTTAATAATTTAATGTGCCTGCCAATTACACCATACATAGTCTAAACCAATGCATTATTTACTTATCCTCCATATATTAATAGACCACAAAAAAAAAAACAAAATCAACAAGACAAAATCAAAGAGCTAAGGCTTTAAACATAATGAAATGGTTACTTTCCATTCTGAAATTTTTGTTGCTGTACATCTTCCCTGGTTGGATAATAAATAAATAATAATAAATTAAAAAAACACTAATATAAGTGTAACAATGTAGAAATGCGCCATCTTAAAGTCAAGCAAAAATTGCTAACCAATGTTTCACTAACTTATAAAGCCAAGCCTATGCAAACACTGTTTATATATCCTTAAGGAAGGCTGTCCAGCACAGACCCCTAGGGCTATTAAAATGGTCAAAAGATTTAAGATTTATGTTGCCTAGCTTGTAAACGAGCAACATTTGCAACATGTGCAGTTCAATCTATTTAACATAAACCCATGATGGCCACACAAAACTCTGAATATCACCTAGCAAGCAGGTTCATTTTCTAAATTTTCATGAGAGTCTTCGTTTTCGTTTAAATTGATACTAAAGATTTAACAAATTACATCATAATCCAGTTCAGATCAGGGCAAACTTTGCAAATGATCAGAAGAAACAGAAACACTTTCATTTCTCTTCTTCCCTGCATGCTCTCTCCATTACGTCTGACAGTACTAAAGAACAATGCTTATAACAATGACGAACACATGGCTAAAAAAAAAAAAATAAAAAAAAAAATAAGAGGCGGCCGGCCAGGTGTAGGGTAAAGAAATGTGGATTTCACACAGTTTCCCTTTAATTGTAATATTTGTTTATAATGGAGGTTGATACTACATGCACACAAAAACAGACCAGGACTCTAATATTCTTTCAGTTCGCTCTCTAGTCAACATCCATGTTGCTTTTATAGCAGATAGCAATGTAGGTAACTGACTACTACTGCATGCTATAAAGTAGGCTTTGCTAATTTGCAAGCATGCAATAGTGTAAAGGTTTTTTTTTATTCCAGTGGTGTTAATGTTTTATTATATACATACATAGACACACACACACACAACAGTGGCTTCCAGAATTCAATAGGGCATTAAGTGAAGTACCAGCCAGTGTATTAATTCACACAGTGCAGGTGAGGTCACCGATGTATTAGAAAGTAATTTGTCACAGACACACTACCAACCATGTGGTTTGTTTATTAGAATCAGCACCAAGGAAATCAATAGGAAGGTAAAGCGTTAATCGTGGTTTATGAACAGATCGCTTACAGTCGAGATACTGTTTGATTGCATGTTTCTAAATTCTAACATCCTTTGTCTTAATTCTTACTGTGGAGTGGAAATGTATATACAATATGTATATACAGTGTGACTTGGTGTTTATTCCATTTTGCACAGAGGGCCTGTGATGGATCGAGAGCTCCGGCTCCCCTCCGATCGGTATCGTTCCACTGTTCCTGTCATTATCCATTCGCTCGTTCACGTATCTGAAGACAATAACATACCAGAACAGACCGGCCGCCGCCTGCAGAAAACTCTTCGTGTTGGTGTCAAAAGGGAGAAGGGGAAAAAAAATAATCAGAATTGTACAATAAAAACCCCAGCAATTTAGGCAAATTGCTATATCTGTATTTTTTGCGTGTTAGGAATAAAATTTCCTTGAGGTGACGCGGTTAAATCTTTTCTTTCTTTCGAAGCCAAATTGCATGGGTCGCTCTCTGTGCCAATCCACTTGAGAAACACTAACAAAGGCCATTTCTGTGTTAGGGACGGATCTGTGGCAGCTTTTCATGAATACATGAGAATAATTTGGTCTGCTGCATGCTGAGAGCTGGGGCACAGCTCTACATACTGTATTACTGGAGTCTGCTGGGAAAATATCCAGCCAGAGGAGAAGGGAGGGATATTGGGGGACTAGCAGAGAGATAAAAGAGGAGGGATATAACGAATAGAAGAAAAACAGTGAATTTGAAAAGAAGCTAGAAAGGAGTGAGGTGGGGGGGGGGGGGGGGGGCGAGTTTAAAGGAAATTAAATGAGTCAGACTAAGCTAGACCAAGGAAGTGGCTTGTATGAAAATTAGACTCATGGCAAGAAAAGTAACAATTGCTTTAGGATTATGGTCCCACAACCATGTATCACTTGCATTAAAAACGTACCCAAACTTATGTAAAGATTGGGCACCCTACCAATGAGCACTCTATATAACACACACACACACACACACACACTATACTGGGGTATGTGTAGACAAACACACCTGGTAGTTTGAATGACATATTCGCCAACAATATATAACCATTAAGGGAACCATTGCTTACAAATTTTATTGAATTTTTTAAAAATGTATTTATTTATTATTACAAAAAATGTTTAAGTACATCGCTTTCATTTTAAAATATACAATATCTAGGAATCTTTTCACTAAGGTGGCAAGCTAAATTGGACGGGCACAGATCCCGCAGGTCCTCCATTACTTCAATCAAATATACTTTAAAGAAGAAAGCCAAACATATTTCTTTAGAATGGAGAACAAGTAAATATGAAGCGGCAACAAAACCGTGTGCATGAATAGATACCAATTATAAGTAAGCAGGAGAGATTGCAAGAATAACAAACTGACCTATCTGGCTGATGGGACAGTGATGGCTTAACGGCAGATATTAAAGTATCCCAAACATTTTAAACATCCCTGGAGCATGTGGCACAAAGGTCAAATTCCACACTACCTAGAAACCAGATTTCACCTGAAAAAAAAAAAACCCTGAACAAACTAAACTTGTTTTATCTTGAATGTAGGAGCCAGTGCTGAGAGAAAAATTGGGAACTCGTCATGAAAAGTCACATCCTATTGTACAGGTTTCAAATGCCTTGTATCCAAAGATTTTTTAGAATTTTTTTTTATCAAAAAGTAAAATCATCGGTAGCATTAAAAACTGGTTATCGGAACGCACTTTGTGCCTTTCAAATCAGCGGGAATGTTCTGTACCCAGGTATTTAATATGTGTAGTGTCTGAGAATAGAAAAGAATAATAAAAAAAAAAATAATAATAATAAATAATAATAGGAAAATAAGAGCTAATTTATGACTACCTGTGACGGCATCAGGTTGGGTTAAAGAACAAGTATGGCAATAAAGAACAGCGCTTATACAAGAGTAGTCACGATGTGCTGGCTGGGTAATGAATTGTGGTAATGAGGTGCCATAATAAAATAGAGTTTCAGTAAAGAACAGCACAGACACTTAAGAGTTACAGCAACAGAGTAGGCTGGTAATGAAAAGCAGTGATCATAAAGTTCTGCAGTAATGATGAGCCAAGGTAACCAAAAGACACTTTTTAGAGAGCACCCTGGAAACCGCGAGCTCAGCCGAGTCGAGCCGTGGTATTAATGGAGACAGGTTTATGATGTCGCTAGTATGGAGAATGTAAGTGTAAACGTGTCTGTAGAACAGGTGTGTAGGGACTTCTAAAGATCTAATATATTGGTCTACCAGAAATGCCAATAATTGTATTGATCAAGAATAAAATAAATTCTAAGCTTTGTAACCATCCCATCCTGCCCTCTACAATTCCATACAAGCTTCACAAGCCGATAGAGTTGGTAATATAACAAGGTGCTTGCAGAATTTTCTTGTTCCTTAAGCTATACATTTTCGTCATATATACGTTAGAAAACTATTCAAATAATACATTTTTTACAAAAACTACGTCAATGTATATGAAGATAAAAAAAATATGAAAACAAAATCCATGTATAAATTTTGCAAAACATAATTCTAACTGCAAAATATTGCAAAAAAACAAACAAACACACAAAACAAAAAGAAAAGAAAAACGTGACTGCATGACTAATAAGGGAGAACTCCAATAATATTTTGACAGTAAACTATTGATGTCAAAAATTGATAAACTTAATAATGGAGTAAACAAATATGACTTGTGACAATTACACATCTATAATTATAACTGCTATTCAAATTCCATAAAAAAGGGCCAATCCTATGGCAAGTTCACCTATCCATCAAAACAAAATCAAATAGCACACTAACCGCAGTCCACTCTTTCAAATACTTGGGTACGTTGTTAGACCTCAATCTATCTTTTGGCCTCCACATAGAAAAGCTTGCATCTAAACTTTATCCAAACCTAGGTGCCCTGTACAGAAACAAATCCTGCCTAAGCCCTACAGTAAAGGAAGAGATTGTACGGCAAATGCTGATGCCAATCATTGATTATGGGGATGTAGTATATGCACCTGGATGTAGTATAACCAACCTTAATAAACTCAATACAACTCAATATAACTCAATCTGCCGATTTGTGCTACAATGTAATTACAGGACCCACCATTGTGACATGCTAAAAGAACTAAACTGGCTGTCGCTGGAATCCAGACGCACCCTTCATCTTTCCAGCCTTGTGTTTAAGAACTTTTCTGGGAAGCTTCCACCCTACCTGAGCAGAATGCTCTCCTTAGCTGTTCCACCCTCCTATAACCTCCGATCCAGTACCAGCACTTCATTTAGTCTACCTCAATACAAAAAGAAAGCAGCCCGATCCTCCTTTTCTTATAGAGCACCACATTATGGTACGACCTCCCGCACACTTTAAAATCTTCCCCAGGCCTAAAGTCCTTTAAGAGATTCCTTTTTACATACCTCAAAACAGAATGCATGGTTGATTATATATTTCCTACCTGTTCTATGTTACATTTTGTATATATTGTGCATTAATATTGTTTTTGTATTTTATTGTACCCTAATGTAACAATGCAATGATTTGCGGACCCAGGACATACTTGAAAACAAGAGAATTCTCAATTTATCTTTCCTGATAAAATATTTTATAAATAAATAAATAAGTTCTTTAAGGAAAAGATTACCTTCAAATTACTGTGATCTACAGTTGTTTTAAAAACTAGACAACATGTTTCAGGCACATCATGCACAAAATGACTAATACCTTTCTATCACATTATCTGGAACAAATTTCAAGCAATGACAAATCTCTTACTTTGGATGAAATTTATGAAGGCAAAATAGGCGCTCTTCATGGGCCAACTGCTAAATGTTGACAGACTTTCTATTGGTTTCCATAGCGACTTTGATTTAGCACTTTGCCACCACATTTTTATTCCGGTTATCTCATCGTTATTGAATATTTTCTTCAATGGCACATACAATGTGTACATGCAGTGACAACATAGTTTTCATGTAACTTATATAGACGGTAACAACAATAATTGCAAATCTTGAGGGGGCAGCTGAGGCAGTTGAAAGTGTACGGCGCCATAGCGTTAAGAGGCCGTTTCCATCTGATCCATTGTTGTAGGTAATGTGAAGGTGGCCCTCTGCTGTGGGCACTGTGATAAGGCATACACTGCATGCTGGAAATTTTAATATACTCAACCAACTCGGAACAGTAAAAAGTACACAAGTAAAGTAAAATAGTTAAGTAGTACAGTTAAGGAGGAGCAGGACCCACTGGGGGGGGGGGAGGGGGGGGGGGAGGAGAAGGGAAGGCTTTATTTCTAGTCTTAAATGTGTCATCTCAATTTGTTTTTTCTGGTGGCAAAATTAAGGGCAATCATTTTTTGCTGATTATTGAGCAGATCTAAGTCTACATATGATTTTTTTTTAATTTTTATATTTGTGGGGAAAACAGTTAGAAGTGAGCAAGGTATCCACTCTACGATATGGGGGTATCAGAAGTTGTGGCTGCAAGTCACGAGTATATAACATCAATTGAAAAAGGAACATGGAATAGCAATAACTAAGCTAAGAGTTTAGAAGTGGGATTGCGGTGGGACATCTTTAACTGGTTGTAGTTCAGATCTTTGGTGAAGGGCGTCAACGGAGGCCCACACAGGATTTGATCAGGAGGGCATCAGTCAAGGAAAACTCCAGCCAGTGCAGTAAGTAATTTGATCAAGCGGAATCTTTGCCAGGATTGTGGCACTTTAGAGATGGAGGTCTCCTTATGTGAGGCCTGTGCTTCAGCCGGAAAAGATATTCCAGGACTGTAGCAGTCGGAAGAACTCCACCAGTGAGGCTATGGATTTTCCGCACCGTTCTGCCAGATGAGCAGCTTAGTTGGGAAGCACCACCTGTATTTGATGTCTCTTAGCATCTTGGCCGTGCTGTGGACTCTTAGCGTTTCATTATGGTTGCCGCAAAAATAAAAATAAATAATGATGACATCCCTAATGGTTTTTCCTCTGAGATTTTGCAGCTTGGGGAGATGAAGGGCCCTGTCAATCAGCCAGTACTGTTCCAGAATAGCTGGCAATACTGCTCTGAGCATCTCTACCGGGTAAACTTGGAGAAACCCTAATATTTTAGTGTTGTGAGTGGTCCACTGCATCAGCCTTACACTCAATGAGATGGTTGTGGGTGGTTCCCATGGCCGTTAATTTGCTTATCACATCATTATGGGCACTTCACATTTCATCCATTCTTGTCTCGAGCTGTTCAATTAATTTGCCCAAAGCATGGAGCTCCTTGTGTAGATCACCAGTAATGGTGCGGAAATCTACTTGTATGGTAGACCAGAGGTCCTGCAGGATTTTATGGGTCAGTTCCTGAGAGCTGCTGTACGATATCAGACTATATGGCTCTGTCTGATCGAGGGAATGGCATTCCCGTCCAGGCGCTATCTAGACTCATGGAGGCCACATCCATGCGTCTTTGCTCCGGTGGATGGCGAGTATCAGACGGTTTGTGATGGTTATTTGGAGCCAAAGATTGTACAGGGCGGCTTGTGTTACGGAGTATCCCTTTTGGTCATGCAATTAGTTGCTATGGCCTAAATTTCAGAGGAGCTGTGGCTACATGCGTCCGTTACGACTTGCAACTAAGATACGCCCCGGCAAACACATTTTTTTGCATTGGTAAATTAGCCACCTTGTTTTGTGTGTTTTGGGGGGGGGGAGGGGGGGAGGGGGGATCAAATATGTAAAAAAATAAAATAAAATATACATGCCCTGAATAGCCCTGCATGGGCTGCCACTGAGTGATTTGTAGCTCACAATCGTCCACAAAAGATACAGACAAAAGAACAGGAGTTTAGAAGAGAATGTAAGGATCAGCCCACCTTGTGCTGTCCCTCTAATGCCACATGTCTTGTTAGCAAAGTTAAGTAGTTTCCTGGCATTTGAGTGGAGACACTGGGGGGAAGCCTCCATGTCATCAGTCAGTGCACAAGACATGTTCAGGTGACAGTGAAGTGACAACGTGTATCCCAGTTGCAGAAACCTTTCCCTGTTCTGGATAATATGCAGCGTCATGTGTCTGCATGTGTGTGGCAGCTTTCAAAAGGCTATGCACTTTTGACTGGCGTTGAGTTTATGTGAAAGTAATTAACAGTAATTAATCCTTAATTACAGTAATTAGCAGAGTCGCAGTAAATTAAGCCACATCTGGAGCAGATGAGGGTTTTTGAATGGGATGGAGCACATGCTACAGGCTACGTAAGTAGGGGTGAAAAGGAGAGGAGGTAATGTGGTGAAGTCAGGGTGGGAAGGAGGGAATAAAAGAAAAAATGGGATACAGAGTGTAAGATTGATGAGAAAATGGGGCGATTGAACGGTTAAGTGATACTTTGAGTCTAGTGGATTAGAAGGCTTCGTTGGAGGGAGAAGAGATGTGGAATATATGTATAATTTTATTTAGCACCAACAGTTGCGCTTTGCACGTAACTCAACAGAATGTGTTACATGCTAGATCAGGATATAGGGTGAATACAGCAGGGTTTGACACATTTGCTTGGAATCTAGGAGCTAGCTAGAAAAGTTAGGGGCCAGAGAAATCAACAATCAAAAATACAAATCTTAAAGGGACACTACAGTCTCCAGAACTACTACAGCTTAATGTAGTTGTTCTAAAGTCTATATCCTGTTCCTGAACGCTTGTCAATGTAAAAGACAAAAGGCAGTGTTTACATTGCTGCCTGATGACACCTCTACCAACAGTCACTTAGACTGCCTCTACAGATGCTTCCTGGGTCAGTGCTTCACATTGAGCAGCACCTACGTTAATGATGATTCAATGCATATCTATGAGAAGTTAAATTGGTGCAGTGGCATTTTGTCATGCATGCACAATTGCCTCCCAATGCATTCCTATGGGGAAGCATTGGATTGGCTGAAATCCCCAAGATTGATGATCTCGGCCACGGAGGAAGGGACAGCCACAGCATCACCAGCACGGCGTGGGAAAAGGTGAGTAAACACATTGTGACAGGTAACACACACTCACAGACAGACTTACTCACTCACAAATAATTACTTTTTAATATAAATCCACCCAGTCTCCCGTCCTTGGGAGAGCAGGAGTGCATAGGGTTTCCCTGGGGTCGCTGTCATCTCCCTGCTCAGTTCCCTCTTGCGCACGGTTTAGTGAGCCAGGGGCCAGGGTGACGTCATAAACCGGCTCCCGGCATCACTGCAAGGCGATTACAGCTCCCTTCCTCACCACCATACTAAGTCAGCCGGGCGGTCGCCTCGCACCCTCCTTCAGTTCTCCATTAGCCGGGTGCAATCCATGAGCCGGCTGGCCCCATCCCTCTGTCAGCCGTCGGCCTGTCTGCCTCAGCCCTCCATGAGCCGACTGCCTGCCTCTGCTCTCAGGGACTGAACAGGCTCACAAATCACAGCCCTGGAACACAGGTACACCTCTTTGTGAGGATGCAGAGCATGCATCAGACAACTGAGACAAGAACAACACATACAGCTGTTAAACGAAAGAGTAAATAAACGCTTTTAAGGGTATGGCCAACCATGTGAAATGCAGTCCACACAAGTGCTTCTCAACCTTTTACAGAGAAGTATCCTGCAGGTGTAAAAAGAATAATAATAATAAGTACCCCTGCTTTGAGAAAGTATTTTTTATTGATTTAGTACACAAATCAACGGAGGTTAGAAGCAAGACATGCCCTCTGTATTGACACATACAGGTCATTACATTTCTGAACAGGTGGCTTGTGTAGGAAGAGTGGGATGAAAGAGTATAAGAGAGTAAGGTAAGGTAACAAGAAAGGGACAATTGTGAAGGAAGATGTTGTGTAATGTATTTTGGTAATAGGCGTCCGATCATAAACGCCAGAATGCAAGGATTAGCGCACGGTTCAGGGGTAGTATAAAATGTTCAGATGCAACATCCATTTAGCATGCTAATTACTGAAAATTCTGCAAACGTCTGCCAGGTGAGCAACAGCGACAGGTTGCTGGGACTTCAACATGCATGGAGTGGACTTGCATCACTAGTAACACACATAATGGGTATAACTTGCCTGTGAAGTGGGCATGCCAGTCCAGTGACGGGAGCATGTCAGCTTGACATCAAGCACCACAGGCTAACAGACAACCTCCAGGCTGGCCCACAACTTACAAGACCATGCCGGGAACGCAGCTGAAATACTCTCTGCCTGCTGCACAGCACAGGCATTTCTAATGCTGCAATGTATTGCTGAGGACAGATCGATAAAGGACCCTAAAATTGGGTCTGTCCTGCCAAAAGTGCGACTATTTGGAGCCCTGATTCTATTATACAGCTGCTAGAAAAAGTTATTTGTTTATTTTTAAGTCTACTGCACGCATTATGTAGGAGAATTTTTTCAATTCCGTATGTATATCTGTGCACTATAATGACACAATGTAGTACAGGGCCACTTTTATTTCCAATTCAGCCCTCTATAAGGCCCCAGGGAGTTCGTATAGTCCCACTGTCTCTGAACTCAATGTCTAGTAGCAATGGGCAGCAGTGAGCATAAGTGATCCATTTAGCTTTCTGTAAGGATTCAGGTAACAGCCATTGCAACCTTAAAGGCAGAGTAGGTGTAAACAGCATCTTCTCAAGCAAAGAACACTAGTTTTAGACTACAAATCCCTTCACTTCAGAGATTTGCTGAGGATAAAAAGCGCTGCTCTCAAAACGAATCTAAAAGGCTGCAAATTAAAAAAAAAAAAAGAAAAAGAAAAATCATGCACAAAACATTCCCCCATTTAGACATTCCCTGTGGTTCCACTAGTGAACAAATACAAATGAAAAAGTGAAGTTACACACATACCACGGCAAAAGAGAAGCATTGGTTATTCTACGCCTTGAGCGACACAGCTATATGACAGACACCTGGGACACAAGGACTGATCATACGTAACTGGATATTGCGGATGAATTAAAACTGAAGGAATGTTGAATCTGTCAAATAGTGTCATTACAAAAAAGGGTGGCCTGGTGTGCTCTAACTACCAGATCTCCCCCCCCCCCCCCCCCCAAAAGAAGACCCTGTCCGCTTGGCATCTCTCTCCAAACCCTCGGGATACATTTCTAAAGCCGAAAAGGTTTTCCCTCATCTGGACTGTTCGAATTAATTACACACTTTAATGACATGAATTATTAATTTGATTCTGACTCTGCAGCTTCTGATTATCCTGCGCTGCCGACTATACAATTCCAGCTTCATTAAAACATCACCAGCTGCCTCCCAGACCGGCATTAAATAGTGAGAGCAATAATCAGATTATCTCCCTGGCAGAGAATACACAGCACAGGCCTCAATAACACAATATGCTCTTATTTATTTAAATAGCAAACTAAAGCACCAGCCCAGCCTGACCTACGCAACTTGCAATCTAATTACCCAATATCTCACTGTTCACAAAATACCTTTATACAGTGGATGCAGAGAAAAGCCACCCAGCATAAGTCCTGGAAGTCACTATTATTAAGACACAGTGCAGACTTCTACATACACAATCAGAAGCAATTTTAACTGCCCTGATTTTGTATTCAGTGAACCTCTATGCTTCCCCAACCCCCAAGGTCAAAGGGCATAGCATCATCCAGCATGGACCCAAAACCTATAAATATGTATATTTTTTAGTCCTCCCTTCAGAGACCTGGACTGGCAGATGTCCTGTGTGAAACAGAACATTCCTGACCCTGTGCAATGACCCATCCCATTTACCCAGGAGATGTCAGAGCATATTAAGAGTCCTCAAGTCTTGGACCGAGAGGCTAGCACTCTAAGTGAGTTCTGTAGCTTTAAGTGCCATTGCATTTTCTGTGTGCATGGCCTTTGGAGGCCTACTGTACAGGCTCCTGGGATGGGAGGTGAGGAAAGACATGGCTCTTTAATTGTGCTCCTACCCTCAGGCTGGGATTAAAGTAGAATACATCCCAAGAGGAGGCGTTAGTGACACAACAACGTCTGATTATAATGAGCTGTGAAAAGGTCACAGCCTGAGGAAGATGCAGCTCTTGCTGTATCTAAGGCCACAAACACTCATTACACAAATCACCCACCGCCATTTCAAAAGCAAGATTTCAGGAAATAAAAGTGGATCAAGGCTGCAAGCTCTTAGGGACATTCGTTTTACATAAAACATACAAAGAACGAGGGGGTTGGCATTCACAGGTACTGCAAAGAACAATGCAGGGGGGGTGGGGGGTCAATGATAACATCAGGCATTCTGTTTTTGTCCTTGAAAAATTATCTTAAGTTCATTGAGTCCATCCTTTTCCCTCTTTTTGACTTGTTTTTTAATTACAATATTAAAGGGCATTTTAAGAATAAAATACCAAAACGGTCTGTCCAAAGGCTTATTTTCCGGACAATCTCAGGGCTGTATGTGTCATTAAATTTCTTTCCCATTCACCATACATATAATGACAACTCTTTCATGCCCAAGACAAATTGGATGATACTTTAGTCCATCAATTAATATTTTCCTTACTAGAAGCCAGTGTTAATTTTGGCAGCAAACTTCAATTTAGTTTTAGTCATAATCTTTTGACTAAAGCGCCATTTTAGTCATCGTTGTATTTTAGTCACCTGATTTTTTTTTAGTTTAGTTTTAGTCGACTAAATCTCAAAAATTTTAGTCGACTGAAATTGATAGTCGACAAAATTAACACTGCTAGAAGCCTGTAGGTTGCAAGTTATTCAGTTGGGGGTGTCCAAGTTCGAATGGTGTATGGTTTAGTATTAGAAGAATGTTCTACTTTGAGAGTGGGAGAGTGAGAGAGTGAGAGAGAGAGAGAGAGAGAGTGTGTGTATATCTATATCCAGGGGCAGCCAACCTAAAGAGTACCAGATTAGACAACTCTCAAATTACTTTACTCTGAATATTCCTGATAAAGCCACCTAGTATGACCCCAACAACTTAAGATGGTGCCTGTTGCTAAATTACCAGGGGTTACACACTAAGTGAAAGTATGCTTCTACTTAGACTATAAAGGAGCATTTGAAGACTAAAATCTGGACCACATTCATAATAATTTTCAATCATCAAAGGAAATATATCTTCCAAAAGGATAAGAGAGTGTACAATACATTTTATCCACCCTGCTGTTGCTACCTAATGCTTAAAACGAATTCTGTCCAATTAGACAGAATTGGCAGCCATCTGCTTGCAAGTTTGGTCCACCCAAATATCTACAATTCAGTTGGGTCAAAACTGAACAATGGTATCAAACATATCCCAACAATTAAAACATATTTAGGTAATTACATTATTAAGGTCTTTATATTTTCTGCACATGCACCATTTTGTTAGGAAAAAATAAAAAGGAAAAGACACACTAACAATGGCAAGGGGAACAGAAAAATAATGTGAAGTAAAAAGTGCTGTAAGGAATATTTTGGTGTAAAAAAAATTTAAATGCACAAATCCCTCTTTTCTATCCTAATGTTCGTCTTTTCTGGGAGCTCAATATGCTTGCTCTGTATAACAGAGCTCAACAGCAATAATACTCAGGTAATGGGTCTTAAAAAATAAAGTTAAAATCAGTCTGTACACAAGATACATAGTTCTTACTCTAGATTATCTTTTTATTTACATAAATTATTTTCAGTAAATCACCTAAAATTTGTAATAACAGCCCTGCCACACCAACTCACATCCCAAAAATTGAAGTGTCCCACTTTGTCTATTGGAAATGTTTGGGGGTATGCATTTGTCAACAAGCTGCTTGTACCAGTGGTTAAGTATAGGTAGTATTTGGGTTCATCTGCAAAATATTGTGGATTTATGTTGCAATTTGCCTTCTACCAGATTTATTCAGAGTTTGAAAATTCAGAGTTTGGTGAATATACAATTCCAATATTTATTACAATGTATGTGAGAATAACTGATGTTAAAGCAGTCGCCTGATGGTATGGCACTGAATGATACATGTTATATACAACCAGATCCACCACAACCAAATCTAATAATTGTATAGTCCGTACAATTAATTGTTGATGCACCATTTTAACCAAATTTTGCACACCTTAACAGCTTTTTCGATCCAGTGTGACTGGGCAGATTCTCATTCTTATCAATTTGTTACAGGAGATGTTACTGCTTCAAAACATGTACAGTTTGTTAACTTGGAATGTTATAAGATGCAGCCATGTACACTTTAGGTTCAATTAAAGCTTGAACAACAGAAGGTACACAAGGATTGCTACAAGTACCTATCACCATAATTCCAGGGTTGCGATCGGCACAATTTAAGATTCATGGTGAAAACCACGAGTGTGGTCACACAAAGACATACCGCAATAGGCTCCCTCCCAGCCTATCCCGTTCAATGTGCCCCATTATTTTTCCAAAAGGCCCAGTATGCATCATAAGCCAGTGACTAAATTAGAGAGAAGAAACGCCAATATGACTCCTGAGCATAGAAAAATAAACTAGAGAGATTCACAGAGACTGATGATAATTGGTGCTGTAATAGGAAACTAAAGAGCAGAGAAAGTGGAACCACCCTGGGACAGTTATTAAATAGTTCAGTTCTTGAATGAGTTACAAACAGGTGGAGTAAGTATGGTGGCATCATCAGGGACAAAAAGCTTCATTGTGCAGATCACAGCAGAGGCCGTGTTACAGAATTACTTCTGATAATGACACATTACCAGCAGTTGTCTTTAAGTGTCTCCGGAGTGGGATTTGCATACATGCTAACTACACACAAAATGTAATTACTTACTAATTTTAATTGCTCATTTCAAGTGAAAATAATTAGTTGGCAACTAAGGCAATCATTAGCAAAGCAATATAAATCTCTCTATAAGAATATGCAGAATTGAATATACACAGTGTTAAACATGCCAAGTCAGGAGCACATCCAGCTT
Organism: Pelobates fuscus; assembly: GCF_036172605.1. Lineage (NCBI taxonomy): Eukaryota > Metazoa > Chordata > Amphibia > Anura > Pelobatidae > Pelobates > Pelobates fuscus. The sequence continues at coordinate 83,001,287 of NC_086323.1, read as the reverse complement.
GAATCATGCCATTTCCTGGAGTGCAAGAGAACTTTCATTGTGCTAGTGTTACTTATTCAAGCCAACTTTATTCACGCAGGTGCACAATAGAGCGATAAACTGAAAATCACATAAAAACTACTCCTAACCACATCTGGTCACTCTATAAAGTCATATACACACACAGAAATAACATGTGTCCATTCTGGAATACACATTTCATTGTACGTACTGTGCAGAACACATTTACACAGTTACATAGACTGAAAAGAAAGAAAAAAAATAATCTTTTGACAAATGTTTCCTTTGAACCACAAGCTGTCAATACCTTGATAATATATAGCTAATATAGCTATTTTAGAACTACGGTAATTAGCCACAAAGGAACATCACTTCAACTAATTTAAACTTCACACAGAAATACTAAGCTAGCCTTCGGTCATGTGACACAAAGAGGGCACACCAATAGTTTAAAAGGCTACATAGAAATGAATAAATGAGCATGCATTCCTCCCATGAAGTGCTTAAAGGATTGACTGCTACTTCCTCACTTTTAGCACAATCAGACCACTAAAAGTTAGCTATCAGTTGTGCTAAAGGATTTTAAAAAACATTGAACTTTGTTGACTCAAAAGCATTCCCTGCAAAGGGCAAAACTAGACTGCTGCCTCCCTTATGACTGTACTTTAATATAAAAAGTGATATAGTCACCCAGACCACTTTATCTCATTGAAGTGGTCTGGGTGCAGTGCCCCTGTCCCCTGAAGCCTGCAATGTTTACATTGCAGGGTTAAGACAATGTAAAGACAATGGCTGTCTTACAGTGCTTCAGGCTTTCTCACAGAGTTTAACTCAATGAAAAACAACATTGGACATCCTCACGCTTTGCACAAGGACGGCCAGCATTTTCAAAATCCCCATTGGAAAGCATTGATTCAATGCATTGCTATGTGGAAATTCTAATGCACACAGCACGCATGCACATTTAGTTCCGCCATCAATGTAATCACGGGAAGGGGAAACTAATTCAGCTCCAGGGGGATTTCAGCACTAGAAAGAGGTAAGTAAAAAAGGGAAGAGGATAACCATCCAGATAAAGAGAGATTTCGGCACTAGAAAGAGGTAAGTGAAAAAGGGAAGAGGAGAACAATCCAGATAAAGAGGGATTTCGGCACTAGAAAGAGGTAAGTGATAAAGGGACTTTATAGCGTTATGAATACAGTTTACAACAGTATCCAAGAATAACAGATCTTGCCTCCTTGGGAAAAAAAAAAGTTATGATCAACAACACACGTTACATAAATGTGCATAAGGTTTCCTTCTTCTGTATTAACTGCATTATCCCAGTGAAACTCAAAATAAACATGCAAATAAATAAATAGCTGCGAATGAAACGATCCAGTACTTTTTGTTCATGCATTTATGGTTGCTTTAAAAATGTTGAGCAATTGAGTTTCTAAAATGGTAATCAACTAAATTGATTATTCAAGTACTTGAAATAATTGTGGCAGCTCTAGACGGTTGTGTGTGCTCAGAACTGAACATTTAATAGATTACGCTGAAAAAAAAAGTAATATATAACCATGCCTACTTAAAATGCACACATCACGATTATCCTGAGCTAGTAAATGCATGCACCATCACATATCGTTAGGTTTATTTCCATATATTTGTGTTCTAGACAAACTATGACCTTTGCTCTTTGTATTTAAGAGCCATTAAACGTTTTTTTGTTTGTTTGTTTGTTTTTTTAAACCACTGGTTTCCTTATTTTTATTGAAAAGAAACTGCATACAGTATAGGCTTAAGTGGCAGTAAAGGGAAAAAGTCTAGGCTCTATAACCTTTTTTTTAAATTGGCGCTATCATTCCATTTAATGTCAAACCATTTTCAAGCAATTTAAAACTCAGTAAGTGTACCTGGCCACCCACTAAAAGTACGTTTACAGAAGATATTATCCATTTCTTAGTCCTACCAACTTATACAAGCAATGGGTGATGTGATAGGCTGAAAGCAGTATAGTCTTACACTCTAGCCCAATCACTGTTACTCATACCTAGAGTGTATCCTCAATTTTCAGAGGCACGAGTTAAGAGGCCATAACCTTATTATCTTTCACATGTAAAAATGATGGTCCCATGCCCTCAAATGCAGTAAAGACACCAGTGGCATATCCCTTAGAAAGTGCAGAGTTTATTGGTTCAATACAAGTTAAAAAAGCTGCACAATGTTTCAAGCACAGGGCCTTAATCGGGTTCAAATTCACTCACTTACCCACCTGTTGGCTGGGACAGAGTGTAATCAGAGTGTAAAATTGTCTGCATCTCTAGGTCTATTTTTCTCCTTTCATTAGGTTTCCTTGAGGTAGAATATACCCATCTTAAATACACTTTTCCAGTGCCATAGATGACTTGGCTAGAACACAATTATTTGTCCCTACTCACATGTAGACTGCACTGTACCAGTCCTGAAATCCCACCATGCAATGTGGATAATAATTATCAATGAGGTGGTCTGGGTGCCAGGTCCCGCAGGGTTAATCCAGTCTCTAGTGGCTGTCTTCCTGACAGCCGCTAGAGGCGCTTCTGCAACGCTGAATGTGAAAATCTCATTCAGCGTGCAGAACGTCCATGGGAAAGCATTGAGAAATGCTTTCCTATGGGCGTTTTTAATGCGTGTGCGGCTCTGGCCGCGCATGCGCATTCCGCTCCACTCGGAAGCTGACGTCGGAGAGGTCACCAGCGCCGGATTAAAGTAAGTAGCTGAAGGGGTTTTAACCCTTACAGCGCCAAGGGAGGGAGTCCCTGAGGGTGGGTGGGAAAACGAGTGTCAGGAGTTTGTTTTCCTGACACTATAGTGATCCTTTAAATCTATTTAGTTTTAAAACCAAATTTAAAAAGGTACTAATAGGAAGGTAATAATACAATGTAGATTTTGTGGTTTTGCTTAACCCAAATAATGTTTTTGATATTTGAATATATCGAGTTGCTGTGCTACATTACATGAAACATTTTACACGGGCATAAAAAGCACTGAATGCCAGCTTGGCACGGGAACACACTGCATGACTGACACTGCGGAAACAAGTGTGTTACAAAAATGCCCAATACAGGAGCATTCTTAAAGAAACATTGGTGGTCCCCAAACCAGTCCTCACGGCCCACCAACAATCCACAATTTATGTGTTTCCTTTTTTATTCTAATCGAGATACTGACAAAACCTTGACTGTTGGTGGGTTATGAGGACTGGTTTGGGAACCACTGAGTTAGACGGCTATCCATGAATGAAACAACTTTCAACTGCTACGTTACATACATAATATCCCCTAAAACTCCAATCAGGATTGGCTGAAAATTCTTTGCCACTTCTTGCTCCTGTATATCTGAAGAAACAAGGCTTAGAAGAGGTGAGCAACCGTTTACTTTTTGTTTGCAGTGCAAATTCCATATAATCCAATAAGGTGGTGGATCCAATTATAAAAGGCGATTAATAAAATGTTGAAAATCACATACTGATGTTCCGTTTTCTGTTAAAGTTATATTCGATTTAGATCAGGACATCATAATATAGTGCAGTCCAGACAAAGCCAGTACACACATTGCACATGATTAGGACAAATAGAAACAGTTTTATTTCTCCTCTTCTCCATTTCGTAAAAGGACACTATAGGTCACTCCACTCCACAGTGTGCAGCACTGGCATTCAGCATCTCAACTCGTTGCATGCAGATGCTGAATGTTTCCTCACAGAGATGCACTTGAATCGATGCGTTTTGCTGTGCATGCTCAATTGCCTCCCATTGCTTTTTTCCTATGGGAAAACATTGGATTGGTTGAGATCAAGATTTATGATCTCAGCCATGTAGGCGGAGCCTGCCGCAGCGAGACTGGCATGGCCAGGGAGAAAAAGTGTGGAAAATCAGCTTTTTACTATGGTCGGAGGGGGGCTGGTTACCTAAACACCCACTTCATAAATATAGTGTCTGTAATCCAGGTTTGTATTCTTGATACGATAATGTTCCTTTAAAGGACAACTGTCACTTTAAAAATATGTTTTAATAATAAGAATTATTTCATCAAGTATCGATCGGTTTTGTCTAAAGGGACGCCTATTGATAGGATGAGTGTGGCAGCTGATGTTCTCAGCCTATAAGCGGCATCCCTGTCCGAAGTTTACGGTTTGAAGCCTCAAACTGCAATAGATGTTTGGGGGCACCAAGTGCTGACCAACAGTGTTCCAGATAACTAATTTTATGTTAACAAGAATTATTTGGAGTTTCATATCCAAAAGAAATATCAACAGCCCCAACTGAAAGCAAGCAGCACTATCTACAAATAAAATAGTGCACACCTTAGTATGAGCTAGGCACAATCATACAATGTCAAGTCAACCAGTGTTTCAAAGTTGGCCAACATTTGTCAAGATTCACTATTCCTCTCCATGGATATCTGCCATGTTAAGACACTGAATTTGGCCCATTAAACATCTTCCAGGTTTGTACTATCTGTTATTTGGCATTTATGAGAGCCCATCTATATTTACCTAATTGCAACCGATATCACCATAAGATGTATCTGTACTATACTGTGCTCGGCTCACATCAAACTGTTCATGAACATTATACACTATAGAAATGCATTGTTTCAGATTATTGCCATCTATATGTTATTCCCATAATTGCATGCTTGCTCCGTCTATGTAGACCTATTACATTAGATATACAGATTAATTTCCATGTGCACATTTTATATACATGTATAAACTGTGTGATGGCTGGCTGTAAACGGGTCTAGGCTTCGTCTATCCATCCATCCTAGAAAAATCAAAGCACTTAAGAAAAGGTAGGCAGAGAGAACAGGGGCATCTTTACATAATAATAGGGTTCAGATGCTGCCTCCCAGCTAGAGATAAGAATGACTTATCAGCCGCTCACTGGAAATGTGCTGCTGTCTGATTAGGCCATGGTCTGAGCCAAAACTATAAACAGCTACTATCAAGGTTCATGAGGCTCTAATCCAGCTAGTATCAGCACTGGGACCACACATTGGGCATCATCCAAGGGACACGCCGAGTGAGGTGGATGGGCACATCCATAGTGCTCTGGGACTAGATTTCTGGACAGGAGTTTAGCATATATAAAATGTAGAGGCATGGATAATTATTATCAGCCTACTCTAGCTTTTTACCTTCACAAGGGAAGTGGCTGAGACACTGCTGTTTCTCATTCGGAAACAAATATGTATGAGAAGTTCATGAGACAAAGAACACATCATACACATCTCTACGTCAATACAAAAGAACCATAGATTGGACTGCAAGTTCATCTGGATCATCTCTCTTTAAATAGTGTGTGCTCTTTCTTTGTGAAACTGAACCTCATGCACTGCCGGAGCACGAGGGGGTCGGCAGATTGTAGGTCACATAACATGAAGGAAACCAGAGGCAACTATATTGTAAAGCTATACCTATGCTGGCAAGTTCTTCATTTGTGGATGACAGGCTTTAAAATTGAGAATAAAAAACGGATTGATTTGTCATTTAATATTGACAAATATTCTATCAAGTGTTCAGTAATTCTAAGTGCTTCAAGGTAAATGTAGTCTAAAAGAGACAGCTGTAGGGTGCGCACAAGGTACAAATGCATTAACTAGGGAATCTCAATAGAGAATTCTTTTGAATTTATTGGTGAAATGCTCACAATAAAGCACAGTGCAGGGATGGACTTTATTTCTGCCCACTATAAGCAAAATGATTTTAATTCTAGAATTCCTAAAAGGGTGTCAGGATTACATTATCACATTTAGATGTACCTGGTCTGCAAAGGTTTGCCATCATCGGACTAGCATTTAAACTGCATTTCCCATGATGCTCAGGCAATTAAAAGGCTGGCTGAGCATCATGGGAAATGTGGTTCACAAACAGGTGCGGATGTCTTCGCTGACCTATGCTATTTAATTTGCTATGCATGCTTCTTTTTAATTTATTTATAAAGCAAAAACAGGTTCTGGATCAGTATTAAAGTCATCTATTTACATGTCTGTTCTTTTCATTTGTGTATTGATCTTTCTTTCAGCTTTTCTCACTCTTCCTTACTAATGTATTCATCAGATTTTCTCTTTTCTTGTGTGAGCCAAAAGATATATTTTCTCATATCAAGAACTATGGAGCAAAAAAAGGTTTAACCCCTTAGTCTGTGTGCTCTTCATTTTGAATGCAGTATTGTATATGTATTGCACTTTTTTTGAATTCAATTTTTGTCAGTCTCTCTCATTCTCCCATCCTTGCCGTTTCGCTCACTCTATCTGCGTGTTCAGTGATAAATGAATACGTGGTCATGCTCCGGAATGGTTAGGAATCAGTATCCTGCCGCTGTAAGTGTTTGTGGTAATTGTGTCTGCTGGGTGAATGGGAATCCAAGCCTTGAGAAGCAGCAGAGAGGCCTCCACTCGCACAGCTTCCCGGGAGTAATTCAGCAGGTTTATAGATGGGAAATTAGCTCAGGGGCTAGTGATATTGAGCGGAACTACGGACAGGGGAGAGAATAATGACAGAGGATGCCAGTGCCAGAAAGAAGCAGGAGGGACACTGTGCAGCCAATTCTCTTTTGCGGAGACACAACGCAGCCATCTTTAAAAATTCCACCGGGCCTTGCCTTATACCCACAGGTGTTTTTTTGTTGTTTTTTTTAACCTCCAAGCAATATAAAGAGATTAGCTAATCTAAACAATAATCATTTGTGTAAAAGGCTGCTGGGGGGAAAAAGCCAAGCGTTTGAAAAATATATATCAGACTAGGAGCATAACAATCTATTTAAAACATACAAAATAAAAGAAGATGTTGCGGAAGCAAACATACTGGAAAGAAGAATAGAAATTCAACAAATAAAAGATACAGTAGAGACAAAGAGTCAGACAAGACATTGAAAAATATATAAGGTGATGTAAGTAAACAGATGGGTGGAGAGAGCAATGAGAAAAAGGAGGAATTGTAGGTAACACGTCACATGCAAACTGATCTTGTAAATCTATATTCAGACCTGTCAGAGAAGCTGTGATCAGAATATCTATCTCATGAAACATTCAACACATTCTGATTTCTCCTCTGCCCTAGACAATCTAATGCTCCCTTCTCTCTCCTCTGCACAATGTGAGAGAGAAGTCCAAGCCACGAGTTACTTTACAGCACCAGCGGCCTCTTTGCTATTCTGATCGTGTCTTCCACTTCTCGTTCCTCTTACTGTTTTGTTCCCTTGTTCTGGCTCCTGTGTGGGTCAGACAAATAAATCTCAGGAGGGAATTGGGCAAGGAAATTATTTTCACCCGACCAAGAGACAGAGCATCAGTTCAGAGCAGACCAAGAGATGGGAATATTAATAAGTTGGGGAATGAGGAAACAAAAAACTCTGCTAACCCATTCGTTGTTAAAAGGCGCCTCGTCCTTCATGTAGCAAAACAAACGTTTAAACACTGCAATGTGATAATTGACCACTTACCAAAATAGATGCAAAGTTGGAAAAGCACATTCTTTCTGGGAAGGTATCATTGGACAGTTTCCTCCAATTTCTTTAATAACAAGGAAGACGCGCAGATTCCCTCCATGTCCATCATCCTTTATAAGTGGGTAAGGAGTTAAAATGGAAATGGTGGTGTGCTTCCTACCCCTCTTGGCTGTGAGTTTGATAAGAAAGGGAGGGGGGAGAAACTAATCAAATGACCCCTCCACCATAGCAATCTCAACCCTACGCCACCCAGATTGCTGGATGGGGCATTTAAATTTGAATGTCAAAGAGCAGCATGATTCCTGCCTGCCACCCATTGATTCCATGCCATGTGATGTGGGGAATTGGCAGCAGGCAAAGGGTGACATGTTAAAAAAGTAATTATTGTTATTAAATTCTGTTAATAATTTAATAAAACGCAGATGAAAAATTCAGAGAAAAGCATAGGGAGTATACTGAGCACACGCAGCAACAAAAATTTTTTTTTAAAAAATAAAATAAACAACAAGCAGCAACTCCTCATAGAGATGTATTGAATCAATGCATCTATGGGGATGTTCAGCTCCTCCATCCTTCGAGTGACTGCCACTAGAGGGGTTACTGGGCAGCAATGTAAACAATGCATTTTCTCTGAAAAGACAGCATTTCCATTGCTCAGACTGCAGTTACAGTCTATAGACACCAGAACCACTACATTAGTCTGGTGTCAGTGTTGCTTTAAATCAGGGCTTGACAAATTTTCTTAGAGACAGCTAGAAAAGTTAGGAGCCAGAGAAATCAACGCCACAAATACAATTCTTAAAGGGACATTATAGTCACCAGAACCACTACAGCTTAATGTAGTTGTTCTGAAGTCTACATTGAAAAGCATTCAGGGACAGGATATAAACACTGACTTTTGAGACAAAAGGCAGTGTTTACATTGCTGCCAGGTGACACATCTAGCAACAGTCACTGGCACAGCCTCTAGAGGTGCTTCCTGGGTCAGTGTGTCACACTGTGCAGTATCTATGTTAATGTCCCTATAGGGATGCATTGGTTCGATTTATCTCTATGAGAAGTTAAATTGGCGCAGTGGCATTTTTCCGTGCATGCCATATAGTTTCCCAATGCTTTCCTATGGCGAAGCATTGGATTGGCGATCTCAGCCATGGAGGTGGGGCCAGCCGCAGCATCAGGGAAAAATGATAAGTAAAAACACCTTTCCCATGTGATTGGAGGAAACACACACTCACTGACCGACACTCACAGACATACAGACACACACTCAGAGAGAGACACACAAATAATTACTTTATTTTAATGTAAATCCACCCAGTCTCCCTACCTTTGGAGAGCTGGAGTGGGGTACAGTGCTGTCATCTCCCTACTCAGCTCCCTCTCGCACATGGTTTAGTGAGCCGGAGTGATGTCATAACCCGGCTCCAGGCATCACTACAAGGCGCGCAAGGGGGCAGAGCAGGGAGAAAACAGCTCCATCCCCCGGCTCTCCATCAGCCAGCCGACCGCCTCCCTCCATCCCTCAGTCAGCCAGCCGCCTCCCTCGGCGCGCACACACACACACACACAATTCACCATCATCAGTTTATGAAAAGCGTGCAAAGGATCCAAGTCTTACACAGATTGTATGACCTCATACAAGGTCTTTAGATTAGTATCTACCCCATCAATCAAAAAAGAGTTCAAACTTTTCAAAGTCCAGTAGAGTTATACATTATACTAGGCAAACCCCCTGTTAATTCCATCCTCATACATTTATAAATTAAAGTTAAAATAATAATTAAGAAATGATGGCTGCTGTTGAGCATTGTAGACTGCACTAAATAGTAAATCGGAATTTGCACAATTGGCTTTCTAAATTAAACTGCTACATTTAATTTAAATCAAGATCGCTACTTCTCAGTCAGTACTCGGGTATACAATTTGGTGGTTACCCCTCAAATAAACCCCTCAAATATTCCAGTGGAATAAAAAGATTTCCACTGGACTCACACATTGAAAACTATAAATAAATAAAAAAAAATAATCAGTGACATCCACTTACAAAAAAATATAATCACTTTGTCAAATCATTCCCAGCTATTGTATAATATAGTTTAAAGATACAAGAAGCCATTGGAACTCCAAATGTAGAAACCTTTTGGATGGCTGAGCATCAGAGTTTGCCATGCTCAAAAATGTACTTTATAAACAAACTAAAAGCTAGAACCCATTTTATTTAACTAACCCATTATCTGATATCACACAAACCCGGATCCTTCCTAGTATTTTATTTTTCAGTATATATTATTACATGCTCCCTTTTAAATTGATCTCACTCTAATGGAGAATGTGTCACTGGCATTCACATTCACTCAAGAACCTGAAATGTCAGCATTTCACTATCAGGCAGCTGCTCGTTCTAAGCATTGATGGAACAACCACTTTCCAGAGACGCGCTCGAGAGCGAGAGAGGGGAAAAAAACAGAATCTAATAAATTTACGGTTTTATATACTTCCTTCAATTCTAAAAGTCTTGTTCAATAAAGTTTAAAATGCCACTACAGAGCTATAAGAGTGAGCGTATCCAAGCCAACCCTGAGAATCTGCGCTGCCTCCAACTCTTCCCGTTATCCGCAGGAGCAATAAAGTTTTATATGTTTGAACTGACTGTAAAAAGGTTTGAATGGCTGTGGCGGGGGAGCGATATATCTCTTTTATTGTTATTATCATATTCCCCACAAGACCCCTTGGCCAGTGTCAATTCTTCTAGTATGACACCTCTGTGCTGTCAGCAGTTTGTGCCCCCCCTTCTGCCTGCCCTCCCCTCCACATTATGCTGTGAGTTATCAGCAAGGCTAGCTGGGAGGGGGATAACAAGAGCCCAAACCCGCATCCCACCCTCACTCCGTTCTCTCCCTGGCAAAAACAAAACATTCTCGCATACGCCGAGTATCGTGTGAGATGGGCATAAAGGAAAGCACGCTGACATTTAACACTTTTTTCCGTATCATTACTTAACCTTTAAGTCACAATGCATATAGATTTTTCAGTATTTAGCAACAGTGTAAACCTAAAAAGCACCAAAGATTCCACATTGTCCACAATGTACCTGTTGCCAGGCAGTTCTTTACATGCACTGCAAGTAAATTCAGTATAACATACGTTGAAACAATACACAGAGGGATAAACTAAAGTATGTCTCCTTATATTTCGCAGCTATTATATAATAATTTACCTATTCGGTCAGCAAGGAATAACCACAATTACATAACTAGAAGTGAAAAAAAAAAAAAGAACATTATTTGGAATAAACAGTATTTAGTATTCCATTTAATCTTAGTTTTACACAATAGGTTCCAGTATTCACCTCCTGACAAAGAACACAAGAAAATCCAATTTTCCGCATAGCTGTGAATGAGCTTGCATTAGTAGTTCATTCATATATGCATGTCGGTATATATAAACACATGACATGGGTACACTGCATCCTGATTCACTGGTTGAGACGGTGACATCATAGTAATATCTTGGTATGTATTTTGGCCGTGTTTCCATGTGAAGCACTGCCAGTATTTAGTGATGCAATTCAGGATTTGCATTACAAATCCTACGGGAAATCGAGGTTTGCAGATAAAACGTGCTACAGTCTTCGGTGAAAGAAATCTGCTTCGGAGACACTATAGTCACCAGAACCACTGCAGCTTAATGTGGTGGTTCTGGTGTCTATAGCCGGTCCTTGCAGGCTTTCTTATGTAAACACTGCTTTTTAGAAAACCTGTCCTTTTATATGCATGCAGACATAAATGGGCAACAAGTTTAAAAGGACACTAGAGAGTCACCAGGACAGCTACAACTTAATGTGATTGATCTGGTGTGTAAAGTCAGTCCCTGCAGACATTTTAATGTAAACACTGCCTTTGCCTTGCTCCCAAGGGACATCCCTAGTGACAGTCACTCAGACAGCCACTAGAGGTGCTTTCTAGGTTAGTACTGCACAACGTGCAGCACTGAAATTCAGCTGAACTTTACCCATAGAAAGGCACTGATTCAACGCATCTCTGATGAGATTTACCGCAGAGTGCCTATATATACTATGTATGTATACTTTTAATCTTTTGAGGTGTCTGGAGTGTGTCTTTAATTTGTAATAATAACTACAATGAACCAGAAAAACATGAATTGTTTTTATGAAAATCTAAGAACTATCAAGAACCATATCACATACAAACCAGCAAGTAACAGTATAGAATAGCTTGTCAAAATATTGCCAATGTTCTTATAACAAACAGGACACTACAAACACTGTCCTGTATTTTCAAATCACACTGGTGTAAAGGAGTTGAGAAACTTGACACCAAAATGAAGACCGGGCATTGTGTTAATGGTCAACAGTTGTCATTCAGAAAAGAAACAGAATACGTGAACACACTTCTAACGTGATATTCAGTCTTTTCACTACAAACACTATTGATAAACAATGGAAACAAAATAGAAGAAAAAGTCAGAATACAGAGTATCCAAAGAAAGAGGATTCCTATGAATAGCATTAAAAATACACTAGTAAATCCAAAAAGATTCTACTACAGCAGTAACAACTAGTTCTGAATTTCAGAATTAAAAATTCAGGAATGAAAATGGAACTGAAAATTGTAAGCGAAAATAGTGAATTTGTAATAAAATAAAAAATAAAAAAATTCCCCAACTCTGCTATTTTAGCTAGTTTTTGCAATTTGTTTTTTTTAATTCACTACAATTTATTGTCATGCGCATACACCTCAAACATAATATTAATACTATTTAAAATTAATTTAAAAAATAAACCATTTACAATGTATAGGAGACAAACCAGTTCAGCATGATCTCACACACAGCTAGTAAATACAATCTAGAAATAAAAGCACTAAGTGTTAACTATTCTGTAACCCCTGCATGGCGAGTTAATAAACCCAGCAATTAAATCTCTTTAGTGTGCTCTATGGTGAGGAAATGCATAAATCTGGTCAGAAATGATAGTCTGGAGAAGGGATTTCCAACCAAATACTCTGGCTCCAATGCCATTCTAGGTTTTGTGAAATTTCTTATGTTATTTGGGTAGATTATCTAGAGGTAAGTGGGAGTACAGCTGGGTGCTACTGGCTAAATCCACTTACAATACAACCAGAAAAGCAAGGTTGTAGAGGCATATAATTGATTATATTCCTTTACCTGCGCTATCATAAAAAGACAGATTGGCTGAAAAATAAAATGGTTTCAAGAGAAGAGAAGATGCGTTTGTAAATGCAGCAATTTCAGAATAGAGAAGATTGAGAATGAAATACAGGGACGGTGATGGAATAAGAAATAGCTGTAAATAAAACTCACAGACTCTCTATAGTGCACACGTACGCACATAAATAATTACATACAAAATACGGTCTAGTTAAATATTTGTCAATAAAAAAAAATAAAAAAAATAGTACATTGACATATTGGACTGTAAAATATTTTTACATTAGCAGTATTTTTTTTTTTTTTAATTCATAAGGCTCCATAACATTCTAGGGCCAAGCACAAACTAAAAGTAAGATCCTGCCACAATGACACACACACCCCAAAAGCAAAAAAAAAAAAATTTAAAAAAAATCAGCATCACACTATTGCAGGAACATTCAATAGAAGTGCTCCTTAGTTCTAAACAAGACAACAGATTTCCTAAGAAAACCTGCTGCTGCATTAATCATCATGGTTAAAGTGAGAGAACCCATCGAACAAAGCTGCAGGGGTTTATTAACCTTCACAGGCTGGCTAAAAAAGAAAACAGGCAAGGGTGCAAAGGGTGCAATTGTCACATGGTTTCATCCAGAAGACCTCTAATCTGCTACTTTTTACAGAGTGTAGACCACAGATGGCGAACCTATGGCACGTGTGCTACAGGTGGCACGCCTAGCCCTCTCTGTGGGCACGCGACCATAGGACGTCGGGAGGGGGAGGGGCGCACTGGCGCTGGTCATCAGCAATACGGAGTAGGCATCTGCTGGCCCAAAAAGGCAGGCACCTACTGTGCCTTCGTATCGGGAGGACCCGGAGGCAGGGGGAGGGATCTGGGAAGCAGCTCCCCTGTCCTCCTGCGAGCAGGCTGCGTGGAGCATTTCCGCGCATTACCATGTCAACGCTCCACACAGCATTCTGCGCGAGGGAGGACAGGAGAGCTGCAGTCAAAACCTACAGAGAACTTACCACCACCGGACCATCAGGGCTGTAAGTGTCCCCCCCTCCTTTACCAAAGGTACGAAGAAGGGAGGGGGGAATAAAGATTTTAATAATGTATAGGTAGGATTATAAAAAAACAAACACATTTGCTACCTGCAGCACCCCTCCCCCCGACACACACACACAGCACCACCCTCCCCACACACACGCACAGCACCCCAAAAACACACGGTCCACACTGAAAGGTGCTCAGCAGTCTGAGTGTGTGTATGTATGTATGTACGTACGTATTCAGCAGTCTGAGTGTGTGTGTATGTATGTACGTACGTACGTACGTACGTATGTATTCAGCAGTCTGTGTGTGTGTGTGTGTGTGTATGTATTCCACAGTCTGTGTGTATGTATTCAGCGGTGTATATGTGTGTGTTTACTCAGCAGTCTCATTCAGCGGTCTGTGTGTATGTATTCAGCGGTCTGTGTGTGTGTATTCAGGTTAAATTGCCGTGTTGGCACTTTGAGGAAGCAAAAGTTGGCATGTATTGTGGTTTGGGCACTCGGGCAGACCAGTATCCCAATAGAAGGGTAGCAAATGGATAATACAAAAGTAAAAAAAAAAAAGCCAAATCCACAATGTACTTTAGTCACTTTCTTGTACATAATTACATTCTGAAAATAAAGAAGCTATTTTAATTTTTTTAATTTTGGAACAGCTTTGTGTTGATAATAGAAGTTGCTCAATTATGCATTTGCCAACCACACATGTACAATTATTATGTATTGTTCATATGAGGCTTGTGAATATACAGAACATTTATATGACAAAGTGAGACAAAAAAAAAAAACTATCAACATAAAACAATGAGCATACATGACAATCACACCGAAGAGAGAAGCATCTATAGATCCATTTAGCTTTTCCTACTGTGAAGATGATTATTATTTCTGCCCTGTGCTTGAATTCGCCGTGGAATTTTTTATCACAGATATTGATGATTTCTGACATGCAGCATCCGTGTCACCAAGTGGCCCCTCTCTGCCCCCTTCACTCCTTTCCTCCCCCTCTGCTCTCATTAGGGCTCTACATTACACCCCATTGTGATGGATATTCCGTGTGTTTATACATCCATCCATTCCCCTCTGAAAGGTGCTGTTTTTAATGTCCTGTCAGCACAGCAGACCTCACACCCCATTCATTTCAATTCTGCCTGTTAAACACTCTCCGACTCCCCATCGCTCAACCCAGAGTACAGAAACGCACAGCAGACGTACACTATTAAAAACGTGTACTCAAAGAGTGGCCAAGATGTATTTGCCAAGAAAATGGGTATACAGATATATATGAAATACACAAAGTAAAACCACAGTTGTGAATCACAGAATTATATATGCCCAACTAGAATTAACAATACAATATACAAATGTAAAGAACAAAATAGAAGAATGTGATTTTTAAAGGGCTACAACTACAGTCATAGACTGAATAGTAGTCATAATTATAAAGCCACTATCTTTTTAACTTT
Source organism: Pelobates fuscus (assembly GCF_036172605.1). Lineage (NCBI taxonomy): Eukaryota > Metazoa > Chordata > Amphibia > Anura > Pelobatidae > Pelobates > Pelobates fuscus. The sequence goes on along the minus strand of NC_086323.1, from coordinate 82,986,118 downwards.
GTGTCTGCGATTGTATTATATTTGTGTGTAGAAATATATAGTATATATACGTACACACACAACCAAGTCTACATATATCTAAAACAGATATTTATGTTTGCACATTTTGTGCTTTTTACAAGATGACAAGAGACTCTGGCAGGGTCTGATCACTGCCTCCTCCAGCTCTGTCAGTTCTGCTATTAAAGGCGCGTCCTAAATTATTGATCCCCCGTCCCCATCAGTAGCACAGTCACGTTGCCGATATCAGGATCTGAGGCTCTGCGGCTTCTCTGCAGCAGCCCAAGAAATAATTAGGAGAGATTCTCATTAAAGCAAAGCCAGAGGTTGAAGTAGAAGGGCCATGAGGTGCGGGATACAGACCAGCAAGGCCAAGGGGATATATAAGTTAGGGGGTGGGGTGTATGGGTAAGAATAGTGGACAGTTGATTGACAGTTTAGAAGTGTTGAGGTAGGGAAATGGCAGAAGAAAAAAAAAAAAAAAGACAGAATATGAAAGAGCAAGATGAAAAGGATAGAAATATATAGAACACACAAGCCAGACACAGAGCGAGGTGGGGGCGGGGGAGGAGGAGAACAGGTAGAAAGAGACAGATGAAACATTACAAAACGAGACAGAGGAAAAATAAAACAGAAAAGAAATGAAACATAACAGAAGAGGGTTAGAATGTCAATAAGTGGAGAAATAATTCAAGATATGTAGAAAAATAAACAAATCTTGTTTACCGAAAAGTGAGGCAAAAAAAAATAATATATATATATATATATATATATATATATATTTCTTTTAAAATTTCGTCAAGGACTGTTTTTGGGTAATCAAAGATCTATATAATAGAAATTATGCACACTCCTGTGCTATACAACATATACATAATGTTCTATGCCCAGACAGAAGAGCATCAATAGAACAGGAGGACTAGAATAATTTGGGGCCAATGCTTTAATCAAGGTTGTGGATAAAATAGGTGGGAATTTATTTTAACTGCCTTCATCCCCTGTGCCTGGTGAGATTAGGCACACCAGGAGGCAGTCCCAGGTCCTCTCTTTAAAACACCACATTCCCCAGCAAAGTAAACTTTGTTCCCCAATTCGCAGTTTGTCAAATAATAAATGTAGTCATTCAAATGAGACTAATTTAAAATGTTCCAATTATTGTGTGCCTACTTGTGGCCATTATCACCAATAAACAAAATAGAATATTTGCATATGACCAGGTCTCCCATGATAGACTGTCTTTAATGCCAACAGTCACTGTACACAGGTCTAAATGCCAGCGAGTTAAAGATGAAGCGCTCTATTTCAGATTGGTGGTAATCACCCTCGTGTTTGCAGAAAAAAAAATAATAAGATTCTATAAGTATAATAAACTTCTCACCCATAAAAAAAACAAAAACAAAAAAAAAACCCACAGACACAGATGTTAAGATCATTTCCCCCCCCCCTAAATGCCCCTTTAATCGGGCTTCATGTAAAAGCTTCCCCTATGTATATCACTTAGTGGTTAAAAGGGCAAAGCACGCCAGTGGTAATAGCTAACCTTTGAAGGTTTCTGCTTTGCAACACTCAGCCATTATTAAATGGTTAGTACAAACATAAACCACATTTGAAACCAGAAATATAAAACGGACCATTCTACTGTGCTTATATTTATATACCTAAAAGATCAGTTTTATTTAATTGAACTTCAAAATGCATTTCACGCCTGTCACAGCCAATTCTGCAATAGCTTCTAGCCTTCCAACCTTTCCAGGATCTAGCGACATTGCACTGAATGTTATTTTCATCCAGGATCCAGCTCTGACTGGACAGCATGAGAATGATGTGCAATACGCCCAAAATGTCATGCTAGTCCTCATATATGTGATGTACCTGGGCCCATATAAAATGTTTGACAGACATGATGTGTGACACAGAAAGAGGAAGCCCCTGGAGCAGAACTTCAGATCTCCCTCGTTAATCAAGGCCTCTGATTTATGTTGCATAAATCAAATAAATAAACAGAGAGGGAGAAAGCTGTGATATTTAATGTCAACATCCTGTATTTTATATGATAGATCCCTCTTCACATAGCTAATCAAACCATGCAAATCTAAACCACTGCTCTCTGCATCACCTCCCTAGGATTAGCTTACTGCCACTTAATGTAATGAGACAGGGAGAAAGACGGGGCAAGTGAGTGTTCTGCTGGCGTATGGGGTGGGCTGAAGAAAGAGCGAGCATACAGAATGAAGTCAAGAGAAGCTGAGAAGGAGCGCCAAAAAAGAAAAGAGGGGACATAGGAACTGACAGGTGTGAAGGAAGGCACCGACATATTTATTATATTCAGCAGGGATTACAGGTATGCCTGTGAGACAGATGTATCCCAGAAATGCAAGACAGCTACAGGTGTACGAATCTATTCCTTAAACCAGGAATCACAGAGAAGTGGATTTGTAGACTGAAATAGGCTTTTTCCCCCTACCAGTTTGGCTTCCAATTTGCAATCTCTGTGACACTACTTTACTTTTGCATGTTTTGTGAATAAACCCAATGGAAAAAAAAAAAAAAACTGGCAGCAACATGTGCATAAAGATATATCTATATAGATTGAGATAGAGATCGAGATAATCGATATAGATATAAAATCCCCTCTCCCCCCACCATTATTTTCTCTGCGCTCTTATGTTACCCTTATACAAACAAATGTACACCTGTATAATTCTTTTACATGCCCCTATTTTCTTCCCCAACACACATATAAACATGTACAAATAAAACACAGCTTCATTGTTTAATACCTTCCTTGACTTCCACATACAATTAATTCTCCCTATAGCGGAGGGATCTTGTGGTTCCCTTTATATTTTCAATTACTAACTATTTTACTTCATTATGATGCCACAAACAACACACCATTGGTTCTTTTCATTTTGAATCCAGGTGACTCGGTTAACGGTGTCTTTTAAAATGTTCTAATTTATTGTTACCAAGAGTACCTGAGTTCAAAACACAGTCATCACACGTGTCGAATGGCTACATAAACCATTTAAATTAAAATTATTTTCATTTATTCACAGAACTGGGAACTGGAGAAATAGTCAAATAGCAAGGCCAGAAAATTCTACAAATCTTCTAGTTATTATTCTGACCACAAAGCTGGAATTTAATTGTTAATTCTCAATAATTCCAACAAGAAACTATTTAAAAGACATATTAGGAGACGCAAGATTCATTAATGTAGAACATTCTCAGGTACAATAATATCGCTAGTATATCCTCATGGAGGTCACAACTATCCAACAACCCTATTGTACAGCGCTACAGAGTTCGTTGGCACTTCATAAATAATAATAACCCTGTGTGTGTTCTCGAAAGTATCACCACTGCTTCAACATCGTTCAATTTCCAAACCCATCTATGTATTTTTCATCGAATGAATACAGCACCTTGCGTTGTTCCGTCCTCAAACAGCCATTTACTCCCCTCTTCGCACAAGTACACTCACTCATGAAAAATAAAATAAATAAAAATTATTCAAAAAGTGTTCACAATCACTCATGTCCAAATTTCATTTTGCATACCCACTCCCATTTTCCTTAGCCTCGCAAACATACGCATTTTAATAAAAGCTCCTAGACAGAGGGCTTTAGGGGGAAACACACACATTCAAACAACCCAAATGTTCCTGCCAGGCAGAATGAAATCCACATTATTTTTAATTAATCCTTAATTAAAATATATTACTCCGCAGATTCGGCAAATCTCTCTTAATATGCAAATGCGGCCCATTCAAGGATATTTACATATCATTAATTAAAACTGAGCATTCTTTCATTCTAACGAGCAGCCGGGCTGTGCCAGGGCGAATGGAGGGTGCCATGACTCAAGAAAAGGGAAAAAAAATCAACAGGTCTAGTTAGAAAGGGTGAGAGTGGCTGATTATTACGCAAAAATGTGTCATAAAACAGTGACAGAAGTATGAAAAATAGATATAAATAGAAAAGCCCAAATAAAACAGAGGGAAGATATACCAGTTCTCCTGTGCGGTCACGCCAAATAACTGGATTTGTGTGAGCACTACACATATAGTATACATAAACAAAAGAAGAACAGGCTAACCAATATTATGATTATAAGGCACCAACAAATTCCGCAGCGCTATATAAAAGGTGAACTAACAAACATACAGTCGTAACAAGACATGTTCGACGTACAGGAACAGAAGGTGCAGAGGACCCTGCTCAAACAAGTTCACATTCTAAAGAATATAAACATGTATAAAGAAGCCAGTTCTGTATACCAACATGTAAAGTACATATATATGCATTCCAGAGTCTTCAACATCATGTGTTACCATGCATTGCTCCTGCAAGGGAACATACATCCCAATGACTAGTCTCCTTTTATTCAAATTCCGACAATTCTACAATTCTGAGTGTGCATCCCCCACACATGCACACAAACCTCCCTCACCTCCCCTCTCTCATCAGGAGCAATGATGCGTCTACTTTTATTGAGGGATGTCACAGGAGCTGCACATAAGCTTGCTCATTATGGGACTAAATCAAGCCCATGTGGCTCAGGGACTCTCGGTTCAATAACAAATTAGTCTTTTAGCCATTAAACTAAATGAACATACTCGATACTCTTATTCCTGTGTATGCAACATCACGACTCCACCCTTTTTGCACATGTACAGTGTCTTTGTCATTGTAAGTTTGCATAATGCCCAGTTAGAACAATTTTACCACAGTTAGGACAGGAGGCAAAGCCCTATAACTCTGTCAGGCCTGACCACACCAAATTAGAACTGCTGCCAACTATGGGTGGGAGCAATGACACAACAAGTAAGGAGTTTAACTTTAAGTAATTAAATCCCAATTGCACGTAAAGCTGCAGAAATAAGACATAAGTTAACTACCAATTAAAGGACCACTATAGGCACCCAGACCACTTCAGCTCAATGAAGTGGTCTGGGTGCCAGGTCCATCTAGGGTTAACCCTGCAGCTGTAAACATAGCTGTTTCAAAGAAACGGCTATGTTTACAATAGGGTTAATCCAGCCTCTAGTGGCTGTCTCATTGACAGTCGCTAGAGGGGCTTCCGATCTTCTCACTGTGAAAATCCCAGTGAGAAGACGCTGACGTCCATAGGAAAGCAATGAGAAATGCTTTCCTATGGACTGATTGAATGCACGCGCGTCTCTCCAGCGCCGAGGGATCCCGGCCCTACAGAAAGGTAAGAGTTTAACCCCTTCCTCCCCCTTCAGCCCAGCGGGAAGGGGACCTAAAGACCCTATAGTGCCAGGAAAACAAGTTTGTCATCTGAAAAAAAAAAAAAAAAAAGAGATCGGACATTCTTCAGGTTTATGCAAGAGTTTTCAAAGCAATCTTAGACAAATTACAGATTTCAAAATAAGGAAAATAAACTGAATGGAGGACTTAAAAAAATAAAATAAAATATATTATAAATATATATACATATATATATATATATATATATATATATATATATATATATATATATATATACACACATACATACATACATATGGAAATAGTCTCAAAAATAAAGAGTACATATGTCACAAAAAGAAAAAAACATTACATTTGAGTGACAGGGATAGATGCACATGTCACAGGATACGTACCCTACTAAATGCCCCAATAATACAGCCTCAATAAACAGAACCCTGTGATCCAGCATCAATAACAACTGTGCACAGTTCACATTACAAAGTTGGCATGGCCATACATGTATCAAAAGGTCAATACACAAAAAAAAAAGCACAACATTTTGTGTATTGTGCACACAGCACAAAATATGAAGTAAAAATGTAACAGGCATGATCAATCATTTTCTACTTGTCTGCTTCTGGACAGGTTTAGCTTCAGAGGACCTATATCTATAACCTATGTCTGTTGGTAACTATTGCACAAGGTGGGGACATCATGGTTTTATGAGAAGTTGTCAAAAGCCAAACAACATGAGGCTATTTTACAAGAACAAGTGCACTGTGTGGGGGCAAACAATATCCCACCTTGGTATTCATATATTGCAGAATGTTTCACTGCTCACATGTAAACAAACTGTAAGGTTCTATGAACACTAGCATTAGAATTGCAGAGCAAAATCAGTCACCAGATCTAAACACCATGGGATGTTTATGGGATGTGTGAAGTACATTTCTACATCCTTCCAAGAATTGTATCAGAACACCAATCCAAAACATACACATAGCATTCCAAGGACGGACATATTCAGAAAGCAAAGTGTAAACCTACCCCTTATGTCCTGTATTTGCTATATTTTTCAAATGATTTTGGTTATCTTGTCCATCCCTGTATCTATTAGAAAACACAAAATCTGGTGGGTTTGTAGAGAACTTGGGAGATTGTACCAGTATTCACAAAAATATAGCCATGTGTTAGCCTTAAAAGGACATTGTAGGCACCCAGACCACTTCAGCTCATTTGAAGTAGTCTGGGTGCTGTGTCCCTTTTGCACCTAGTGCTGCAATGTAAAACACTGCAGTTACAGAGAACTCCAATGTTTACATTGCAGCGCTAAGTCTACCAGACTGCCACTGGGGGCGCTTCCGGAATAGTAAATTTTGGTCCGTTATCTGACGCTGGATGTCCTCACACTCTGCATGAGGACCTCCAGTGTCAGTTTTTTCCCATAGGAAAGCATTGATTCAATGCTTTTCCTATGGTGAGGTCTAATGCGCGCGCGGCATTAGACCCCGCTCGTCACAGGATAGAGGAGGGGGCGGAGCTGCCAAACCAGCGCCAAATTACATACAAAGTAACAGTACAGTTACATACATACAATAACAAAAGTGTTGAGGTCATAATTTGTGTGAGGCCAGAAAGCTATCAAGTCTACTTTACTATGGGTGTTTACATGAAACGTGTGTGTGTGGGGGGGAAGGGGTGGGACAACGACATTAAAAATGCATTTATTCACTTTTCTTTTAGTGAAATATATCTTTGCCTATTGTTGTGTATACTTGCCTCCCAAATGCCTTTCCTTAGGATGTAAATTGTGCAGATCTTCATTTCTAACTTGGTATGTCTTGTATAGGATCTCTGAAATTTTTGGCATGTACAAGTGTACCAAAGAACGCATATTATGGTTCTGAATCTTTACATCAGGGCTTGACAAATTTGCTTTAAATATAGGAGCCAGCTTTTTTCCCCAACAACAAAAATAAAATTCTTAAAGGAACACTATAGTCACCAGAACCACTGTAGCTTAATGTAATGGCTCTGGTGTCTATAGCCTGTTCCTTTAAGAATTGTTAAGAATTTGTTGTTGAAAAAAAAAAAAAAACAACCTCTTCCTAACTAAAGCTACTGCTATCTAGACACTAAAGAGTCTCCTATCTTCATTCAGCATCTCCACACTCTGCATGGAGGAGCTGAACGTTCCCCATAGAGATGCACTGATTTAAAGCATGTCTATGAGGAGATGCTGATTAGTGCAAAATTTTGCGGCGCATGCGCAATAGCTTCCCAATGCTTTCCTATGGAAAAGCATTAGATTGGCTGAGATCATCAAAATGATCTCAGCTATGGAGGCGTGCCAGCCGCAGCAAGATGGGCACGTCATTTGGGGGGGAAGCAAGTAAAAACACCATTCCCATGTGACCAGTGGTGTATCCTGGTTTTGTGCTGCCTTTTATATTTTTTTACTTCAACCCCCCCCCAGCCTCCTTACCTTTGGGAATGCTGGGGGGGGGCATCTTTTTTCCCTGGTGGTCCAGTGGCTGCTGGGCTGCTGCTGGGCTGCTGCTGGGCGGTCGGGCGGCGCTCTTGGGCGGCTGGAGAGGGAGCACTTCATCTGAGCTGTCTGCTCAGCTCCCTCGCGCGCCGCACAGTGAGGCTGGGAGGCGGAGCCGGAATATGACGTCATATTCCGGCTCCCAGCCTCACTCTGCGGCGCGCGAGGGAGCTGAGCAGACAGCTCAGATGAAGTGCTCCCTCGCCAGCCGCCCAAGAGCGCCGCCCGACCGCCCAGCAGCAGCCCAGCATGTCTGTTAGCTGCAAGGCTAACAAGACATTTGCCTTGGGCATTTGGGGGGCGGCTTTTTTTGCCGCCCCCTAGAAAATGCCGCCCAAGGCAAATGCCTTGTTTGCCTCGCGGCTAATACGCCCCTGCATGTGACCGAAGGGGAGCTGGTGACAAACATGTACATGCACTGACAGATGGATACACACAAACATGCACACAGACACACATATACACAGAATGACACACACATGTACACACACTCACTGACAGACATTCTCTCACACACTCAAAGATTCATAGATACACACACAAAAAAAAAAAGATAAATACATATATTACCACCCTCCTCTTAGGAGGGGCTTTCCTTGGGTCCAGTGGGACTGGGAGCAGGTTACAGTGGGGCTGGATGCGGCTGAAAGGAGTAAGTTGCTGCTGATCCAGCAATTTCTCAAATGCTCTCTTATGTCTATGTTATTGCAGTGCGCCGGGGAACGGGCGGGCCGGCCCGCGTGCGGCTCTGCCGAATGAGCGGGGAGTGCACTCGGCTCTGCAGAATGGGCAGTTGGCTCTGCAGAATGGGTGGGTGGGCGGCTCTGCAAGCAGAGACATCTCAACCCATTTCCCTGTCAGCTTGTACTTCTCCTACGCGGTCTCAGCGCCGGGAGGAAGAAGTTACTGTTCCCTTCACTTCACTTCCTCCTGGCGCGCAGAGATAGACACAGAAGGAGAAGGGGACAGGCTGGCAAATCCCCGGCACCATGAAAAAAGTCTTAGTCGCCATGTCGACCTGGCGCCTGGGTTTTGTCGAGTCCTGCTTTACACTGACTCACTTCAAAATACATTTATTGTAATTTGAACACCATATCCTGTCATTTATGTAATGACGTAATTCAGAACAAAACCATATTGGAAGGTCCTTCGAAGAAAAAAACAAAGAAAAAAAAAAAAAAAACACCAAGATGGTTCACCACATGCTCTAACAAAAGTATCTTCCTACAGCCATATGAAATAATGAGTGGAGGTATGCTTTCCTGCTTGCTAGCTCCACATCTTCCTATCAGTCCTAGATTTAATTTTATACACAGAGATCTAGAAAACCTTTTATTTATAAGTGTACATCTAGCAACTTGTTAGTTTAGATAAGCCAATGTTCCTTCCCAAATCACCGGTTCTTTAAATACATACGAATTAGTTAACAGTATCTTTAACAGTGATTCGAACTACAACATACTAAACAAATGGGCACAATACAAGGGAGTTCGTCCACTCTATCTCCTTTACCCATATTGCTATAAAAGGGGACATTATTGCTATAAAGGTTGCATATTACATAAATCAATAACATTATATAGTGCACATTACCTGGAATTTCAATGGTCAAATCATGTTTTAGATGTCATACTGTACGGATGATGACTTTATTTGAGAAACTGAGTGGGGAATAATGCACAGTACACTTCCATGCAGTTTAGTGGCCCTAATCTCTGGCAGAACCCAGAAATACAGACCCCAATCTGTCTAGGATAAGTGTGAGTTACATTAAGTGGCAGCTGTAGCTATTTTAATTTGGCTAGCTTCCAACTTGGTTAATAGTAGAACACACCACGGTCAACATTATACAGAGTTATTCAAAAAGCTTTATTGATACTCACAGGTCACTAACTCATACCTACGGAGTTAGGACTGCAAAGGCCGAAACAAGTTTGGCTCCACCTGTGATGCAGTTCCAAATTCCTGATCTGTCAGTATGAATAAAGCTTTCTGAACTAATCCATACCCTGTTGACCATGGCATTCTATTATTAAGCAGACACATTTATTTAGCAGAGTTTTTTCGCTCTTCTTCCTCGGCGACCATGCTGGAGATTTGGATAAACCACTCTCGTTTTATTTTATTTTTTTTAATTGATGCATAGTTATAGCAACCCAGTCATTTATAAATATATTTATAAATAGTCGTTTTATTCAGTAGTTTCCAATTTAAAAACAATGATGGCAGCCGAAATAGCTTTTGCACACATTTTTAACTCCATCTTATACAACATTCCCCCATAATAGCATAGAATACGGGTGAACAGTCTATCAGGGATGCAAAAAAGGTAGACCACCAGAAGATGCAGAACTACAACTCCCATGATGCTGTGCATGGATTTGGAATGCCTTTATAATGGCAAAGCATCATGAAAGCGGTAGTTTTTAAACATCTGGGGATCTACCTTTTGGGCATCCCTGCTCTACGTAATATAAAATAGAACATTTATGTGGTATATATTACTACTGGCTCCTAAATGTATTGGTAAACTACACATACCTATTATCCAAGTCCTAGAAAAATCAGGTAAGCCTAATTAAAGTCTAGCTCTTGTTAGTTCGCTGTATAACACGTTATATTTGTACAGTATATATTCAAACTACAGTCTGTATTTTTGACTGTCACTGCCTATACAATCAATTTCAGAAAAAAAAAAAACAGAACACAAGATACTTTGGCTTCTGTACTAAGGAAACATTTTTCACCTATGCTCGCCTGGAGTACTGGATATTTAAAGGTCAGTGTGGATATGAGTGAGCTCTTCCGTGTTATTCAGTTGAGTTGCCTAAAGCATATCTGGTTTAATGAGAAAGCATTCTGGAAGCGTCTTGTATTCACAATGCATTTCAGATCAAAACGGACGACTTCTATGAGGCTTGCCACAAACCGTCATTAATATGCAGATATGTGAGGGTTTCACAAGAAATATCTTGATTGCAAACAAACATAGAAATTCTAAAAAAAAAAAAATATACACAGAACTGGTTAAACATTCTGGAAATGCTTTAAAAAAAATAAAAAAAAGGTTACAGGAAAAAAAATAAAAATTCAGCTCTCACAATAGTTCTCAATACCTCTTTTCACAAACAGTGACACCAAGACTGTCAAAGTCCTAGCAGCCTAAGGCTGAACAGTTGCAAAGCAGAACAAGGACTGACACGGTATCATATCGCAACCAAGGCACATCTGGGATTCCAGCAGAGCACACAGATACCTAGTCACAATCTAAAGCAAGTGGGTGTGCTCTACGTACAATATGAAGCAGACCATGGGATACATTAACGCAGATCCCCTTCGAGGTATAGCATGGCCATCATTCAGAAATCCCCCATGGATCAGGAGAGTATAATACATGGAAATTAAAACAGAAAATGTGTCCTCTCTAATGAGGAGCTCCTTCCCCCCTCACTACGGTATATGAGAAGATGGGGAATGGGGGAGGGTAAGCGAAAAGCTCTAGAACACATAAGAAATGACTGAAGGATGATGTGCAACATGCAGTCCCAGAAGATTTCACAGGATAAGGAAGGAATGAATACACTATGGATGTGATATATATAATAGTATTCTTATCAAGAAGGGATCCTTGAAAATAAAGCCGTCTAGCGATTAGATACATGCATTCAGATAACAGTTTGTGTTACCTTAAAGATGGTGGAGGAATTTAATGCTTTGAAAAGAAAATGCATGAGATGTTTAGCTATGCATCGCACGAAGGGAGAACCAGTGATCTAAACATATAGAAGTGGTCAGGCAAGTAGCAAACTAGAGGGAAAAAAATAAAGAATAAATAAATAGAGGCGATATATTAATACCCTGCAGTCAGAATGATTAGTGCCATTAATAATATGGGGCACTGGGGCTACGAGACCCCTCTACAGCTGCTATGATGCTGGAAGTGGTAAAAGGATTGTAGGTGTTTAAGTCAAACAATAGCTGAACATCCAACAAGCCATTGAAAACAATTCACACAGGTGAAGGGCACAGTCAAGTCAATAAGGGGGACAATTCACTAAATAACATGATGACACGTGATTTGCGAGATTTAAGCCAAACTACTAAGGGGTCAAAGGGAAAGGGGGAGGTGGGGGGAACAATCTGCAAATCAGAAGCATTGAGAGTTTCTCTCTCCCCAACTCGGCTAATTTGATCTACATTTGGCTAATCTGCTTCCAATTTTTGTTTTGTTTTTTTTTTGGGGGGGGGGGGTAAATAAACTTTACAGTGCATCACATTTGCATATACAAGACAAAATATATTGCACTGTGAAAGGCCTGGGGTCCTGAATCCTTCGACATAAAATACATTTTTATCAGCATTTAATAATAAAGCGTGCAAAAGGGTATTTTATATTGCATCTGAGATAGTGTGCCATAAACAGCCTGGCCTAATTGTGTGGATGAGTGACGCCGATTTTATATGAACATATAAATAGCATACTGATATAATTTATTAATATGCCTCTAACAAATTTAGCAGAGCAGGGTACAATGAGTAAATGGTATGAAAAAGATGTACTGACAGACACAGATCAAGATACAGGGTCTTTTGGGAGTCTTGCAAACAAGCTTATTGGAGTAATCACAAATAAAAGTCATTACAAGGTACACTTAGACGCCGAGAAGTTAAATTTTGACCATACCCATGCATCAGTGCATATGTTACTAGCATTTTCAGAGCAGCTACGAAAAATATAATTGACATCAGCCAATCTCATCCACCAACACATTTTAAACTGGCTGTGTCAGAGAAGTATCGAAGTTGACAAAGTAAGAAGCCGATGACAATTAAAAAAAAACAAAAAAAAAAAACAAGCTCTGTTTATCTGTTGGTGAACAAACCACAAATGCATGGTTTATGTTATAGCCTGAAAGCTATTATTTTTTTTTATTTTTTTTTTAATATGCACATGAGTCAACGTGCACAAAACCTCCATATTTAGTCTGTCATTAAAGACATGAATATGTAAATTAGGTATTAAGACTATACAGGTAGAGGACAGGACTGAATAAAACAGGACAGATAGGTCAAGCACCCACGACAGATGCAAGCAGCAAGAGAATAGGGTAGTTGCTACATGCAAAGGGTACCCTCCACTTTATACACCACACTGTACAGCATTCAAAACAAAGACTGAACTGGTTGTGCTGTACACATGGTATTTACAAAGCTTTTTAATTGCAAAAAATAAAAACACTGTATATACTAGATTTGTTGTTTTTTTCCCCCTCAGGAAAAGAAAACCATACATTTTGTGAGCATTTTATGGTTTTATTTACAAGTGTATTTTCCTGTCAGAAATAAAGATGGCCACAGTTGGCAGTATGAGCTTGGGATTCCCAGCCTCTTCAGACCCAAGGGCCCAAACGCCCAGCGACTGACAGTTAAGCTAAGATGCAGTGAAGGGATCCATTAATCTTGCTCTGGTTTAAATACTGTATATTAATTTGTGTCATTTTTACTAAGTCGCGGGGAGACGGTTATAGATTCGCTCCTTTGCTACTCTCTCTCCCCCCCACCACAACACACACACCTCCCGCCTTCAGACCACGGGGATATTCAAATGGAAACAGCAGGAGGGCTTAGGACTCAACACAAAGCTCCCATGAATTAGCAAAATCCACTCCCGGGGTGTTGGCATGGCAACCGCGAGCAAAGGGGGGACGCAGTGATTAAGAAATTAACATTTCCTTTACAAGGAACAAAAAGAAGCAGCAGATAAAAGGCCTGGAGGGAGAAGAGCTGCTGATAGTGAACAACAGAAGGGGGGCGGCTTCAAAAGAGAGGGGGCTCATAGGGGACACTATGACAGAGAATGTGAGAGAGGATATGAAGAAAGAAAAGTGATGGGTTAACAAGGGGGAGGGGGTGATAAAAAATTTGGAGGGGAAGAAGAATAAGAAATTAAGGGATCATGATAACAAAAATTGCATGTAACCATTACGAAAAATCCAAAGATAATAAAAAGTACAGATTTAATCATTTTTCCCTCAATTGGTTGTCTCCCGATTTTATATATTATATTTTTTGGTTGTTTTAAAGAAAATAACTACAAAATAAATAAAACAGGGATGTATACGTGAAAAGTCCAGGACAGTGCGTGGGACAGAAATAAAACAGAAGGAGAATATAGGAAACATGGTTATTTTAATTCAGCTATAGATGTACATATAGCAAGGGTAAGCTAAAGTGGTCACTTGATAGCTGGACACAGTTGTAAAATAACAAGGTTCCAAGTTGAAATGATGCCTAAGAATACCCCTGTCCTTGGGAGGATGTGATGGTCCCCTATACGATTTATTGAATATACCTTTAAATGTCACTGTCACTGAATAGTCAAAATATTTCAATAAAAAAAAAAAAAAAAGAAAACCTGGAATAGTGTATGCATGCAATGAACAGAAATGTCATAATTTTCTTCCAAGTAGAGAGGGATATTGTATATTTTCCATTGAAGAACATTAAAGAGTTAAAGAGCCGTCAAACAGGATCATGGCCCACATCCTGCAATACAAATCAAAAATATATTTACACATTTTTACATTCATATCTCCCCTAAAATTTCTATAAGGGATTATCAATGCCAAACCCCTGGCATCAACATTTGTAATTCTCCTCGGATGAGCACAGGTAAGTCAAAGCAGTCATTTCTGACCAATGTGTTCAAATAAAAAGATGGTAAAACAGACAAAAAACAACATAGATGTCATATTCACATTCAAACTGGCAGAAAGGCACTGATATGGATCAATTTGACAGTGTGACAATCAATTGGGGGTCTCTGTCACAAAATCAGAAGTCAAATGACATCACACACACACCTGTAAAAAAAACAGCGAAACAGACATTCTGAAAAGCAGCTCTATTATGTGGAAGGTTTATTTTGTACAAAGAAACTAACTGGGTAGAGTGTTACAAAAAAAAATAAAAAATAAAGAGTTACTTTGCCTTATCTTATTGCAACTGAGTAATAAACATCATTACCATGACTTTCTCAGGATTGGTCACTGAAATTAGTATTCAAAGTTAATTTAAAATTTAATGGTATTTTTAACAATATATAAATTGTAAAAAAAAAAAAAAAAAGAAGACGTTCTGGACACCAAGAACGGGACACCCGTATTGTACCGCTATTGACGGTTGTGATGTTGCACTATAAGACTACATGCTTAGTCAAGGTTTAGGGTGGTGGATGTGTTGAGACAAACACACATGTAGTTAACACATCTATGACAGTTAATGTGCTTTACAGAGACTTCCTAAACAGTAAGTGCAAAGCAAAACACTATTCTATAAGCCAAATGTGTGTCATTTAAAACTCTAATTCTGTGTTAATACAAAAATTTTTGCACAGTTTGGGAGGCGGGGGGGCGCGAGAAAATAAATTCTAAAGATGCTTGCATAAGACACTTTTACATTTGCATACATAAGATGATCTAAAATACCTGCAAAGCCGAGGGTAAATGAGATCTGCTGCAGAACAAGTTTGCAAAGAGTCTTTTCTGGAGACTCATCTTCATGTATGGATACTTCCTCCAACTCAGATGATTTTAGGACATTGATTGGCAGCTGCACATACAACTGACCCATCTAAGTTTTCCATTTGTTATGACAGAACTTCAAAAACTGGAGAAAAAAAAATGTGTTCTCGGGCCCAGGAAGAGAGTGGAAGATCCCAAATCTAGAACATTTTGTTTCTTTTACAGATTACTGAATGAAAACTGGAAAAAATTTGCATAAATTGTCATTTCAGAAGGTGAAATTAAATGTATTATCCAATGTTAAAAAAATCTTGTAGATGTTCCCCACACATTCAAAACTTTCGCTATTTGTGAGAAGCCTGTCTTTAGCAAAAACTCTATTCTGGCACGCAGCTACTGCCTCCAAAGACTATCACTCTCCAACTTCCAAAGTGCTCATCCTAAACATCACCAATGAAGGTTACAATTCTAAAAAGCTGGGTTTATACCTTCATTATGTTTTTAAATCTGCACTGTTACCATCTCGTTTTACTTTTTTTTTTTTTTTGGTAGCTACGATTATTACCGTATTTATCGGCGTATAACACGCACTTTTTTCCCCTGAAAATAGGGGAAAAATCGTGGGTGCGTGTTATACGCCGATATCCCATAATTACTTACCTGTCCTGAAGCGTGGGCCGGCTTCACAGCGCGCACCGCGGTACAGGAACTTTAATTTAAGGTTCCGGTTTCCGGCGGGACTGAAAGGAAGTGTGCACAATAGTGTGCACACTTCCTTTCAGTCCCGCCGGAAACCGGAACCTTAAATTAAAGTTCCTGTTCCGCGGTGCACGGTGTGAAGCCGGCCCACGCTTCAGGACAGGTAAGTAATTATGGGAGGGGAGGAAAGTACACTATGGGAGGGGAGGGGGAGGAAAGTACACTATGGGAGGGGAGGGGGAGGAAAGTACACTATGGGAGGGGAGGAGGGGAAGTACACTATGGGAGGGGAGGAGGAGGAAAGTACACTATGGGAGGGGAGGGGGAGGAAAGTACACTATGGGAGGGGAGGGGGGAGAATACTATGGGAGGGGAGGGGGGGAGAATACTATGGGAGGGGAGGGGGGGAGAATACTATGGGAGGGGAGGGGGGGAGAATACTATGGGAGGGGAGGGGGGGGAGAATACTATGGGAGGGGAGGGGGGAGAATACTATATACTATGGGAGGGGAGGGGGGGAGAATACTATGGGAGGGGAGGGGGGGAGAATACTATGGGAGGGGAGGGGGGAGAATACTATGGGAGGAGGGGGGGAATACTATGGGAGGAGGGGGGGAATACTATGGGAGGAGGGGGGAATACTATGGGAGGGGGGAGAATACTATGGAAAGGGGGGAGAATACTATGGAAAGGGGGGACACTATGGGATGAGGGGGGAATACTATGGGATGAGGGGGGGGAATACTATGGGATGAGGGGGGAAATTTCCTGGAATTTCTTTCTAAAAATGAGGTGCGTGTTATACGCCTGTGCGTGTTATACGCCGATAAATACGGTATTTATAGCTACAGAAGAGATTTCCACTTTTTAAAGAACAAAAAGCTAGTGATAAATAGATTTCATGCCATTTTACGCTCTTTAAAACGTTCTCAGAATATCACAGCATTGTATGGATTCACAGCAGGCATTTAGGCATCATATACTCCAAATTAGACCTGTACATTATCAGTGATAATTACTAAAGTGAATATCAATGTACATTTTGGATTCTGAACCAGGGGCCCTCTTCAACTAACGTTTAATCACTTCTATATTGTGTCTACCTATTTCCACCTGTCTGCACAACCTGTACGTATTTAAACAGCAGTTACCTTAAAGGACCTCTATAGTGCCAGGAAAACAAACTCGTTTTCCTGGCACTATAGGGTCTTTAGTTCCCCCCCCACCGTCAGGGTCCTACTCCCGCTGGGCTGAATGGGTTAAAACCCATTCAGCCACTTACCTTTCTCCAGCACCAGGCTCCCTCGGCGCTAAGGAACTCTCCTCCTGCCAATGTCAGATCCGAATACTGATACGCAGCAAGAGCCGTGCGCGCATTCTATGAACATCCAGCGTCTTCTCATTGTGATTTTCACAGTGAGAAGCGCGGAAGCGCCTCTAGCGGCTGTCATCTGAGACAGCCACTAAAGGCTGGATTAACCCTATGAAACTGCTATGTTTACAGCTGCAGGGTTAACACTCATTGAGCTAAAGTGGTCTGGGTGCCTAAGTGGTCCTTTAATATTATGGCACACATATTAAAGGTATTAAGAAATCTTGTGCATTTTAATACCATAGTTTGGAAAAATAGTCTTAAACAGTACACTCCTTTGATGGTCTTCAACTTACCCACAACCCAAGACACTCTGAATGTGAAGGTGGTGGTGTAGGGTTTCTCCTCTCACTTCACTGCTCCTTCAAACCTCTACCTACACCCTCCCACCCACCCCCCCCCCCCACCCCCTTCCCTCACTTTCCCACCATTCGAAATTCATTTTATTCGCCTTTTCAAACCCTTCTCTGCCAACATTGCCGTTATCTATCGTCCCCCTGGTTCTCCTTTCCTCTTCCTTGACCACTTTGCTGCCTAGCTAACCTACTTCCTCTCTTCTAATATTCCATCCCTAATTCTTGGAGACTTCAATATTCCCATTAACCCACCTTTGACCTCAGCAGTCTCTAAACTACTTTCAATTACTTCCTCCCTCAAGCTATCGCAGTGGGCTAATTCTCCCACCCATGTAGCTGGCAATACCCTCGACCTCATCTTCTCTTATGCATGTGCAGTATCAAATATCCGCAACAGTCCATTTCCTCTCTCTGATCACCACCTCTTATCGTTTGCTCTAGGGTACCCCCTCACCAAACAACCTCAGCCTAACCCCCCTCAACTCAGGAGGAACCTTAATTCTATTGACCTCCAGCAACTGTCAGCTGATATTGATTCACAACTGTCCCTCACCGGCCATCTCCACATATAACACTACCCTCACCTCTGCCTTGAACACTGCAGCCCCGCTCCAAACATGCACCTTCGAGGAAGGCACACCCCCAACCGTGGCATACTAAATCAACACGCTACCTGCAAAGATGCTCCTATTGTGCTGAACGCTCCTGGAGGAAGTCTCGCACCCAGTCAGACTTTCTCAAATAAAGATTCATATGGTGTTCATACAGCGCATCCCTTGCCCTCGCCAAGCAGTCATACTTTTCCTCTCTCATTAGTTCATGCTCCCGCAATCCCAGGCATCTCTTTGATACCTTTAAATTCTCTTCTTCGCCCTGCTGTGGCCACCCCCCAAACTAACCTTACAGACGATAGTTTTGCATGTTACTTTACCGACAAGATTGAACAGCTAAGGAAAGAATTCTCCCCACCTTGCCATTCTCTTTCTCAACCACACGTAGATCATGCCTTTCCTACCCTTCAGACTTTCTCCCCCACTACCGAAGAAGAGGTGGCTGCGCTTCTCCTTTCCTCTCGCCCCACCACTTGCCCGCTTGATCCTGTCCCATCTCACCTCATCAGATCTCTCTCCCCTTGTCTTGTGCCTTCCTTAGCACACATCTTCAACTGCTCTCTCTCTTCTGGTGTTCTCCCTGCTGACCTTAAACTTCTCGCGGGCGGCTCCCTTCCTATGAAATAGCCTGCCTACCACCATCAGACTCTAGTCTTCAATTGTTTAGGAAGTGCCTTAAAACCCATCTCTTTAGGAAAGCTTATGGCCTCCCAGAGTAACCTCTACCTTACATACCTGTCTCTTGCTCTCTCCTAAAAGGGCAGCACTCTACTCTCTCCTCCAGCTCTGCTTCTCTCCCACCTTATTTGATTGCCATTTCCTGTCCTATTGTGTTTTATACCACAACTCCGATAGACTCTAAGCTCGTTTGAGCAGGGTCCTCTTCAACCTATCGTTCCTGTAAGTTTTCTTGTAATTGTCCTATTTACAGTTAAATCCCCCCTCTCAAAATATTGAAAAGTGCTACAGAGTATGTTGGCGCTAAATAAATGGCAATAATAATAATAAATAAAAAGGTAAAAACAACTATTTTGACATGGATGCCGAAATAAACTTGTATTAAATCTGAGACAAAGTAGTTACTAAAGCATTCCTTTAGCACCAAGAGAAAATTAAACCAGAATATTCGGAAAATGAAACAAGAATATTCAGACAGATTCACCTTATTTTAAACTTTTGCAATGCCTGTAGGGGGCAACATTTAGATCCAGGAACATTCCTTTCTCCAACAGAAAGCATGTACCTTTAGACAGGTGCAAATTTATTTTGGCTTCCGGGACAAAATGCACCTGTATGAAGAAACACTATCAACTGCAGGAATCTTTTAAAAGCTGAAACCTTAATCTGTATATTAGAATCATCTTTATTTTTCCTGATATTTAGGATATTGAACATGTTTTATAGCTCGGAAATGTGATCTAATAGATTTCTCAGACCACCACTTTGAAAGAAAATGTGGCTTTTACCTGTGGGCATGTTACCATTTCCCATAAACTGTCACTTGTGTCTGCTGTGGGAAAGATGTATTTTTACCGCAGTGTGCAACAGATCCACGGTGCACATGCCCATTAATATCTATAGAAGATGCCATGGTGCCATGCAAGAGAGTACTCAGGTGGGGCAACTATAGCGGCCACGAACTTAAGATGGAGCTGGAAGACGCATGTGGACATGTCATAGTTACACAGCTGAAAAAAAAAAAAGACAAGCGTCCATCATGTTCAGCCTTCCTCACTTTTGTTTTTTGCTGTTGATCCAAAAGAAGACAAAAAATAAAAAATAAACAAAAAAACCCAGTTTGAAGCACTTCCAATTTTGCAACAAACTAGGAAAAAAAATTCCTTCTTGACCCCAGAATGGCGGTCAGATTAATCCTTGGATCAAGCAGCTATTACCCTACATTGAAAAATTATATCCTTAAATATTCTGTTTTTGCAAGTATGCATCTAGTTGCTGTTTTAACATATGTATGGACTCTGATAAAACCACTTCTTCAAGCAGAGAATTCCATGTCTTTATTGCTCTTACAGCAAAGGAAAAAAAATTCTTTACCTTAGACGAAATCTTCTTTCTTCCAGTCTAAACGCATGACCTTGTGTCCTATGTAAAGTCCGGTTTGTGAAGAGATTTCAACATAATGGTTTGTATTGGCCCCGAATATATTTGTATAATGTTATCATATCCCCTCCCAGGCGACGTTTTTTCTAAACTAAAGAGGTTTAAATTTGTTAACCTTGTCACCTTGAGAGACTTTGCAAAAAAAACTATATATATATATATATATATATAATGCCAAAATACCACAGTATTGCAGTATGCGATGATACTTTTTTTTATTGGACTAACATAATATTTCAAACACAAGCTTGCAAGAGTTTTTCCTCTCTTCCTCAGGTCTGAAGCAATACTGATCAATACACACTATATATATTTTTTTTATTATTATTATTATTATTATTATTTTTTATTTCGTTTTTTTTTTTTTTAATCACATACTGAGATAGATGAAACACACAACATGAAAAGTAAAGGGCTCAACTAAAAGTACAGGAAATAATTGCACCATCATGTAGTCATATATCTGAACAAACAGAGAACAGATGCACTCACATTACTTACTCTGTAAGTAATTTCAATTTTAGTTGCAATGTCCGGGCGTTTCCAACAGCCCTTTCAGCAACTCTACTTGAACCACAGGAGCCAAATAATCAACTTAACTTTGGCCTAAAATGTGAAATTCCCTGGTCAGTTCATGATATAGCATACACTGAGATAGTCGTATTGGTTTGACAACTTTTAAGACAAATTAGCAGAGTAGGAGACTATTTTAAATTCGTTTGAGATGGAGATTATTTTTATCTACACTTTTGTAGCCAATTAAAATGCTTGTTAACCTTTGACACTCCATATGTTTGTGAATAACATTTCCTGAGATGCACAGACATTTTCTTTTTTTTCCTGCATGATAATTATGGAAAGTTATGTAGTTAATAACATGACAAGCCAGACATCACATTGGCCTAAATTTTGTATGTTAATTGCCAACAACCATTTGGGGAACTTACTCATATATAGTTCCATGATCACTCACAACTGCATGCAGATTAATAAAAAAAATAAAAAAATAAAAAACATTTACAACGGATTTTGAGTAACAAGCTAAATAAATGCTTTGTGAAGATATATTCAGATTAATCAAAATTCAGTCACTATTGATCTATCTTAATACTAATTAACAAAATAGCCATTGCAGTCATTTCAATAACTCCAGAATTATGCGTACTACGTGTGTCAGATGTTTACGTGGGAACAGCAATGCTAAAGATCGGAAATGGCAAGAAGGGATACCACCAGATGTTGTGAAGGACGCTATTGTAGCTGTACGGCAGCTGGAGATTTACCTTTTGGCCATCCCTGTTCAACACAGTAGACTTTGCTCAACTAGGTCTCAAAATCTCCTCTTCATAAACACTAATAAAATCAGCTGGAAAACAAATAGAAACTTGAATCTATAGAGCAAAAAGGAAGATAGCCAAGTAGAACCAACTCTATAAAATCTCCAATTAACCTTGGTGTTTCACTCGTATGTATCTTGGGCAAAATCGTTAAAGCCGAACATAACCCCGAAGCACACCCAGAATCAGCATCCTCACATACACACAAACAGCGTTCGTCACAGATTCCTGCCACACTCTCAAACTGCTTCACAGCCCATTACCAAATTGCATATAGTTATATATTCCACTAATTAGGCTCCTAAAATATCATTAACATGTCTCTTGATCATTAGCATAATGTATGAGGCGTCCTTGGTTAGACAGGCCTTGAGTTTGTTAAGTGGGTAATGAAAATTCAAACAGAGGCTTTTTAACGCGTCCCAGCATGCACCAGGGCCAGAGAATACCACGAGGGGAAACTGGTATGACTTTGAGAAAGAAAATACAAAACAAATTAAACCAGCAAAAATTGGGCAAAGGGTTAAGCATGAGTGGATGCAAATGTCTAGTGTTGTATGTACATTGTATGTGGCACAAAATTATATACATGATCCTACTTTCCCTACTTTCTAGTAAAAACGGTTAATTCCCAAATGAAATTTATTAACCGCTTCACTACCAAAAAGGGAGTATAAAACGTTTTTACGTTTATGTATTTTGCAGAATGAAACAAAAATTATTGTCGTTACTCCCCACCTCCCCCACCGCCAAGTGAAGGGTTATAAAACCCTTTAAACACCTACCTGATTCAAGTACCGAGGTCCTTCGGCGCTATGTTGGACTCCTCCTCTGTTGTCGGCAATCGGGGGTAACCCACGCGCCTATTAGGCCTTCCACATAGGAAAGCATTGATTCATGCCACCAGGGTCCTTACAAATACCTATAAGCAAGACATTGGACCATTTTTATGTATCTATGGTCATCCTTATTTAAAGGAGCACTATAGTGCCAGAAAAAAAAATTGTTTCCCCGGCACGATAGGTCCCCCCCACCATCAGGGCCCCCCTCCCGCTGGGCTGAAGGGGATAAAACGCATTCAGCCACTTGCCTTTCTCCAGCGCCAGGCTCCCTCTGTGTGGGGAACTCTCCACCCCCTGCCGACATCAGATCCGAATGCACATGCGCAGCAAGAGTCGAGCGCGCATTCAAACCGCCCATAGGAAAGCATTACATGATTTTCACAGTGAGAATTGCGGAAGCGCCTCTAGCGGCTGTCAGTGAGACAAGATTAAGCCTCAGTTTCTCTGAAACTGCTAGGTTTTCAGCTGCAGGGTTAAAACTAGAGGGACCTGTCACCCAGACCACTTCATTGAGCTGAAGTGGTCTGGGTGCCTATAGTGGTCCTTTAATGTGAGAAATTGTATTTCTGCTTTCATACTTCCATTCGAGATAAAGAACACTGTATATGGTCATTTTGTAAATATTTTTTAAAAATGCTGAACAAATAAGTAAATAATAATTGTGTATATTTCCACAATTGTAATTTTTAGGTTTTTCTGCAAAGCGATCTATATACAAAACTGCTGTGTTGTGATATGTTTGTATGCCAAGTGCATCCCTTTCTTCAAATAAACGTTATGTTAGTATTTGTAAGTCAAATGGTGCTCAATATTGAAGGGCTTTAATCAGACTTAAACCTTGCAAATTGGGTCATTACTGAGTTATAACCAACTATAACTATAAACTCTTAAAAGAAATTGATAGCACAGAATTATGGGGAACTTACACTAGTCACTTTAAGAATATGGCAGCATGGATAAATACATCTCCGCCACACACATGCCTTAATAGCATCACTGGGGAGAGTCTCTTCCAGGGAAAGGAGTTTGCTCCATCAACATTTGGCTTTATAAAATTGGGCCTTTTTTTTTCTTTTTTTTAAATACGTTTAAATTGCTGCAATGTTGTGTGACAATTCCTCTTTAGCATATAATCCAGTCTACTTGTGGTCCGTAATACAGGGAATATTTCATTGTATGTATAAATAAATGTATTACAAGTCTTATGTTTGCTTAATGGGTAAATAAACATAAAAATTATTTAAGTGCTATTTTTCCCAATGTAAACCTGTTTTCACTAGGCAGACCCAATTTTAATGTAACCCATGAGCCTTTGGTCAAATTTTAATGTAACCCAGGAGCCTTTGGTCAAATTAGGTGGTAAGAAACGATCTGTGAACATTCTTCGTAAACGAAAAGGAACATTCACAAATTAGTGAATGAATCATTAAAAAAAACAGAAATTTATAGGTCTGGTAACCTTCATTAACCTTCATTACGAGAACAGCAAGGTACTATATTAAGCAATTCAAACATGTCCACTATAAAGTAATGTTAAAGGATCACTATAGGGTCAGGAACACAAACATGTATTCCTGACTGTATAGTGTTAAAACCACCATCTAGCCCCCCTGGGCTCCTCATGCCTCCATAAATATAGCAAAATCTTACTTGTATTCAAGCCTGAAGCTGTAACTCTGCATGCGGTTTGCTGACATCAGCAGAAGTGGTAGCCTGATCCAATCACAGTACTTGCCCATAGGATTGGCTGAGACTGACAAAGAGGGCAGAGCCAGCATGATTCAAACACAGCCCTGGCCAATCATTATCTCCTCATAGAGATGAATTGAATCAATGAATCTCAGAGGAAAGTTCAGTGTCAGCATGCAGAGGGAGGAGATACTGAATGTTTGGATGCATTTTAGGCAGCCATGACCCAGGAAGGATCTCTAACAGCCATCTGAGGAGTGGCCAGTGAAGTTATCACTAGGTTGTAATGTAAACACTGCATTTTCTCTTAAAACAAGCAGTGTTTACAGCAAAAAGCCTGAAGCTAATGATTGTACTCGCCAGAACAAATTCATTAAGCTGTAGTTCTGGTGACTATAGTGTCCCTTTAACCCCTTAAGGACCAAACTTCTGGAATAAAAGGGAATCATGACATGTCACACATGTCATGTGTCCTTAAGGGGTTAATCAAAAGTACACACCGTTAGTGACAAAACTAAAGCAACCAAAAAATTACCAACACACAAACATTCCACTTTTAAAATTATAAGGCTTAATTGTTAAGCACGTTGTGAGGGTCAAATAAAAGGTAAAAGGTGAAGGGATAATGTAGATTATTGCCAAATGCAGACCCCTGCAAACAGGATCCAAAAGCCTATATAAAACACATTCTGTTCATAATATTAGCATGACATCATATGTATAAATCACCTCTCCCAAGCGTGTAATACAACACTATCAAAACACACAGGGACACATGTCATAGCTTGCTCTGCACATCCCTCCATTCCACAATGCTATCGCAATCTTTTACAAAAGGGCTTGCAGAACAACCTTCATCCAAACTCTGCAAAGTATAGTTATCCTCATGTTCAGCCATCCTTGATTAGCGAACATCTGGTGTACAACAGTTAGTCATCACTGGTACAGAGAACCTTATGAATCCAACAGAACATAGTACATCATTGATCTGTATCTGTAACCTGAACTATTTCTCAAATAAAGGCGACATCAGACTTAACATCCCACTAAATACCTTCCATGAACATCATACAAATACCAAAGCGATCACACTCTTCCTGTTCCAAAATGAGCAGTAGTTTTAAATGGTTGCCTCTGACAACCATTTGAAGTCAGAGGTTTACAGATGTCGTGTTCTTACTTTCCCTAAAATCAAACTGCTCTTGGTCTTGTAAATTTGTGAAGGCTGTCCTATACTTTGAAGTCCAGAATATCCTCTAGCAATCATTTTCCTCTACCAACGGTCTGCTCCGAAACCCCCTCATCACAAGAGCAATTTCCTTGAATACTTCTCAACTTGTTCCTTTCTTCTATTATTCCCTTTTCCGTGGTGATTTCAGCATTTTCACAGATATCTTTTAAAGACTTGCAGACTCCAAAGTATTTTCTATAATTTTCTTCTTTCACTTGGAGTTAAAAAATTCCATGTGGGGGGGGCGGAGCTAACAGAGCAGCAGACAGGACGCATTTTTCAGAGCTCCGTCTCTGACTATCGAAAACATAGCGATATATGGTCGAAACCGGGCCCAAAATAACCCACAATCAACCCAGGTGTGAGCAGAAAGGCCATGGGGCAGAAAATCTAAAAACGCAGAAGCCGAAAAAAGCCCGCACGGGAGGGATATCGGAGAAATGCTCCGGACCACACAACAGGCTGCATGGTCCAAAATGGCGCTTCCCGATGATATGTCCTCATATTCCTCTAAGGATTTCACCACAGACGTCGCGGAGGGAGCATCATACAGGCACCCATCGGAAACGCACCCCTACCAACCGTGGCCCCGGTCACAGCTGACCAGCTCAAGGTAATGCTGGCAGAACTCTGCAAAGATTTGGCGGCAGACATGGCTTACTATAGGAAGGCCATAGAAGGGGCCACAACAAAAAATACACAGCTGGAGGCCTGCTCAAGCACCCATGACGCGAGGCTCCACAAAGTAGAACAGACAATTACAGAACTGGTCAATTGGCAAACTACGACCAACGACCGACAAGATGCCATAGAGGACCAAAGGAGACGCTATAATCTAAACATAAGGGGGATACCGGAGTCGGTAGCTCTTACAGACTTACCCCACTACATCAGGCGCCTCCTTGAAGTCCTACTCCCACCGAAACGAGTAAAAACCATGAAACTAGATGGCTGCCGAAATCGCCCCGAGTACCGACAGCGGCGACTGCTGACCTCATAATGAGGTTTCAAACACTGGCCGACAAGACCTCTCTTCTGACCGTAATGCGGGGAAAAACCCCACTACTGTTCGAGGGGGCATCGCTCACAGTGTTCCCGGACCTGACCAGGAACACGATAACCTGGCGGAAAACAATGCAACCCCTTTTGCACCACCTTCGGTCCAGAGACATTCCATACAGATGGGGCACTCCTCGAGCCATACTGTTCACCCATAACGAGATCTTATACAAGGCACTAAATCAACAGGAGCTCGAAACTCACCTGCAAGCAACAGGCATCCTGCCAGCGGCACCGGCAATCAGACAGGGCCTGTCCCAGCTGAACCCGACCAGCATCCGAGAATTCATCCCACGGAACTCCTCCGGAACCTGTCCGGGCGGATCGCCCACCTAAGGAGGCAGAGACCAGCCACTACAAGAGGAACTCTCCTCGCCATCCCATTCCACCAACCACGCAGACGAAACGGTCCACAAAGTCAGAGACTCACACTAATCGGATTCACTAACCCTCTTTGGGCACGCACGTACAATAATGCAGCATTCTTAATTATTATTTTTCTTTTCCAATTAGTAAATGTATGCACTGCTTCCCTCTTATAGTTTCAGTTAGTACTACCTAGTTGCTTCACACTCATGAGGACAGCCACTCTATGTGACAAGGCTCACCACACCAGAAGGCGCACAAACACAAAAGCTGTAGATACACTACACATGCCCACATGAAGAGGCGGACGCATACCATATAGAGGCACAACAAAGCCACATTAAAGCACGATACCCTGACACCCCCCTTGCCGATACAGGGCAGACCACGCTGAAAGCAACCACACAGAATAAATGCAAGGGGTGCAGCCCTCAAGGGCAGACACATAGACCACAGGGCTACATTCTCCTCACTCCCTCACAGGGCACAAAAGCCACTACAACGAAGTTTTTTTTTTCCTTTTCTATAGAGTTAAATGTATTATAAAAAGTGCAAGACTACAAAAAGCCACATTTGATTCAAATGTTTATTATATCTGTGAACAAAAGCTGTTGTGGCTTCGTTCGCAATGCTGTTACTACTATGCACACCAAAATAAAGAATTTTAAAAAAATAATAATAATGCCACGCGTATGAAGCTCACTATTATCTTGTCCTACCTCAAACATTTCCAACACATATTATCCACTATGATCACCATGTTCTAATTTAATAAAAAAATATTTGAACCAGTATCGTACATGGATCTTCCCCAGCCCTAACAGAAACCTCATCCTGGTGTTCCTGACCTGCAAACAGCTTCCTGTTTCGTCCATCACAAATTCTTTCCTATTTTACGATAGCAGACCAAACCCTCACTCACTAACAATATGACAAAAAGCCATGCACGCTATTATACGGATCATTTACAGGTGTATAACAGGGCTTGAAAAGACTCTGCAATCCCTCTTCAAATGAGTGCTTTTGGAGAATGTTCAGATTAGAACGGCAGCCGGATCTGGCATAGAGCCACTGGCAGGGGAGTCACAATGTACCTTGTCACAGTACAGAGAGGGTGCAGTCGGCTGAACACTCCAACACAAAACCCACAATCTGCCAGCAATGCCAGTCAGTGAGAGCGAAGGCAGAAGAGAACTTAAAACCAAGGCAAGCATTTTACGTGTGCACAACTACTTATGCAAACCACATGAGCTGAATTATGCACGACAGGACTCAAAAACAGGAAAAACCTGTGTGCTACTGTTGGGGTGAAGGTGTACCTCCATCCTACAAAAATTAGTTTAGCGCCTAACGATTCTAAATATAAACATTGTATACACAGCCATTAAAATCAAATTTCTGGAATTCACACACATAAATTTAAAAGAGAAAGGAGAATTTAAGTTATTAAATTGATTTACAATGTTTTATTTGATATATTTAGCAACCAATATAATCCAGATAAGGCAAGGCAAAGTAAGGGAAAACATTGCAAATGGAGATTGGGGAAAAAGAATCACTGTTGAAATCCTCCTCTTCTCGATTTGCTTTTTCTGAGCTGATTGACAAGTAGAAAGTGCAGAACTTATAACAATGACTAACAAAGACTTAAGATGGAGGTGCCTGGTTTCATGATAAAAAAGTGTGGATTTCTACATCTGATTTTATTTTTCACAACAAAGAAATACACATTAGTTATATATAAAAACACAACGACTTAAAGGGACACCAATGGCACCCAGAACTTCATCTTATTGAAGTGGTCTGGGTGAAGTGCTCCTGTCCTCTTAATCCTGTCTCAAACACCTCTAACACATTGCAGGCTTAAGACCACCTCTAGCAACTGTCTTCCTGACTTCTCACAGAGTTTGACATCTGTCTTTAATTGATTCAATGCTTTCCTTTGGGTAAGCTCTAATATGCATTTGGTTCAGCCACCATTGTGGCGTGGCGATAGAGAATGATACAGTGCAAAGGAACCTTGGAGCTGGAATTAAGGTGACCATTAAAAGGGTTTGTAACCCTTTCATGCGCATGGGAGATAGACAGACCTAACATTGGGGACAGTGAGTAAGGAATACAAATGTTTAATTCCTGACACAAAAGTGTTCTTTAAAAATGATCCGCAATGTTTTAAGCCACAATACACATCCAACATAGCACGTTCAAATGGCAAATCAGGCAAAAAACATTAACTAAGTGCACTGATATACCAACTGGGAATTTGAAATGAAAAGGACCAAAAAAATATAAATATATATTATGTGGACAGAGGGACTGAGAAGCAAAAGTAAACAAAAGTATGGGAAACAAAAGAAGTGAACCAAAAAAAAAAAAGTTAGAGGAGACTGCTATAAGAAAAAAGAAAATATATGGTCTGCTAGCCCTTTCTGTAGCAGATTTTGCACCATCACAAATAGCAGTTTATTTCTTTTACATTAAATTACCACAACATTGTTTAAAATAATAATAATAATAAAAAAAGTACGGTATATTATTTTGTTACTGCTACATAAAGAAAATATAATAAACTCTTGTTAAACAGATCTGTGTTTTCTAGTCTCCATAAGTCTTTGAAGCCCCAGAATCTACCGATGTTTTTCTAAGCTCTCAGAACGCGGATTTATTACCCAATATTTCATGCTGTGACATGATTTGTTTATGCAAACTTGACATTTGTATATTTATCTATGGCTGCCTCAGGTATCCAAAAAAGCCCCAAAAGTGCTAATAGGGTCTAGAACACAGACATGCTTAAAGTGGGAGGAATGTTTATGACCAATTTTTAAAATAGATTACTTTTTATAAATGTATATCTTTAGATTTGCTTTGCAAATGAATCCAAAGAGAGTGTATAGCTAATAATATACAACAGGAACAATTAAAAAAAGAAAATAAATATATATATGTTTATACACATAAATGTAATGTTATTTTTGTACATACATAGTATCTATCTCAAAATATATTAACAATTTGGTGCTTGATTTCACAATGTATTATATGCCTGGTAAGCACACCAACGGGAGAAAGAAAAATATATACCTACCCTATGCTCCTGCTTTGTCTATGAATAGATGACTAGATATATTTTGTATGTAGATAAGTTATCCCCAACCGTTTTTGCACCAAGGCACATTTTACTGAGAGACAAATTTCCAAACCAAACCTTGATTGGCAGCCTCTTACTAGAGAGATAGGCAATGTAGTGTACTACACACTTTGGGCCAAATTGGCTAACTAGTTTATTAATTTGTCAGATGGGAATCAGAATTTCAATCCAGACATATGTATGTGTGTGTATATATATATATATATATACACACACACACACACACACACACACACACACATCACATACACACACAGTAGGGTAAAAATTAACACACTTTTTTCCCCTTCATCTAGTGAATTTTAATGATGCATTCAAAACCATGCACAAACAATAAAAAAAAACAAAAAAAAAACACCAATATTACTCACATTTCCCTTGGTAAAGTTTAGAGCAAGGATTCTTATCTGAGATGTTATGTGATGCATCATTTATCGCCATAAGCAGCTTCACTCATTTCTGATGAGTAGAACTGCTTTCATTTTACAAAATGACAGCAGCCATAACTGCTGCTATGAGTTTACATATGGCCAGGTTTACCAGAGTGAACCAGGCTACATTTGACTCACCTCTGTTTCATGGTAAGAGGGAGAGGTTTTCTTTTTTTGTGCGTGTCCAGTTGCCGCCATGTGCACAGTGTGGACACATTTAACACAGGCAACCCGGAACTCTTGTCGCGGCCTGCCTGATTGACAGTTCTAAGATGCAGGTTACAAATCGTTGCAGTTTTAAAGTCACTCTCAGAGCTGAAAGTGGATACAATTATAAGTGGCGATTATGCTTTCAGGAATCTCTTGCAGACCTAAATGCAACGTCTGCAAGGCTCATTTGCAGAGGTTTGTGGCATACCAGTACAGTGTACCACGCAACGTCTTAAACATGAGGCCACCAAGCTTATAGTCCAGGGATGTTTTATCCAGTCATGAACTCCCCTATAAAGCGAAGCCAGGCTAAACATCATGATACATGTACTTCACAAATATCTGAAGTACCAAGATAATCCATAGAAGGTTGTTGAGCAAATAAAATAAAAAGCACACTCACTAAAAGCAAAGTTATAATGCATAAATATATATATATATATATTTTTTTTTTAAACATACTGGCACTACTTCAGATATTTAATAACATTTGTTAACTTATATTTTCTATTTTATTTTTTTTAGTATCATTAACCTCTGCTTGATTGAAATGCCTGATCACTTTTTAGATCCCCTTGGCTCTTAGACATATGTGCCATTTTACGTTTTTGTTTTTTTTATAATTAGATTTTATATTTTTGTGTAATATCTTTTATAATAGTTTTTACAGCAGGATTTTTACACTCAACATTATTATTATTATTATTTTGTCACGTAGCAAACTGTAAGATAGAAGTCACTAACTAATGGCAGATGAAAGTAATAGGATACAGAAGCCACAAAGAGCGTACACTTATTTTTAAAAATCAAAAGTAATTTGTCACTGCAAAATATTATTGTGTACAGATGAATTAACTACACAAACCATGTATTGGTTCATAACTTATCCAAGGTAAGGTAGAGCAGAGCTTTAGCTGAAGTGCTAAGACTACATAGACAAGCTACATTAACCCCTTAAGGACACATGACATGTGTGACATGTCATGATTCCCTTTTATTCCAGAAGTTTGGTCCTTAAGGGTTCAAAGGAGCACAAGCCTATATTCCTGACCCTATAGTGTTAAAACCACCCCCTGGCTCCCTCTTGCCACCCTAAATATAGTAACATTTTACTTTTATTCAAGTCTGAAGCTGCCACATCTGCCCCAGTTTGCCTGTGACTGCTTGCATCATCATGGTGGTCTGAGTCAATCACAATGCTTCTCCATAGGATTGGCTGAGACTGTCAAGGAGGCAGATCAGGGGCAGAGCCAACACAAGTCAAACACAGCCTTGGCCAATCAGCATCTCCTCATAGAGATGAATTAAATAAATGCATCTTTATGAGGAAGGTTCAGTGTCTGCATGCAGAAGGTGGAGACACTGAATGGCAGTGCTGCACACTAGGCAGGACTGCCCCAGGAAGCACCTCCAGCAGCCATCTAAGGAGTAGCCAGTGGAGATATCACTTTTCACTGAAAAGACAGAGTTTACAGCAAAAAGCCTGAACGGAATGATTCTACTCACCAGAACAAATGCAATAAGCTGTAGTGGTTCTGGTGACTATAACATCCCTTTAAGGTCACATATAACTAGAAGGACATCGTTGCTGGCTGACTGGATCACTGCCACAGTTTGTAATGATTGCCTCTGACAAACTCATCTACCTTACATCCAGCAACTCTTACACTTCACCCGTCGGTCAGTCTCTACACTGGTTTCCAGTTTCATCTAGGATTCAGTTCAAAGTTCTTGGGCTTACATCTCCTCCCTTATAAGCAGATATACTCCTGCCTTGTCTTCACTCTGCTAACGACCTGTCACGGTTCCATTCTCGCACCCACCACCCAATTCCCTCCCAAGGGACTCTCCCAGTCTTTTCAGTCCTTCAATAAAATATCCTTAAACCCACTTCTTCAAAGAAGCCCATCAGCTCTCCACTTAACTAGACATCCCGTACAGCCTTTCTCTGCCATCTCCCGTCACCCATAGTCCCTCTCCAATCCTCAGGTACATACATACTGTTCCTGTTCCATGTTATATCAGAATTAGAGGTTTGTCTTTGTTTACCTGTTGCACATTGCTGTGGAATATGCTGGTGTTATACAAGTCATTGTAATTGCCTGATGGGAGTTTCAGTTAAACCAAGAAAATTGACATCAGTGATTTTCCTAGCGAATGATCCCACTAGTGGAAAGTCCTAATAGACAGCAGATGGAATACAACGAAGCTTTACATCTTTCACACATTTTAAAATTAACCCTATATGGAAAGAAGTGAGCACTAACAGCAAGCTCACGATTTCTGGGAGGGGGAGAGAATAATAATTACATATATATATTTATTATTATTTTTCCTTTCACACAAGATGTTCTACAAAGGCTCAGTAAGATAGGTTGCAACTGTAAATAGATATTTACACACACACAAACACACATAGAAAGCCACATCTGTTTCTTCCAAAAAAGCTGTAAGTATCTTGGAAACAGATGGTTTATAATTCCAGGACAGGCTTTCCCCCTCCTGAATTCCTGGAATGTTTAACAAGAAGTAGTGAGAGAGCATTCGGCAGCTTCTCACCAAGAGGGGTAGATAGAGCAAGAAAAGGTATAATTAATTTAATCGCTCCACAAATGTAAAATGTGTGTGTATAGAATATACAAGGCACTTTCAAGCCAGTACTGTTATAAACATTGATAAACATTTACGGTGCATACTGAGGCACAGGGGGGTGAGGGGGATCACTTGCACAAATGCGCTCTAGCAAGTATATCCCCAGATGTTTTAAAACTACAGCTTCCATGATGCTTTGTCATTCTAAAGGCATGCAAAGCATCATGGGAGTTGTTCTGCAACATCTGGGGATCTACCTTTCGGGCACTCCTGCTCTAAAGCAATTCCACCGAGACAGAGCATGTATTCAAACATAACTCCACTGAGACAAAAAGTTTATACACCCCAAAGTAATGCCACAAATGTTTCACAAAAACACTCAGCAAAACCCAACAGTGCCAGTGCTTGTATACATTCAGATGCAAATTCAGGTCAGAATGTGTAATCACTCAAAAGAACATGAACGCAGCATCAAACAAATACATAGCTAACCATCATTTGACAGGGGCAAAGCACATTAACACCCCAAAGTCATTTTACAGGGGCAGAGCACACTACACGTCCCGGCGTAATTTCACGGAGACCGAATACACACACCCAAATGTAATATAATGGAGGCAGAATGGCTACACACCCCAATGTCATTTCACAGGGGCAAAGCACATTAACACCCCAAAGTCATTTCACAGGGGCAGAGCACACTACACGTCCCAGCGTAATTTCACGGAGACAGAATACACACACCCAAATGTAATATCATGGAGGCAGAATGGCTACACACCCCAATGTCATTTCACAGGGGCAGAGCACACTACACATCCCAGGGTAATTTCACGGAGACAGAATACACACACCCCATTGTAATATCATGGAGGCAGAATGCCTACACACCCCAATGTCATTTCACAGTGACAGAGCCATAGGCGTGCAAAGCATATAACAGAGTGTACACCCTGAGAAAATTACCATCTAAACATTACTTAAATTCTAATAACTTGTATTTTTTTTTTTTTTTTTTTTTTTTAAAGGTAGCAAAATACTAAAATGTTGCTCACAGAGGCCTTCAAAAGGAGGAAGGAATCCTGATTTGGCATTGTATTAGGCACATTCCCTGTGCACATACATACCCCAATATAATTTCACAAAGGCAGATACAGATACAAAGGCAGATACACCCTCATTTCACAGGAGCAAAGTGCTTACACACAGGGACAGACCCACACATACCCCTTCCTACAGCTGTAAATTTAGAAATAAAACCAAAAACAAACAACACACTCTTACCATTTCACTGGTGCTATGGGAAGTTGAAGTACCTGGGGATCTGGGTAACCTCAGACCCAGGTGAAATATACCAACAGAATTATATACCTCTCCGGAAAACATTAACAGACTATCTCAAGTGCTGGTCATACACGCACATTTCATGGCACGGACGAGTGGCAGTGCCCAAGATGAACGTACTCCCACGATTACTGTATCTCTTTCAAACTGTGCCGTTCTCCTTGCCGGGGTTGTTCTTCGCATCCTTAAAAACTGCAATGATCAAGTACATTTGGAGAGGAGAGCGCTCACGTCCCTGGTACGAGCTACTTTGCCTACCTAGGCACTGGGGGGGTGGGATAAGCCCTGCCTGATTTAAAGAAATATTTCCAGGCCGTAACTTTACAAAGGATCTTGGAATCTCAAAGACTCCCGACAACAATGGGTGGCCCTCGATAAGGGGGGGGAGGGAGGGAATAGACACACAATTATACACGGCAGTGTGGCTAGGAGGATC
Source organism: Pelobates fuscus (assembly GCF_036172605.1). Classification (NCBI taxonomy): domain Eukaryota; kingdom Metazoa; phylum Chordata; class Amphibia; order Anura; family Pelobatidae; genus Pelobates; species Pelobates fuscus. Next base: position 82,950,984 of record NC_086323.1, on the reverse strand, counting down.
GGAGGCCCTGGAACATGGGACTGTATTGGCCCTGATGTCACAGACGATGAGGACGTGGAGATCACTCCGCGAGATGCCCCAGTGCCCAGTACACTACTGCCAGTGACACATAACAGGAAGCTGGGAGGGGGGCTTCCTCCCGTTGCTTGGCCATTCTTGGAGGGAGGAGACCTTATCCCTATCTGCAGAGCATTACAGGGGGACGGGCTTTGGGAGCTTGACGCGTTCCTGGAGGGGAGAACACGCAACTCCCTGACCTATTTTCAATACGCACAACTGAAGCACTACTATCTTATGTTCCCTCATAAAGAAAAACTACCCAGAAACTACACACACACCCATTGTAAATTTACTTGTCAGAGTACATACACCCCCAATGTCATTTCATAGGGGCAGAGTGTGTACAAATCCGCATAGCATTTCCCAGGGGCTGAGAGCATGCACTCCCTGATAATTTAAAGGGACAGCACACATGCATAACCAAAACCAAACAGCAGCCAGCTTCCCTTAAGAAGGCTGACATCTCAATGGCTAATAACTGAATACTGAACTTTATTTTCTCATTTGAACTGTGCATAACCAAGGAAGAGCACTTGGCGAAGCACCAACGCATTTCATGCCTATGTGGCACCTCCTCGAAGCACTTCTTCATTGAGCATTTCACAAGGGCTGAACAAGTGCAAACTACAACATTTCACAGGTGAACAGCATGTGTACACCTAATAGGTCTTTCCATATAAGAAAGAAAAAACACCAAGCTGTAATGTACAGCTTATTTATACTCAACTCTCAGAGTGCTTAAAGACAAAAGTTGTTGTAAACGGGCGCAAACAACAACTTTGTTAAGTCAAAACCAATTATATATTGATGAATTTTGTTACTTAAAAATCCTGGTGCACACCTCACCCCCTGCAAAGCATTTATATACGAATATATCCAATATAAATCCTACGGATACCAACGCAAGCTGGTGGTAGAATATTATTGTAGATAGGGTACATGGCGCCAAATCTAACATTTACAAGATGCACCAATCACTTCTAACATTACACGGGGATACAATACATCTTCACACAGGTAGAAATCTATTTTGTGACATCAGACTAAGAGCCGTATCAATCCCATCCTTTAAGTTGAAAGCAAGAACAGTCAGGGGTTTTGACTGGGTTTGGACAGATAATGTAAACTAAAGTTTCCTTCTGTTACGTTTTGCCAGTGAAATATCCTAAAATGTATGGTTACCCCGAGACAGCGACTTTCAGCCAAGATAGCGTATAGCCAGTCAACCAGTTACCAATTATCTGGAAGGCTTGTGATTTACATACCGATAATTCTCAGAAAGAGCGAGTAACTCAGATAAGAGGCTTGCAGCTCCTCTGTGGGACTTAACCCTGCATGTTCGGCAGGTACAGTGCTGCTTGGCCATGTGCTTTAAGCTGCACTGTGGGACAGAATCTTTAATGTGCTGGAGTTTAAATGCTGAGAAGTGGCAGATACGGTTTCCTTTGTGCTTCTTTCTTCTTTAGTGGCTGGCACAGCTGGAATACTGATCTGATGCCTGAGGGATCCAAGGCTCTCCATGGCCGCTCTCTGCATGTATTAATAACAATATTATGGTGTTAATAAAACACTCAACCCTCACAATGAGTGTTGCAGAGAGCCTATTAGCATAACAATACCGTGTCGGGAGCTGCCTCTCACAAGCCCCATTATCCAAGCACATTCTATACATCAGGCTCTGTTCCTGATCTGCAGAATTACATTGTGTGAGAAAGCACAGGCAACAACACCCACCGAGTGCTAACCACAGACTACAAACTAAATAAGGGGATTGGAATACTGAAACCATAGAGGAAAGCAGTGGCAAAAACCACCAGGTTCATAAACTAATGCTCTCTCTATTTTTTTATTTTTATTTTTTTAATAACTTATTTTGTACTGGTTGTTTAAAAAGACATGCCATTATTTCATTTGCTCCCTTCTCTACTTCCATATTTTAGGGCAGTGGAAAATAATAATTTGTAGACCTGATCTGAAGTCTAGAGAACTGGAAGCATGTTTTTCGGATTTCTCTGTAATATTGGAAACGTAAGACATCCGGTTTCCCTGTGTCCATAGATGCAGTGGTGGTTGGTGAGGAGTTTCACTGGAGTTATACTTATCCCAAACCAATCGGGAACTTGGAAGGGGGGAGCAAAATGGACAACAAACCGTCAAACGTATAATCTTAATGAGATGGCTGTGCTCAATTTGCGTATAGGGTGGAGAGAATGGATAGGATGACCAGAAGAACACGAAGGGATCTTCAACATAACAAAAGTAGAGAAGCATATCCTTTCACAAGTACTTCTTTCTAAAGCCCCCCCCCCCCAATCAAACCACAAGGGAGGTAAACCTATCAACAGTTTATAAAATACACACACAAAAAGCACTAAATGAAAGCATGATAAAAATACAAACAGAAAATGAGCAGGATAAAGCCCTGAAGAGAAACTGCTTCTCTAGATCCAAGACAAACACAGAATGTATGTTTCCATGGGGCATTTTACTAGAAACACAACAAAATAATATTCCCGGAACAGATAGATTGCTTTATTTGTTTAATCTATTAGGATATTATGATGGCTATCAAGCGAAAAGCACATTACTATATCTGCAGAAAACTAGCCTTAAGTCTCATACAATAGCGAATCCTGCAACAGTGGTTTATTGTAACGTTTCCCGTAATGCACTGAAAGACAATTCAAACATTCTAATATGGTGTAAGAATCCGTGAACGTGACAGTGGCGGCCACAGTACGGTAAAAAAAAAAAAAAAAATCCTTATGCATTATCAGAACTAAAGGACCATGATTTATTTAAAAAGACATTATTCATGGAATAAATAGCTTCCGTTAGATGCTGGCATATGTTTATTTTGTTTAATTTTTTTCTCAGTACGAGTTTAGTTTCAGAAGTTAACCCCTTAAGGACAATGCGTTACACTTCACAATCAAACTGACGAGTTCAAATAATGATTTTATGCACAGTAAAAATATGGAAGCTAAATTTGCCAATTCTAAACTATGATTGGCTGCGGACATAACATATTCCTTGCAGTTTAGCTTTTTGGGGGGGTTTATTTGCTTTTGTCTTTGTGGGTTTGGAAAACTCAATTCAAAATGTGGCCACTTCCATATTTAAAAAAAAAAAAAAACTAAGAAAATCCAAGTTGCAATTTTAGCTAAACATTCTATAGATTTGTTTATATTGGAGAAAAAAATCCATATTTTCTTTAAAAAAATAATAGTATATGTATACTATTGTTTTAAATATGTTAATGGAAATATTTAGGTGACAGTGCTACTGTAACATAATTAATCACCCATAGAAGCTAAATTAGCAAGTTTGACATCAGGACCAACTTACTAGAAAAAAAAAAAAATCTGACTGTGATTTTGGTTGTAAAATAGTCTTAACTCATGGCATGTGTGGCAACAGCCTCACAATGCCCAGGGGTGTCTGGTAGGTGAAAAACAGTTCTCTAGTAGTGAGATGCAGTCATTTGTTTAAACTCCCATTACTTGAGAACTCAAAAGCTAAATATAAGGACAGTTCTTTATTAAAGGTACAACTGGAGAAATTCTAGGGAAAATAAGTACACTGCCAAAAAAAATTCCAATGATTTCCATGGCAACCGATTCAAATTAAGCACCATGCCCCAAAATTGTTCCAGTTGCACTCGGTTAAAAATGGTCCAAACAGCGAGAAAACTCACTGAAGCATGTATAGAGGCCGAGAGTTGGCAATATTCGAAGAATGTTATAACTAAACATACATAGTTTGGAGCCAAAACAGACACAGAATTCATATTTTTTCACTTTGGAAAAGTCTATAGATTTTCATATTGAACATGGTCCACGTTATGCTGCCCTTGTTTTCTACATTTTTTGTGTATCTATTATGTCAATCCATTCTACTGTACCTTGTAATATTTTTTAAAAAGGGACACAAAGCACCATAGCCACTGTAGTTAGTTAGTTGTAGTAGTTTTGGTGTAAAAGTCATTGGCTAACTCACCCCCAGAACTATAGTGGCATTGCCACTCAAAGTTGGATGGGCTAGTGCAGACGTGCCTTCCTTCATTAGCCAAGCCATAACAGAGGGGACAAGTTTAGATGCGAGGAGAGACCCTGGTTTTATCAAACCACTCAAAAGGAGTCGACAAAACTGGGGGTCACGGCCAAGGTTTTTTTGTTTTTTTTTTATAACATATCCAATACGAAAAGCTGAAGGGGATATGGAGCTTAAGAGAGCCAACTTGAGTTTTTAATAATAAAAAAAAAAGTCTAAAGAACATAATGCAAATACCTATGTACCAACAATAGTATTTTAAGAAACAGTAGCTCCTTGGTTTCTGGAGTTTGTCAAATCGAGGTGAAGGGTTCAGACTACGAGATTGAAGGAAGGAGTTAAAGGCTTGCGTCCTGTGTTCCTTCTGTAGCTGGGATGGAATTCCACTGCTCTATAAATTGACATTTGGTCATAAAACATTGACAGAAAAGTTCAGAGGAAGGTTAGATTTAGTTTGTATTGGGATCTGGGAATGCCAGGTTTTATAGTTTGAGTTAGAATACACTACTGTCAGCTCTTGGTTTTGCATTGAGGACATCTAGTTTATTTAAAGCTGTGTATATAGCAAGACATTCACCCAGGACACTACTTCATGCCTATGTAACTTGTTTACACTGGGGTTTAACATTTTAGAAGCTAGTCTTGTTACGCTGTTATACTGGGGAAAAGGTAATGTTTTACGTATCACACAGAGACGAATGTTCCTTCTAATTGTTATGTGGCAAGGTTAGGTATCCAATTTACATGTTCAGGACTTCCAAGGCATGCAGATGTCAGGAAGTGGCTCTTTTGGCTTGTGATCAGATACGGAATTAACACTGAAAATTTCTCTTTAGCTAAATGTAAGACACTGAACTTTCAGATCACACCGAGATACATAACTTTGCAGGATCTATCTGGTTTTTGACAGATTGCCGGATTCTCTCACTTGACCAAGCAGAGTAGCTGTTAAGCTAGGTTAATTGCTGGGATGGCTAATGCACAGGTGTAAATAAATTAAATTAATAAACATTTGCTGGAAAACAAAATCCATTACTGGAGGTATCTTCTACTACATTTTGTGATTTTTAGTACGTAGAGGTTCTTACAAGTACCACAAACACAATGCTGCATTATTGTAGCTTTAATACGAATAATAATAAAAAATTAAATAACGACTAGTAAAAAACAATAAAATGAATTGAACACATTGTTCTTTCAAAACACCAAATAAAGTATAATTTGAATGTTATAAGTCCAAAGTATTCGATTATCATGGATGTCCATGTAGATCAATAAACTATAGAAGAAACACACACAAAAAAACAAACAAACAAACATACATATATATATATATATATATATATATATATTTTTTTTTTTTTTTGCCATGCATCGATCTTCTATAGTTTATTGATCTACATGGACATGGACTTAAAGATTATTTAGTAGCCCAGGTGAAGTAAGATTATGATGTTACTACCCGTGCTTTAGCTTGTAAGCTCATTTGGGTAAGGGTCTCTTCACCTAAAGTTCCCATACGTCAAAAGTGTTTTGTTAGAATTGTTTGTCTTGGTTCATCTATTATACAGTGCTGCGGAATATGTTGGCACTATATAAATAATTAAAATTATGTTTCCCAGGAGATGTCCTAATGCCCAACAGAAGCAAAACCTTCAGTATATAATCCCAATGACGCCATGCCAGAGTAAATCAATATGGAAAAATACTAGGGGCCAAGTAAATGTGATCCATTCTACTGGTCACTAAGAGACCTGGATAGTAGGATATAAAAATGCCACAGATATATGAATAATTTAAAGTTTTAAGTGTTGCAGTCACCATGGAATCAGCAGGAGCATTCTATTGGTATCCATGGTGACTGCTCAACTTACATAATTTTTCTAACACTATACTCATGCAACATTATAATATTATTGGCATTTATATAACGCTAAAACATATACCATAGCGCTTTACAATATTGTAAGAGGGGGAGATTTAACAATAAATTAGGCAATTAAAGAAACAATAGGTAGAGGACCCTGCTCAAACGTGCTTACAGTCTGCCCCCATATAAAGCTAGATCAAATAATTTTTAAATACCGGTAATTGTAAAAGAAGGTGCTGTCCCAGTGAAGCAAAGCTCTGACAAACTATGTGCTACACAATTGCTATTTCATCTTCAAACTCTGTAGAAGACTCCCTCAATGCAAAGTTCTATGGGTACACACCTAGGTAAATACATAATCAACAACGTAAGCAACAGGTAGCTCCCCCCTCAACCGGTTTTTGCTTATGTGGTTAGGAAGTTCTAGGTTGGATCGACATCAATGTTATTCAAATCCAGCACTAAAAACAGTACAGACAAAGATATACAGCTTTAGATAAAGTCAAAGCAGTCTGCCCCTCTCCCCCCCCCCCCCCCCTACATAAAATGTTCTACATAAACCATGAAAAAGGCCAGACAATTAACTCATTACACATATGAAGCAATGAATAATGGAACTTTCTCTGCAACACAATTCAGAATGGGATCAGGAAGGGTATATTTTTCTTTGCACAGATTCCTCTCCTCCTCCTCCTCCTCCTCCTCCTTTTGGATGAAGTTCTGTCTACCCTTGAGTTATGATGACAGAGGGTGAAAAGTCAGGGAAAAAGCCTAAACCACCATTAGTGAACTTTGGATGAACTCGGTAGAGAGGAGGAGAGTCTGGGGATGGTGGAAAACTATTTCTAAAAAAAAGTTGGGAGTAGGAAACAAAATATTGGAACAGCACATAGTACTCAATCGACAAGACAGTAAATTAGCAATGCTGGAACACAAAAGGACAAGACCTTACGTAGGACAGCAAAAGGGTGTCCGTTGTAATGAGCGCACATGAATTAGAGGAACTGGTTTGGTATCAAAGGAACGTATGAATTCCGAAGGGCAGATGTCGGTCTGTTATTTAGAGGGAACCTATGGAATAAAGGGTCAAAGAGGGGCATCCCCCATGCCAATGAGTTTATGGCATGGGGGTCAAAGCAGGGCACCCCCCATGCCAGTGTGTTTATGCAAGTGCGTGCCCCTTATTAACTAAATGAAGTTACTCCTTAGATGTTGCTGTGAAGCAGGGCACCAAACCTCTGCTACATGGTCGGATCATCTATAAATTTCCTTACAATGCCAACACAGAAACAAATGCATTCTATACAATTCTATTTCTATGCACCTTCTTTTCTGAGTGCATAGGGTTAAACAAGCAGGAGGCTAAATGAGAGCCTGGAATGTAGAAAGACAGGTAAAGTTTCCAGAAAGCTGCCTGTCACAGATGAATTCAAGCCTGACTCCGCTGGACTGATGGCCTCACTATTACCAGGCATGAAAGGGAATGAGCGGGAGGGAGCAAGAAAGACAAAGAGAAATAGAGGAGGGAGGATAACAGGAGTGTGGAAAGTGAATGTGAAGGAGAAATGCTAGCATGGACTACCAGAATTGAAGGGACAGCAAGAACAAGGAAGTGGGTAAATTTGAGCAACTTAAACGTTTATTCATGGAAGTATGGAATGAGATTGTATTATAACAAATGTCTAAGCTAGGCACTGCAGAGGTTTGGGGACTAAATTTCCCATAATGCCCACATCACTTCGCCTTTAGGGAACAGGAAAATGATTGTAACAACCTAATGGAAAGATGGCATAATAAACAGAAATCTGAAGCAAAGTATGTATGTGGCACTCACTTAGTAGATTGTTAAAGGAGTTTTGAGAGGGGGAGTGGAAAAATCTACAGCAGAGAGGGCTTCTTAGAGCCCCCAGACTGACAGTCTGTCATAAATAACCTTTCCAAATATGTTAAACACTGGCCTTCAGTCTGCAGGGAGGAGGAACACTATGGAGGTAAGCCAGAAGAAAGAGGGGCGGAGGAAGTCGAATAGACAGGATGGAAAGGAGACATTAAAAGAGACTGCTACTGTATGATGAAGTCCAGAGATGTCCAAAATTCGTTAGATGTCCCAAAAAAATAAAAAAATAAAAAAAAGTGCAAACACCCAAGACAGTAGAAGACTAACCAACTTGATAAACATGGCAATAGTTTCATGAGGTTTTTTTGTGTGTGCTTTTTTTTTTAAAGATTTAATTTGAAACTCTCCGATTTGTTTAATAAAGTAGTACGATGTATGAGCTTCCCCTTTAATAACCATCGCGTCGATTGGAATTAGCGTGTTATAAAATCCAAATACCCAGCAAAGTCTAACCCTTTTAGTGCATCCAGAGAATCACAACTGGAGATCAGCCTTGTATGTGCTTGGTCTACCCCCTTCTTGCATACAGGACATGCCATAGTATTCTCATTTAAAGAAAATAACGTCAATAATCCAGGTGTTCTTACCGGTCTTCTCTTTAATTTCACACAAAACATTGAAGAGGGCCGGCTTCATCCTGTGGCAGTTTAGAGCGTGTTTTCTGCAACATACAGAGGGGAAAAAAATTAATATGTGCACAGCCAGTAGCTACAAGCAGCATTCAACCAATATGTTTTTTACAGTAGGAACAATAAGGGAGTAGCATTCTCTGCCTGGAGAGGTGGTGGTTTTATCAGAGTCTGTATAGATGTTTAAACAGCGATTGGATAAATACTTGAAAGAACATAATATAAAATGTACCTAATTACATAATTTTTCATTAGTGGGGTAACAGCTTTTTGATCCAAGATGCTTCTATACAACTAAAACTACAATGTAAAATATGAATAACCCTAGATTAGTTGCACCAGAATCACATAATCATAACATGCAGAACAATGACGCTACATACAATACTAGTTTTACTCAAATACAGCATATCAAGGGTAGTAATGACCAGTAAGGCTAGTTCAGATGATCCTCTACAGCGGAAGTCAACCACCTTCATATCATTTAACCCCTTCTCTTATATGGCAGCTCTGCAACACACCATATAAACGAGCCAAGGGCCAAACACAAAGCTTACTATTTTCTTCCAGCCCGTCCATCTTACCAAGTCACCATACGTAAAAAAAAAAAGAAACTTAGAAATTAAAAAAGGTATGGGTTTTTAATTTGCAAACAGTTTCAGCAGTGGTTATGGTAGCTACAGTTTCATTTCTATTTCATTTAAATATATTTCAGTTTTAGTAATTACAGTTCAAAGTGTAAGTTAATGAATCTACAGAGCTATTTATGTGAAATCACGCACGCATTAGAATTTACATGCTGCAAGAGGAACGTTTAAATAAACTTGAAATTTCTTTGTGGAACTGTGAAACAAAAGCCACCTATCTTACGACCACTAATGAACTACACCTTTAGAGAGGGAATGTGTCAATGTTAGAATGTAAAGATATTGGGATGTGCACAAGCTTTTTCTTGGTGATTATAAAGTTATTTTGGCTAGCTTTTTAAACTACAGTTTTAGTTTGGTCATTTTTTTATTTTTTTTTAATGCACCCAAGTTATTGGTTTCAATTCACAAATTGTATCTGTATTTTTCGTCTTCGTATATAATAAGATCATTTGTGTACACTGCCCTGTTAATATAGACTGTTTTAACACTATTCCACAGCGGACAGAATAGCTGTACAACCAATTCTAGAACTTGTCCAATGATCACAATTCTATAAAACACTCTGCAAGCCATTGGAAAAATAATCCAGTAGCTGGGGGACATGTTCTAAAACATTTCGGAGTTATGTCTACTTTGGGAATACGTGTATACATTTGTAATAGATATGCACACTTATATTTTAAACAAATTTTAAAAAAAAATAGCCTACAAAAAGAAAACACCAGAATCCCATTTGGAATGCGGATTAGTGTGTCCCTGAGACGGATAGAGCATCTAGAACCCTTACTGCCAGAAATAGAGAATAGGAGCTATATACCTGGCCAAATAAAAGAAAAAAAAATTTAGCCACTGACACATACAGTATAAAACCAGGAGGACATTACAGTTCATGTAGGCAGGGTTCTCTACCTGTTGTATCAGTCTGTTCTTATTGTGTTTGTCTTTTCCCCCCAATTGTACAGTGCTGCGGAATATGTTGGTGCTTTATAAATGCTAGTAATAAATAAATATGGCCGGTGCACTATAGGTCAGAGGGGTCAAGGAGACCCACCTTCACCAGTGGGGTAAGGAAGCATGCATGTTGGCCTATTCCATGACCAGTTTCATTTTTGGCATACAACACAGAATAATTACTACCACTTGTCTAACACTAGCAGTCATTTATGATTCAATATAAATTACATCATGGAACAAAAATATTCACAAATTAGAAGCTAGTGTAGCATGTCTTTCATTGTACCATTATCCGAGCTTGCATTTCCCATGGGTTTATTGAAAACCTGCCACTAAATGTTCTATCAGATACAATTAAATTTGAAATTAAGAAAGTACTCCATCATTACTAGTGCTCCACGCCACTGATATATTTACAAATATATAAACCACCAATAAATCTACATGAGAGAAAGTCATTTAAGAGAATCATGGAAGAAAAATTGCTAGAAAACTAGATAGTTATCCTTAAGCCACAACGTCATTGACAGATCCAGGACCCAGGTCACCATGGTAATTTAAAACTGGCATTTGGAGCCCACACGTTCTCGGTCTGACCAGCCCTCTTTGAATGCACACTTGTCAGTAAACTGCTCTTGGCTGCAAACTGGGCAAGGGGATGGTATTACGTGTGTGTGTGTGTGTGTGTGTGTGTGTGTGTGGTTTCACTGGGGTGCTGAACCCCATTTTACAGCACAATGATGTTTCATCTTAGGATGTTGGAGCAACAGGAAAAGCTGTCTCTGCATTATGCAAAGACATCTTACCCGACACTCATCCGCCACCTTATGCTGAGGGCATTGGATATCGCTTTGCAAAAAAATGTTCAGGTCCTACCTGTTGTATCAATAGTTTGTATCACAAATGATACAAACTATTGATACAATTTGATCAAAACATACCATTTTCATGTAAAATATTTTACATCAGAATTTAACATTCATGCAATGGCTAATAGCATGACAAATGCAAAACCATGGGCTCTTTACAGGTTATTGTGGATACAGGATTTATTTTTTTCCAGAGATTATTTTTAACTTGCATGAGCTTGGTGCACCAGGTTGGCAGCTGACTTCACCCCCATAAACACTAGATATTATAATGTTAACTGTGTTAGCTGGCTGCCAAGTATGAAAAAGTACTACCCAATTTCCTATCAAATATGAAACTGTAAAATTAAAATAAACATTTTACAATGACTACATGTACTGATTAGGCATTTCTTTCATTTAAAAGAAACTATAACAAACAATTAGACATTTGTTAAAATAGTTATTTTGATAGATTCCTGGCAGTCACGGACTAACAAAATTGTAATTGTTGTGTTTTCTAGAGAGTTCTGTCTATGACAGACACACAACAGACAATAGCAACCTGCACCAACAGAAGGGGTAAGGTTATTTGGCACAATCATGGTGGAAGTTAAACATGAAGACTCATGAGGAAAAGCTTTTAGAAGTTGTCAGTCTGACAGCCAAGGTATCAGACATGTAAACATTGCGATTTCTATGTAAAGTCAATTCTTTAAATTGCCCCCTCAAAAAAATGAATGGTCCTTAGAATGTCCTTTGAATTTAGAAACCTTTGGATAATCAAAGCTATTCATTTTCCTGACAATTGTATTAGATCCAATGGTCAATGTTATTAAAGGTATTCTCTAGTGCCAGGAAAATAAACCCGTTTAACTCAATCCAGCACCATTGTCCCTCGGTGCTCAGTCAGGCTCCGCCCACGCTCCCAGGGGACACTTAATGCGCATGCACGCCAATGGCTGCACTCACATTAGGATTTCCCATAGGAAAGCATTATTGAATGCTTTCCTATGGGGATTCCGGAGACGCTGGAGGTCCTCATGCAGAGCGTGAGGACATCCAGCGTTGTTTAGACGACAAAAAGTCGTCTAAGCACCCGGATGTCCCTCTATTGGCTGTCTGGTAGATAGCCACTAGAGGAGGACTTAACCTTGCAAGTGTAATTATTGGAGTTTTTATAAACTGCAATAATTACCAGCTTGGGTTAAGGGCGATGGGAGTTTGCACCCAGACCACTTCTATGAGCAGAAGTGGTCTGGGTGCTATAGTGTCCCTTTAAGACCCATTTCATTTAATACTACCTAGTAAAGGGGATTGTAGAGAATGATGGGATATGTAGTCTAAAGTAGCTATATGCGTCCTGAGGCTTATTTCAGCGCAGTGATGGAAAAAAAAAAACCTAAGAATAATGCACAGTGCCAATTTGAAACGTGCATCGCTTTCAGAACATTGCCCCTATATAAATCAGTGTAAGAGTCATGAAACAGTTACACAATGAACTGATAATGCTGTGTCTCGGAGTTACTTTCCCTGTTCAGCGATCTGTGTCCAATGAAGGCAGTTTCATATATTGGGTGCACATCATTCCATGTGGAATGATTAAAAGAGCCCCCTCTCAACATTTCTTCATAAACAGACCATGCCCCTCCTCCCCAAATGTATGTCAGAGACAGAGACTAAACTCAACCACTATGAATACAAAAACAATAGCAAAACAGATCAGGAACAGGTGACACAATATATACTTTAATAAAATATAAATGAGGTAGCCAAAAAAAAAAAAAAAAAAAAGTACATCTCGCACAGTTGAATCATAAGTTGTGGCTGAGCTTCATGGGAGATGTAGTTCACCAACATCGGCACATCTCCAGTTGGTAAAATAATAAATGCATTTTTTAAGTCCATGGATATACATTATTTATGAAAAGCAGAAGAGCTGGTATAGCACTGGTCTGCTGTCACAGGCTAGGCTTCTCATGCATTCGGCAGCATCCTGTTAAAGCAGGAAACCAGATACAGCAGAGTAAGTCAACCTGGAGCACTTCAGTTAACGCTGAACTATAAGTCCCAGAATGTACTGCCAGCTTGAGGTACAAATAACACTTCCTATATTTCATACATAGAAAAAATATTCCAGAGTAGCAAAAACACGGCGTTTGTTAACACTGCTTTAACTTGGGCTTTTTACACGTTCTGATCATTCACCGTTCCTTTATCTTTCCATCTGCATGCATTAGTTTTTCTCCACTGGTAAAAGCCCAGCTGCAATTTGAGAGGAAATGATAGTTTTGCTGCTTAACGCTTGTGAAGAAGAATAAAATAGCTCAAAACCAGCACTTTGCTTCCGTGTCTGAAATACTAGATTTTGCACAGAGAATGCAGTCTTTCACTGAATTATTTGTGCACAAACTACACAGATGCATTATTGTAAATATGGAACACAGAGGCACACCTTTAGCTTAGTACTTAGTACTTTAGCTTTAGTACTACACTCACTCTCTCTCTGATTAAGGATAAAGCCTATAAAAAAATAAATAAAATAAAAATGTTCCTTAAATCTAACAGGAAACATTACCAGAACATACCTTGTGAATAAAACAATAGCATTTTGATGGGCATTGGTCCCAAATTAAGGTCAGCCACATATTATCCAAAACTCTTTTGATATATAATGGAGTAATTGGCCTGGCCTTCACCAGATAAAATTGTAATAGTACTGAATAGTACCCTCCAGTTTGTACCACCCACTGTGATACCATAAGTATAGAGAAAATGCAAGAAGCGCATTATCCTGTTAAGGTAGACATATAAGAATAATTCATATTGATTTCAAATGTATTATAGCACATGCTGAGTCATATCATAATGGCTTTGAAAACACAGATGTTTGAATAGAATTGTTGACTATAGCTGGGAATAATCTATATGGAAAGGTTGCTTTAAGAAGATTGCAACCCTGCAGGATGCATATTCCACTAATTAAACTTGCAGTGTGATCACCATAACCATTTAGTCTTCATGAGCAACTTACGATTAACACTGTAACTGGGGACTACTTATGAATCTGTCTGAACTATATGAAGACACCAGCTCTTGGCTATATAAATAATATCACACTGCCACTTCTACCAGCTTTATTAGCAGCTCAAATTCATACTATTTTTTCCCCACATCTGAAATTGCCGAATGCTCAATTACATATGCCATAAACCACTATCGCAAAAGTTTTTGGGACATGCTCAACAACACAGTTAAAATAGGACAGGATAGGCTGGGAAATACTAGTTATTTTCTGGTCCCCACGGCCTGATTTAGACAGAGTATGGGCTTATGGGCGCCTGACCATTAGACGGGTGCTTGTTTTCAGAACTTATGTGCCTTGTCCAGCTTAAAGGGACACTATAGTCACCAAAACAACGTTCACTTAATGAATCAGTTTTAGTATATAGACCGTGCCCTTGCAGTCTCACTGCTCAATTTTAAGCAATTTAGGGATTAAGTGACTTTGTTTATGCAGCCCTAGTCACACCTCCGTGCAATTGACATGCATGGCCATTTACGTTAATCCAGGGCTCAACAAATCCCAGTGCCAGGTCGCCACGTAGACTAAAAATTTTGCCATGGCGCCTGGGATTTGCCAGCTCTCTAGTTAGTGTGGCCACCGAGGGAGCTTTGACGGCGGCCGCCCTGAGGAGGATGGAGGCGGCCGGCTAAGGCAGCCGGAGGCGGTGTGCGAGGGAGAAGTACTCTGCCTGTAGCTGCTCTCTACCCCCTCTCGCTGTGTAATAATGCCGAGAGCTGGAATATGACGTCACTCCAGCCCTGGCATCATTACAGAGAGCAGCTACAGGCAGAGTACTTCTCCCTCACACACTGCCTACAATGCTCCTGCAGGCACCTAGCTCCATGCTGCCTAGCTCCATGCTGCAAAAGCAAGTTAAGCAGGACGTTCCATACTGGAATGAGGCCTTAAGGGACTGAAAGGTAATTAAAGCAATGTGTTAGATTTGGTTTTTGTTTGGGGAATTTTAAAAAGAATTGCCTCTGTATTGCATGAATGGGGTTAATAGTGACCCTTAATGTAACTTGCTACAATGTTACCGTGTTAACTTTTCCCCTCTAGGTAAAGTATTGATGAGGTGTGAAATGTAGAAATCTGTATCTCTTTATCCTGCGACTGGGTCAGTCTTTGTTATAACCCCTGTGCTTTCCACCTGGCAGTGAGCATAGAAAAAGCACAAACAAATGACGAAAAATTAAACAGGTTCCATTTCTCCTCCTCATTTGCAATGGTGCACTGGTTATGGCATTGACAGTACTGGTTTGGGATGGATAAAATGGGATGAGGAGGGGGCAATGGCCAAGGCTGTTCTGAGAAACATCAAACTAAAATATAAATTTTTAAAAAAAGAACAGTGTATCTTATTTACACAGACTGATTTCAAAACAAAAATTATTGCAAAGACACTTTACTATACGTATTATTGCTGTGGAACTCACAGACACACCAAGAATACTGGAGTTCCTAAAATAGGGGGATTTGGGCCCAAAATAGGGACTATCGCTCCTAAATACACTTGGGCTTTCACTTGCAAATTTATATATATATATATATATACACACACACACACATTCCATTCCATCGGTCTATATAATTACCAACAACGGTTTCTATGAAAATGTTAATGATAATGGAGCTTCATGTGGAGAGAGGGAAAAAATAAAAAAAATAAAATATTATTTTCAATGTTTTATTCAGTGATATAATTTCCAAAGTGACTGTTCCCATTTAATGCAGGATAACAAATATATAAAGGGTAAACTAACTTTTTGCCCACTGGCTGCATAATCATATAGGGTGAATGCACAGCAGAGATTTACAGAACAAAGCTTACTTGGTGTGAGTAATATTATTCATGAAAATAAGAGAGCCTGTATATGTCACCGTTATAGGTTCTGTCCTTTGTACCTGGCAGTCAGAGCAAAAGCAGTTTTTTTTTTTAGAAATCTTACCCTACATTTTTATAATTCTGTTTTCATCTGTCAGCAATTTAGAGTTCCGAGAATAAACCCCTGATAGATGTATATTCTGCATGTTGGTAAAGTTTGGCAGCACTGGGTAGGATGAAGGGACACAGAACAATGCTCCTTACACAGGTCTTTGTGGGAGCAAACCCAGGAAGTCATTCTGGTGGCTATCAGTGAAGACCTCAAGAGGCTGCTGAGGATGCAGGTACAGTCTTTATGGCCCAGAACTACATTAAGCTGTAGTGGTTCTGGTGCCTAGGGAAGAGTTATGGTGCTTGGAGCTGCCCTTTAATAGGATTAGCATAGAATCAAGGGGTCTGAACTTGTAAAGCACTTGAAATAATAATTGCAAAAAAGGGTTTAAAACGAGATATTTGTTTTTCAAAAACACCAACTGGACAGTATAATCTTTACATTGAGGAGATCCAATAAATCAGAAAGTGTAGGTAGACAATTTGTTATACACAATTAAAAAAAAAAAAAAAAAATATTTATATATATATATACATATATATATATATATATATATACACACACACACACACACACACACTGGATTTTTGCTGCTCAGTGGCCATGTTTTAGAAAATATTCTGCAGGGTGTAAAATAGAGTTAATTTTATCCATATGTAGATGGCACAGATTTAATATCTCAATAGGAGGCATTTTATGCATACTTAAAATACCACCGCACTCCAATATGTTGTAGTAGTTATGGTGCCATGAGTGCACTGGCACACAATCCTTTAGTAAGATGCCAAACCATTTTAGCACTGCTTGACAACTTACTTTGGGGTCCTCCCAGGTGCCGGCAACTGCCTGTAGAGAGGCAAGTTAGGGCCAGCGCAGGACTGGCTTATTGGCAGAGAATGTTAAGCACCCATCCTAAAAAATTTATTCACATCTTTCCATGGGATGGCACCAAGATATGCTTAAATTATTTTCAATCTTGTACCCAAGGACCCAAGGATGGGTTTCTTGGGAGACAGTTAGGTTCTTGACATTAATTCCATTTGTCGCAGAGGATGGATAGAATTTGCCTGTGCTGATTGCTGCTGTACTGTGGATGCACCAGCCTACTGACAACGTCATCGCAGCATTAGGAGTAGAGCTGTCAGATGAAACTGTGCACGTTTAAAAGACCACTGCTTTTCAACTGTAAGCCTTAAAGTGGCCAGTCAGGAAAGGTGCGGACAGGTTTAACATATGCACATGGTACAAATATTTGGACAGGCAGAGGCAGAAGTATAGCTTAATCTTGTGATGCCAGTTAATACATGGGTGGGCTTACAGATGCAATGAATAACCTATGCAAGGTTATAGTGCGTAGATTGTCCCTTACAAGTAAGTTCCAGTGTAAAAGCATCAGAGTCTAATATTTTAAGTACGGTATATACATTAGATATACACATCAGACAGTTAACAAGTAGATTGCATGAATGCAGCTGTGGATACTATAATACAAGTACCGTATATACTTGAGTATAAGCGGACCCGAATATAAGCCAAGGCCCTTAATTTTACCCAAAAACACTGGGAAAACTTGTTGACTCGAGTATAAGACTAAGGTGGGAAATGCAGCAGCTACTGGTAAATTTCTAAATAAAATTAGATCCTAAAAAAAATTATATTAACCGAATATTTATTTACAGTGTGTATATAATGAGTGCAGTGTGTGTGTATGAATGCAGTGTGAGTGTATGTGTTGCAGAGCCTTGGTGGGGGGTGGGCATTTTTATTATTATTTATATTAATTTTTATTCTATTATTATATATTTTTTTTTCGTCTCCCCCCCCTCCCTGCTTGATACATGGCAGGGAGGGGGGCTCTCACTCCCTGGTAGTCCAGTGGCATTGGCAGTTCAGTGGAGGGGGGCTGGCAGAGAGAGCGTTTACTTACCTCTCCTGCAGCTCCCTCCTCCACCCCGGTCCGATCAGCTCCCAGTGTAAGTCTCTCGGACGCGCTATGACCCCGCGGCTCTCGCGAAACTTACACTGGGAGCTGACCGGACCGGCGTGGAGGAGGAGGGAGCTGACAGGAGCGGTAAGTAAACGCTCTCTGCCAGCCCCCCTCCTACACAGCCCCATTGTCTGTATTATGGCAATGTAAATTGCCATAATACAGACATTGACTCGAGTATAAATCGAGTTGAGGTTTTTCAGCACAAAAAAAATGTGCTGAAAAACTCTACTTATACTCGAGTATATACGGTATACAAAGAATTACATCAGACAACATATGTATATAAAAGGTTTGGTAAAAAAGATATGAAAACAGTCTCTACTCCCATCAGGCTCAAACAAGCAGAGGATCATTGACAGACAATCGTTCTCCTGCTCCATATTGCTCTACTAGCAGCATACCCCTTTATGCTGGGAACTGACTGACAGGTAGGGAAGAGGCAACCTTTTAAAATAAAATATTGCAAAATATACAGATTGTTTTTATGTTCTTCTGCATGACAGCAACAAAAATTGCATGTGAATCAGATTAGGAAGAAATTATTTTTTATATATATATATATATATATTTTTTTTTTTTTTTAATTTATAAATATTCCACTTCATAAAAAGGAAAGGCAGATGTCCAGTCATTTTAAACAGTGAGGTTCTAGCACTAACTTCTGCTCCATAAACCAAGTAGTGGACATTAACACATTGGATTCGTACTCCATGGCGCTATGCACGTGTCTGCATATCATTCAAAACTCAGGATTTCAGGCGCTGCTTGCTGCAGTTACAATGCACAATGTGCAGGCATGCAAGAACAATCTGCTCCAAACAGAGCTGGAAAAATCAGGGAAGAGATGTTCACTCACTGGATTATTTTTTTCTGGGTCTTCACAGAATCCAAATAAAATCCAATCCTCATGGCGCCCAGACGTGTTTTGTCCGAGTTCTGAGCCCACTCAATGATCTTGGCCAAATACTGGTCTATCAGCTTGCCTAAACGACGAACCGGAGCACCTCTAGGACTACACAGACTAGCAGACCCCTGGCACTGTCAGTCCGGGCTCAATCTGCACTATCAACCGAGATCTTGACGAGCATAGCAAACCGCCGGAGGAGCGAGACAGCCGATCCCTCGCCCGGTGCAATGCCACAGTGCCCTCAGCAACATACCTGACAGTCCCGTTCCCCCGGTGGGGGTTATCCCAGTCCTCACTGGTGACTGAACGGCACTGTACCTGAATGGACTCAAAATGTGGCCTACTCTTGCTCAAAATGGCTGCCGTGCTGCAGCCTGATGCTAACAGCGACGACCTGCAAGCCTTTGATCGGCTATGTGCCCAATTCTGGCCAAAACTGAGCGTTCGAACACTCCTCACCCACTACATGCCGAGATCTTGTCTCACAGATCCAGCCCACTGGCTCAGGTCACAAGGTGAGGCCTCACACACGCAACCACAGCAAGTTCTCAAGGAGATTGAGATACAAGCATCAGCCACGGCTCACTAATAGCCGCCGATATCGGAAATGGAGAAAAGAAGGTGGAAGCCGCTGCTGCAGCAGAATAGTAGCACACAGAAACCTGAGCCCCGCCGATGTGATACTGCTGGCTGCTCCAGAGGGTGCTAACTCAGCAAGTGTAACCCGTGCAATCGAAGACTCCACACCGGGAGGGGCCGCTGGCACACCCCGATATGATCCCAGGGCCTTATCCCCCCCCCCCCCCCCAGAGGATTATTGTGGGTCTTGGAGGAGCGGAATGGTTGTGCCCACACACTGGGAGCCGATGGAGTCCCCCGCAGCAACGAGCTGGACTAATGCACCCACCTACATTCAACTTTCCATCTCAGGGCACAGGCTGAACTGCCCTCCACATGGATTGCAAGTCCCACTCATGCAGCAATTAAGTTAGCAGATATTTAGACCCACGGCTTACCTTTTGATTAGATTTACGTTTTAGTTTCACTTTACATTTGCTCAGCTGGGCAAAAGGTAGGCACTAGGCCATAATATAGCATACTCATGTAGGCCTTAGCTTGTGATTTTTATTTGTTAGCATGCCTTACTAGTACACTTGTTTGATAACTGACCCAATACAGCCAGTGGATTTACATCTTGTATTCACTCACAGCCCTCTTCTATAACATTGATCTCTATTTCACAGTATATAATGTAGAACTGTGTTCACGATCCTCATGTCAGTATGTGCACCTTAAAGTCCTCTCCCACAATTGTCTGCTGATATGCACGCTTTCGTAAACTTGTCTTATATACTATCCAACTATAACCTGTATTTGCAAAAAAAAAAAAAACTCCTGTCACCTGTCTTGGATGTTGAAATTGTTCATTCCTTTTGTTATGCTGTCAAGACTGTCAATATGCTATTACTATTCATGCACAACCAAAATTAAATAAAAATTAAAAAAAAAAAAAAGGAGCAAAATTAAAACAAAAAAACAAGTTACAAATCTAGGGGTGTGTAAAAGTGTATATAAATAGCAGAAATGTAACAGTTAACTTGTTTTTCTTTGAAAACACAGATAATGTCTAAAGAGACACTCCAAATACCATGACCATTACAGCAGGGCTATACAGGGCTTGAAGTGACCACTTTAATGCATTATACAGATTATAGTGATTGGCAATGTAATATTCTGAAGTCCCTTGGAGTTCCAGCTTTCATATATTTTGTATTAATAAGAAGGAACAAAAGATTAAGAAAATGAATACTTATTAATAACAAATCAATTATTAAGGGAGATCAGTTTTAAAGACAATTAGCATTAAAAATGAGCCATATAGATTGGCCTTTGACTTTTTAATGCAGGTATTCCAATAATACGTACTGAAAAATGTTTTAAAACAACGGATATAACGATTGTTACTTAAATCAAAACACTACCAGGCAAAATGAAGTCAGAACGCAGAGATGTATGTATATGATGACGTTTGTGTGTTGGGTAGGATGCTTATGGTGTGTGCAGATTTGGGAAGCTGCATGTTTTGTCTGTGTGTGGGCAGGCTGCCTGCGCTGTATCTAGGGGTGGGACGGTGCCAAATTGTGACGTGGAGTTATGTATAGGTGTGTCAGCTGCTTGTAGGACCTCTGTGATGTTAGTTGTATGTATGGGTGTGGTGGTTTTGTGTTATTGTGTATACGTGTATGTAGTAAGTTTGTAGATGCAGATTGTGCTACGTATGATTGTTGGCCGTCTGTTATATGTGTTGAATGATTGCAGTGGTATGTGCGAAAACAGCTTTTTATTGTGGGAAGACGTTATTGTAAAGTTTATGCCATTCTTTCTTGCTTAACTCAGGAAAGGGAGGGGGCATAAATCCATGATGATTGCTGGTGCTTAGCTGGTTAAAGTATGTGGTACGTACAAGTGCACATACTTTACCCAGCTAAGTATGTGCACTTGCAGTGGATGCAGACTACTTGCACACCTTTCTTTCTAGTTTGGTGCTTCTCAGCAAGTCAACACTCTGAATCGATCAGAAGTGCAGGATCGCAAAGGAGAGGTACACATGGTCTGCAACTGCTGGAGGTATAGGCCACCAGCTCCTTAGCACTAGCAGATAAGGATATATAGGCCATATAAAGGCATCTTGTGTGTCGTAGGTTACTGACCCAAAGTATATATATATAAATGCATTAAACACGTGCAAGTAAAACAAAATTAAAGTATATATCTATATCCATCTCTCAAGTGTAAGCAGTCGACACAGTCTTCCACTCACCAGGCCTTATTAGTGGAACTGCTCAGTAAACGGACAGACTTATCATTGCCATCAGTTTTTTTTTTTTTTTTTTTTAAAGGTCAGTTTAGAGTTTTGATAAGAGTCCTAGCTCAAGGTCTCCAAGAGGGGAAATTAGGTACTTAGAGTATCCCTTTAAAAGGACTATATATATGTATTTGACAGCAATCTGTATAAATAAAATCAGAAGAAAGATACATACACAGGCAAGAGATGGAGCAGAACTGATACAAAGGAGACAAGATACATGAAGGAACGCGATGCTGAAACACAGAAGAGTGGACAAAGTGCTACATTCACACCACTGGCTCCCACCAGGATCGCCAGTTTAAGATATCTGTCTAGCTAAGCAACAAGGGACTATGTAGTCCACAACAATTAGCATTCACTGACCTAAAATCACGCATCAATAATAAAAGAAATACAAAAATCAGGCCAATATCATTATCGGATATATTTACTAAACCTCAAAATTGTGGTGGATTAAAATAAACAAATGGCAACATATAGCAGATTTGAATATATTCTCCACTAAATGCAGTTTGCAAAATAAACACAATATTAAGGATGCAATTTGGTTACTTTTAAGTTAATGCAATGGAGGCCCAAACAACCCTGAAACATTCACGATACTGGAATAGATCTTTTTAGGCATTTATATATAAAAATGTGTAAACCTCCATAACCATTCGACATTCATAATACATCCAATGTGTCTCAAAATGTGTCAATTTGTTAAAAGGAATATAATGCTAAAAAAAAAAAAAACAGAGTAAAATAAAGAAAGGGCATGCCACGCTGCTCATTGATTATCGTATGGAATATGTCATGTTTGGAATGCTGTTCTCTTGAATTCTGATTTTCCATGAAAACTATTGGGGGGGGGGGGGGGGGAGGGAGGAGGAGGAGGAAGGGGGTACTGCATGGATAGAGATACAGATATATCCATCCAAGCCTTCCAGAATGCTGCCTCCAATTTGTAAAATAAAGTGCACAGAGAGTAGTCCATGTAGTGTTAATTTAGATTAACCTCTATACAGGAGGGGAAAAAAAAAAAAAAAAACAATGAATAGTTTGACTGATCCTTAAACCTCCGCATTGGAGTTACACTACACAGTCATTAACAGGTTAATAGTACAATGTCCTTATCGTATGGTTCAACATTTCTATTCTATTGGGTGAACGGCCAAAAACTGTTAAGCATTGAGAATGTAAATGGCTGTGATGATTAAAGACGAAGAGGAAAAAAAAAAAAAGTTACAAAGACCCCAACACATGACAAATCTCAAAGGGAGGGGAGAAAGGGGGAAAAAAAATACAAAAATTTTTTTTTTGTATATATTAAATAAGTAAATAATTACTTACACACACACAATGAATTGCTTAATCTGGACAGAGGCTTTTCAAAATAATGTATCCTGCAAGAATTTGCCAGAAAGTGGGGGGGAAGGGGGGAGCAATAACTTCAGAGCAGAAAAAGCTCAGCTCACAATTCTATAATGTAATTTACCTATATCCAAATTCTTCCCCAACAGGCCTTTCCCAGGGCAGGGGTAAGATCCACACGAATAGGTAGCTGAAGAATGAGAAATATATTCCTGCATTTGTCTTGATAATTTTGGAATCCACAGTAAAGCCATAATTAGGCCCCTTGTATTTTTCCAAGTGATCCATAACAAAAATTGTAATAAAAAAAAAAATGAATGGGAAAAATTAAAAGAGGTGATGGAGGGGAAAAGCCTAGCACAATCCCTATGCTTACATACAGATAAAGACTGAACTACTAAGAACAAGATACCTGCGACACCCATGTAACACTTGAATAACAACAGTGATTAATGATATTTCTAACCATCTTGTAAATATACGCACCTTTCAAACGCTGAGAGCTACGTGCGCCTTCGACTATTCTTCCTTGCAATTCTTCAACCAAACACAGCACCTGCATTAATCGTTTTGCGTCCCACTCACATGCAGCTAGTAAGCATTCTCGTTCTCCCTGCACTCCCCACCCACATACTTATCGCTTTACCTGAGGAGGGGACATCCACATTTTCTTTCCTTGGTTCAATAATTGCAAGCATCACTTTACATTAAGCTACTTTGGATACCAGACAGTAATATTTTATAAAAGATTATTGCGGTAACAAGCTGGACAGTGTGATAACACAGCCAAACCTCTGAAAGACAGTGGAGAACAAATTAACCTTGTTTTGGGCCTATGTCAACAGGTAGACTCAAGTCCTGTACAATACTAAGACATCACAAACACACGACCAAGAGAATAAAAAAAAATTAAAAATGTTCCAGGCTACTAAAAGGGAACATACAAAATGCACAACACAATGAAGTACCAAATAGCCAGAATTAAATTCAATTACACAGTGCAGGCAGCATAAAAAAAAAAAAAAATTAAACACATTCACCCAATGAAAAATAAAGCCACATTAATTTTGTAAATATAGTCAAAAACAATGATTCTATTCAACACTTATTTACAAAACTGCCAACATATTTCACAACACTAAAAAAGTGGTTAAACAAAATGAGAGAAAAAAGTTCAGGCATACAGTAATAAATTGTAGCAAGGCCCTAGCTCAGTATGTGAGCGATAAAATTGTATTACACAAGTCCATAAAAAAAAAAAATATATATTTCCTATAGGCATACATATTTATCAAATATGTTAAGCTACACATGTACTTTAATACACAATCTACACAAATTTCAATCTGTATTCATCAGTCATACACAAGGGTCAAGAGAAATAGTTAAAAAAAAAAATTCCATACACAAAATTTTTATAAAATTGATCTGTAATGAAAAAAAAGAGATAGCTAAAGACCACTCTCTGAATACACTAATATATATATATATACACACACACATACATTATATATATATATATATATATATATACACACACACACACACACACTATAAATAAGTGTTATAATAAAGAAAATAAAAACAGCACAACAGCATGTAGCATGATGCTGTGCAATGGTATACTAAAAATGTACTGCTCACAGACACACTTATCAAATAGAAAACATCCATAGACATACACGTGTTTATTGTGTACATGCTTTGTGAATGTTTATTTTAAAAAGGTGCCTTGTATATTTTCTATAAATACCCAAGGCAAAGGTTTCCTGTTTACCAGTTACTTTATGTTAATGTACTATAGAGATACTGTATGATATTATTATACTTATAGGAGGGAGCACCTTTATTTAATATAACAATGATCTGTACATTATAAAAGTTGCATCCACAATATCTATACGTTATAGAAGGGCAACGTGTGTAACATCTCAACCAACCATGTTGTTAGGTCCTTGGGTCAAAATGTTTGTTTGTTTTTTATTTTTTTTAATTAGAACGTTATGTACACATACACACACCTGATATTTTTCAACCCAATTAGGGTGTCCATATGCAAATATACTTTTTTTTAAAATATATTTATAAAACCACAAAAAGCAATCAATGTATCAATATTGTAGATTTTTGCACATACGATAGTTATATAAAATACGTGTCATACAGAAGAGATTTACCAATGTGGCTATACTTTATAAATCTTCTAGGCTATGCCTATAGAAATACACACATTTCAAAAAAAAAAAAAAAAAAAATTAAAAATAAAACCTATAGCTTATTCAGACAGTTAAGTCACTATACAAATAAAGCTCAATATTTACAAATCAATTTTCAAAAAGAAATCATAGTTCCAGGTCTAGAATATGGAAATTTCTACTTAAAATTTGAGGAAAAAAAAAAATACTAATGTACCAGATGTCACAAACAGTACGACAGTATACATCAAACGGTCACAACATGGGCTAAAGTCTTATGAGCTTTATGTGAATATATTTGAATATACTAGTTAGAGGTCCCCCCTCGAAAACTCGTAAATGTCCATGCATGTGTCATTCACCGAGTAAGCACACTCCAAACACCTTTTAGTCGTGTATACAGTAAAGGCTCATGCACACAGTATTGACAACAGACGTGGTATACAGTGTATATTTTATTCAGTATATTTGTGTCATGCACATTAATGTGAGCTGCATAAAATAAAACTCGCACAATAGGATAACTACAAAAATATAGCTTAAAACTTGTTTAATTGCAATATTTTTTTTAAACTTGTGCATGCATTCTTTATTTTAGTGTAAGCACCCATTTACCGATATATGTAACAAACTAATGCTTCCACTATGTTCCTACATAATAATTGCAACCTGTATAGTATTTTATCCAGGAAGTCAAAACCCACAAATTACAATTTTATCCTGTAGATGCCAATGTGTCCCATAGGACCGGGTACATAGCTAGGAAGTTCTGTACCTACACTTTACCCCCAGTAGCCTTCATCTTCTATTTATGTTGATCCATCTAATGGCAAAGCAACCTGAATTTGCATATGTAGCATGTGCTTTGATATTTGTAACATAATTTGGAAAAGTGAATAGATAAATGCTTTTAGCAAATACAGCCTGCATGTATGAAAATAATATAGTGCAAGAACAGATGACAGAAGGTAACATGTGATATGAAAGCATTTTAAAAAGCTGTCATGGCATAGGTAAGGGTAAACTGAAACAGACCAAAATAAAAAAAATAAAAAGTCAAGAACAGTGTATAAAAGAAGAAGGTCAAGGGTCAAAAGTCAGCAGAGACTAAACAATTTTAAACTTGTGTAGGCTGGGTGGGCCAAAAGTGTTGTTTTTCCAAGCAAATTTAACCCTTCATTGATTCAAAGATGTGGGGGGGGCGGGGGGGATAGTTTAGAAAAGAAAAAAAAAAAAAAAACAAGTTGTCAATGATTAAGCTAGTGTATATTCCATCAAATTCGCACAATAGCAACCTAAACAAAATCACGCCTCGGATGTGTAGAGTAGTTTAGTATATATTATCTCTATCTGACTTTGTGATTTAATCTACTATTTATACTTTACAGGGATTTAAAAGACACCGAAATAACAGTTAATAACTTTTTTTCTCCTTTCTAAATCGTGGAGAGATATACTGTATACACAAACACGTACATACATAGTTAACGCACCTCTTTATATTTACCCATTTAATATGGTTCACACAACAATGATATGTAACACATAACGAGCCATATAAACTTTGATTACGTCTTAATGATTATTACACTGCGTGAAGATGTATTTTAATGAGTTTACGGTCTCTCCCTCTGATAATACACAGATATTTAGACTCAGAAATCATCAGAGGCCCAGAGGGCAGTTCAGCCTTTCAAATACTCTTGTTCCTATACTAAAAAACAAAACAAAAACAAACAACTTTGCTATGCAACATTCACAGGCACATAAAACTATAAAAAAAAAATGATATATAAACTTGCTCACATTACATGCATTAGTAAATAAAGATGCATAGAACGTGTGTACCAAAGTGAGTTTACAAACATAACTATGCTCACACATCCATAGGTTATGTATAGATGCACAACACATTCAATTCTATGATGCACTACTTTTAATAGTATTTGCATTCTGTCCAAAGGCCAATGATCTGCAATACTTGTGTTACATACAGATTGTTGTTTTTGTAAAGCAATGCTTGTCAGCTTGATAGCTCCAACTACACAGCCCATGGAAAAAGAAATTAAAAAGCATATACTTTATTACAGATTCGAAACACTCTAAACATTATATAAAATAAATAGTAAAAGATATATTAAATGAAAGAAAAATATGCTCTTTTATTATTAGTTTCCTTGGCAGTGGAATGTTGTGTATAAGTTGTAGAATGATTAGAACCCCATGTGTACAGTACAGACATGGTCAGAGTGGCATGCATTGGAGGCTGCTCACCTGGCCTGGGCTTCATCCAGACTCTGGTCAGTGATGGTCATGATCTGCTGTAATATATCCCCTATGTCCTGCTTCCTGCCCCCCTCCCCCTCGGTGGCTCCAGGGCCATCCTGCATGTGCTGGGACAGGCTGGGGTGAGCGGCCATTCCCACCCCGGGGTGGCTGTGCATTAGCCTGGGCTGATCATCCATGTCTGTGTGCTCTGCAGCGCTCTGCCCTGCGCCCCGTGCGCTCTGCAGCCCCTCGCGCTGCTGGCAGCGCACAGGGAAACTCTTATTGTTCTGCTCCCACCCCCCCTTTTCGCCTTTGTTGGTCCCTCCTTTTAAAT
Organism: Pelobates fuscus; assembly: GCF_036172605.1. Classification (NCBI taxonomy): domain Eukaryota; kingdom Metazoa; phylum Chordata; class Amphibia; order Anura; family Pelobatidae; genus Pelobates; species Pelobates fuscus. The sequence continues at coordinate 82,923,100 of NC_086323.1, read as the reverse complement.
CCCAGGGCAATGCGATCCGGGCAAGTCCAACACAGGGCGAGGGGTGCGGGGCTGGTCCTGGCGAGGAGCTCCGGCGCTGCCCGGGAGGGTGGGGTGTGTACCGGGCAGGGAAGTTCCACACAGCTCGGTGTCCTGCTTTTGTTCGGGGCTCAGACTGTGCTGCTCTCCACCTTCCTCCCTCCCTCCCGCGTCTGTCCCTCGCTCTCCTCTAGAGCTGACACACAGCACAGAATGGAGAACGGGCTCCACCCACCCGCTCTATTCCCGCACGCTGATTGGCGGGCACACAGGTAGTGCCCCTCCCTCTGCAGTTTCTGATTGGTGGCTTTACAGGTCACTCCCCTCCCCCTCCTTTGCTTTTCTGCTGTCACTCACAGAGGTTCAGAGTAGAGGGGAGGGGGGGCGGGGGGATGTGAAAGAGAGAAAAAAGAAGAGAGGAAAGAAAAAGAGGAGCCAGCAGCCAGAGTCTTAAAGGAGCAGGGCAGGCTGGATCCCTGGGAAAAATAGCAATGCATCATGGGAGTTGTAGGACTTCAATGGCTGTGGGTGTGTGAGCTGGCAAGCTCTGGGATAGGAAGCATTGTATGTAGAGATAACTAGTGACAGATACAGGAACACATGATGCAAAGTATGGAATAGACATGTGGTGATACCTGGTAACACTGTGACACACATGGCAACATGGCACTAATATTAATGGCACAGGGCAGTAACACTGTGACACACATGGCAACATGGCACTAATATTAATGGCACAGGGCAGTAACACTGTGACACACATGGCAACATGGCACTAATATTAATGGCACAGGGCAGTAACACTGTGACACACATGGCAGCATGGCACTAATATTAATGGCACAGGGCAGTAACACTGTGACACACATGGCAACATGGCACTAATATTAATGGCACAGGGCAGTAACACTGTGACACACATGGCAGCATGGCACTAATATTAATGGCACAGGGCAGTAACACTGTGACTGGGGGACCTGGAGGCAGGAGAGGTGCTGTACACAGTGACAGACACTAAAACCACGCTGACCGGACACAGATTGTTACACCGCACAAAATAATGACAGCAGCTTTAATAAGTACATGTGCACAAATATTGTGTCTATTGTGTCTAATGAATAAAGTGCCCATTTCTCATAACTAATAAAAAAAAAAACGACAGAAATGTGTTAAAAGAAAAAAAGCAAGAGTGAACATAACTACATTACAATCCCACGTTGGTAACCAACCGATAAATATTTTTTTACTTTCGGGCCGTGTTGCTCGACAGATTTCAAAGCGGTCATAATCTAAATTTCAGAGGCCTTTTCTTCTGTGGATATTGATGCCAGACATAAAAATATATTATCCCCTAACTTGGTCTATAGTGTGATTTCATCATCAGTCTACATCGTGAAGCTCAGTATTGCAAGGGTATTGGTACACTGTAAGCACTGCTTCATCTCATTTAAATGTTAAAGTGTTTGGGGGTCCTCTGGCACCATCTTTCCCTTCAGTGTTTTTAATGTTTTAATGCTATAAGAGCGTTCCCACCAGTTCATCCCCCACGGACTGCTCTGGCTAAGGAGGAAGCATTAGCCTGAGCAGAAATGGGTGGCTGTGATTGGCTGAGAGTGTCAGCTGACCAATTTCAGCCTATCACAGTGCCAATTCAGGTATGAATTGGTATGGATATAAGGAACTGTGTAATCTCCGTTTTAGCCATACCACCAGTGGGGGTTGGGCTTTGGGAAGCATGGGACCCTCAATGAGTTAAGCTGCTCCGAAAAGGTTTAACACTGAATGAGGGACAGTGCCAAAGGATTGCAAGCACTATAACCAGTTCAATGAGATGAAATGGCTATAGTGCCTACTGAGTTCATTTAATGACAGAAAAAAAACCTGGTATTTTCGCAGCATTTTTCAATTACCACAAGTAGAAGGATACAAACATGGTGTTAATGATGCTAATAGGTGAAAAATTGATGAAAATACACGTTTTTTGAATTTTAGGTGAAAAATCTTTTACTCATCTACAAAAGCGAATGAAAAAAACTGCTAAATAGATTCAAAATGTTGTCCTGAGTTCAAAAATACCCAGTGTTTACATGCTTTTTGCTATTTTTTTTGCATGTTATAGGGCTATAAGTACAAGTAGGATATTGCGGTTTCAAAACATACATTTTTAAAATGTATCAATAGTGACATTGTAACACTATTATCTGTCATAAATTGCTAAATAACACCCCACATGTACATATTTTTTTAAAAGTAGACAACCCAGGGTATTCAATATGGGGTATGTCCAGACTTTTTTAGTAGCCACTTAGTCGCAAACACTGGCCAAAGTTAGCGTTCATATTTGTTTGTGTGTGAAAAAAGTAAAAAACTAAATTGAACGCTAATTTTGGCCAGTGTTTGTGACTAAGTGGTTACTAAAAAAGACTGGACATACCCCATTTGCAATACCTTGGGTTGTCTTCTTTTGCAAATGGTATGCCATCATGGGGGTAATTCTCATTCCTGGGCTACCATACGCTCTCAAAGGCAACCTAACCAATCTGGCCATTTTCAATGTAAAAATATTTGACCCATATATTTGACCCTGTAACTTTCAAAAACGCTATAAAACCTGTACATGGGGGGTCCTGTTCTACTCAGGAGACTTTGCTGAACACAAATATTAGTGTTTCAAAACTGGAAAATGTATCACAACAATTATATCATCAGTAAAAGTGCTGTTTGTGTGTGAAAAATGCAAAAAAAGTCACTTTCACTGACAATATCATCGCTGTGATATGTTTTACTGTTTTGAATCACTAATATTTGTGTTCAGCGAAGTCTCCCGAGTAAAACAGTACCCCCCATGTACAGGTTTTAGGGTGTCGTAGAACGTTACAGGGTAAAATACAGTGATAGCAAATTAAATTCTCTGGACTTTCGGCCTGGGTTGGCAGGCAGGTCCCTTAAATTGCAATCAATAAAATAACTTAATTATGTAAAAATATTACATAAATACGCACGTAGAATTTAAATATATATGCATATTTATATATTTGAAGTCTACGTGTATATTTATATAATTATTTATGTAATTTTGTATATGGACATATGAATAGTTCGCATTCTTTTTATTTATTTATATATACATAGATATGTATACAATTTCATTCTAAGTGTATTTTGATATGAATATATATATATTAATATCAAAATACAGTTAGAATAAAATTTCGTATAGATATATAATTTTTTTTTAATTTTTATTATTATTTTTAATTTTTTTAATTTAATTTAAATTATTTATTATTTGTATTTTATAATAATATATATATACACAATATATATAGTTATTATATATATTATATATATACGTGTGTAAATTAATTATGTGTATTTTTATATTAATATATGTACATATTAATATAAAAATACACTTAGCATGACATTATATATATGATATATAGACATATATTATATAGGTATAATATATGTCTATATATCATATATATACACATATATAATAATATTTTTTTTTATTTACTTTCACTTTAATTTTTTTTAATGATTTTACAGTTGCAGGGAGACTGCCTGTCAGCACAGGCAGTCCCCCTGCAGGCAGATACTTGGACACCTATTGTGACCATGTGGTCGCCCTGTTGGGTGATCACATGGCCACAGGGGTCCTAAACCGCCATGGGGAGACTGTCTGGGCTGCAGGCAGTCTCCCCACACCGGGACCAACGCCGATCGCCGCCGGGGGAACGACGGCGATCGGGTAAGTACATTGGACGGTTAGGACGGTTCAGGACCGTCACCGGTCGGCAAAGCAAAAATGCCGATGACGGTCCTGAACCGTCCTCCGTCCTTAAGGGGTTAATGTTGCTAATTATATTTAGTTACAGTCTTTATTCTTCTTTGGTGTGATTGATCAACAAGCAACCGTCAGTAGTTAAAGGGACACTCCACTGCCCAAATACAAAATAAATAAAAATCGCGGTTTAGTAAATATACCCCAAATAATAACTTGCATGCAATTATGCAATTTTTCATTGGGTATAAATCTAAAAATATTTTGCAAAACCTGTAGTTCTCTTGTCCTCTCCCTTAGCAAGTCCTCCCCTTCTAACACGGCCCACACTTCCTGTGGCTGTCCAATCACAGACTTCCCAATGCAGCTCAATGAGAAGTCTTTGCAAGGTAGGTGCTCTGAGCAATTGCTGCCTCTTGAGTTTAGCTCTAGTTGAGTTAACCAAACCAGGAAGTAACATGACCTGATGTGTGCTTGAAAGCCAAGGGGGCGTAATCATTTTAATTTATAAAAGTACCAATTTGTATTGAAATCTGCACTTTTAGCAAAATGAAAAAAGAGGACAAATTCTTCATACATAAAACTTTCCAGTAAGTTAAATTGTTGTTTATATGCATCATCAAGCCTAAGGAGGAGTTTGTGGTGCTCATACTGTCATTTGCTCAAGTTTAAAATATTATGAGTTATTTGCTATTTGTCCTTTGAGGTGTTCATTAAGTTTTCAATGGTCACAGTCAAAACACAAGGGTTTAACTTAAAGGACAACCATCACCTAAAGTGAAGTTTAGCTCAATACAATGTTTTTAAAAATCAAGTCTACATAAAATATAATGAAAAATACTTGACTTTCTCACCCTCTTGTTATTTTCTAACAACATGCATGTCCTTAAATCGGTAAGGGAGATCTGTACACAACCGCTGGGTCTGTCTGGTATTCTCTGCCTAATGCCGAGCACGGTGCTCACTGATGACAATGGTAATGTTACTGGTAAAAGTGGCTTGAAAAATATCAGACTGGTGGGATTGTCTTGTGATCGCACATCGCCAGCTGTTAACGTGTCGATATATTTTGTAGTATTGGAATTGTCATGGTTGCCTGCCTGAGCAGTATCTCTCCAGCGTCAATGTATGTTTTGACACCATGCATCATTCCGTCATTATAAATTACGAGGCCCGCTCTATCTTTGCCTACTGTTATACCCATAATGATGTCAGGTCCCACGTCATTTCTGTGACAGGGACCATGCACATTTTGGCATCACTCATATGACTCTGGCTTATAAGGATAATGCAGGCTTTATTTAAGAACAGTTCACCTTCAGAGCCTTGTTTTGGTCTGTCAGATCTTATTATATTGTTTGGCTTTTCTGGTTTTGATTTCCAGCTTTTCCCTTGACTATGCTCTTCTTTGTATCCTCTGACCTTGGCTTGTCCTTGTCAAGATTATAGTTGACCCAGCATGCAGAATAGTATCACACCTAGGACTTAGGATAACGTCTAACCGGACCTTAGAATGGCTGGACCTGAGAATGGTCAAAATACTAGCCGAGGTCAGGAACACAGAAAGAGACACAACAATGAGGCAAGCCAGAAGTCAAGGATACCAGAAATTAGGGAAGGCAAAACAAAGCCAAAGTCAAATACCAGAAAAAACGCAATCAGGAAAACACTCTCGGATAACCAGCTGGTGGAAACGAAATGGCACTGACAAAAAGATAATTTGGGTTTAAATAACCCTCCTTAGGCTGTAAATGTCTGTCTCTGACCTCTGACCCCAAAATGTGCGTGCGCGTCTATGACGTGACGTCGCACGTACGTTGGCGCTATCTTTGATGTGGGCGGAGGTAAGTCTCCTATTAAAACCGGAACCACAGCGGCCGGTGTCTCTAGGAACGCTGTACTCGCTGGGGACCGGAATAGAAGTAGGCCGGGCAGCGGTTTGCCACGACCAAGGTAAGTATATGATTTTTCTGTCGGCATAGCCACTATGTTTCAGTGCGGCCACACCGGCAGAATCACGGGGAGTCGTGACAGTCCTACTGTATTGGCCTTTCTGCTGCCCCTTGAACTTGGCTTTTCTCAGACCATTCTTACCTTCTATAGGCATATGTCTTTACTGTAAAGTATTAAGCCTGACCATTCTGAGGGCCAGCAATACACTATTTCCTTTATACCTGCTGCTTGTCCTGACTTGCTTGTGGGGATCATAACATACATGACATTAATTTTAATAAAAATATATGAGGAAATAGCCAATCCCAAAGAAAAAACATAAAACAATATAGTGCAATACCCTTCAACACTGGTGTGCAATTTTTGATCAATGTGATGTTGCACTTACATTGTTCAAAATAAAGTCCTTAAACAATATAGAATCTCTTCACAGTCTAGGTGGTGTGGACTCAGCTTGGTTTCTTTAGAATTGGCAATATCTTCTTATATTTGCTGTCTTCAGGGATTAGGGGAAGTCCCCAAGGAAGCCGTCCGTATTGTGAAGTATTTTTTATTTATTTATATCACTGGGTGAATTGAGTTATGTGCATTTATAATTGGATTAGTTTAAACAAACACATATTTTGTATATTTTTGTAGTGTTGATGTCTAGTCTAGTTTTTTTTAAAATGGACTTAAAGGAACACTAATGTTAGGAATACAAACATGTATTTCTAGTGCTATAGTGTTCTTCTATCTGTTTTGGTTGTTGACAATTTAAAATAAAAAAAAAATAAGTTTCACTCACCTTATAGTCCTCATGATGCCAAGTTTCATGATGCCTGTTCCGTCACCTTGGCACAGATTATCTTTTTTGATGATTTTAGTTGATCCAATGCTTCCCCTTGGGAGGCTAAATGCGTCAAAATACCGTTCTGCGCCAATCAAATGCTCTCTATGAGATTATTTGAATAAATAATTAAGTTTGACTCGGTTACTCAGTGGAAGCAACCTCTAGTGACTGTCAGGGGGGCAGCCAATATATGTGTATTAACCATGCAATCACAACATTGAAATATGTACTAAATGGCAATATTTTACATTGTAGGGTTAAAAGGAAAGGCTCACTGCACCCAGACCTCTTCATTGAGATGAAGTTGTCTGGCTGCATTTAAGGTCCTCATTTAAAGGTACAATAAAGAATGCATTAGAGATCATTTACAAGACAGAGAATTGTGAGAGAATTAAAAATAAGCAGAATTACACACTACAGCAGAAATTGTGAAATATTGCTTATAGGATTGAAAGTTTTAGGCAAACATTAGTATTGTTGAGCAGAAACTCATGTAGAGCTATTGACTAGGAACTAGGAATTGTTTGGAATCTTTATTATTATTGGCATTTACCGTATTTTTCGCTCCATAAGACGCACTTTTTTTCCCCTCAAAAGTGAGGGGAAATGTCTGTGCGTCTTATGGAGCGAATGTGAAGGTTTACTTACCTGTCTTGTAGCGTGGGCCGGCTTAACAGCGCGCACCGCGGTACTGGAACTTCAATTTCAGGTTCCGGTTTTCGGTGGGACTGAAAGGAAGTGCGCACTCAGTGTGCACACTTCCTTTCAGTCCCGCTGGAAACCGGAACCTGAAATTGAAGTTCCTGTACCGCGTTGCGCGCTGTAAGGCCAGCCCACGATACAAGACAGGTAAGTAATTATGGGACAAGGGGATGGGAGGGGGACACTATGGGAGAGAGGAGAAGACTATGGGAGAGAGGAGAAGACTATGGGACAGGGGAGAAAAATAAATATTCTGAACAAACTGAAGAAACACTATGGGACAGTTTGTTCAGAATATTTTTTTTTCTGTGTTTCTTCCTCTAAAAACTAGGTGCGTCTTATGGTGTGGTGCGTCTTATGGAGCGAAAAATACGGTATATAGTGCCTTTATTTATTCATATACAGAGCCTAACAATGTTAGTGTGGGGATATAACAGAAACAACTAAAACAATTGCAAGTTTTATAAAGAACAAAAGGACCCTGCTCAAACAATCTTATAATATAGAGGTGGTGAGACATAAATACACAACAAGAAGAGAACCATGGGGGATAAGATCGATAGGTTAGTGTGCAGGCAAAGCAATAGACTTGGAAGACAGTGGACTCTGTGAGCAACTATTCATATTAGAGTATGGCAGACAGCTTAAGGAATGAAAATTACCCAGGAAGGCTATAGGGTTGCCTGAATAAATGAGATTTAAAGGGCATCTTAAAGGATTGAATACCACGGGATAATCTGATGGGGAAAAACAGGCTCTTCCATTGCAATGGAACTGTCCTTCAGAAATATTGCAGGTGAAAATTATTAGTAAAGGTACAGAGGACAGAGAAGGTTGCTGGCAGAGCGAAGAGAGTGCCTGTGAATTAGTAAAATAATGTACTTGGGGGGGCGGAGGAGTTTGTAAGAGCTTGGTGATTATTATTATCTTGTATTCAATTGTAAAGGGTAAAATAAGCCAACGGAACATTTGGCCAAAGGGCAAAGTTTGAAAGGAGTGTTGAGAAAGACCAATTAGGAGAGAATTGCAGACATTGGTGACCATGAAGAAGGTCTTTAGTAGTCTTGTGCAAGAAAGAGGCAATGTTTTTAAGATGAAAATAATTGGATTTGGTGACAGACTGGATAAAGCTAAAATCAAAGATTATACCCAGGGCTTCCAGTGATGCTCATTTTTAGAAACATTGAGATTTGGAAAGTGGGAAAACATCCATTTGGAGCTGCAAGAGAGAGAGAGAGCTGGTAATACATTCAAGATAGGCGAGAGATCAGAAAAGGAGAGGAATATCTAAGGTGGGAGGTGACGAGTGAATTACAAATGAAGATTTGATAGTGCTTGGAGAAAAAAAAATCAAACACCTCCTTCTGCAGCATCATTAGCCAGCATAGAACAAGAGATCTGGGTTGGTTAATATTAATTCTGTGTATAGTTGGCATCTATTGCCATCACTCACAGCATGCTGGTGACAGACATCCAATGGTTGCATGTCTTTCTTAACCATTGCACCAAAATCCTTCTCAGGGATTGAATAGAAAACATAGAATAAAGCTTCTAAGAGAATTTGGCATTGGTCGTGAGTTGAGGTGAATTTTCCTGTTTTTCTTTCTTTTTTGATGGGGTAAGTGGGCATGTCAGTAACTGTTGCTCCACCTAAAATCTGTGTTTTATGAAGACACTGCTTTTGGTTGATGTAAGCCTTTAGAGGGACCAGACCACTTTATCTCAATTAATTTGTCTAGGTGCACTGCCCCTGTTACTTTAAACCTGCCATGTAAAACTTTGCTTCTTTGTAATATTTAATTGTCGGGTCAAGACTAATAGCACTGTAACCATGCAATTAGTATTTGTGCTCATGCAGGGATACTCACTAATGTGAGAATTGTCAGGAATTCAAACTGAATTCAAAGGGATTTCAAATTAAAGGTCAATATACCCAAATTAAAAACATAGCTGATTTAGGAGTATTTTTTTCCAGTTCAGCCATAAATTTCAAAGTTCACTTTGAATTCATTTTGAATTCCCAACAATAATCACTTAAGTGAATTACCCTGACGTGTTGGCTTTGTGTCACTAAAGCTTGTCCATATAGTATCCTTGCAATGCAACATTTTGTTGTGGATTTGGTGTAATTATTTTTTTATTACATTTTTGTTTGTAATTTAGCAGTGGTTAAGCAGTGTTTCAGGGGTTATTCAAAATGTTGAATATTTTTTATAACCCAAGTTTGTTTAATTCTTACCCAGATCTTATCCTAGATTTAATGTGATAGCTCCTTGGTCTTCATGATGCTGTTTGTTTATATATGCATGCTCAGGGGCATTCTAGAAATTTGTATATTTATTTTGAAATCATGTGAAACGAATTATACAACTTCTAAAGGCAGTTTGCCGCACCAGAACCTGTTTGGGGGTATTATAGGAATGGGAGTGGATACTTATTTGTTATATACATTTTTATTTTTTTGGTTTAGCTTTTATTTCACAGTAAAAAATAAAATAAAATAAAAATGTACCTTCTCTGTAATAGTTTTAATGAGGAAATTGAATCCTAAATAGAAATTAAAGCAAATTTATTTGTTTCAAGGTTGTAACTCAACAAAATGTAGAAAAACATACTTTATACTTACGCACTTTATAAATATTATCATTGCAGATATTTTTTGCTTATTGGTAATAACACTACTCCTTATTGTAGGCAATAATTAACTCTATTTTGTTCTAAACTTTCATTTTGGATGTTGGCTAGAGTCATCTTACAGTTTAACAAACACAGCCCATGATGTTTGGAAAGACTTTCTTCTTTTGTTCTATGCAACAATGCCATAGTCTTTATATAGTTGGTGCCCCTTTTCTCAGACAATGTAAAACATTGACGTAACTAAGAACCTGCATTGTTTGCATTTGGGAGAAATCACACCTCTAGTGGTTGTCAAAGGGACATCTACTAGAGGCTCTTCCACCGAAAAAAGGACACTCCACTGCTCAAATTTTGAAAAAAATATAATGACAAATAAATAAAAATCACTGTCTAGTAGATATATCACTAAGAAAACATGCATGCATTTAATTCTAATATTTGTTTCCACGGGGCTACATCTGAAAGCAGTTTGCAAAATGTGTAGATCTCTTGATCTACTGAAATCTGCACTTTTTGTAAAATGAAAAGAAAAAAAAATGAGGAAAAACTCCTCACACATAAAGCGCTTCCACAAGCTGACTGAGATGTCCCTTTAAGAACTTTGATTGATGTTGAATGCAGAGAGGAGACTGGCGGCTAGGATTGGATTACAGGTCAGTTTAATGGGTTGTTTTTGCAGCTTTTTTTTTTTTTAACAAGGGAGGCCTTAAAACTAAACAAAAAAAAAAAGAATTACTCTACACTGAAAAAATAAATATATAATTTCACGGGGTTTACATTACACTATGCGTTTTTTACCCATTATTTCCCAAGAAAGTCATTCTTGAGTTAAAATCTTGAGACAGAAAACAAAATAAACAAATGTAATAAGAGATTTTACTTTTTAGAAAAGGACGTCCAAACTTAATTTGTTTATATGATAAAAAAGGCACCTGAAATTAATATAACTATATATAAACACATATTTAACATCAGTTTTGAGAAGTAGACAAGGCATTTTCCTAGGACAGGGTCAAAACAATGAACGTTATTCTTTCCAGTAAGAGACGTAACAATGTGACACCTGCACTGCCTGGAGAGGTCATGTTGGCAGGTACAACAGATATCTTTTAAGCAAAGCAGAATAAATAACATTTAAGATTTAATGCAAACATAGAATGTTGATCTTGAGTGAATTTTGATTGCTTTTTTGGAAATGAAACAAATTGTTGTCCCTTTTAACCTACTCTTTTATTTTTCTCCTAATGTTTGATCAACGGGCAACAAAGAGATTATTTTTTGTAGAGCTCAGAGATTGTATCACAATTTACCTTCACATGAAGTGGGGCAGAAAGAAGCATAGCAGAAGTTGTCCCTTTGCTTTGTAAGGGATATTAATGTCAGTAATAAATGCGCTTGGGATGTGTTGGGAGGACTTACTGCTTCTGGTAACATTTGGTTGAATACTCGCCATCATTTGGATTCCAAGAAGCAGGATCCCAGTAGGATAGGCCTCCCCTTCTAAGTAACCCCAGCCCAGACTTTCTGTGACTGTCAAATCACAGACTTCCCAGTGCAGCTCAATGAGATGTCTTTGCAAGGCAGCTGCTCTGGGCAATTGCTGCCTCTTGAGTTTAGTTTCACTGAGCTGAACAACAAGGAAGTAAAAAAAAACGGTTGTCTGATTGATAGCCCAGTGGGTGTAATACAGTCAATTTCTTTTTTTTTTAAATTCTTTATTTTTGCGTGCTGTTTAACATAGGGTAAAGTAACCACATGCAATAGTGAACTTTAACATGTACATATATATATCAGTTTCAAAGTTACAGCGCATATGTTGTAATTTAGCACAATTTTTATTTTTAAGGAAACGTCGTAAGACCTAGGAAGTGGGTTGGTATAATACTAGGTGTGGTGTTCTATTTGGTTTGTGGACGCCCATTCCTAGGACCTAGATTAGTAAAGAAGGGGTGGTCCATATTGGGTGGTTTGTACCAAGTCAGTGTTAGGCTTGGAGTCTAGGTTTCGTGAGGAGGGAATATCCCCTGAATGGATCCGTGGTTCTAGCCAGTGGTCTGTGGTGACGGTCGGTTCATCTTGGGAGTAGTTTGTCTAATGGTCTCAGTTTGGTCTGTTTAAACTACTTTTGAGGTGTAGTAGCCCTAACCTAGGGGCTGTCGGGGGGGGGGGGGGAAGGTGTGTGCCTTGGTGCAGCACACATTCCTCTGGTACACTAGCGTGCCGGCGCCATCCCTGGCATGCTCTTAGGTCATCATTAGAGTCGCGTTACTTAAGTCGTGGAGAAATCAACAGAACGTTAACGTTAGAAGTTAGAAAGTAATAGAAGAAAAAGGAGAAAAACCATAGGTAAACGGCAAATTACAGTATTTAGCCTGTGAGCAGGTTGGGGTAGGAGACTTCTCACCCCCATCCTGTCAAGTGGCCTGGGTGTCCATTCTCTGTGTCCTCGGGACGAATGGTTTGATTGTCTCTGGGTCCCAAGCGGGAGAAGCGATCTGGGTGGTCTTGGTTGGTATACCCAGTTTTGATAGTAGCGCGGCAGCTTCAGTTCCTGAAGTGATTTTGTATGTGTGTCCTTGGTGTGTAACCAGGAGGTGGCGTGGGTTTCCCCACCGGTATGGTATTTCTACTGCGCGCAGCTGGCTGGTGAAGTCGTTGAGGGTTTTTCTCCATTGGAGAGTGGCTCTAGTTAGGTCCTGGTAGAAAGTCAATTGGGACTCTTCAAAGTCAAGTGGTGTCTTGCCCTTGAGTGCCGACAATATGTGTCCCCTGTCCTGGGGAAGGGCGCAGCGGAGTATTACATCTCCAGCGAGGAGTGTGGATGCCCTTGTTGGAGTGGGTAGTCGGTATATTCCGGCAAAGGTGAGTTTCCTTGCCACCCCGGGGGGAAATATGGATTGCATGAGACGTCGCACATAGTGAGGTAGATCTTCCCTGGAGACTGATGCAGGGATACCACATATTTTAATGTTGTTGCTTCTGAGTTTATCTTCTTGGGCTGCCATCTGTGCCTCCATATTTCTTTGAGTATGTTGCATTTGGGAAAGGGATTCCTGCAGCGAGGTGAGTTCCTTTTGGATCCCCTTTACTTCTCCCTCTGTGTGTAGTACTTTGTCAGTGATTTGTTGCATGCTGGTTTTGAGGGTGGGCAAATCTGCTGCCAGTAGGCTTTGTATTTCTTGCAGCATGTTTTGCATGTGCTGTAGGTCTTGTTTAGTGGCAAGTTCGGTGGTAACCTGCTGGGATGTGAGGTTTGGCTGTTTAACCCCTTGAGGGCTATGTTCCACTGAGTGAGGCTCTGGAGGGGGAACAGGGCCTTGTGCGGCCGCCATTTTGGCGGGTGTGTGTTTTAGTAGCAGTGTGCTAATATCAGGCTGTGCTGTACCTGGTTGGGGCTTCTGCGATCTGCGCCCCATTCCGAGGGTTCCGTGGTCGGAGTTGAGCTGGGACGTGCCCCACACGTCGTCCAGGAGGTCCCCGTCAAACAGATAATCCAGGCCGTGGTGGGCTGATGGGAGGTAGGCCCGGGCTCTGGTTTTCGGCTTTGCCTGCTTCGGGGTGTACCGGAATGGCATCGGTCGGTTCCGGGGGTTCCCCTCCGTGCAATGGTGTTGTTTGTGCTGGTGGATGGTGCTGCTGTTGGCTGATGTCCGTCGGATTGAGCCCGTGGTTGTCGGAGCTCGCGGCAATGGCGACCGGCCCGTTTCGCTGCCAGGCTCCGCCCCAATACAGTCAATTTCTATTGAAATCTGTACTTTTTGTAAAATGAAAAAAATAAAAGAGGGAGAGGACACACTCTTCACACATAAAGCACTTTAGTATATTTAAAGGACCACTATAGGCACCCAGACCACTTCAGCTCAAGAAACTGCTATGTTTACATTGCAAGGTTAATCCAGCCTCTAGTGTCTCCCTGACAGCCACTAGAGGCCACTTCCATGATTCTCAGTGTGAAAATCGCATTGAACTCACGTTGGACGTCCATGGAAAAGCACTGAGTGATGCTTTCCTATTGCTGGTTTTGAATGCGCGCGCGAGGCTCTGGCTGCACATATGCATTCGGCTCCACTCGGGAGCTGACGTCGGCAGGGGGAGAAGAGGCCACCAGCGCTGAGGGAGCCTGGCGCTGCATTAAGGTAAGTGGCTGAAGGGGTTAAAACCCCTTCAGCTCAGCTGGAGAGGGGATCAGAGGGAGAGGGGTCCTAATAACCCCATAGTGCCAGGGAAACAGGTTTGTTTTCCTGGCACTATATGATCCCTTTAAGTGCTTTAGGAGTCAAGAGTGTCCCTTCAATGATTATATTCCCACCCTTGCCATTTACCTTATGTTTATAGGGAACCTCCATTTTGTTCTCCTATGGTCATGATGTCTGCAGTTCCTAATTCCCCATGACCTTTCCGCTGCTTTTGACACTGTTGATCATCAACAGCTTCTTCTCATCCTCTGTAATCTCGATCTACGAGATGTTGCTCTTTCCTCCTACCTCTCCCAGCGCTCTTTTAGTGTTTCTTTCTCTGGCTCTGCCTCTTCCCCCCAACTTCTCTCTGTTGGTGTCCCCCAAGGTTCAATCCTTGGTCCCCTACTGTTCTCGATCTATACTGCCCTCCTTGGTAAACTCATCAACTCCTTTGGCTTCCAATATCACTTCTATGCAAATGACACATAAATCTATCTGTCCTCTCCTGATCTCTTCCTGCCCCTTTTGACTAGTGCCTCTGACTGCCACTCTGCTATTTCTTACTGCATGGCTGCCCACTTCCTTAAGCTCAGCTTGCCCAAAACATAACTTTTGGTATTTCCTCCACTCACCCAGTCTCCACTACTTCAAAAAAATCATTAAAAACTCACTTTTTCACAAAAGCATATCAATAAAATGTTAATGGCTCCAAACTGATTCCTCTCCTGCAACTGTCATGTAAAAAACAAACCAAAAAAAAACCAACACACTAAGTCTTCAATGAATACTATTCTACCAATCTATTTCCTTAATACTATCCTTACCTTCATGTTAAAAAAAATAAAATACATCTATACTTAAAACAAAATCAACAGTGTGATGAAAGGAAACACTATCTCTATAGATAGTGGTGGCTGCCTTCTCCAGGAATATCCCAGACTATATTCCTTACAAAATGGTATAAAAGCAACGAACACAATGGAGAATACAGCTGTAAATATACAGATAGAGTAAGGAAACAAAAAGGAACAAATATAGTGTAACACTGTATAACATCAGATAGTAGCGCAAAATAAAGTAGCACTCACAGGATGAAGTGTAATAAATCGCCTTAGAGTGCCTCCCCCGATATGTGTGGGGGAATCTAAAAACACCTTCTTCCTGTAGCAGTAGCGCTGCGAGTATGGAAAGCCGGACTCAGGTTTTCAGGTGAAAAAAGACTGCTATTTATTATTCAAAAGTGTGTATAAAAACACTAGGAATATAAAAGAATACTAAAAACAAAACAAAATAAGTTGCTAGGAGTAGTCCTACATGTTTCGTCCCAAAAGGACTTCCTCAGGGACCTCCAAGCATAGCAATAGTTACAAAGAATAAAATAAAGAAATAAAGCAATACAGTGACATATAACAAAAAATTGTTATATGACGTCAGAACGGTCAGGAAATACGAACGAAAACCGGGAAAGAGAAGAAACTGTAATGAAAACGGATTACCAACAGCTGCAAAACTCCCGGACCATCCAATAGCAAGACACAGAAGCTGTATTTAAAGAAGGACTCGGGGAGGGAATGTATACTGCTTTTTCCTTTGATTTGTATAATTTTTGTTATATGTCACTGTATTGCGTTATTTCTTTATTTTATTCTTTGTAACTGTTGCTATACTTGGAGGAAGTCCTTTTGGGACAAAACATGTAGGACTACACCTAGCAACTTATTTTGTTTTTAGTATTCTTTTATATTCCTAGTGTTTTTATACACACTTTTGAATAATAAATAGCAGTCTTTTTTCACCTGAAAACCTGAGTCCGGCTTTCCATACTGGCAGCGCTACTGCTACAGGAAGAAGGTGTTTTTGGATTAGCCCCCCACACATATTGGGGGAGACACCCTACGGCAAATTATTACACTTCATCCTGTGAGTGCTACTTTATTTTGCGCTACTATCTGATGTTATACAGTGTTACACTATATTTGTTCCTTTTTGTTTCCCTATTCTATCTGTAGATCTACAGCTGTATTCTCCATTGTGTTCGTTGCTTTTATATCCTTACTTTTTGTGTCACTCATTGAGCAGGGCCCTCAACCCCTGTGCATCAAACAATTAAATGTTTGTTAGTCCACCCATTGTAAAGCGCAACAGAATTTGTTGGCGCTATATAATAATAATAATAATAATAATAAAGGATTGAAAAGGATTACTCTCTACATAAGAAAAAGTAGTCTCAATGTTTTCTTATATATAAAAAGAAGACTAGAGTGAATTTAAAAAATAATAATAAACAAGAAATTGAGGGGCAAAAATAGGTAGTGCAGATATATATTGCTATGTTCTAATGGAAAGATGCCACTTATGGAGCATGTGCAACATATTGATTTTATTAAAGGACACGGAGGCTCATATTAGGCTTTATCTCTTTCTTTATTCCTCAGCAGCAAAGAAAGGATATTAATGTATTAATATAAAAAACAAAATGTCTTTATATATTTCTAAAATAAAATAAAATAATAATAATAATATACTTAAACTGAATGCTACAAAATTGAAAAATAAATAAATAAATTGTGCACCGAGAAAAGCTGGGGGAACGGTGCTATATTATCTCTGTGGAAGTAATTGGGGATCCTTAGACAATGCAAGTGCCTGCACGGATGATGTTAGTGACCCAAGTTGTTAATTTCTAGCCTTTTCAGATGATAATCTCTTGCTGCTAAGGACTATTTTCCCCTTGGCGAATCCATAACCAAGTCTGTAATCAGCCACAAAAGAGACATCGGTTCAGGCCAGTGGGTGTATTTACAGCCACTCTCAAACAAGTATCTGTGAGCAGAAATATCACTGTCATTACATTTTACAGGCCACCATAACTTGCTATACAGCATCTCCTCAGAAAAGACTGCAGGAAATATTTAAAGTGCTTCTGACTGCTAAGGATTGTTGTGTAGAATCCAAATAAGTCTGCATGAATCTATTTAGGGTTGTTTTATTTTATGTTTGTGTTATTTGGAGTAAATGTGATTATGTACCTGTTTTTTAATGGATGGATCTGTTTTTGTGTGATAAGTTTCTTAAATACAAGCAACACACACACACACACACACACATATATAAACATATCTGCATCTATATAAATACAAAACATTTTATATGAACTTTGACAATCATGTATAAATAATCAATAAGAAGTTAAAAAGTTACTATAATTACCATGACTACTTAAGTGATTTGCAAATCACAGTAAAAAAAGAAACTTGCTGTCGGAGGTGTAACTCCACCTCTGGCAGCGTCATTAGACTGACTAATATTACATCTGTGCATATTTTGCATCTTTCGTTAGCACACATAGCATACTAGTGAAAGACGGCCAATGGCAGCACACCCCCTCCATGCCGCCCAAGTCCTCCCCTCTGCCTGTCCTTCGGCACTTGATCAGAGTCAAAGTTGGGACATCTAGAGATGAAAGCAAGGGTACAACCAATTCTCCAAATGATGAGCCGCTAGAGATAAGACCACGCTGAGTGATTTGCCTCTAAAAATCTGATAAAGTAGAAAAGAACCAAACAATTATAAATAGGAGTCATAAAAGTGAGAATTGATAGAAACCAGATAAGAATCAGGTCACTGCTGAGACCTAGTTTATTAAGAGGTGAAAAATAAAATATACTAAGATAATAATTGAATAATTAACATAAGATTTCCAATGGTGTATTTCATACCTATTGAAAAAAAGACATACCTTATATAAGTAAATAATCATGATAAAGAGGAGAACTTACTTTTAAATATAGAATTGATTGGTCAAATGCATCTGTCACTTCATAATTAGATAGTGTCACATGCCAAAATTTGGCACTCCAGAATCCATAAATCTTTACTGTAACTTATTGAAGTGGTTATTGTGCTAGGATACTAACCCTGTATTCTATCTTCACAAGTACCTATCAAACTGACAAACCAAGCTTTAAAGCAAATCTTTTAGCTCCACCCGGAAGCCCTGTCAATCAGAGAACTGGGAATTACACTTTGCAGCTTTCAGATCAACTCATGCCAGTGGATTGGTACATCAGAACACTACACGTACTGACACAAGAGGAACTTACAAGTACTGCTCCTTTAAAATTACACTGGTCTCTGAAGATTGGTTCTGCGAGCAGCCATGTTGGCACATCCAACACTGATCTTCAGTGGAGCTGCCCCTGCAAGTCCCTCTCGCAGCAGTATGCAACAAGAACTCAGAACTTGGAATACAGAGCTCAAACTCTTCTTTAAAGTCCTGTTTTGTTACTTTGATAAATAATTGATATGAAAGAATGCAGGGATGGTTATGGTTCAATAAATGTTATTTTAAATATATACACATGTAATTTTAACATACACAACTGTATGTGAACTATCTAGGCTGTTCTCTTTTGTATTGTTGTTGTTAGTAAGATCCAATATTTTCTGTGTTCTCAACACCATTTTAACCCTTTTCGGTCCAATTAAATTAAACATGCTGGCGCACTTAATGGAAATTTATTGGACCGAAAAGGGTTAAGTGCGCCAGCATGTTTAATTTAATTCACACTTGAATTGGAGATTGCTCTGTAAACTCCCGCTGAAACAGAACGCAACCTGTGCGTGTGTTCCACCTCCAGGACCTCCCACCCTGTGCATGTAGCGCACCTTCACGGCACCTGGCATGGAGGATCAGCGGTACTCTCCAGGGAAAATCAGACGTTGGACCCCAAAAGGTAAAATATTTGGTTGAATATATTCAGACATGGGAACGCAAAGGTTAAGGCTGTTAGTGCCTCTGTGCCTTTCCCTGTATATGCCATCTACTTAGGAGTGACATCTCCAGATTTCTAAGCAGTGCAGAGGGGCGATACTTTAGATCCACAGAAACTACATATTTAAGGTGGCGGGCTTTCTTACATGTGAATATCTAAGCAGATTCTTTTTATACTTTTTAATCTGCACAGAAAGGCGTAACTAGAAACCACGAAAATTGCCCTGGGGCCCCCTCCCACCCCATATGTCCCTCCCCCCCCACATACATAGACGCACACATGACATACACACTGTCATGTAGACACACATACATACATAGACACATCCATACAAACACACACAGATGCACATACACACACATACAGAGACCCGTACATACATACACAGACATGTAGACACACGCACACATAGACACACACACACACACAAACACACATACACAGAGACACATACATAAATACAGAGAGACACACACACACACATACAGAGACATACATACAGACACACATACACTAACACACACACACATGCAAAATGTTTAAGTCACCCTCCTGTTTCCTTTTAGATGCAGGAGGGTGACTTTCCTGGGGTCATGTGGTGGCTCAGCCTGATAGGAGTCAGAGTTCCCACTCTGACTCTCTCCTCTCTTCCTCCCGCGCGTCTCCCGGTGGTTGCTGGGAGGAAGTGACAGGGACAGTCACTTCCTCCCTGCGCTCTTACCTCATCACAGGGGGCCCGGTCACGCTGTTAAAGCGCCACAGTGCTGACCGGGCCTCCTTGATATTTATTGCCATCAGGTGGCCCTAACAGCATTGGCCACCCGATGTGCCCTTTAATGTGCGGACCTGGCAGATCTACCGAGCGGCCAGGGCCGCAACACATTGCATCGGGCACCTGATCGCAGGGCAGCCAGGCCTCCTGGAGCGATGGGCCCGGTCGCAGCTGCGACCCCTGCGACTGCGGTAGTTCCGCCATTGTCTGCACTATTTTTTTTGTATATGTGTTATGGTTTTTACAAAATGTGGGTCTTTGTGTAACTTGGAAATGATTGGAAGCTGGTGAGATAGCTCACAGGGATAATTTAAATATAGAATGTTTTCATAAATGTCATTCATGCATTGTTCTCCAAGACCTTCATCCTTTTGTTAAAAAAAAAATTTACTTTTATATTGTGTAAAATGCATATGTTTTCTCTTCAATGTTACTATAGTCAAAGTTTGGGGGAGTCCATTTATTCATTTCCATGTAACATCGAAATATATGTAAATCTAAGGAAAGGAAACGTTGGAGGGCCTTAAGTCACAGATAAAATCATCATATATCAGTACCCTAAGATTTTTTTTTAATGGAATGTCAGATTAATTGTTTTTTTTTCTTTCCATTTGTATTGCAACAGAAAATAAACGGGATGGATTGAACGCTGATGTGTATATGATTTACATAATGTTCATATGTCTCTTATCTCTAAATAAAAAATGGGAAAAAAATCAGTTTTTACTAGTATCTCGTGACAGCTTTTACAATGGACACATCTGATAAAACTGTCTCATATGCTTATAGCCTACCTTCAACTTTGTTTTTGTGACTTGAGGTCACCTGCTTCTTCCTGAGTTCTTGAGAGCGCACCCTGGAAATAAAGATGTCCCATTACTTTTGTGTGTAAAGTAGTTGATACTGGGTGCTAGGAGCAATGATTATCTATAATTTTAGCAGATAATACAGAGATTGAGAATAGAACAAACTGATGTTAGGACGAGGATAGTGTCATATCCTGTTCTGTTCTGCGGAGATGACTGGCCTTGGCTTTTTACAATTCTTGTTTAGTTTTTCTTGGTTTTTCTGGTTTTCTATTCTATGTATGATTTTCTTTATGCTGGGTTTTCTGGGTTCATTCCTTTATTCCGTCCTGGAATTCCCAGTCTCCTGGATTCCTTTATATGTTTGTGTTATGTTGCCACACCCTTTCCTTTTCCATTAATCCTTTTGTTTCAGTTGGTTCCTGCAGGCAGTTGCTTCATGTCCTCTGCTCCTTTCTTTGCAAGTAAGTACTGTGTGTGTTTTATTGTTTATTTAGTCATGCATATCTAGGTAGTTAGGACCCACTGTACTTGGAGTACTTTGGCTCAGTGGTCGGCTGCATACAGCTTGGCAATTAATGTATGTCTAAATCTCCAGTGTTTTACATATAGTACTTAGTTATTTCTCCTCTTGTTTTGACTTGCATCTCTGGTTGTTTTATTTTGTATTGTATTCCCAGTTCATGTACAGTCCTGTCCTGCCCTGATCATGTTTCCCTCATGTCTTGTGTACATGTTCTGTGTTCTGCTTTCTGTCCTGCTCCGATTCTGGGTTCTTCTAGTTTTTTTCTTGTTAGGTACCTGTTCTAGTCTTGCTTTGTTTCTGTACTGGATATATATCTGCTGCAGAGCCTCCCTATCCAGTTCCTGGGAGCTCTGCCTATCAACAAGCTCCTAGCTCTTGGGATCCACAGTAGCTGCATCAGGGCCCTGATATGTGGCCACACAAACGCTGGTGCTCAAAACCAGGGGGGTGTGGTTGCCCTGATAGTCCATTTCCACGCTGAGACTCCCATCATCAGGCACTCAGGGGTCCAGGTCTCTGTACCGCCACCCGTGACATATAGAGCCTGGAAACAATTCAAACCACTTAATTGCGTGTGACATCATATATTTGCCACCTCCATATAAGTTCACTTACTGAGAAGAAGTACGAGGGAACAGTGACAGAACTACGCAGAAAGATGTAAGGAACATGTTACTGAAAACCCTGTACTAATAACTTTGGTAAGAGTTAAAAAGGAAATAGGAGAAATACAATTGGTGTATTAATGAGGGAATGGATTGAGAAAAGTAATGGAAGGGTGTTTATTGCAGAAATAATGTGGAATCAAAAGGTCATACAATAAGGAAGGCATACGAAGATGGTGGTTGTAGTTTGTGGTTTTGGATGAATTAGTTTGCACAGTTCAAAGGTTTTCACAATAAACTTCCAGAAGCACCAAGATGGCTGCTGACCATGTGCTTCAAAGAGCATCACGATGGCCACAGATGGGATGCAGAGGTGTAAACTAGTTACATTAACAATAGAGTAACTGGAAGCTCACATATATTTGCAAGCATTCAAAACCAACTCTTTAATTTTGTACAGCTATAATTTAAATTATAAGCTGCTACAGGTATTTTGGCAGAGATATATCCTAACAGTTAAAATCCAAATGACTATTACTCAGAGTGCAGAAAAATATAATGTTCAATTAAAAGATGTTAGAGAAAATATAACAAATATTAATAAACAGATTCTAGCTAAACAATTGCAATACTAACTAGAAACTTTTATTTTGCAGTTCTTATTGTATATTTCCCATGATTGCAGCTAAAACATACCAAAGGCTAGACAATCAATTTAATTTAAACACAAGTATGAAAAACTATTTTAAAACAACTGTATTTTATACAGTTTTATACTTAACATCCCAGGATCTTAGGTGAAATTGAAATAAATGTTTCTGCTGCTCTGGATAGACCATCCTCCATGTCCCGGATACAATATATGGGCCTAGAGCACACACTTGCAGCCTAAGAAAATGAGTATGGCTGCCAGAAAAGGCCAACCCCCGGAGTGGATAAGGAGGGGGAGCATGACTGCTGCCCGGAGAGGTTGCCATGGTGACAAAAATTGATACAATGTTTGGGATGAACTTGGACCGGGGTCACTGGGAAATACTTACCAGACCACTGGAGAGCACGCTGAGGGAACCTAGCAGTGCTGTTTCCCGCCCACCCTCCCTGGGTTGGTGTGAACACGGGATATGTTATGGTTATATGTGTTGTGTTTGGTGTGTTTTCTTTTCTGTTTCTTTTGTCACAGCTGCGGTTTGTCCTTCGCCAGCAAGTGGAACTGAGAGCAGTGCCCGGACGGGCTTGGGGAGTCGCAGCCTGGTCTGGTTGAGGACGGACTTCAGGCTGAAGAGGCTCTGGAAGATTTGTTGTGTTAGCTGTCTGCTGGGAAAACCCAGCAGCTGACAGTTGGTTTAAATTATGCTGGCTTAATAATAAAAGCTGTGGCCGTTGCCCTTACCCACAATTTGGTTGTCTGTGTTTTATTGGGGGGAAGGGTAACGGAAGATAAAAAGGGAGAGGGTCAGCAGTCAAGTCCTGTGAAAAGCCTTGTGCTACATGCTACTTTCCCTAAAGAACTCTAAAAAAACAACTGCCAAACCTCCACAAAACAGCTTGAAGGGAAGGAATGTGACACAAAAAATGGGATGCTACATTTTTACCTCCCTAATGTGGTGATAGATTACTTACCTTACCCATACGTTTGTGAACTACTGACATATTTCCCTTAAATTTAGTCCACATGGGAAAAGCAGTTAAGAAACATAAGGACAGGCAAATCTTATCACCACATCTCTAGAGTGTATTCAGAAACAAAGGTACACACACTCATTCCTACATTATACCTACACATATTATTTCACACTCATCTTTACATACTCTACACATATTGTGTCTATAAGTGCTGGTGTGTACAATACAACACACTCTAAGTACACACCAAGGTTTTTGCATAAATAGATTTTTTTAGACTTTCTGTCATGCATCATCTTTGAAACCATTGTTTGAACGTTGCTGTACTTCTGTTAAGCCTGATTGTAACACAAATTATGTTTTGTACTCTCATCTTCATAGATATTGTATGCAATGTGACTTGTCTGTAATGTACCTATACGTGACTTTCTGGACAGCTGAGAAGAAGGCACACAATACTTGACAGATCCCAGGTAACTTGTCAAACTGTTCTTAAACAGTCTACCTACTTACACTGGGAGAATGCCAAGATGCTCCTGGCATCATAACTTCTACAGCAGACTGTAGTGGGTATAGTGCTTGTAAAGTTCATTCAATACCTAATCACATGCACACACATCTTAGTCGTGTGTTATATTCTATATTGAATGTAAAAAGACAGGAGCCATTAAAGATCTTGATTGAGATTAATAAAAGTATATGTTGACAACAACATGACAATGCTAGATGAATAAGATTATTTAAGGATGACATATTGGCAGTACAAAACTATAATAGGTTTGTATATTTCTTATGTGTGGCTCATAGATTCCTTTAATTTAGATATTATTTTTTCACTTTTTCATCCCATAAACCTGAATTGCCTGAGCTGCATGACATGATTATCTCAAGTAATCAGTATACATACTGGGAAGGGCTGCAAATGTTTTAGCACAAGGTTTCAATAAATGATACAGGTTAAAAAAAGTTTTCTATGTTTTTACATTTACATTTTTCTAATAGTTCTTTCCAAGGATTATTTTTTTTTTTTTTTTTTACAAATTGTTACATTTGCTTGCGCTGCGCAGAACAAATACAGGGCCCTTTTCTCATGCTAGAGCTCTTCATCGGGGCTCTGCGCATTAAACCTACATGCTCACTTTGAGAGGCGCGTGCTTGTCATTAGTGATGACAAAACACACCCTCTCTGGCCCTGCCCCCTTCTGAGGGGGCCGCTGTGATTGAAAAGTGCCTGGGCCTAATTTTTTTTCCCAGTCCGGCCCTGGCCAGGAGGCATGTTAAGCTATAGAATTGGGGATGGGCAGGGCTTGGGTAGCGGTCGGGGGTGGAGTTTTAGGAAGGGGTCACCAAGTTATTTTTGGGCTCATACCATTGGTGTTTTTGACCTAAGCAATGTCCCTGTTCAAATGTCTAAATGTCAGTACACTTTGATGTCCAAAATATAAGCATTAGATGTAATATGCATTATATTTACTATATTACATATATTATATTTACTATAATGCATTATTATTATTATTGCAATTTATATAGCGCCAACAGATTCCGTAGCGCTTTACAATATTATGAGAGGGGATTTCACTATAAATAGGACAATTACAGATAAACTTACAGGAACAATAGGTTGAAGAGGACCCTGCTCGATCGAGCTTACATTCTATAGGAGGTGGGGTGTAAAACACATTAGGACAGGAATTTGCAATCAAATAAGGTGGACTTCCCTTTAGGAGAGGGCAAGAGACAGGTATGTGAGGTATTGGTTAGTCTTGGAGGCCATAAGCTTTCCTAAAGAGATGGGTTTTAAGACACTTCTTAAAAGATGCAAGACTAGGGGAGAGTCTGATGGCGGTAGGCAGGCTATTCCATAGGAAGGGAGCCGCCCGCGAGAAGTCCTGCAAGCGCGAGTTGGCCGTACGAGTGCGGACAACGGACAGGAGGTGGTCACGGGCAGAGTGGAGAGACCGAGAAGGGACATACCTATGGATCTGTGAGGAGATATAAGAGGGGCTAGAGTTGTTCAATGCTTTATAGGTGTGAGTTAGTACCTTGAATTGACTCCTATAGCATACAGGAAGCCAATGTAAGGACTGGCAGAGGGGTGAGGTGTGAGAGAAACGACTAGAGAGGGAAATCAGTCTAGCAGCAGCGTTCATTACGGACTGTAGGGGTGCAGTACGACTTTTGGGAAGACCAATCAGGAGAGGGTTACAGTAATCCATGCGGGAAATTACTAGAGCATGGACAAGCTCCTTGGTAGTATCTGGTGCAAGAAAGGGGCGGATGCGGGCTATGTTTTTAAGATGGAATCTACAGGATTTGGCAACATGCTGGATGTGAGGCTCAAAGGTGAGACCAGAGTCAAGTATGACGCCAAGACAGCGCGCTTGCAAGGATGGACCACAGGTTGGTACCACAAACTTGAAGGGAGAGCGAAAGAGGAGGATCAGTATTAGGAGGAGGAAAGACAAGGAGCTCAGTTTTTGAGAGATTGAGTTTCAGAAAGCGGGAGGACATCCAGTCAGAGATGGAAGAAAGGCAAGCAGTGACACGTTGCAGGACGGCAGGGGAGAGGTCCGGGGAGGAGAGATATAGCTGGGTGTCATCAGCGTACAGGTGGTAGTGGAATCCAAAAGAGGTAATAAGTTTGCCAAGAGAGGCAGTATAAAGAGAAAATAGAAGGGGACCAAGGACGGAGCCTTGGGGGACTCCAACCGAGACAGGGCGAGGGGAGGAGGTATCATTAGAAAAGGAGACACTGAATGAGCGATAAGAGGAAAACCACGAGAGGACAGAGTCACAGAGACCAAGCGATTGAAGAGTTTGAAGAAGGAGAGCATGATCAATGGTGTCAAAGGCCGCTGAGAGGTCAAGAAGAATTAGTATGGAGTAGTGGCCTTTGGATTTAGCTGCGATTAGGTCGTTAGTGACTTTGATAAGGGCAGTCTCTGTAGAGTGGAGAGGGCGGAAGCCAGATTGAAGGGGGTCAAGGAGAGAGTTGGAATTGAGGAAATGAGACACATGGGTAAAGACAAGTCTTTCCAGAAGCTTTGAGGAAAAAGGGAGCAGGGATATGGGACGGTAGTTAGAGAGGGTGGATGGGTCGAGGGATGTTTTTTTTAGTATAGGTACTACAGTGGCATGTTTAAGGTCAGCAGGGATGCCAGAAGAGAGCGAGCAGTTGAAGATGTGTGTTAGAGAAGGCACGAGACAAGTGGAGAGAGATCTGATAAGGTGAGATGGGACAGGATCGAGCGGGCAAGTGGTGGGGCGAGAGGAGCAAAGAAGAGCAGACACCTCTTGGTCAGTAGCTGGGGAGAAGGTCTGAAGGGTAAGAAAGGCATGATCTATGTGTGATTGAGAAACAGAAAGGCAAGGAGGGGAGAATTCTTTCCTTAGCTGTTCAATCTTGTCAGTGAAGTAACATGCAAAGTTATCAGAAGTAAGGTTAGTTTTGGGGGTGGCCACAGCAGGGCGAAGAAGAGAATTAAAGGTGTCAAAGAGACGCCTGGGGTTGCGGGAACATGAACTAATGAGAGAGGAAAAATAGGACTGTTTGGCAAGGGCAAGGGCTGCACTGTATGAACACAATATGAATCTATAATGGAGAAAGTCTGATTGGGTACGAGACTTCCTCCAGGAGCGTTCAGCACAACGGTAGCATCTTTGCAGGTAGCGCGTTGATTTAGTATGCCATGGTTGGGGGCGGGTCCTCCTTGAGGTGCTTGTTTGGAGTGGCGCTGCAGTGTTCAAGGCAGATGTAAGAGTAGAGTTATATATGGAGATGGCCAGTGAAGGACAGGAGAGGGAAGGGATGGACAGCAGTTGTGAATCAATGTCAGCTGACAACTGTTGGAGATCAAGAGAATTGAGGTCCCTCCTGAGTTGAGGGGGGTTAGGCTGAGGTTGTTGGGTGAGGGGGTAGGCAAGAGCAAATGATAGAGAGTGGATATGGAGTGTTGCAGATATTAGTTACTGTACATGCATAAGTGAAGATTAGGTCAAGGGTATTGCCAGCTACATGGGTGGGAGAATTTGTCCACTGCGATAGCCCGAGGGGGGAAGTCATTGAAAGTAGTTTAGTGGCTGCAGAGGTCAAAGGTGGGTTTATAGGAATATTGAAGTCCCCGAGAATTAGGGATGGAATGTTAGAAGAGAGGAAATAGGGTAGCCAGGCAGCAAAGTGGTCAAGGAAAAGAAGAGGGGAACAGGGGGACGGTAAATAACAGCAATGTTAGCAGAGAAGGGTTTGAAAAGACGAATTGAGTGTAGTATACAAACATAGTTTTCACTTTTAAGAAACAATAGTTACCAAGACACTGCAGTTTAACCAAGAAATACATTTATTATTTATAAAGTTCTAACATATTGAGAAGCACTGTACAATACGTGGACTATCAAACATGAAATATAACATTTAAAAGGGACACCATTCAGTACTTATTCAAAAAATGTAAGAACCGATGATATGATATTATTGTTAAAAAAAATTACTTATGTTTTTTTTGAATGACAAAATTACAATTCTTAAATGGACACTATACTCACCAGAACCACTACAGCTTTATGTAGTGGTTCTGGTATATATATCATGTCTGTGTAGGCCTTGCAATGTAAACACTGCCTTTTCAAAGAAGAGGCAGTGTTTACATTGCTGGCTGCTAACACCTCTAGTGACAGCCACTCAGACTGCCACTAGAGGTGCTTCCTGGGTGGTGCACAGTGTGCAGCACCTAAGTTCAGTGTCTTCAATCGGCTCGCTGCTGAACTTCCTGCTCCCTCCCGGTCCAAGTGCTCACTCCCTCCCACTAAAAAAAAAACAAGCCCTCATGCTGTAATTTTATCCCCTGCTGGACCACTGGCGAATTTTAACCTCAGCTGGACCAACAGGGAATTTGATGGCAAGACACTAGACTTCATATTTTCTTTACTTTCTTTACTCAAACCTCCCAGCAGCAAAGAAATGGTTAACAATGTAAAGTAAAATCAACCAATTGCAGTACAGATATCATATAACTACTGATGGTGAAGCTCCACACACTTCCTTTTTCTTTGCTGCTTGCCTCCCAGGTGAGTCTGTTCCAATTACTTTGCTACTGAAAAAGTAATGTGTATTAATACCTCTTCCATTTAATATACTGCTTATTCAGAATTTTATTGTTTTAAGTATTTTTCTCCACATACTGCCCTTATTCCACTACTGTATTAAATTAATACCTTTTCACATTACTGTTAGACTCAGGGCCGACTTTCTGGTCGGCCCATGAGTATTTCTCTCTGTCCCTGTGGTCAGGGGCCTTTTTACTGCTTCTCCTAACTGTCCGGTTCCTTCCCCGACGTTTAGGTGCCTTTCCCCTGCAGCTCAGATTTCTCGGCGTGTTGCGCCTAAGTTCTGCGACCTGCTTGCTCATTCTGATAATACCCACGTCTCCCTTACGCTTAGCCCTTCCCCCTTCAACTTTCACGGCGGCCATTTTAAACGGCGTCTATTGCGCGACTCTTCCGCCGTTTATTCTGCGATCACCAACCCTGTCCGAAGTGTTCTGTTCAACTGTCCTAGTGAAATACAGTTTTCCGTTCTACATCTACTAACAGGGTAAGTCTCTGTTACTCCATTACAGTTTCTAAACAAGTTGTTTTATATGTATGCCTAACTAGATCAGTTAGTTACTGTTTTTTCTGCCTTCTATTATTTTTGGATTGGCAAGGCTCTCCCACAAGTCTCTTTCTCCAAAATTAGCAAACTCTTTTTATTCATACAACTAAGATCTCTGTTTTGCATCTATTAGTGGGTGACCCCCACTGTTAATTTACAATCTCTGCTGTGGGTGACCGCCACTTTACCTTGTCTTTATATTAAACTGGTAATACCCTTAATTTGTCTGATTTATTTTACTGATTTAATATTTAAAAAGTAGTGACCCGATTTTCTTTAAAAGGATATAAATACTGACAGTGGCTAACCCCACTTAACTGATTAGTGGACAAACCCCACTTTTATGTTATTATACCTCTGGGTTTTTTCCCCATGTATTTTTCAGTTAGGGTGAACCCCAGCTGAAACCGGGTGAACCCCGATTAACTGTGCACATACTACGTGCTTTGGCTAACCCCAAGTGGTGTGCTGTTTAATTATATATTTCTAAACAAAAATTGTATTCATACCTTGTCTATCATTATTAATAGCATGTCTGACCTTCCTGACGCTTCCATATCAGCGGGACGTACAGTCTGACTGTTCTCTGCTATTGCACACATTACACAAAGCCAGCACACACCACACACACACATTACACACAGCCAGGGCACACCACACAGCCCACATATTACATACAGCATACACATACTAAACACATCTGGGTAGGGGGCCCAGTAATTCTAATTAAAATTATATTGTGGGTCGGGACAAGTAGTTTGTTATAAGTGCGAGTGGATTGGGGTTACCACTGTACCACATTAATTTTTACATTTCCATGTGCTGGAAAGACAAGCTCTCGTAGCTTAAATTTCAATATTTTTTCTTGTTTCTTACTGAGACTTGCTCAACTAAAAGACTAGAACTTTCTAGACAGAAGATGTTTTTTCTGTGTGAGTCTTAGGGATATATTGGCAGAGGAGCTTGTACCTATCACATATCATTGCGGTGGAGATTTTAGCAGCAGCTCGTGATTTTGGTTACTCCTGTGTCTGAAAACCTACAGGAGGATGTATGCTTTTTTTTTTACTTGACTGCTTGCTTACACAGCAGCAAAATGAACCTGTCATAGAAAGATGAAGATAGAGAATGGAAACAAAGATCAGAGAAGAAACATTTTGATTATTTAGTGAGACACTTGGCAAAAATTAGAAGTGTTACTTTTGAAAAAAATAAAAAAAAATAAGATCGAAAGACTTTTAAACATTTGAGTCTTTGTTTAAAGAGACAGCAGTTGTACAAATACTAAATTATTGTATTTACATATGGCAATAATGACAGGAACAGCACCAGAAATTATAAATACTTTGCCCGCAACAATTTTATTTATATTTTCCTTAAAATGTCTTTGTTGATAACAAGGCTGCAATCCCAATCCCCTTAATCCTGCTTTGTCGACTGCGTTTGCTGTACTTTGCTGCACTTTTTACGTTGAAACATTTTTTAACACATTTTAATATTACTTAATGTTAATACGATTTTAATACATATCAGTCAAAGATTACCTATAGCCTTGAAAATACCAATCCTTTTTTTTTTTTTTTTAGAAACTATGGGTTCCCCTCTGTTCATCTACCATTATTATTAAAAAAATAAAGTTAAAGATCAGTTACCTACCTCTTTTCCAATGCTCATCCGCTCCAATGCTCATCCGCTGCAGCCACCTGTTCCACCTTCAAAGATGTCAGTGTGATGATATGTAATTTTGTTTGTGACATCTCTAATGTTAATTGTTTAACTGCACTGTTATTATTATTATTAGTAGTATTATTATATTTATATGTATATAGCGCAAACCAATTCCACTGCACTTTACAGTGGGTGGACTAACAAACATGTAATTGTAAGCAGACAAGTTTGATGCACAGAAACAAAGGGGTTGAGGGCCCTGCTCAATGAGCTTACATGCTAGAGGGAGTGGGGTAAAGTGACACAAAAAGTAAGGGAAGTATTAGGGAAGTAGATTGGTAGAATAGTATTCAATGAAAAAGAGGGTGTCGTCCCCCTCCCCCAGCAGAGGTGTCCATAAGCCTAGCCTCCTCAGATTGTTGTGATTGTGTAGTACAGAGTTACGCAACTTTCAGCACTCCAGGCTTTGTGGACCACGTCTCCCATAATGCTCTTGCACCCATAATGGTGGCACAGCATGAGGAGAGATGCAGTCCAGAACACCTGGGGTGCCGAAGGTTGCCCATCCCCTAGTGTAGAGGAATGTGAGATATCTCAGCCATTTTCCAGGAGCAGAACCACTCACCTGGGTCTCCATGGTGCCAGAGGTGCTGCTTCCATCTTCATTCCTTGTTCCTTCTCTCTCCCCAGCCTGCAGCCCTTCCTGTGTGCAGCAAACAGTTCCTGCAGCAGCACACAGGCTTTCATGGGGCCACCTAACTTGCACATCCACTGTTCTACCTTAACTAGTTAATGTGTTGGTTCACTTTAAATCTTGTCATGTAACCTGGAACAGGAAATAGGTCACAGGTTATAGTTCAGTTGTGAAGGAGAGACTGAGAAAAAAGAGATTCTGGTTAAGCTCCTAAATCCTCCCTCAGTATTTTGGGGCGGGGCCTGACAGCAGAGCGGAGCGGACGCGTGTTGCCGATGCTCCTGCAACTTCACACAAATAATGCCAAATCCCACTAATCTGAACCAGCGATCCGACTTCTACCGGCTCCCAAGCGACTCAGGACACCAAGACCTACGAGATGATGCCTCTCCCGAGGTCATACACCCGAGTCCCGACCACACTGCCGCTGAGGCCTACACATGAGGCGGACACGGGGGAGACGGCCGCTCTCCCGCCGCCCCAAAGCACCGCAAGGCACAGGCAAAATCCCCGTTCCCCCCCCCTATGGACCGGCGGGGGTCATCCCGGTCCCCACCAAGCTAAGACCACCACCATACATTATACCTGTCGAGCAGAGCCGCAGGGTGCAAGCCGGATGGCAGAGGGTATAACGAATCCTACGCCAGTAGACCACCTAGCGATCACGCAAGCAAAGCTAGACCTGATCTTCAACAGGTTTTGGGCGCAACTTGCAGCGCGACAAGCGAGTGCATTAACCTCAAACCAGCACACGACAAACCCAGCACCTACCCAGACCAGCCCGTGTGAACCCGCGGACCGCCCCAAGCTACCGAACACCCAGACAAACCTGCAACAACGCAAGAGACCGCGGGGACCACGCAGTCTGATCACCCTGCAGAAGATCACTAAAGCCAGCGGTAAGCACAAAGCGGGGAGCCCCCACAAGCAGAGGGTGCAACAAACGCATACAAAACCACCTCACACAAGCAGCAGAGTCCTGACCAGACCCAAAGATGTGCCTCACGGTCCAGAGCTTTGCCCACAACGACGGGGACACGGTACTGAGGGCCGCCCACAATGCCTTCCCAGGCCGAAGACCACATGGAGTCAGACTCCAAGGCACCGACCACACCGCCGGAGGCTTACCCGCCGCTGGCGGCGGCAGAACATCCGAGCCCCACATGGCGCCCGAAGAAGGGACGACCCGGCCTCTCTGAGCAACCGAGTCGGTGGAATACAGGTGAAGGCCTTCACAGGGGCCTGGGGCTGGCAGACAGCTGCCACCAGTCTACACCAAGTCATTCCCCTGTGGAATTTGCCAGTTGCCGAGGCCGTCTTTCCCACCCCTCAGACACGCACGACGGCTCTACCCAGCAGCGGGATAGGCTGAACTAACCCCGCTAACAGACTATCTCACTACCACCACCCCTGGTTAAGGACTGTTGGGACATAACTTGTTCAGCTACACAACCTCCCTTGGCTGGACTTCCGTTAGTAACCTCACTTCTAAGTTACCTGTTGGTTTTCGTAATTGGCTATAGCATGCATATAGATAAAGCGACTAGACGAAGCGTAATGTTGAAACCTTTTTGCTCAACGGTAGGCGACTGGACAAGCTCTTTATTTTATTATATTTCACTTCCTCTTAGCGTATCAGATGTCTTATTTAGCTTGACCATAACAGCGACAGAATGTGCAGCAACAATGCCTTTAGACTGACAATGTTACCGTTAAACATGTTTGATTTTCTAAGACCGCATAGCTAGATCACCCAGCAATGCTACACGTGTTAATGAGACAGAATTAGCGATGATAATTTCTATGTTGTGTCACTACAATGTATATAACAATCTACCTAGCAACAATTCATTTGCATGCCTCTATCACGTATTACCTAATGAATGCTGGCAATCAGATATATGTCAGATGCTCTCCCTTTTGTCACTCCTCTGACTCCTACTTTCTGACCTTTACTTTACTCATTTAAGCGAGAATTTGATTTGTTACCAGCCTTCACAATATAAAACTGTGCATAGCTAGCTAATGACATGGCATTGAATGCAAACGTATACCAGTCTACCCTGAAGACGATGTTATGGCGCACCAGGGCTACTTGTTCTCTCTGATTTTGATTACTTTTGTTACTTACCCAAGCTTGTACCACTCTGTTTACTTTAATGTTTTCAAAAAAAACAAACCATGGCAATCTTTCTTTGAGGTGCATTGCACACCATCTTGATACTATTCTCATGTTACCCCACAATGCCTCCCTCTTTTTCTTATGTACCCCATGACGTATATGCCATAATAAAAGAAAGATTTACAAAAAAAATCCTCCCTCAGTATTTTATGTCAGTATAACACGTAGTAGTAAGTGGGATACAGAAAACAATGGCAAGCAGCTGCAGCACAAAAAGCACTCTGCCCCTGGATTTAGAATCTGGCAATGTATCAGAGAACTGGGCAAAATGGAGGGAGCTGATAGAGCTGGTTTGTGCAGGACCTGATGCAGCACATTGGACTGACCAACAAGAGGCAGCATACTTTCTAATCAGTGTGGGCCAAACAGGTCGTGATGTATGCAGAGCATGGTGTGCAAGTGGACACATAACTGCAGAGGACAAGAAAACGACAGAGGTACTGTTTGCAAAGTTTGATGCATACTGTAATCCATGCAAAAACACCACAGTGCCAAGAAAGCTGTTCTATGAAAGGAACCAAGGGGGCAGTAATTCAATGGGTCACACAATTACAGCTACTGGCTAAAGACTGTGCTTTTCATGACACTAGAGATATGATAAAAGACAGGATACTAATGGGCAGCCAGTACAAAAATGTTCAGGAAAAGTTGCAGCAGGAAGAGGATTTAACCTTTGAAAAAGCTGTCAGAATTGCAAGAGCATATGAGATGTCAAGAAAGGACTTGCAGGTACTGGGAGGGCCACAGCAGATCAGTGCAATTGAAAAGCAATCTAACAGTCAAAAAAATAGAACAAAGGGATGTCTGGAGAAGGAATAAAAGAAAAAAACAGAGTAAGAGGCACACGAACAACCTGTGGATATTGTGGAAACATGCATAGCAGAGATACAATATGCCCTGCAAGAAGCCAAACATGCAATAAATGCAGAAAAAAAAGGACGTTTTCCAAAATGTGTAATAGAGGAACGAGCTCTATGAAGCCACATCCACGACCAGTATATAGTATAGATGAAATGGACAATTCAGACGATGACACTTTCCAAATACCTGTCAAGTTTAAAATGAATACAGGCGCACAGGTAAATTGTATACCAGGCCACATATATCGCAAATTAATCTGTAATGAATGCCAGCTGGAAACACAACGACTACCAAAACTGATGGGGTATGGAGGAGAGATCCTCGATGTTATTGGATGGTGTCATACAAAGGATCTGAAAGTAGCTTACAGTTGTTTGTAGTAGAAACTCAGGCCCCTGTAGTGCTTGGTCTTCAGACAAGCCAGGAGATTGGATTTATCCAAATTATAATGACTGTCAATAACAATGGCAACATAGTTGCAGCTGATACCATTAAGCATTATTTCAGGGATGTATTCAGAGTACTTGGGTGTCTTCCTGGGGCATGCAAAATTTGCATAAAATCAGGGTCACACCCTGTTATACATTCACCAAGGAAAATACATCTAGCTCTTCAAAGCAGGGTGAAGGAGCTAGAAGTGATCAAAAGAGTCACAGAACTACCTGAATGGGCCAGCTCCATGGTGATGGTAGAAAAGAAAAACACAGGAGCAATCAGAATATGCATCAATCCACATCACTTAAACAAGGTAACAAGAACATTACTGATTACCCACTCTAGAGGGTATAGCACATAAACGTCTTGGTGTTGGCATCAGTGTTCAGCATTCTAAATGCACAATCTGGATATTGGCAACTGCGTCTAGACGAGACTAGCAGTCGCCTCACCACGTTTAACTCCCCTGTTGGACGATGGCGATTTACAAGTGTTCATTTTGGGGTAGCATCTTCTCAGGAAATATTCCAGAAAAAAAATCACATGAGCTAACTTCAGGTCTGCGGCTGTGGAAGTTATAATTGATGATTTGTTGGTCTATGGCAAAGACCGTGTCGAGCATGACCAAAACCTAATTGCACTTCTTGAGCAATGTCGAGAGAAAAATTTGAAACTAAATCCAAACTTCAGATTGGAGTTGAGGAGGTGAACTACTTTGAGCACATCATCAGTAAAGAAGGATTGAAACCAGATCCCAACAAAATACAAGGCATTACCAAAATGCAAGAACCAACCTCCAGGAAAGAGCTAGAAACAGCACTGGGTATTTTCAACTATCTGTCAAAGTTCATGTGCAGTGACTGGCCAGAGAAACGCAAGAATCTACCACCAGAGCTACAGGCATTCTGGCCTGTGAGACATGAACATTATCTTTATTGCTAAACAGATACTCATAACCAAAAGTCAACAGAAGCTGGTTTTGGAACAAATTTTCCAAGGACATTTAGGCACGTGAATTGGTGTACTGGCCTAACATAGACTCTGATTTTGAACGATTTGTGAAAGTTTGTGATACATGCGGTGAATTTCAAAGAACATAAAAGAACTGCTCATCTCTTGGAGTATCCCTTCTCGTGCATGGCAAAGGCTAGCCACTGACATTTT
The DNA here is from genome assembly GCF_036172605.1 of Pelobates fuscus. NCBI lineage: Eukaryota > Metazoa > Chordata > Amphibia > Anura > Pelobatidae > Pelobates > Pelobates fuscus. The sequence continues at coordinate 82,887,226 of NC_086323.1, read as the reverse complement.
TCATAATGAAGAGAAAAACTACCTGATCATTGTTGACTATTACAGCAAATATTTTTAAATCGTACAGCTAAAGGACCTGAAATCGTCCACTATCATAGTGGCATTCAAATCAATACTTGCCAGGCATGGTGTGTGTGAGGAACTCATCTCAGACAATGGTCCACAGTATTCAAGTGATGAGTTTCAATTCTTCATGAGGGAATGGGGCATGAAGCATAATCCTGTTAGTCCATATCTACACCACAGGCTAACGGGCTGGCTGAAAAATATGTTGGCATCGCCAAATCCATTCTACTGAAGGCACAATCATCTGCCCAAGATGTTCATTTGGGTCTACTAAACGATCGTGCAACTCCACTAGAAGGATTATGTTCTCCTGCACAGCTGCCTATGGGCAGAGCACTGAGAATCACAGTGCCCATTTCTCCAAAGAAGCTTCAGCCACAGAATTTTACACATCAGCTTGTTGCACCTTAACAAGACAAAAACATTTCAAAACAAAAGCGATATTACGACAAATCGGCCAAACCACCTTAGCACAGGCTCAATGGGAAGAAATGGGAAACGACACGTATAGTACGTGTCTCTGAATCCCCATTCCCAAGGTCAAATGTAATTGAGAATCCTTGGGGTCAGGAACTCAGACGGAACAGATGGCATCTACGCCCTGACTTTTCAAGTTCTGCCACAAACAATTCAAATGATGATCAAGTTCCCATCACACCCGTCATAGAAAGCAAATTTGACATACTGCGTACAACACTGAACCAAATGATACTGAGGACACTATGGAGTTTCCAGGTGCAAGTAATGTGGCTCCCACTGTAGAGGAGTCGTTGAATACTCATAGTGACTCAAAAGACACCTACTCCAGTTATGGTCGTAAACTGAAACCCAAAATATGGAAAGATTTTGTTTCACTGTAACTGTGTTCATGCTTGAGGGGTATAATGGGATGATATGTAATTTTGTTTGTGACATCTCTAAAGCTAATTGTTTAACTGCACTGTTCTATCTTAAATAGTTAATATGTTGGTTCACTTTAAATCTTGTCATGTAACCTGGAACAGGAAATAAGTCACAGGTTAAAGTTCAGTTGTGAAGGAGAGGCTGACAATAAAGATTGGTTAAGCTCCTAAATCCTCTCTCAGTACATGCCTGCTGAATTCTTCCACAATCTCTTCCAATCCAATGCTTGTCATAGAGAAGCATTGGATGAGGGATGCTACGAGCAGCATTTTATTGCAAGACCGAATGTCACACAGTTCTGGAAGGCAGCAACAAGAGGTGTATTTAACCCTTCCATGTAAACATTACTGTTTCTACAGAACGGCAATGTTTTACGTTGCAGGATTAAAATGAAGTAGTCCAAGTGACTTTAGTGGTTCTTTAGCCACCAAATACCGAGACCTTAATTCTTTAAATGTTTTTTCGCTACATTTTTTTTAGGTAAAATAATTACAGGCAAAATGTTAAAAAAAAATTATATTTCATTCTCCAAAATGATTATATGTTGTATCACTGTTCAGGCGAGTGCTCCCTCATTTCTTCTTTTTGCAAGGCTTATAAATGGAAAGGTAATATTACATAACTAAATCACCATTACCTTAAAGCAACACTGTAGTGACAGGAATACAAACAAGTATTCCTGTCTCTATAGCTGTGAAAACACTATTTAGATTTTTCACCACCCCTTACAGAATTCTAAAAGGTAATTTTACTCACCTTTATTCCAGCGCCACACCTGCTCCGCCTCCTTGACTGAGATCATCAAAATTAATGATCTCAGCCAATCTAATGCTTTCCCATTGGGAGGCTAATGTGCATGTGACGTAAAATGTGGCGCTGCGCCAATCAGCATCTCCTCATAGATATTCATTGAATCAGAGCGTGGAGCATTTCTTGTTGCAATGAAATATATTGGGCTGCTTACACCAGGGCCGGACTGGGGATACAAAGCAGCCCTGGAAAAAAAAAATCTATACCAGCCCCATAAGTCATTGCGCCATATATTGTCGCAATATATATATATATATATATATTGCTTTTTCTAATATAATATATTGGTCCTTTCAGAGTAAAACATTTAATTATACAGTAAGCATACTCACATGCAGACACAGACAATCTCACTGACACACACAAGCTCATTGATACACAGCCTCATAGACAAACAATTTCACTAATATACATAAGCTCATTGACATAAAAACACAAGCTCACTCACTAGCAGGCACACACACACACACACATACACATGCAAGCAAGCTCACTAGCAGGCGCACACACACACTCAGCTTAATGTAGTGGTTCTGGTGTCTATAGCCTGTCCCTGCAGGCTTTTGAATGTAAACACTGACTTTGCAGAGAAAAGGCAGTGTTTACATTGCTTCCTAGTGGCACCTCTAGTGACAGACACTCAGACGGTCACTAGAGGCACTTCCTGTGTCAGTGCGGATTGGCTGAGATCATCAAGCTTGATGATCTCAGTCATAGAGGCAGAGACCAGCACGACGTTGAAAAAAAAAAAAAGGTGAGTAAAACACTATTTTTAAAAACACACACAGACACCACGACTGACACACACACACACACACACCACGACTGACACACACACACACACACACACACCATGACAGACAAAGACACACACACACACACCATGACAGACACACACCATGATACAGACACACCGTGACACAGACACACCGTGACACAGACAGACACAGCATGACACATACAGACACACACACACAGCGTAACACAGACAGACACACACACAGCGTAACACAGACAGACACACACACAGCATGACACAGACAGACACACAGCATGACACAGACAGACACACGCACACTGCATGACACAGACAGACACACAGCATGACACAGACACACCGCATGACACAGACAGACACACACACCCCATGACACAGACACACACATAGCATGACACAGACAGACACACACACCATGACAGACACACACACCATGACAGACACACACCATGATACAGACACAGCATGACACAGACAGACACACAGCATGATACAGACACACACACACAGCATGACACAGACAGATACACAGCATGACACAGACACACACAGCATGACACAGACACACACACACAGCATGACACAGACACACACACACAGCATGACACAGACAGACAGACAGACACACACACAGCATGACACAGACACATACACACACCATGATAGACAGACACACACACAGCATGGAACACACACACACAGCATGACACACACACAAACTCCCACTGACATACATATTTTTTTAGTACCTGTGGGTGGGCAGACTGGTAGCTGTGCTGGCGGCCGCAGGGAGAACTTGAAAGGCGGCCGCAGGGGAAGCTCTTCATGAGGCCGGGAGCAGGCTCTTCTGGGGGAGCAGGCTGTTTTGTCTCTGCTCCCCCTCCCTCGCGCGCAGCTTAATGAGACCGGAGCCGGAATATGACGTCATATTCCGGCCCCGGTCTCTTTCTAGCGCGCGAGGGAGGGGGAGCAGAGACAGAACAGCCTGCTCCCCCAGAAGAGCCTGCTCCCGGCCTCATGAAGAGCTTCCCCTGCGGCCGCCTTTCAAGTTCTCCCTGCGGCCGCAGATCACCCCGGCCCCAGGTGCCGACGGCCCACCGGGAAATTTCCCGGTATCCCGGTGGGCGAGTCCGGCCCTGGCTTACACTACCATACTATGATATGTAAGTATAATGTTCCTGGAAATGTTTACCACAGCGTGAGATGAGACCGTGCTCATGGCATTAAAAACACACAACAGTTGTTATTGGTAGAGATGGAATTTTGGGAAACACACAAGTCTTTGCCTCTTAGGCATGCACGGATCTCTGTGAAGGTTCCCTCATTCTACGTAAGGCCTTAGCAATAAAGGTTCATAGGATACTTGGATGTCATACCTCGCAACTCCAGCATCTTTAGTAGTCAAATCCTTGTATTGAACCAATTTAAAACAAGATAAAACATAATTGAGGATATATAACTTACATCTGGGTCTCTGTATACAACGATGGAAAGAGAAGAAGTGCTGTCAAGTAAATTCTAAGTAAAGATGAATATCTGGATAGTTAGCAAGCCAAATTTATTTTGGACTGCATTTTCTTTATCTTTACTCACAACAATTGCTTATTTTAAGATAAATTGTATTTACAGATGTGTGTTTTGGCCATGGGCACCAGGTTTGCCTTCAGCTTGCAAACCTATATCAGCGGTTGACAAACAAGTCGTCATGGCCCACCAACAATCCGGGATTTATGAATTTCCCTGTTTTATTCCAATGGAGATATTGACAAAACCTGGACTGTTGGTGGGTCTTGAGGACTGGTTTGGGAAACACTATGTGTAGCAATATGGAGGAAGAGGCACATTAGGGTGAAGCACATGGTAGGGCTGGCAGCCTTAGGCCTGGGGGGCAAATGCAGTCAAGTGCATTTGCACCACCAAATCAGCTCACCATCTATGCCCACCTTTTCCTGGTTTTATAACGGATATTGATGTTATGAAGCAAGACAAATATGATACATTGTGGTTTATGTGGCTGATGGTGAGAGTGAGGGGGGTTGTGGTGTGAGGGAGGGGGTTAGATGGTGAGAGGGAAGGGGGTTGATGGTGGAAGGGTTATGGTGTGAGGGAGGGGGGATGGTGAGAGGGAGGAGGTGATGGTGAGAGGGAGTTGGGTGATGCTGTGAGGGAGGGGGGTGTTAGTGTGAGGGAGACAAATATGATACAGTGTTGGTGTGAGGGAGAGGGAGTGATGTGAGAGGGAGGGGGTGATGGTGAGATGGAGGGGGATTTGAGATGGAGGGGGTGATGGTGTGAAGGAGAGGGGTGTTGGTGTGAGGAAAAATATGACAACTATGATACAATGTGGGTGTTGGTATGAGGGAAGGGGTGACGGTGAGAGGGAGGGGGTGATGTTTTGAGGGGGAAGTGGTAGTGTGAGGGAGGGGGTGATGTTTTGAGGGGGTATTAGTGTGAGGAAGATGGGATTAGAGAGGGAGGGGTTGATGGTGAGAGGGAGGGGGTGATGGTGATGTAGAATTATTAAAAATCTTTATTGAACTTGTATTGAATTGTTGTACTAACTCCATTTTAACCTTACACTGTGACAAATCCTCCATTTTGTCCTCATTACCTGACTTCTCCATTTTGAGCTACATTACATGACAGAATTTCCCAGCTACACTTAATACAATGAACAGAGACTGTATTTTCTATAAAGACATGACTAACTCAGGAATTGCTGAATTTCCCTATAACTTGCAACATAGTATCATCTGAAGGCCATGAGAACACTGTACTAATGAAATGTTCTATTCATAAGAGAACCTTGCACCTGACCACAAGACCTGACATCACGGACTGTGTAAAATGGCGCTCAAGCCCCCCTTTCCACCGAGTAAACCTCATGCTAGGGAAGATGGCGCTTGAGCCCTCTGTCCCCACCCGTGTCCAGAACAATACCACCTATTGGTGGGTGGACACTTAGCTAACCACTTAGTTTTTGAGCCAATTAATTATATTGATAGGTGGACACTAACACAGACACTTAACAATTAATCCAATTAATGATGTTTATTTACTGATATCTTGATAATCAATGATGACGCAAAATGCCTCTTAAAAGGGCCTGCGAGCCCGCTCTTGACTCACTTGCCAATAAATTTCCTCGAAGTTATTTTAACCTGAACTCCGTGTGTCAGTCTGAATTACTTCAGCGTATATATGCAATTTAATTTTCTCTAATTTGGACAGGAACAGATAGACATTTAAACATCTTTGTTTATTTCTAAATTAATCTATATCAATTTGGCGCCCAACGTGGGGCACCGGGCTATGTCTGGCCGGTGAGCCGTCCTAAGGAAGACGCTGTTGGACGGAGGAATCCTGGGGGAAGGAAAGGAGACTGATCACCTCCAGGTACACGGTAGAGACTTCTGCAGAGCCACCGGTATGTTCCGGCCCCTTTGATTGACCCGTCCACGTGTCTGTGACTGCTTCCCGGGAGGACATCAAAGACAGGTAATATCTTGCCCGGTGTCTCGTTACTCACCTGTTTACCTGCATTTAGTCTATCTGTTACCTGGGTGTGTTTGAATTGGCCTGTTCTGGTTAAGTGCCCGGGTTGAGTGTTTATTTGTTTCCCCTTTTTGGGATAAAAGGGGGGTGGACCTGTGGTAGTTTGCCTGGGGGTCCTGTGTTTGTCTGTTGCCCCTTTTGGGATAAAGGGGGGGGTGGACCCGGGGGATTTGCCTGGAGTCCTGTTGCCTGTTTACTCCTTTTAGGAGCCACGTGGCTGTGGCTGTAGGGAAAAAGGGGGGTGGACCTGTGGAAGTTTTCCTGGGGGTCTTCTTTGCCTGTTTACCTCTTTTAGGAGCCTCGTGGCTGTGGCTGTATGGAAAAAGAGGTGTGTTGGAACTGTGGAGATTGTGTAGACTCATAATTTCCTGTGATCCTTCTTGTGTCACTTTGATAGCCTAGCTAGCCTCATTGTGCACGTAGCTCTGCTGCAGAGCGGTGGTACCCTCCAGCTTTGAGCGCTGAGTTGGAGTCATTCCTGATTTTTTATTTGTGGCGGGCGGATTCAAGCAGGCATTGCTTGTCTCCCGCACCACGTGGTAGTGAGACTTATGAGTGGGTTCATAGGGGCGCTACGGGAGTGAGGATAGAGGTGGCCACTGTTAGTGGACTGCTGTAACGAGGGAGGCTATACAGGATTCGGGTTCGAGATGGTCGCTGTTTCCTGTGGCCGCTGGTAGTGAGACTTACGAAAGTCGTTCTCCGAGCGGGGACACTACGAGGTTGAGGGAGGTGACTTCGGTCACACGAGTAAAGGAAAGGGATTATTGTTGATTTTATTTGAACTGTGATGCATGCACTGTATTTCAATTGTATTGTTGTCCTGTTTGTTTAATTAGGAGTCATTCAAACTCCTGTGTCTGTCTCTAAAATTTCTCCTTACTTTTTACCTTTCCTACACTTCCTGTATTAGTACTCTATCCACTCCTATTTCTCTTGATAGAGAAGTGATTGGTCACACACTTCTCACCTCGCTCCAGTCCGTGTCTACCACCCCGGGTAGGCGGATTCAGTGACTAGTCTATGTTTTGGGAAGACGCACTTGAGGGGGACCCACCCTTCTTGAGTGGCAGTCGAGCATTGTAGACGTTCTGGTTCATTTTTCTTTTCTTTCCCTATATCTGGGACGCCTGTATAGGGGGAAGGGGAATATGGGGCAGGAATTGAGTAAGCCCAGTAAGGGCTGGCTCGCATGTGATTTAGTTGAAGACAGAGAGGGAGAGGAGATGGTTAAAGGTGTTGAAAAGATTGCTAAAGTGTGTAAAATTGCTGTGCCTTCATGTGGTAGATTGCAGCCAGAAAGCTGGCGTAGATTACTGACAGAGAAGAAAGGCAAGCTTACAGATAACGATTTATTAAAGACTGCTGAAGCGTGGTATAGAGTAGCGAAGGCTATTCAGCAGGAAGGTTGGGTCGAGGAAGAAATAAATCACAAAGGTGTGAAATTGTTTGTGTATCATAATAACTGTGTTGCTGGGGTATTCCCTCAGCCAGCGCCCCAAAATGGCGCCCAGGGGATGTCTATCCCCAAGGTTCAGTCAGCAATAGGCGATAGCCAGCTGACTATGTTCCCCACTCCCAATCCTCCCAGCGCCCATCCCGTCACCTCCCCTGTTTGCCCGGTCCTGAATTCTGATGGATCTTTCTTTTCCCCTTCTCCGTCCCTAACATTCCCATCATCCTCATCCATCCCTACACTACCTTCTGTACCTAATCCTAATATTTCATCTGCCATTTCTTCTCTACACTCTCTCTCCGTTGATAATCCTACCCTCCCATCTGCGTCCGCCCAACTAACTAACCCCTCCTCCCTTGCTGCTGCCAATCCTACTACACCCGCTCCGGCTCCTCCCTCTACACCCACCTCTACTAATCCCTCTCTGTCCTCTCCCTTACCCGCCCCTACCACGGCCCAAGTTCCCACCTCCTTCCCTAATCCCTACCCAACTCTCCCGCCCTCCCCAGGTTCCACCCCGGTCCCCACCCAGATGGCCTGGCCATACCCTTTCCCATACCCCATGTCCCTGCCCTATCCAAATTATCCATACCCCCTTCCCCAAGCCACTCCCCAGGTTCCGGTCATGCCCAGTCCGACACAGTCTGCCCCGGATGTGCCCACATCCAACATGGCCGCCACTTCTTCCCTTAACCCCAATGCAGCTTCCTTTCACGCCCCCAATATGGCGGCCCCCAGTCATTCAGCACCCCTGATGCCGGTACTTCCCGGTGACTACTTATCCCAAGATTATGACCCACTAACGACTCCCGCATCTGGGACTCCCTCCCATCCCCCGGTTCTGTCACCTCAGGTGGTCCCCTCACGTAGAAGGGCCCAGATCGTAGAAATAGAGGAGGAAGAGGATGACAGGGTATCCCAGGACTCATTGGAGGCTGCGGGAGCCTCAGCCCACCGTTCCATCGATGATCCTTTTGGACACAAGGGTCGGGGAGAACGGGCCCCTCCTAAATATGTTGCCTTTAACCCCACCCAAGCTAGTGCTCTAATGAAATCACTCCCTGACCCAGAAAAGCAGCCTATGCCTTTTTACCGAGGGATAGTTCAAATTCAAAAGACTTATTCCGCAGCATGGCGTGATTTACTAAGCATTTGTGCTATTAAAGCCGGGGATGCATATTGGCCCAGCATGGCCCGCCACCTCAGTACAGATCTGCTTGTAAGTGATGTTGATTACCCCTCCGGAGTAACTTTTTGCAACCAATTGAAAGACTGGGCTAAGGACAAACTTGCAGATCAGGCTGCTGGCCTCACTGATGTTATACAAGATAAAGGAGAATCAGTGGAAAGGTTTCATGCAAGACTGTATCAAATGTTTACAGATTTGGGGTTTGATCTTACTGACAAGATTCATTCACAAATGCTGTCAGGTGCCTTTGTCCAAGGTGTTAAAGACTCCATACGCAAGGGAATCATTGCTGCACGCCCTGAATATAAGGTTGTCCCCCTGGATACTTTACTCCTAGTTGCTAGAGGTCTGGAATCTGCCCAGACCCCCAAAAGGCCCAGTTCAGCTCCTCTCATGGTGTCCCGCACCACCCCTGCCCTCAAGGGCACTAAACCAGAGGATGTAACTTGTTTTAATTGCAAGGCTAAAGGACATTATAGAAGGGATTGCCCAGAACCTAAAAGAGAGCCAAGAGAGCCAAGAAAGCCGTCCAAGCCTGCCCCGGCCCCCAAGGCCGAGACAACGGTTCCAATAGTTGAGGAACCTGATGATTAGGAAATTGGCAAGCCTGTGTCTGTAACCCCTGTCATGGCAGTGTCTACAGGGGATAAGGGGGGGCCACTTGCTACAGTGACTTTACCCATTGAGGGCCAACCAACCACATTTCTTGTTGACACAGGTGCAGCCCGAAGTGTTCTGCGAGAACAAGACCTGCCAGACCCATCTTTTCTGTCAAATATTGATGTCTCTTGTGTTGGAGTGGATGGCCAGCCAAGACACAGTCCTTTAACAACTCCACTACGAGTTGGCACTAGCCTGCTTGCTCGTTTTGTGGTATCCTCCACATGCCCAATTAACCTGTTAGGCGCTGATGTCCTCTCACGCCTGCAGGCATCTATCACCTTCACTCCAGATGGACAAGTAGAAATGTCTACACCTCTATCTGATTCAGACACCTCAGCCTTGTGCTCCCTACCTCTGATGCTGCATTTAGAAGAACCCCGTGGGGAAGCAGCAGAACAGAGGTCCAACTTTCCAGATGTGTTAAAAACAAAGGTGCCTGCTAAATTATGGTCCTCAGGCCCAGAGGACATAGGTCACCTAAATGTCCCACCTGTGGTGGTAAAGCTTATTCCAGGAGCTAAGTTACCAAGAAAACCACAATATCCTTTAAAACCAGCACAGGCTGCAGCCATTTCAATTCAAATCAAAGCACTCTTGGAGAAGGGTGCTCTAGTGAAATGTAAATCAGAATGTAATACTCCATTATTTCCTGTGAAGAAGAAAACTCTAAGGGGTATTGTGCTACCTACAGAAATGTCTCCATGAACTTGTTGCAGTTTCATACTAGATCATTAGGGGATATTTACTGGTTGTGTGGGGATTTACAGCTAAGATCCAGAATGGACAAAGAATGGTGGGGGGAGTGTACTTTGGCTAAAGCCATTATGCCCATACACATTATCTCTGACACACACCTCAACACCCATGAGTCCAGTCACACTAAGGTTAAGCGCGAAGCCCCAGTAAAAGGAAGTTTTGATCCTCACATTTATATTGATGCCATTGGGGTGCCTAGGGGGGGTGCCCAATGAATTTAAAGCAAGAGATGAAGTTGCCGCAGGATTTGAATCACTTTTTACCATAGTTACCGCAAACAAGAATTTAAATTGGATAAATTACATTTATTATAACCAACAGCGCTTTGTTAATTATACCAGAGATGCCCTCCAGGGATTAGCCGAACAGTTGCAGGCCACATCCCAAATGGCCTTCCAGAATAGAATGGCCTTAGATATGATTTTAGCCGAAAAAGGAGGAGTATGTAAAATTTTGCCCGACACCATGACATGTTGTACCTACATCCCAGAAAACACAGGCCCTAATGGTAAAGTTACCTTAGCCATAGAAAAATTGAATGAGCTCTCTGAAGAGTTAAAAAGGAATTCTGGGATAAAAGATCCCTGGGAAAGATGGTTTGGTTGGATGACAGGATGGCAAAAGGCTTTAATGCATATTGGTATAGCAATACTAATTTTTCTTTTTATCTTTGCTCTTCTCTTTTGTTGTGTCCTCCCTTGTCTGAGAAAATCCCTCATGAAGACTGTTGACCAAGCGGCACCCACTTTCACACATCTCGAAGTTGATGACCAAGATTTCCAAGATCTCAACTCACCCTGTTTTTTTTTTTTTTTTTAATTCTTTATTTTGGTAGTGCATTGTTCAGTACATAGGTAAACATAAACATGTCATTAGATTGCAGTACAAAGTGTCGTATGAATTAACGTTATACATGTTGAGATTGCTGCACTTTTTTTTGTATAGGAAAAGAAATATTAACGATAAGTAGTATTCAGTACTTGGGGAGAGAAACAAATATACCGCCATATGCTACCTACTGACTATGATTCCCGGGGTCAAAAATGCAAACTGGGTAATGCAACGAGGAGCTTCATACAGCTTTCCAGTAGTTAGGTAAACTAAGACATATAGATAAACATATATTCAATATGTAGTTGCTTATTAGTGGGTATCATGTCATACAGCTTTCCAGTAGTTAGGTAAACTAAGACATATAGGTGAACATATATTCAATATGTGGTTGCTTATTAGTGGGTATCATGTCATAGACTAGCAGTTATAGAGGAGCATATTTAGTATAGCGATATAACATGCTGTAGCAAGTAGCAGTAAGTGAAACCACCGTCAGTAGTCCTGGCCATATGCATGCTGCCGCACACAGAGTACTGCAGAATCATTCGGGTGTATGGTGCGACACAGAGGGGCACAGCGTTTGCAGTGAGTCCGAGTCTGGGATCAGCCATCTCCAATGGGTGGTAAGGCAAGGAGGACTGCACATGAGAGTCACGTAATGTAGGCAAGCCACACAGCTGAAGTGTGTGAGAGTGGTTGACAGGTATAGTTGCTCTGGTATCGGCTTCTGGTCAGTCGTTATGCAGTGTTTCAGCTAATGCTGCTGGTGGGTTGCTTTGATCAGTCCCTCTCCCTGCCCGTCTTCAGGTGTATAGAGTGAATGGGACTTCCGTGTTCTGTCGTCGTTTTCCATCTCCGACCCCAGCCCGCTCTCCCTGAAGGCAGGATCGTGTGCAGATTTAGGAGTAGGAGTGATGCTCAGCAGGCTGTTGTGTCTGTCTGCTCTGCAGGCGGGCGAGGCTTTGATGCTTAGTGTAAGCCGTGTTGCCGCCATTTCAGTGACCGGGCGCGTGGTGCACAATGCCAGGTAGGCTTGATGTTGGGCCTTTGTAAGGCAATGACTCTTACCGGTGGGGACCGGGATAACCCCCCCGGTCCATGGGGGGGGGAAGCGGGGCCCGCAAGGCGTATCCCAAGGCTGTGCTCGGCAGCCAGGTTCTCAAGCGGGACGGCGGCCGTCCACCCCGCTCTTCACCCTCATAGGCCGCAGACCCCAAAGCCTCGTATCGCCCTCAGGGGACTCCGAAACTCCCGATCTCAGGGACCACGGTGGCTCCGGCATCTGCCCGGATACTTGAGACATCTTTTGGTCGCCCAGATTGTCGTGAAGCTTGGGTTTTGTGCCACATGGGGCCAAATTTGTCAGGAGCCTCTCCGGCCTGCGACCGGTCAGTATGGCGGTCAGGCCCCGCCCCCCTCAACTCACCCTGTTTACCGCTGCAAACTATCCCTTTTGTTGATAAAGTGCGAGAGTTCTAGAAAGGGACCAGCTTAGGGACAGCATCTGTCAGTGAATGGTAAAGGCCCCGTGTGGAGAAGTGGTGGGCAAGCCACCATGGGCCACCCATGGGAGTGAAGTGTTCGAGAGCCATACTGACGATGAGTTAGCCTATTAGGATCAGAATTAGGGACAGAATTGCACTTTGCATTAACACCTAGCTAGCGGCCACGGGGTTTCTGTGCCTTTGGGCAAACACGTCTTCCGGTATTAACAAATAAAGTTTATCTCTTAGAATCTAACATTTCATAGGGGGGACTGATGTAGAATTATTAAAAATCTTTATTGAACTTGTATTGAATTGTTGTACTAACTCCATTTTAACCTCACACTGTGACAAATCCTCCATTTTGTCCTCATTACCTGACTTCTCCATTTTGAGCTACATTACATGACAGAATTTCCCAGCTACACTTAATACAATGAACAGAGACTGTATTTTCTATAAAGACATGACTAACTCAGGAATTGCTGAATTTCCCTATAACTTGCAACATAGTATAATCTGAAGGCCATGAGAACACTGTACTAATGAAATGTTCTATTCATAAGAGAACCTTGCACCTGACCACAAGACCTGACATCACGGACTGTGTAAAATGACGCTCAAGCCCCCCTTTCCACCGAGTAAACCTCATGCTAGGGAAGATGGCGCTTGAGCCCTCTGTCCCCACCCGTGTCCAGAACAATACCACCTATTGGTGGGTGGACACTTAGCTAACCACTTAGTTTTTGAGCCAATTAATTATATTGATAGGTGGACACTAACACAGACACTTAACAATTAATCCAATTAATGATGTTTATTTACTGATATCTTGATAATCAATGATGACGCAAAATGCCTCTTAAAAGGGCCTGCGAGCCCGCTCTTGACTCACTTGCCAATAAATTTCCTCGAAGTTATTTTAACCTGAACTCCGTGTGTAAGTCTGAATTACTTCAGCGTATATACGCAATTTAATTTTCTCTAATTTGGACAGGAACAGATAGACATTTAAACATCTTTGTTTATTTCTAAATTAATCTATATCAATTGTTTGAAGGAGGGGTGTTGGTGTAAAGGAGGGGGTGATGGTGTGAAGGTGGGGGAGTGATTGTGTGAAGGAGGGGGTGTTGGAGTGAGGGGGGTGATGGTTAGAGGGGGTTGATTGTAAGAGGGAGGGGCTGATGGTGTAAAGGGATGGGGTAATAAGGTGTGGGAGGTGGGTGATTGAGTGAGGGAGGGGGGATTGAATACCTTTTGTCATCATTCCCTGGTGGTCCAGTGTGGGCTCTCTTGTAATCCAGTGGGCTCCCTGGAGGTCCACTGGTGATATCCGGTCTGCAGCTCCGCAGTGTTGTGCAGAGCTGCAGACCATGTATTTTGTTAAACCCGGTCAGAACGTTGCCATAGTAACCGGCGGCAACGCTCTGATTGGCCAGATCTTGCGAGACACATGGTCTGCAGCTCTGCACATCACTGAGGTGCTGCAGACCAGCGGCCACGGGCGCTCTCCCGCCGGGCTGGGCAGCCTGGAGGGGCCTCACACCCTGCGACATACTGAGCAAGCCGCTGGGCCCCCTCCTGGTGTCGGCCGAGGACTCGACACAGTCTTCCCTAAGGTGTTTTTTTGCAGCCGCCTAAACCGCTTAATTAGAGAGCCACCTCGTTTTTAAAATTAATTAGGACTGCCGGGGGGCAATTGCCTTCCTGCCCCGCGTCCCAGCCAGCCACTGGTGAAGCATTACTGGAGGGCAAACCTGCTGCTCTGGAAGAGGTTTATTGGTGATGTTATCATCATTTGGGATGGACCGAAGGCAAGCATATCTGATTTTTTAAATCATATATTAACAACAATGATTTTCGACTCAAATTTGTATCTGAAATCCAAGACACCTGTATTAATTTTTGGATAGTATTCTTTTTGTGCAGAAGGGCAGATTAAAATCCACAGATAAGTACAATTACATCCATATTAGTAGTAGTCACCATTGGAATTGACTTACTAATATCCCTAAAGAACAATTTATGAGAATCAGTCAGAATTGTACCAGGGATGAAGATTATGAAACACAAATAAAGTTTCCAGAGCAATGATTTATTAAGAAAAATTACCTGAAGGAATAAGGGAAACTAGCTTCAAGGTCTTAAATCTAAGAAAAAGAAAATAAATTAAAGAGAAATTAATAATGCTAAGAAGGTTAATTTTCATCTTGCTTTTAGAACTCAATAAAACAAAATTTTTTAATATATTGAGAATGTATTATAGAAATGCCGGCCAGTTTTGCTACAAGACAGAATTTTAAGTAGTATATTACCCAGGAAACCAAAAGTCGTTTATAATAAGGCAAAGCTTTTTAAATCTTATTTGGCACCTAGTCTCTTACTGTCTATGAACAACCAGACTAACTCCAGTAATTTGGGCTGCATTACGCTCAGACCAGCAGGATTCCTTAAATGCAGACGGTGTAAGATGTGTTCACATCTACCTAACTATATTGGGGATTTTAGGAGCACCGTTACAGGAGTTTCCTTTAACATTAAGCACTTTATAACTAGTTCTTCAAAAAAGATGAATAGCAAGAATCCACGGCACACCAATTCATGTCGAAGAAAAAAAGATTTTTATTCAATACATTCAATATCTCCAACAGTTAGTACACAATACAAATTGCATTGACATAAAGTGCAGAGTAAGCAGATATATAAACCTACATTAATAAAGTGCAATAAGGTTACCCAAAAAGTGCAAACATAAGTACTACTGCCTTTGTCCAGGAGATCCCCTTGAAACTGGTGGGATCAGAGCTCTGCACCTTTATCTACTCTCTGGTTTGAGATGTGAGAATGCTCCGGACAGGATCATCGCGAAAGTGGGTCCAGAGGACAAATTTATTATGTTTTTTTGCTGTTCTATGCTGAACCCTATTTATTTACAAGTATGCTGCATTTTAAATTATTTCATGTTTTTTAATTGTTTTACACAAGGTGTTTTTTTATATGACTTGTTTTTAAGCATATTAAAGATTGTGAAGATTCAATACATGACTATCGTAGATCCTGTTTGGATTTTTATTTTATATAAACTATATCAGTATGTTCTTTCATTTTGGTGTGTTTTACTGCAGGTGATTTTCTGATATATAATACTCACCCTAAAACTGTATCCACAGCACAATTTCGTTTTATATTGCTTTGGTATGTAATGGTATTTTAGAGTTTATCGGTGTGTTGGTGGAGTCTTTACATTTTCACTATTTGTGTGTGCTTTTTTTAATATGTAAATTCTTAATATTGTATTATTTGTATGACTAGGACCATCCACAAAGAGATCTATGAGTTTCATGTATATATAATGCCAAATTTTGGATTACCCCCCAATCCAAACGCTGCCAGCCCTTTTCTAATATCAGGAGCTCTAACCCTAAAAGTTACATTAACACTTTCACTAACTCACAGATGCTAAAAATCATCTGATATAAAAATACATAATAGAGAAGAGTTTATATTGGCAAAGTAATAACATCAAGAGCTCTTGAGTAATTTATAAGCACTCAATCTGTGGTTTATTATGATGCCTCTATAGGCATATTTCTCATAATACACACTCCTTTATTATGAATCCTATATAGTGACTGGAATTTTGACCCGATGAAGGACAGTTTGTTGTATATATGTCCAGGATCAACACCCCAAAACAAAAGTCAGAGGGCAACAAGTATCATATGCTGTAAGAAAACGTATCAGTCCTTAGAGTGGCCAAGCTTAACATATGAGAGTATAGATGAGCAGACAGAAAAGAGTAAACTGCAGCAGGCCAAGGTCAAGGATTAGAGAAAAATGGAAGGACATGTAAACAGAGTCAATGTCAAGGATTCCAGAGTAGTCGAATATAATAGTCAAGTCAAAACGCACAGAGACAGAGCAAGGAGGAGTGGTCAGAATTACTTTTTTTTAAATTCTTTATTTTTGTTGTGCGTAAGCTTATAACAATCGCTCGAGAGGTACCCCAAAGGCAATCCTCCAGCGCATTAAAACAGTCAAACGTAGAGGTACATAATAAAACAAGCACATTTTTAAAGTTATAAACAATCTGGAATTACGTTGCTTAGGTATTGTTAGGATATGACAGAGCTTTGTTAGAAGGTTGACCATCAGATTTAACTACTTGTTAGTGATTGTACATGCTTAGACATTTCTATAGTAAGTTAAAAGTTAAACTTGCGTTGTTGTAGGTTCGCTATAATAAGCAATATAATAAGTGCTTCAGTTGTTCTCGCTAACATCGCAGAAGGTTATATCACAGTAGGACAAATAGAGAGCGCGTTTACTCTACGCTGTTCTTTATAAGCACTATGCTTGGTTACACATAAACACATAGTAGTATTTTAGGCATTCTCGCTAACATTGCAGCAGGTTATATCTCAGTAGAACAGATAAAAATCCCCTTTACTCTGAGCTGTACTTTATAAACACTGCGCTTGGTTACATATAAATCGCTTGCTTAGCGCCGACAGGTGAGAGGCTTGCATTGCCCTACCCAGTAAATGCATATCTAAATAACAACCAAACAAAACAGCAGGAGGAGAGAGTGCGCAATAAAAGGCTGCCAAAAAATATATAGGACTAAGTGGTGAGACCAGAAAATAATAGTGAAAAAAGTAAAATAATGTTCCAAGGTACACTTTACTGGCATATATACAGCATGGGATAGTCTGGTGTAATGGCTACGAGTTAGGGAGCTCAGATCAACCTATGCCAGTCACCATCACAGCTGAGTCTCGCAATGGGAGGTATAGTGGCGGGCCAGCAAGTGTGGTGGTAGCCATATAACGTGTGGGGTTTTCCCCCGGTACCATCAGCCCTTTGAGAGTTCCAGTGCTAGGCTCCTTCGGTGCCTTCTTCTTGTATAGCTTGTGTTGGGTGCTGTAGGCAGTGATCGCAGGTAGATTTCCGCGGGTTTTCTGAGTTTCGCGGCGTTCGGCAGGAGTTCTGGAGTGCAAAGGTGTGCTTCGCTGGGTAGGAGACTCTGATGCCTTTGAGTAGTATGCAGGTCTGTCATGCTTGCTGGTCCCACTCTGGTGTTCGTGGGAACAAGGGCCTGCGCCCGAGGAACATAATGCTGCTTCCCGACTTGCTGCGCTATGGCGTCTTTGTCGTCGGGTGGCGGCGGGTTGCAGTTCAAATCCATGCTGCCACTTCCCTGATTGCTAACTTAAAGGACCGTCCCAGAGTACAGCGCAGCGTCCAGAGGCTTGCGCAGATCTTTTCAAAGAACTGAGGTATGCTTGGGTGGCTGGATGTGTGTGTTTGTCGTTGGCCGTGTCGCCACCTTGGGTGGGCCCCGACAGTTAAGTTTGGCTGGATGCTTCGTCGCTTGTCCAGGGGAGCCTCTAGGCAGTCTCCTGGGGGCCGGGATATCCCCCGCCGGCCCAGAGGGGGGGGAATTGGTGCACCGAGCCAACCAGCTGAGTCCACTTCGAGGCTGGGGATCGGCCTTCTCCCCTACCTTGTGTGTTGCTGCGGGCGTCGCGCAGGTCCGGTGCCGGTTGGGATCGTGAGTTGCAGGCTTGTTACGCTCCGGGGGGCAGTGAGGGTGTCCCCCGGGCCGAGATGCAGGGTTTGGCCCCGTTTGGGGTCTCGTTTGGCCCATTTGCGGCATTATTAGTATTCCCTCTGGAGGAGCTCCGGCTCTACGCGGCCATCTTGGTCGGCTGTCAGGCACCGCCCCCGGTCAGAATGACTTTAAATAGTTCCAGGTAGAGTACCATTTGTCAGCATCAAAAATGATGTGAACATTTACACAATCTGCATGATTTGATTGACGTGGATGGGCTCAGCATTAAAATATGACGCGGTTCTCGGAGTGTACAAATAGAGTGTAAGTGGAAGCGTTCTGCATGATTACTTGTGCCACAATGATGCTCTGGAACAGATCTATCCAGTGATGTATTACATGTGTGTGTTCGTGATTGTCATCCTAATGTTTTCGGGTGTTTTGAGTTTCTCTGTATTTTGGGCTAGCTCTAGATAAATAAATATTCTCCCAGACACAGAGTTGCCAGGTAGGGACTATATATGTTAAAGGAACACTATAGTCACCTAAATTACTTTAGCTAATTAAAGCAGTTTTAGTGTATAGATCATTCCCCTGTGATTTCACTGCTCAATTCACTGTCATTTAGGAGTTAAATCACGTTGTTTCTGTTTATGCAGCTCTAGCCACACCTCCCCTGGCTATGATTGACAGAGCCTGCATGAAAAAAAAAAACTGTTTTCACTTTCAAACAGATGTCATTTACCTTAAATAATTGTGTCTCAATCTCTAAATTGACCTTTAATCACATACAGGAGGCTCTTGCAGGGTCTAGCAATTAACATAACAGGGGATAAGAAAATCTTAATTAAACAGAACTTGCAATAAAGAAAGCCTAAATAGGGCTCTCTTTACAGGAAGTGTTTATGGAAGGCTGTGCAAGTCACATGCAGGGAGGTGTGACTAGGGTTCCTAAACAAAGGGATTTAACTCCTTAATGGCAGAGGATTGAGCAGTGAGGCTGCAGGGGCATGTTCTATACACCAAAACTGCTTCATTAAGCTAAAGTTGTTTAGGTGACTATAGTGTCCCTTTAACAATGGAGACGCCCTGCTGTATAAAAGGTTGTACTGTCCCCAATAAAGATTGTCATTGTCCCAACATCAAGTGTTGTCTGATGTGTGGGGAAATAAGGGCTATAACACTAGACAACACTTTCTTCCAGCATGAGGGATATTCCAACGGAGATACTCAGCCAGGGAATAGAAGCTCTGCTACAAATGCTGATAGGATAAGTTGTGTTAACTATATTTATACAGGTAAACACCTAGAGGAGTACGACCGAATATCCCCACCAACCAGAAAAAAACCATGTGGAGAAGAAAGAACACTCAGAATAAAAGTTATTGAGATACTAGTAGAACATCTAAATAGTGCTTTCATTTAGTGAAAAGTATATTACCGTTTATATAATTGCATGAATATACATGATATTAAAGTGGTGTATTTTGAATTTGTGATGCCCTAGGCATGACAAAACTCGGCACCCCCCTTAATCTAAATTTGCTCCACCCCTTCCTGTCAAGGCTGCAACTTCTTCCTCTTTCAGACCAACATAAACTTTGACTGACAGAAACACGCAATCACTGATACATGCACTGCAGTTATTGGCACACACTGTTTAACCAACACACACTGTCACTGGCAGACACACAGAGACACACCCACTCACTGACAGGCAGGCACACACACACACACACACACACCCACTCTCAGAAACACATACAGTGACAGACACACACATCCTCACTGATTCTGAAACACTCTGACAGACACATATATTCACTCACAGACACACTCACAAACACACTCACTCATTCACTCACAGACACACACTGACAGCTACACTCACTGACACACACACACACACACTTATTGACAGACACACACTAACAGACACACACACTCACTGACTGACACACACTAACAGACACAAACACGAAGTCACTCACAGACACACTGACAGAAACGCACAGACACACTGACAGAAACGCATATACTCACTGACAGAGACACACACACACACACACACATACACTTACTGACAGACACACACATTCACTCACAGACACTCACTCACTGAAAGACACACACATATTTGCTCATACACTCACAAATTATTATTTTTTGAAAAGAATAATTTTTAAATCCACTCTGCCTCCCTACATTTGGAAGAGCTGGAGTGGATTTCTTCCCTGGGGTCCAGGGTGGCTGCTGACGGGGCTTTTGTGGCTGCTGGCTGGGCTCCTGCGGCTGCTGGCTCAGCTACTGGGTGCTCAGTGGAGGAGGGAACTGTAATCTTCTTGAGAGCAGAGCAAGAATAGCAGAGATCGTCGCTCCTTTGCACCCTGGCTACAATATGCACAGCAACCCGCCTCGGAGAGGCCCTAAGGTGGCCTGCCAGCCAGGTCTTGGGCACCCCATGACACAAGGCTAACAATGCGTCTGGAATTTGGGGGCAGCGTTTTTTGCTCCCCCTGGAAAGTGCTGTCAGCCTGGCAGTAAATACAGAAGGATTTGGGAATTTAAAGACAACAAACTAGGCAACAATGTGCAATGCCAATCAGCAGTGGCTAAGCTCAGTAAGGTATTGTCATGTATAAAAAAGGGCATTCATTCTCAGGATGAGCATATAATTTTGCCTCTTTATAAATCATTGGTAAGACTATATCTTGAATATGTGTGCAATTTTGGGCATCTGTCCTGGAGAAGAATATTATGGCACTAGAAATAACAGGAAGATCATGTAATATACACACATATACGCACACAAGGCCTAGCCTCCATCAAACAAATCACTACAGCACATTAGCACCCAAAGGGTTAAAGGCCCTCAAATCTCTTGTTCCCCAGGAAATCTGCAATCAATCCGTTGCCTCTAACTAAATCTATAAATTCTCAAAACACAAAAAGAATGCACTATAATGAAGGAAACCATGATTACACTGCATCTTTCGGACTTGTAGTATAAATCACAACTTCAATCAATTTGATTTAAATTATTTCACTGTGGCCCCTATGTTCTGTATAATACTGGATTACATCTCACTACCATTTCTTTAAAGGCGACATGGCAAAAATGGTTTTACTGATAGATTCCCTTTAATGCCTTGCTTGTCAGAGGTGGTCTACAATGCATTCTGAGGTTCTGCAGACGTCTTATGCTGCAAACGGGAAGAATTGTTCTTTAAAAAAAAAAATATATATATATATATATATATATATATATATTAGGAGCCTGTCTGCCTCCCCCTTTTTAATTTTCTCCTCCCTATCTGCTCTGTACCCCAAGAAACCCACAAAGCAATTTCTGCAGCCATATAGTCAGTGCGTGTATTGATCTGCACAAGGAAATTGCTATTGACTGCCGCTCCGTATTCTAGTTATCTCTCTGGATGGCAAATCTGTTCTCCTGCTCTATTTTCACATTCCACGATGGATTATTATTATTTTTAAGATTTCACATTTATTTTTCAGTTAATCTCACTATTGTGTTGGAATATATTGATAATCTTTAATTGTTAAATCGTGTATGTGTTGCTTGGCATGTGAGAAAAAAATGGACAGTAAGGTTTATTTACTGAACAGTGTTCTAGTGACCAGAGGACAAAGAATTGGGCTAAAATCTTCTAACTTGCAAATTGTACACTATTTTATTGTTAAAGAGAAGCTCTTACCTTTCACTTTGTGACAGTTTAATTACCTTGACAGTAAACACTATTGGACGGTTACCGGGTTGAGGAGAACAGTGGAATTAAATATAAAATACTGGTTTCTTCAGGGCTTCTGTATATAGGTGGCATCATTTTCCTGTGATGTACTACATACAATTAGGCTTGATTTAGTGTATTTAATACAAGACAAGATACGCCTCCTTTTGGGAGAGATGTGTGTACAAAAAAGTGTTAAAGTAAATAAACAACAGCAGTTCTACACACTTATGTGGAATACCCTCTCATCCACACCCAAAATCCAAAATCTGTAAAGTGGTATAAGTAAAATCTACACCTTTAGGGGGGGCGGAGCCTGGCAGCCATGCCGAGCAGTCGCACACAACATGGGCTCCAAGGCAAAAACCTAAAAGACGCCGAAATAAACGAGACAAAGCCCTTAAAACTGCTCGCACAACAGCCCCAACCTAAGGGGCACACCAAAGCAACCTTACCAGCCCAAAGTCCCAACTGCCAGCGTCAGTCTTTTACCGGAGACCGACCCGGGGCCTACGGAAGGCAGCAGCAGGCGACACGAGGGAGGCGGCTGATCCCTCCGCAGCTGCAACTTTCGGGGACTGGGGTCTCCCCGGAGGACTCTACCTCCCCCCCCCCCCCCCATGCTGGCGGGGGATATCCCGGCAAACATAAGCGACGACCAAGCACCAGGGAATCACCCTGAGAAAAACATGGCGGACACCGCATGCAGCCTCGCGACCGGCACCAGACTGCCCCCGTTAGCGGAAAGGATTGACCGCATACTGCAGGACTTCTGGGCCAAACTTGCACGCCGGGAACACACTTCTGAGGCTAGGCCGCCAACAAAACGGCCACAAGACATGGCACCAACACTAGAGATCAAGCGAAGGAAGCAAGCGCTCTAGACGGGGTATAGGCTAACCAACATGGACTGCTGGGAGGCTTCATCTTCTGCATCACACTGCAGGGACAGACCACATGGCACACAGCCAATATTACTTTCTCTTATGTTATTCTTTACGTTATTCTACTGTTATAATATGTTGATCTGCGGTCTCCTAATTATTCCCACAATGTTTTAACACTATAGGCCAAACGTTCAGGACCTTTACCACGGTTGGCAGAAATATAAGTTAGAACATGGGCTGTCTAATGCCATCCTATAGCCAGCCCTGATGAAGCCCTTTGCCACATGCTGCACTCTCCCCTTTAGTGTATAGTGCACAGCATGGCTGGTATTCAGCCTTGCTCCATTCGAGTTACCGAGGGCACTAGCTAATTAATGTATGCAACACACCATATGTGTTTAGCTTCATCACACGGTCTACTCATATAAGCTGTTTTAACCCTCCACATGTCCCCTAGCCTAAACATGATCATAGCAAGGCAGACATTGTCATGCGACTTCCGCCCAATATAGCATAACTCACACTCATGTATGTGTTTCAAGCGATCTTTTACATGCTCAACTCTTTACCTGTTCCCTCATAAGCATGAATCCAGCTTGTACCTAAATCGGAACGTATGTTTAGACTGGAGCCAAGCTAGTCTCAATTCATTCATTATTGCCATGCAAACGTTTAACAAATAATTTGCTAGATAACATAAACTAATGTGGCAACCTTATCCTGTTAAAAATGCAACGAGAATCCTTAAATGCAAAAATTTGCTTGTTTTTCACATGTACCCCTATGTTTATACGATATTACGTTGGAGGAATGCCTTTGGGGTACCTCTCAACTGCTTGTTATTATCCACGCACTACAAAAATAAAGAATTATAAAAAAAATCTACACCTTTAAGTGGAGCGCTAAAATATATGTGCAAAATGGGGTAAACTTACCCTGCGTAACCGTCACTTGTGGTACATATAAATGATAAAAAATACAATATAGTGCTGATGGTAGATAGGATAGGATGAAATAAATGGTGGCGAAGTAAAGCTTTTATGCTCTTAGGGCAGCATCACATTTCTCAAGAAAATAACAAAGGAGAGAAGGGAACCAATGTGTTGTCTGTCAATAAAATTAAGTTAAAAGGTGCAATAAGAATAATGCTCACCTTGTTCAGAGCCTTACAATCCTGGCTCTGAGGTATAATGGTGTTGTGCCAACTTTGTGGGGATGGCACTACCTCTATGAAGATTTGAAAGGCTCCAGAGGACTTTAAAAATAATCAAATGTATTTGTACAATTTAAACACATATGTATAAATTGTACAAATAAATGTGATTATTTTTAAAGTGCTCCAGTTTATTTTAGCGTATGCACACAGAAAACCAGAAAGCAGAAGTTCTTTAGTTGTTTGGAGCGTCCATTTAACTTTGTTAAGAATAGAGTATATTGCAGTCAGGGGAGGGCTGGCAGCCTTAGGCCTGGGGGGCAAAACCAGTCAAGTGGCCCATTGCGCCACCAAATCAGTTCACCATCCATGCCCACCTTTTTCTGGTTTTATAACGGATATTGATGTTATGCTAATCAGTAGCTCTTTGCCATACCCGCTCCTTCACGGCTCTGACTTTCAATGTTGTCAGAGCACAGGCTGAGAATCTCTGAGCCTGTGCTCTGACTCACTAACTGAGCGCCTGAACCACCAAGGAGAAGATTTGATCTGACTGCACCTACTGCTGGTGCGCACCAGTGGACCACCAGCGAATCGTTTAAATTAAATATGCTGGTGTACCCAACTTGTGAGCTGTGTTGGCCGCCGGGCGCCTCTGTTGTCATGGCACCCTGCGTGACCGCACAGCTTGCCCACCCTAACGGCTGGCCCTGCTGACACACACTGATGTTACTACTTAGACATCCCTCAATATTAATACAGAGATGAGAGTAAACACCAATAAACTGTGGAAACAGAGCTGATCCCCCCAAATTTATAAAGGTTTGCTTAGAGGATTTATTCAAGATTAAATCATGCCTCCTCCTCTCTCCCCCATGCGCTGCTCTGTAGGCTGGGAGGAAGTGAAGACTAATCACAGTCTCCCAGCACAACGCCACCTGTGGCTGCATGGGGAACAGCTGTTTAATGTAATGCTTGCAGGACGGCCAGCTGCCGCAGAACCTCTTTGTTTCCGTCTCTGCAAAGGGCTCTAGGCACTGCTTGTTGTGAGTGTGAGCCACTGTAAATTAGGGGCAGAGGGCACTTGCACTGTGGTCAAGACGGGTCTGGGCAGGAGGAGAGTGCAGTGCAATCAGTGCACTCCCCTCCTGTGGGTCACCAGTAGACTGATGCACCTGCCCAGGATCAGAGCCGGTGTAAGGATTTTTGCCGCCCTAGACAAAATATAAATTTGCCGCCCCCCCCCATGTGACATCACAATTCCCCACCCATATGATCTGCCATATGAACTAACGCCAGTGCTGCACACAGTGTGTGTTTACATTAAAAAGCCTGCAGGGACCAGCTATAGACACCAGAACCACTTCATTAAGCTATAGTGTCCCTTTAATGTGAGGTAAATTATAGATTAGTGTCACTAATAATATACTAGATTGCCTACTTACAATTAGATGAGGATGATGATGGGCTGCAGTTTGGCTCCACTGGTCTGGTGTAGAACAGGACCTCTGGAGGCTGTTTGCAACTGTGGGCACAAAATTCAACGTTCTGGGAGAATTGGAAGCAGCTCCATTTTTGGGGGGCCTCTTACACAGCTCAAGGTCTGGGCCCCAGTGCCTGACGGTGAGTATGCCCATAAGGCCCACTCATAAGTCCACTTATATGTTCCACCCACCCATGAGCTCGCTCACAGGGAGTGGAGTGTGTAGGGGATGTGTTATGTGTTATCTCATATGTGTGCTTATGATATGTAGTGTATAGGGATACCAGTTTGTGCAGGTGATGCAGTGTGTTTGTGTGTAGTGGAAGCCGTGTGTATTTGTGTATAAGGGATGTATTATGTGTTTCTGGTTGTGTGTGAGGGATGCATTGTGTGAATCTGTGTTTGTATGCATAAGGGATGCAAGGTGTGTGTCTGTGTGTGTGTGCATTGAGTGTAAGAGATGCATTGTGTTTCTGTGTGTAAGAAAAACAGTGTGTGTGTTTGCATGTGTGTGTAAGGGTTTGCATTGTATGTTTCTGTGTATGTGTGCAAATGATGCATTGTCTTTGTGTATAAGGGTTGCATTGTGTGTGTGTGTAATGGATGCATTGTGTGTTTCTCTGTGTGTAAGTGAAGCATGTTCTGTTTCTGTGTATGTATAGGGATGCATTGTGTGTTTCTGTGTATGTATAGGGGTGCATTGTGTGTTTCTGTGTATGTATAGGGATGCATTGTGTGTGTGTGTGTGTGTGTGCGCGTAGTGTTATATAGCTCCCTGTCTTGCCCCCTGTCCTATAGAGCTATCCCTTCTGTCCCTTAGAGCTCTCCCCTGCCCCTTAGTGGTCTCTCCTCTCCCCCACCCTCCCCTAGCGGTCTCTTCTCACACTCACCCACCCTCCCTGTGCTCTTCTCATCCCCCCTCCACCCTCCCTGTGTTCTTCTCACTCCTCCCTCTGTGTGTTCTCACCCCCCCTCCTCCCTGTGTTCTTCTTACCCCCCCTCCTCCCTGTGTTCTTCTTACTCCCCCTCCTCCCTGTGTTCTTCTTACTCCCCCCCCTTGTTCTTCTTACCCCCTTCTTCGTATTACTCCCCCCTTCTTCTTACCCCCTCTTCTTCTTCTTACCCCATTCTTCTTCTTACCCCATTCTTCTTCTTACCTCCTTCTTCTTACCCCCCTCTTCTTCTTACTCCCCCTCTTCTTCTTACTCCCCCTTCTTCTTCTTACTCCCCCTTCTTCTTCTTACCCCCCTCTTCTTCTTACCCCCTTCTTCTAATTACTCCCCACTCTTGTTCTTACTCCCCCCTTCTTCTTCTTACCCCCCTCTTTTTCTTATCTCCCCTCCTTACTTCCCCCTTCTTCTTACTCTCCCCCTCCGCCCCTCTTCTTACTCTCCCCCCTCCCCTCTTCTTACTCTCCCCCCCTCCCCTCTTCTTACTCCCCCCCTCCCCTCTTCTTACTCCCCCCCTCCCCTCTTCTTACTCTCCCCCCCTCCCCTCTTCTTACTCTCCCCCCCTCCCCTCTTCTTACTCTCCCCCCTCTTTTTACTCCCCCCTCTTCTTACTCTCCCCCTCCCCTCTTCTTACTCTCTTTTTACTCCCCCCTATTTTTACTCCCCCCCTCTTTTTACTCTCCCCCCCCTCTTTTTACTCTCCCCCCTCCCCTCTTCTTACTCTCCCCCCCTCCCCTCTTCTTACTCTCCCCCCTCCCCTCTTTTTACTCCCCCCCCCCCTCTTCTTACTCTCCCCCCTCCCCTCTTCTTACTCTGCCCCCCCTCCCCTCTTCTTACTCTCCCCCCCTCCCCTCTTCTTACTCTGCCCCCCCTCCCCTCTTCTTACTCTCCCCCCCTCTTCTTACTCCCCCCCCCCCTCTTCTTACTCTCCCCCCTCCCCTCTTTTTACTCTCCCCCTCCCCTCTTTCTACTCTCCCCCCTCCCCCCTTCTTCTTACCCCCTCCCCTGTAGGTGGCCGAGCTGCACTCCGGTCCGCGGTCCCGGCCGGAGTGATAGGAAGGTGCTCAGTGTGCACCTTCCTGTCAGTCCGGCCGGGTACAGGAAACAGAAACTCCTGTTCCGCGCGGAACAGGAGTTTCTGTTTCCTGTACCCGGCCGGACTGACAGGAAGTGCACACTCAGTGTGCACCTTCCATCACTCCGGCCGGGACCGCGGACCGGAGTGCAGCTCGGCCACCTACAGGGGAGGGGAGGGAGGGAAAAGCAGCTGCAGCCGCCGAGCGCTCTTTACAGAGCGCTCGGCGGCTGCATCATTTAAAGGGCCGGCCCGCCGCGGCCGGTCCTAAAATAATTTCGGGCGGCCTGGGGGGCAATTGCCTCCCTGCCCCCCGGCCCAGCCCGCCCCTGATTGCAGTAAGCCAATCCACCTATCGTGAGATCATAAAACCTCACAATCTCTGATCTCTGGTCCAATCCGATGTTTTTCCATAGAGAAGTATTGTAGACCTATGGCACAAAAACAGCGATGATAATCCGAAGGTTTTCAATGTCGTGCTTGATAAGGCTGAACGTGAAGACCTTCAAAGATGGAAAGTCTTAAGGAGGATTTCTCCTCTAGTGATTTTCTGTTAGACTGGCACTACAGGCATGTTGTTGAGGAAATTTAAAAACACTGCCATTTCTTGCAAACAGCAATGTTTTATACACAGTCAGATTTACATGTCAGGGGCTTGCAGACACAATTTCTAAGGCATCTACTACTCCCCATTTCAACAAAAGGTAGATAAAGTAAGTATAAGGAATTTATTAAGTGGACATTGCCGGCCTAAAAACATATAAAAACATATTCATACTTGACAATTGCATATGTATAAATGTAAATGTATGTGCATATTTCTATTTGTAATGTCTTGTGTTTAAATCTGTGAGTATAGTGAGTGTATGCAGCTGTGTAAATGCCTTCGTGGTTAAAAAAAAGTTAGACGTGATTAAGGTTAAGGGGGTTTAAGGTTAGAAAGGGCTTAATGTTAGATTTATGTTACATAGAGGGTTTAGTGTTAATACAATTAACAGATTGACAGTGTTTAAAATTGTAGTCTCAGAGCTGGATTATGGGGTTAAACTTTGCATTTGGGGTGTTTTAAGATTACTTAGTTTCCAGTGGTTTAATTTAATATTGGGGTACATTGGGTGTTTTGTTTTTAAGAGGGGTTAAACGTAGGATTAAAGTAAAGGATTTAATTTTAGATTTAGGCTTTGAGTTGTAGGTTGAAGGGTTATTTACAAAGTACTTACCCTCCCATGGCTTCTGTAGAGCAGTCAGATTGATTAAATTAGCGCTGCAGGAGTTGTTATAGAGGGTGTATCACTCACTGTGTGAGAGGTTACTATTGGGCAGATGGGAAATGATCCATTCCTGCTGAACCCCACACACAGATGCTGAAGGAACAGGACAACCTTAATTTTACACCCTCTATAGCTATTCCTGCAGCTCTGCTATAAACTCTGACTGGACTTTAAAGGACACTGTCCAAGGCTCTCACCAAAAACCTATTTAAGAACGAAAAGGCACATTATAAGTGCTGAAAATACATGCTGTTACCGGACAAGTAACTGTACTCAGTTGCCAACTCTGCCTAATGGTAAATCCGACACTGGTTTTACATTGTCTGTGGAAAAAGGCAGCCTTTATTCACTAAATCCAATACTTTAAGATGTACTGTTTTTTATGCTAAAGTGTCCATTTAATACACACTAATCAGCCACAGCATTAAAGCCACCTGCCTAATATCATGTAGGTCTCTTTCGTGCTGCCAAAACAGCTCTGATGCGTTGAGACATGGACTCCAGACATTTAAATGTGCCCTGTGGTATCTGTCACCAAGACATTAGCTGCAGTTCCTTGCTGCAAATTGCAAGGTAGGGCCTCCATGGATTGGATTTGTTGCTCCAGCACATCCCACAGATACTCAATCGATTGAGATCTGGGGAATTATAGGCCAAGTCAAACCCTGAGCTCTTTGTCATGTTCCTCAATCCATTCCTGAACAATTTTTGCGTGGCAGGGTGCCTTATCCTGTTGAAAGAGGCCACTGCCATCAGGGAACAACATTATCATGAATGGGGAGTACATGGTCTGCAACAATCTCTAGGTAGGTGATACATGTCAAAGTAACATGCAAATGAATGCCAGGTTCCAAGTTTTCCCAGTAGCACATTTCCCAGAGTATAACTCTGCCTCTGCCAGCCTGCCTTCTTCCCATAGTGCATCCTGTTGCCATGTGTTCCCCAGGTAAACTATGCACCAGCCACCCACCTGATCTAAAATAAAAAAACATGATTCATCAGACCAGGCAATCTTCTTCCATTGCTCCACGGTCCAGTTCTGACACTCCCGTCCCCATTGAAGACACTTTCAGTCTTTCGATGTTGGCTAGGGGTCGTCATCAGTAGTTTGTCTGGTCTGCACCTATGCAGCCCCATATGTAACAAACTGTGTGTTCTGAAATCTTTCTATCATAACCAGCATTACGTTTTCTTTCAGCAATTTGAGCTACAGTAGCTCTTCCCTGGCTCCTAACATGCATTATGGAGCCTTGGGCACCCATGACTATGACACCGGTTCACCCGTTGTCTTTCCTTGCACAACTTTTGGCAGGTACTAATCACTGCATAATGGGAACACATCACAAGCCTTGCTGTTTTAGAAATGCTCTGACCAGTTGTCTAGCCATCAGTATGTGGCCGCTTGCCCATTTTTCCTGCATCAAACACATGAAATTCAAGAACTGATTGCTCACTTACTACCTAAAATATCCCACTCACTGACAGGTGACATTGTCATGATAAAATCAGTTATTCACTTTACCTGTCAGTGGGTTTAATGTTATGGCTGATCAGTATATAAGCTGTATATTATTTTGAGAAAGGAATCAGGTTTTGATCTTTGGGGCTGAGCTTTTTAACAAAACCTAACTATATGGATCCCAATTACGGCCAGTTATTTTTATTAATGGGAGACAGAATCTCTAGATAAATATTCATGGACAGAGACATTGTTCAAAAGTTGATGTAATGGTATGCCCTGTAACTGCTTATAGCGCTCATATTATTATCATAGTTTCTCTATTTGTCTCATGAAATATTTTGCTTACACTGTGAATAATGCATATTATAATGCTTTATATGTGATTATACCCCAGTCACACATTGATCTCATAGTACTTCAAGTAGCCAAGTAATCAAAAAGGACAAACAGGTTAGTAATGCAATATGTGCTTAGGAATGTTTTCACCCATAGGTTATACCAAATGCAGGTACAGTAAGTGACAATTGCTGTGCTGCTCCATGCTGTTGCAGGGGATCAATATACGCTGCAGACACACATTGCTGCCGGCATCAAGGCCTAATGAAGCTGCTACTAGGATCTCACCAGCCTGTTACTAGAAACATAATTGAGAAAGTCATAAGGAGATGAAGTGGAAAGAGAGAGATTAAAGTGAGGAGGAGGTTGAGTGGTAGCTAATACTATGTATGAGGTTAACAGCAGCTCGGTTGAAGTATAAAATAGACCAAAAATATATAGCTGTGCCTTGCATTGTTTTAAAACACCATGGATGGTCACACATGTACAATGTTGGTCCCTCTTAATTATATATTGTTAATTTCTAGAATATACCCAAGGTCACTTCGTAGTAGAGCAAAGGAGATCATTGTGCCAAGTGACTCCTCCCAACCTTCTGTCCAATCTATATATTTGCCCTGCGCCTATATCTACCCCAAGTCTTTTTTTTTCTAATTGTTCTCACCTCTATTTTACTATGATGCAGTATTGCCTTTCTCCACAACATCTTTTTATCACCTATGTATATACTCACTGACATAACACACAATAAGTAACACACACACACACACACACTGACAGACAAAAAACTTAACATAAACACTGACTGATAGATGCTGATGTACAGTCACTCTAACACATTGATGGTTGCAAATACATTTACTGACAGAGGCACCGACACATTATCACTATGTATGCATGTTCATTTACAGTCCCACATACAATCGCTGACCGCTGACATACAACCATATACTCATTCATCAGCATTATGCATGTATCAAGTCACTGACAGTTAGGTAAATTCACTGACACAAAAACACGGTTTACTGACAGTCACACACACCAGGGCTCAAAATGTACACTCGCCACTAGCCACTGGTGAGTGAAAATATATCCCTCATATGTCAAAATACATTGAAGGTATAGATTGGCAAGTAATTTTTAAGGTCTGGCTTGTAGCATTGGACTTCAAATTTTAAGCCCAGCCATCGCTTCACACACACACATGCAGATATCATACAAACCCCCAAATTTTTTGTATGCAAACAGCTTGTTATTCCATACCTCCCAACACTTAAAATGGTAAAGAAGGGTATTTTTGTTTTAATGGGTGTTGCTGGAGGTGTAGCCTGGAGGGCAAAATGTTAGTCAACCTTGTTTCTCCCACAGAGCTCTGCTTCGTATCGGAGATGATGCCTTGTTAAAAATTATGTTTATAAAGGGATATAGTTGATCAAAAACAATTCTTAGGAATGTTGCCAAGGTTATTCAGTAATCTGTAAATTACTGGGGATTTAATGTAAATTCCATATTTTAGGGTAAAATAGCCAAACTGGAAGAATTCTCCAAGTCTGCTCCGTTTCCAGTTCAGCTATTTTGATTTAAAATGTAAAATTCACAAATTAAATTTCAACAGTTCACAGTTGATAGTTGGCAATAAATAGTTATGCATGACATTCAAATAACATTGTTAGATTCCATACACCATCACACCTCCAGTAGTGAATTTTACAGTTGACACAATACATGATAATACATTTAATAAATCATATTTAATCTAAATTCTTACACATGATTCTAGATTTGGTGATCAAGTGGCAAATTAAATTTATTGTCCTATTGCACACCAATGTTGAAAAATTGTAGCCTTAAGTTTGACTTGACAATTCTCCTCTTTTCACGTACTGAGCTGTCAATCATTGAATGTTTTTGATCATTTTATCATAGTCTGTAGAATGTGATGCCCAAGAAAAATAGTTTCTTAGAACACACATGTTCTTTTTAATATTTGCTTGAACAACTGATATATTTATTTACCCTGTCTGCATTCTTTATACTGTATGTTGACTGGAATCACATGATTGATTTCTTGTGTATTTGTGTAGTTGTACCAAATTAAGTAGCCACTGTTTGCAAGCACAGAGTGCTGCTGAAGTGATTTTTACTTGGTCCTAGTGAACTCAGCACATCTAATAATGTACTCAAGCTCTGCTTGCTGGGTACAGTTCCCTGGTGTCCCACAAGTGATAAGGATTTACCTTCCAGAAAGGAAGATTTATATTTTATTTGTATATGAAAGCCGATGACGACCGAAGGAGGGAGGGAGCCCGGCGCTGGAGAAAGGTAAGCCTTTAACCCCTTCCTCCCCCTAGAGCCCGGCGGGAGGGGGGCCATGAGGGTTTGGGGGGGGGGAATATTAACACTATAGTGCCAGGAAAACTAGTTTGTTTTCCTGGCACTATAGTGGTCCTTTAAACTGTTAGTGGGTTTTCATTCTCCCCCTCCCCCCATGACTCCTCTCCTACAACTGTCAAAAATAACCTACTAAGTTCTCAGTGATTACTTTTCTAGCAACCTATTTCATTACCCCTACTTATACCCTTTGTGTCACTATACCCTATTCCCTCTAGCATGTCTAGCATGTAAGCTCATTGAGCAGGGCCCTCAACCCCTCTGTTCCTGTGCGTCCAGTTGTCTGGTTACAATTACGTGTCTGTTAGTCCACCCATTGTATAGCGACTATGGAATTTGCTGGCGCTATATAAATAATAAAATAATAATAATAATAATGACCTCGTATGTTATATAAAATATAATGTAAACAAGTTTACAGCACTGTTATGTACACAAACTATTTATATAACACTTTCTGTGTTATTAAAATACACATTACAGTGATTTTTATTGTTTCTGGTATATTTTTATGACTATGTAAAGTCTAAATTCCCTAAAAGCAGAAACTAGAGAAGAGAAAAGGGACAGGAAAAAGGGACCTAAACTGGAATTTCCCTCTTTAATGAAGAACAATTGGGAGATATGAATATCGTGTATAAAAGTGAAGTGTGGTGCTAGTGATGTCATAATAGTTTCATGTTGTGATGTCACAATGGAAGCTGCTGTTGATATTGCTGTAGCAGCATATCTCAAACATATCACACTGACAGCTAGACACATGACACACCTGCAACATACACACAAAATTTCTGATAGACAGATAAAACTTGTAAATAGCTGGATGTTCCCCTTTTCCAAATAATATAGGGTGTGAGAAGCTCCACCAATCTTGATAATTTCAACAGTTCATTTTCAACTAATGGAAGTTTGCGCTTTTGGCAAAATACTTCCTTAGAAAATAGCAACATTACCAAATTTTTAATTCATCACAATTTAGTCAATTATACCAAATTGTCCCAGTTTTATTCAGTTGTTACATTTGCAGTTTTATTCACAAATTTTACACCAAACCAGTGGTACTGAAAATATTCCTGACTGGGAATCTTTTGCCAATTTGTCTCATTTGGCCTAAATTTGAAATTCACTTTTAATTCACTTTCAATTTGTTTTAATTTACTCTTTAGACAATAACCTTGGGACATTCTGAAATCCTTACCGTAAGAGTTCTTCAAGACACCAATAGGTCTCTGAAACACATTACAGACGTAAAGATGGAGATTTAGCAAACTGTTGTGAAAAGTGGTGCAAAATACTAAAAGTAGGGCAATCATCATAAAAAAACAATTGGAACCAGCAGTCTCTTTCTATCATTCAATAGGTGACTCATCCCCTTTAACATATCTGCATCACTTTTCAGAAAACTACATTTTGATTTATCTCCCTATACGGTCAGTATGTTACCTATGGTACCTCATAGATAGTAATAATGAGATTTTAAGGATTATTAACTAAATAATCAAAATACAGATTAAAGAACAGAGCACACAGTGGCCTTAGCAACTGCTGATTGACATTGCACATTGTCGCCTAGTTTGTTATCTAACAATACCCAAATTCTTCTCATGTGTTATTATCTCTAATTCAATACCATTTAGAGTGTAAGTTGCTTGTGCATTCTTCACCCCAAAGTGCATAACTTTGAGTTTATCTACATTAAATTTCATCCGCCGTTTGAGTGCCCAGTGTCCCATTTGTGTCATCTACAAACATTGAAACATGCCTATTTCTAGATCATTTACAAATATGTTGAATAGAAGTGGTCCCAGAACAGAAACCTGAGGGACACCTCTTACCACCTCTTCTCCAGCCTAACAATTAACCATTATTGACAACGCTTTGTACTTTATCTTAAACCTAAAAACAAGAATTTCATCTAGACCAACTTCTTTTAGTTAGGTCCACTGTCAGTGAACCTGGGCACTCTTAATGAGCAGCACCAGCCTGTTATGCTCCTGTGCCTTGCATGTTTCTACTAACTAATTTTCCAGGTCTCAGAATCTCCAACTCAACTGAGAACTGATTTTCCATTTACCTCACCGGGAAGTGCTTCAGAATCTACAATTTGGATCCTTATACTAACTTTGTTTCATGCATTTCTCCATTGGACTTCAAATGTTAGAACTCAGATGCTGAAAGCTAAATGAACTCTCTTTTTTGCACACAGCTACACCTAATCAGATGTGCAGGTTGTATATTTGTTAATCCTTATGGGAATTGCTTTCTGCAGGAATCACACTTAATTTCCTCAAGGCTTGGGTAAATCCACATTTTCTGTTACTTTCGTACATTTTAACAATCTCCCATGAACTTTGTTTTCCTATTACTAATTGGCTAATAGTGATGTCCCGAACGGTTCGCTGGCGAATAGTTCCTGGTGAACATCGCTTGTTCGCGTTCGCCATGGACGGTGAACATATGCGATGTTCGGTCCGCCCCCTATTCGTCATCATTGAGGAAACTTTGACCCTGTACCTCACAGTCAGCAGACACATTCCAGCCAATCAGCAGCAGACCCTCCCTCCCAGACCCTCCCACGTCCTGGACAGCATCCATTTTACATTCATTGTGAAGCTGCATTCTTAGTGAGAGTAGGGACAGTGTAGCTTCTGCTGATTTGATAGGGAAATTGATAGCTAGTATTCAGTGTCCACTACAGTCCTGAAGGACTCATCTGATCTCTGCTGTAAGGACAGCACCCCAAAAAGCCCTTTTTAGGGCTAGAACATCAGTCTGCTTTTTTTTTTTCTGTGTAATGTAATTGCAGTTGCCTGCCTGCCAGCCTGTGTGTCAGGCTCACAGCGTATACTGTGCCCACTTGCCCAGTGCCACCACTCATATCTGGTGTCACAATAGCTTGCATTTAACAAAAAAAACTTTTTGGACTGTAATATAATAGCAGTCAGTTTCCTTCACACGTGTGCGTTTCAGGGCCTGCCAGGGCACAGTGTCACACCAGTGCAACTCATATCTGGTGTAACAGTAGTGTACATTTAAAATAAAAATAAAATTTTGACTGTAATAGATTGAATAGCAGTTAGTTGTCTGCAAGCGTGTGTGTCAGGCCTACAGCGTCTACTCTGCCAACTTCTGCCATTGCACAGTGCCACTCATATCTGTTGTCACAGTAGCTTGCACGCATAGTACCACTAATCGGAAAAAAAATGACAGGCAGAGGCAGGCCACCCCGCAGGGGCCGTCGTGGTCGTGGTGCTGTGATTCCCTTTGGCCCTAGAATAATGCCCAGTGTTCAGAGGCCACGTACCCTGAACTGGAAAGGTTCTGAGGACATAGTTGACTGGCTAACACAGGACACCCAATCTTCTACAGCTTCCGCTCATAACCTTGACGCACCATCCTCCTCCAGCTTAGCTTCGGGCACCTCTCAAGTTACCACTCGCCCGCCTGCCGCCACCACCAACACTAGCTTCACTTGGTATGTCAGAGGAGTTATTTACACATCAGTTGGTAGAAATGAGTGATGCGCAAGCATTATTGCCAGAGGATGTAGATAACAGTGATATGTCTCAGTCAGGCAGCATTACACACATGGACGTACGGTGTGATGATGATGATGTTGTACCCGCTGCTGCTTCCTTTGCTGAGTTGTCAGATACAAGTGAAGCGGTTGATGTTGACGATGCGTCCATGGATGTCACGTGGGTGCTCGCTCGGCAAGAAGAAGAACAGGGGGAAAGTTCAGATGGGGAGACAGAGAGGAGGAGGGGGAGACGAGTTGGAAGCAGGGGGAGGTCGTCGCAAGGAGCTAGTGGCACAGTCAGACAGCATGCATCGGCACCCGGAGTCAGCCAGACAGCACGCCAATCACCGCATGCTGTTGCCGCCACCAGAATGCCGTCATTGCAGAGCTCAGCAGTGTGGCATTTTTTTTGTGTGTCTGCCTCTGACAACAGCGATGCCATTTGCAACCTGTGCCAAAAGAAACTGAGTCATGGGAAGTCCAACACCCACCTAGATACAACTACTTTGCGAAGGCACATGATCACACATCACAAACGCCTATGGGATAAACACATGAGTACAAGCAGCACACAAACTCAAAGCCGCCATCCTCCTCCTGGTCCAGCATCTTCAGCCACATCAACCACTGCTGTCCTCCTTGACCCCTCTCAACCATCCGCCACTCCGTTTCTCGCCTTGAGCAGTTCCTGCTCATCTGCCCACAGTCAGGTGTCTGTCAAGGACATGTTTGAGCGTAAGAAGCCAATGTCACAAAGTCACCCCCTTGCCCGGCGTCTGACAGCTGGCTTGACTGTACTCTTAGCCCGCCAGCTTTTACCATACAAGCTGGTGGAGTCTGAGGCGTTCAAAAATTTTTTAGCTATTGGGACACCGCAGTGGAAGGTACCCGGCCGAAATTTCTTTGCACAAAAGGCAATCCCCAACCTGTACTCGATTGTGCAAAATGAAGTAATGGCATGTCTGGCACACAGTGTTGGAGCAAGGGTCCATCTGACCACTTATACCTGGTCTGCAAAGCATGGTCAGGGCAGGTATATCACCTACACCTACAAGGTATATCACCTACACCTACAAGGATAGAGTACAGCGAGTTGTCATAAATGATAAATTTTCAAGCTGGACAAAAGTGGTAAGTGGTGTCCCTCAGGGTTCTGTTTTGCGACTGCTTCTATTTAATATATTTATAAATATTTATAAATGATCTTGAAATGGGCATTGAAAGCCATTGAAAGCCATGTATCCTTTTGTAGCAGGACTTCCTGCTACAAAAGGAAGTGACTCCCTCGCGGACGGCGTTTACGTGACCGGGTGGACCGCGAGGAACAGAGGAAACAGCCCGTCCGGACGGATAGACGTCTAAGTCTCTACCTCTCTCGGAGGTAGAGACTTCAGGTACCCTGACAGTACCCCCCCTCTCAGATACGCCCACCGGGCGGAAGGAACCGGGACGAGATGGGAAGCGGGAGTGAAACGCCCTGCGGAGACGAGGAGCATGAACATCCTCTTGAGGTACCCAACTCCTCTCCTCAGGACCATATCCCTTCCAATCGACCAGATATTGTACTCTCCCCCGGGAGATTCGAGAATCGATAATAGAGTTAACCTCATACTCCTCCTGACCCTCCACCTGAACAGAGCGAGGAGAGGACGTAGTGGAGGAAAATCTGTTGCAGACTAGTGGTTTCAGCAATGAAACATGAAATGAGTTAGGGATGCGTAAGGCAGTGGGAAGAGCTAGACGATACGCAACTGGGTTAATCCGAGTCAGCACCCTGTAAGGTCCAATATAACGAGGAGCGAACTTCATGGAAGGTACTTTCAAACGGATGTTTCTTGTACTCAACCATACTCTATCACCTGGAACAAACACCGGAGCCGCCCTTCTACGTTTATCGGCGTGTTTCTTAACCAGCATAGAATTGTGCAGAAGAATTTGTCGAGTCTGATCCCACAACTTCCTCAAATTGGCAACATGAACATCAACCGACGGTATCCCTTGGGAAGGGGAGGCCAAGGGAAGAATAGATGGATGAAAGCCATAATTCATGAAGAAGGGGCTTGAATGAGTAGAATCACAAACGAGATTGTTGTGTGCAAACTCCGCCCAAGGAATCAAACCAACCCAATCGTCCTGGTGTTCAGAAACAAAACAACGTAAATATTGTTCAATTTTTTGGTTGGTGCGTTCAGCAGCTCCGTTAGACTGAGGATGATAGGCAGAAGAGAAATTCAATTTGATACCCAGTTGAGAGCAGAAGGACCTCCAAAAACGGGAAACAAATTGGGAACCTCTGTCAGATACAATTTGGGAGGGTATCCCATGTAAACGAAAAATCTCCCTTGCGAATATCTCTGCCAATTCGGGTGAAGACGGGAGTTTAGGCAGAGGAACGAAGTGAGCCATCTTGGTGAATCTGTCAACCACGGTGAGGATGACAGTCTGTTTTTTAGAGATAGGCAAATCGACAATGAAGTCCATAGCTAAACAGGACCATGGTTTCTCTGGAACCTCTAAGGGATGCAGAAATCCACATGGAAGCGTATGAGGTTGCTTAGTCTTAGTACAGACCTCACAAGTATCGATGAAATCTTTAATATCCTTACGCAAAGCAGGCCACCAGAAATCTTTGGAGATTAAAGCATACGTCTTGCGAATGCCAGGATGCCCAGCTACCTTGCTGTTGTGGAAACACCGTAACACGTCCAGTTGGAGAGCAGGAGGAACGAAGTGTCTATCCCCAGGAGTCTGTTTAGGAGCTAGATGTTGTAACTTCATGATCTCGGTAAGCAACGGAGAATGAATCCTGAGATTCGTGTTAGCGATGATATTACATTTAGGAACTATCGAGGAAAGAACTGGCTCAGCTACAGTGGACGGTTCATATTGGCGAGATAGAGCATCGGCTTTGGAGTTCTTAGAACCAGGTCTATAAGTAAGCACATAGTTGAAGTGAGTCAGGAATAGGGACCAACGAGCTTGCCTGGAGGATAGGCGTTTAGCCTCCCCAATATAGGACAAGTTCTTGTGGTCCGTTAAAATAGTAACAGGATGTAAGGTCCCCTCTAATAAATGCCTCCACTCCTTAAGAGCCATAATGACCGCTAACAGTTCCCTGTCACCGATGTCATATCTGCTTTCAGGACCAGATAGTTTCTTAGAGAAAAACCCACAAGGGTGTAACGGTTTGTCCACCCCTAACCTTTGTGACAGAACAGCCCCTACTCCCGTCTCAGAGGCATCGACCTCGAGTAGGAACGGCAGAGTCGTATCAGGATGAACCAAAATTGGGGCAGAAGCAAAAAGTTCCTTGAGCGTCTTGAAAGCAACAAGAGCCTCAGTAGACCAGGTCTTAGTATTAGCCCCTTGTTTGGTCATATTGGTAATAGGCGCAATAATAGAAGAGTATCCCTTAATAAAGCGCCTATAATAATTAGAGAAACCAATAAACCTCTGGATAGCCTTGAGTCCCTTAGGCAATGGCCAATCCAAAATAGATTGGAGTTTGTCAGGATCCATCTTAAAGCCTTCCCCAGAAATCACGTACCCAAGAAAGTCAATCTGAGACTGGTCAAAACTGCATTTCTCCAATTTACAGTATAGGCCATGTTGCAGAAGTTTGAGCAATACCTTTCTGACTTGTCTGTGGTGGGTCTCAATCTCCCTAGAGTGTATAAGCATGTCATCCAGGTATACAATGACACAATCATGTTGAAACTCCCTAAGAACTTCATTAATCAAATCCTGAAAGACTGCCGGAGCATTACAAAGACCAAATGGCATAACCGTGTATTCATAGTGACCATAACGGGTATTGAACGCTGTCATCCACTCGTGTCCATCCTGGATTCTCACCAAGTTATACGCCCCTCTGAGATCCAACTTGGTGAAAATTTTAGAGCCCTTTAAACGATCAAACAGCTCGGTAATCAAAGGAATGGGATAGGCATTTCTGATGGTTATCTTATTCAAACCCCGGTAATCAATACAAGGTCTCAAAGTACCATCCTTCTTTTTAACGAAAAAAAACCCAGCCCCGGCGGGGGAAGAGGATCTCCTAATGAATCCTTTTTCTAGATTCTCACGAATATATTCCTCTAGAACTGAGTTCTCTTGAGTGGATAGAGGATATACATTGCCCCTCGGAGGCATAGTGCCAGGTAAAAGCTTAATTTTACAATCAAATGACCTGTGTGGAGGTAAGGTATCGGCATTCTTCTTGTCGAATACTGCTTTTAAGTCCTGGTAGATGAACGGTATCTGTCCCTCTGTAGACTGAGTGGAACTACCCGGTGTGTTTATTACAGCCAATGGTGAAACCCTGCGTAAACACCTCTCCTGGCAGCCCTGACCCCATGAGAGTATCTCCCCTAACTCCCAATCGATAATAGGGTTATGTCTTTTTAACCATGGGTACCCCAGGACTATGGGGACCGAAGGGGACGAAATCAGCATAAGTGATAAGTTCTCCTCGTGTAAGATACCAACAGTTAAGTTAACGGGTATAGTCTCACGGGAGATAACAGGCTCAAGTAAAGGTCTACCATCTATGGCCTCAACGGCCAAGGGTGTATCCCTTAACTGGGATGGGACAGTGTGTTTGGTAGCAAAGGCTTGGTCAATAAAATTCTCAGCAGCTCCGGAATCTATCAAAGCCATAGTCTTTAGTACTCCCTTCTCCCAAGTTAAAGAAACTGGTAGCAGAAGCCTGTGATCTTTATAATTATGAGTAGAGGACAAAATAGAAACACCCAAGGCCTGTCCTCTAGAGAAACTTAGGTGCGAGCGTTTCCCGAACGATTAGGACAATTCAGGCGTAAGTGACCTCTGACTCCACAATACATGCATAATCCCTCTCTTCTCCTGTACTGTCTCTCTTCTTCTGAGAGGCGAGTATTACGTATCTGCATAGGTTCAGGAAACAGTGAGGTAGTGGAATCAGGACTTTGAAATGCGGGAGCTAATTTAAAGGAAGGTCTAAGGTTCCTCTCTCGAGTGTTTTGTCTCTCTCTTAAACGCTCAATACGAGAAATAAACGAAATTAAATCCTCCAAATTTTCAGGGAGTTCTCTAGTAGCAACCTCATCAAGGATTACGTCTGATAACCCGTTCAAAAATACATCTATATAAGCCTGCTCATTCCACTTAACTTCTGACGCCAGAGACCTGAACTCTAGTGCATAATCCACGAGAGTTCGGTTCTCCTGTCTCAGGCGCAACAGTAATCTGGCTGAATTGACCTTCCTACCAGGGGGGTCAAAAGTTCTTCTAAAGGCAGCTACAAAGGCATTATAGTTATATACTAACGGGTTATCGTTCTCCCATAGTGGGTTGGCCCATCTCAGAGCTTTCTCAATGAGTAAGGTGATAATAAATCCAACCTTTGCCCTATCTGTAGGATAGGAGCGAGGTTGTAATTCAAAGTGGATACTGGTTAAGGAAACCACGACACTTCTCAGGTGAGCCACCATAACGTACTGGTGGTGTAATACGGGAAGAGGCACCTACAGTGGCTACCTCTAGGCCTGAGCTCACAGGAGAAATAGAAGTAGAACGCGTCTCCTCTGGCGGGTTATTAGCACGAGACAATAACGCCTGTAGTGCTAGCGCCATCTGATCCATTCTGTGCTCCATGGCTTCGAACCTAGGATCAGAAGGACCAAGCTGACTGTTTGTACTTGCAGGATCCATTGGCCCTGTCGGAATGTCAGGATCGGGACAGGGATCCAACACGCAGAGTACAAACAGGTACAGGATACGTATACCGGACCTTAGAATGGCCGGACTAACGTACGGAGAGTATAGAGAATGGTCAGAGACAAGCCGAGGTCGAGGGAACGAGAGGACAGGTAAGCGAGGAACAAGCCGGGTCAAGGATAACAGAGGTAAACAGAGTTAGTCAAACAAGCCGGGTCGGAACCAAAGGGATAACAGAAAATACCAGAGCACTGAGTGACTAGACAGGCTAGAACCACGACAGGGCAATGAGCAAATGGGAGAAGCAAGTTTAAATACCCTGGCTCGGAGGGAAAGACACGCCTCCGACGAGATCTGATTAGTCTCTACAGGATTGAGTGACAGGTCGTTCCGGGCTGGCGTCATGACGTCGGTTTCCGGACTTCCTGCTACAAAAGGAAGTGACTCCCTCGCGGACGGCGTTTACGTGACCGGGTGGACCGCGAGGAACAGAGGAAACAGCCCGTCCGGACGGATAGACGTCTAAGTCTCTACCTCTCTCGGAGGTAGAGACTTCAGGTACCCTGACACACCCTAAATGGTAGTGAACTAGGGATAACCACACACGAGAAGGATTTGGGAATTGTTATAGACAACAAATTAGGTAGCAATATGCAATGTCAATCTGCCGTTGCTAAGGCCAGTAAGGTTTTGTCATGTATAAATAGGGGCATAAATTCTCGAGATGAAAATATAATTTTGCCTCTTTATGAATCGCTGGTAAGACCACACCTTGAGTATGCTGTGCAATTTTGGGCACCTGTTCTAAAGAAGGATATCATGGCACTAGAAAAAGTGCAGAGACGAGCTACAAAATTGATAAAAGGAATGGAGCATTTTAGTTATGAAGAAAGGTTAAAAAATTGAAATCTCTTCAGTTTGGAAAAACGGCGCCTTAGAGGGGATATGATAACATTATACAAATATATTCGGGGCCAGTACAAACCATTATCTGGAAATCTATTCATAAACAGGGCTATACATAGGACACGAGGTCACACATTTAGGCTTGAAGAAAGGAGATTTCATCTAAGGCAAAGAAAAGGTTTTTTTACAGTAAGAGCAATAAGGATATGGAATTCATTGCCGGAAGAGGTGGTTTTGTCAGAGTCTATACAGAGGTTTAAACTGCAATTGGATAAATACTTGCAAAAACATAACATACAGGGATACAATTTCTAATTAGTGGGATAATAGCTGCTTGATCCAAGGAGACATCTGACTGCTATTTTGGGGTCAAGAAGGATTTTTTTCCTAGTTTGTTGCAAAATTGGAAGCGCTTCAGACTGGGTTTTTTGCCTTCTTTTGGATCAACAGCAAAAGCATATGTGAGGAAGGCTGAACTTGATGGACGCAAGTCTCTTTTTAGCTATGTAACTATGTAACTATGTAACTGCGCATTGGGTAAACCTGCTGACGGCTGCCAAGCATGGAATGCGTGGCTCTGCAGAGGAGTTGGTAACACCGCCACGACTTGCAGACAGGCCTGCTGCCACCTCCTCTACTCCTCCTACTCCATCCTCTTCCATAACCTCATCGGCTGAGTCCTCTTCTGCTGCTGCGTCTTGCTCCACATCAACGGCACCCCCCCCCCAGCTCCCCAGGTACTATTCCACATCCCGGATACGGCAGTGTCACGCCGTCTTGGGGTTGACTTGCCTGAAAGCAGAGAGTCACACCGGACCAGCACTCCTGTCCGCCCTGAACGCACAGGTGGATCAGTGGCTGACTCCGCACCTACTGGAGATCGGCAAAGTGGTTTGTGACAACGGAAGAAATTTGTTGGCGGCATTGAATTTGGGCAAGTTGACACATGTGCCATGCATGGCACATGTGTGTAATCTGATCGTACAACGCTTTCAGGCGTTCCTACACGGCCATGGCGCACTTTTCAGATATCCAGTGGCGAAACAACATGCCAGTGAGGTGCTTGATTTGCGACAGCCCGACACGTTGGAATTCAACACTCCTAATGTTCGACCACCTGCTCCAACAAGAAAAAGCCGCTAACGAGTATTTGTATGACCGGGGTGCTAGGACAGCCTCTGCGGAGCTGGGAATTTTTTTGCCACGTTACTGGACGCTCATGCGCAATGCCTGTAGGCTCATGCGTCCTTTTGGGGAGGTGACAAACCTAGTCAGTTGCACCGAAGGCACCATCAGCGACATCATACCATTTGTTTTCTTCCTGGAGCGTGCCCTGCAAAGAGTGCTGG
This sequence comes from Pelobates fuscus, assembly GCF_036172605.1. Classification (NCBI taxonomy): domain Eukaryota; kingdom Metazoa; phylum Chordata; class Amphibia; order Anura; family Pelobatidae; genus Pelobates; species Pelobates fuscus. The sequence goes on along the minus strand of NC_086323.1, from coordinate 82,842,949 downwards.
ATCAGGCCGTAGATGAGCGTGAAGAGGAAGAGGAAGAGTTGTGGTCACCATCACCACCAGAAACAGCCTTATCAGCATCGCTTGCTGGACCTGCGGCAACGCTGGAAGAGGATTGTGAGGAAGAGGAGTCAGAGGAGGAATGTGGCTTTGAGGAGGAGGAGAAAGACCAACCACAACCGGCATCCCAGGGTGCTCGTTGTCACCTATCTGGTACCTGTGGTGTTGTACGTGGCTGGGGGGAAGAACATACCTTCAGTGAGATCACTGAGGACGAGGAACGGGACATGAGTAGCTCGGCATCCAACCTTGTGCAAATGGGGTCTTTCATGCTGTCGTGCCTGTTGAGGGACCCTCGTATAAAAAAGCTGAAGGAGAACGACCTGTACTGGGTGTTCACGCTACTAGACCCCCGGTATAAGCACTTACCGCAAGTCGGAAAGGATGCAGCAGTTCCAAAATAAATTAAAACGTATGCTTTACACAGCGTATAAGGGTGATGTCACAGCACAACGGGAATCTAACAGGGGAAGAGGTTAAAGTAATCCTCCTCCTCCCACGACCACGCCGACAAGGACAGGACGCTTTACAGACGTGTTGTTGATGGAGGACATGCAGAGCTTTTTAAGTCCTACACATCGCCACAGCCCTTCGAGGTGCACCCTCTGAGAACGACTCGACCGACAGGTAGCAGACTACCTCGCCTTAACTGCAGATATTGACACTCTGAGGAGCGATGAACCCCTTGACTACTGGGTGTGCAGGCTTGACCTGTGGCCTGAGCTATCCCAATTTGCGATAGAACTTCTGGCCTGCCCCGCTTCAAGTGTCCTGTCAGAAAGGACCTTCAGTGCAGCAGGAGGTATTGTCACTGAGAAGAGAAGTCGCCTAGGTCAAAAAAGTCTAGATTACCTCACCTTTATTAAGATGAATGAGGGATGGATCCCGAAGGGACTGACAGTGGGCCATACATTCGACTAAAAAAGGCCTGATGAGGGGGACGTAACAGGGTGTCGAGGCTGCCGGCCCGCCGCGTGATATTTAAATCCCTAGCTCACCCCAGTACCTTGCCCTGTCGTGGTTTTACTGTTCCTGGTTTCCTGAGAGTGCTTTATCATTGTGAATCTGATTTCCTGGTATCCTGATCTTGGCTTTTCCCTGGTTATTCTGAATTCTGGTTTCCCTGACTTGGCTTGTGTAAACGGTATTGTGTATTTTCTGGCTTCCTTGACCTCGGCTTTCCCTTTGACCATTCTCTGTCTCTAGCGTATTAGTCCGGCCATTCTAAGGTCCGGTTTACGCTCTGTCCTTTTATTTTCCTTTTCTTGCATATGTATATGGATTGTTTGCGGTTGTTTGCGGTGCGTTAAACGGGGAGTTTGGTCTGTCACTGTGAAGCGGGTATAACCCTTACACTACCTGATCGATACAACATCATACCTGATGTTTTAAAGCATGTTATTCCAAACAATTTAGGAATGTTAGGTGATTTATGCCCTTTATGGATTAAAACCAGACTCTGCATCAACTATGTAATTTTCAATGGGAGTTTTGCCATGGATCTCCCTCCGGCATTCCACAGTCCAGGTGTTAGTCCCCTTGAAACAACTTTTCCATCACTATTGTGGCCAGAAAGAGTCCTTGTGGGTTTTAAAATTCGCCTGCCCATAGAAGTCTATGGCGGTTCGCCCGGTTCGCCTGTTCGCGAACATTTGCGGAAGGTAGCGTTCGCCGTTCGCGAACCGAAAATTTTATGTTCGTGACATCACTATTGGCTAATTAATTTATAAGGTGATGCAACCCATTTTATTTGCAAAGACTGATTTCTTCTTTTCTTTATATTGTTCAAAATCAGGTTCTGATTCAGACTGTCCGATTTAAAAAAAAGACCCATGTTTATTTTGTTAACTTTTTTTGCCAATAAAAGTCTCTACAATCTGATATACTATGTTCCTGCTTAACCCCTTAAGGACACATGACATGTGTGACATGTCATAATTCCCTTTTATTCCAGAAGTTTGGTCCTTAAGGGGTTAATCTGTAAGGAACATGAGTAAATAAGTAAATATGACATCTGGTTTGAAAACTAATCTATTGTGTGGAACTTTATCGAAAGCCTTGACAAAATCCAAGTATATCATATCTACTGCAACATACTAACCCAGTGGTTCCCACATTTTTTTAGGTTCAAGGCGTCCTTAATATTTCCATATTTTTCCAAGGCACCCCAAGTCAAAACAATTTTCTGAGTTGTATATATGTACAGTGCTGCAGCATATGCTGGGCCCCTAATCACTGTTGTACTCAGGAGATGTTGCTGAACACATATGTGGTGGGTTCTTTGTCAGTAACACATAACAGGAACTGAGAATCCATGCCTAAAGTACAATGTGAGAGAAAAATAACACAAAAAACTACTGGTGGTAGAATTAGTTCATAGAATGTGTTAAAATACCACCATTTAGGGGGCGGGGCCGGGCCGCCGAGCAGAACGGTCGCAGGAAAGCTCAGCTCCTGCAAACAACGACCCCATAATGCCTATAAAACACGATTTTCATCACCAACCTCAACTATAACTGCGACCCTCGATGAATATGGGCCACTGGAACCGGGGAGAGGATTGCTCATTGAGTTTTAGTCCCCCAGAGGGGATATCTCTGCAACATCAAGCGGAACCTTTTCCTGGCGGTGAGTGGAATGGATGGCCGCTGCTCAGTCCCGAGCCCCGGTCAGCCCATGCCGGCCTGGGGCACAGCACAGTCCCATCCCAAGCAGTCACACTGCGTGGCGGCGCCATTGATTGCAGGTAGGTAAGTTGGTGCTTTGGTCGTTTTTGGGGGTTCTTTTCCGTTTCTCCAGCTGCAGCTGTGCCCTTGTGTGCACAACACTGCAGAAATGTAAAAACACCTCTGGACCTTAATGTTAAGAAAATTGAAAAACGGTCTGGTCACTAAGGGGTTAAAAGTAAATTGTCCCAGTTTTGGGGCCCAAGCAGTTGTGGGAGCCATAATTCTGTGGCTCACCCAAAGACATATGTGTCAGAGCTGCATAATTTGGAAATAGAGTGTTAGCAGTGGGAGGGCAAAATGTACGTTCGTCCATGTGGGAACTGCCATAGGCACTCAGAGTGCATAAGGGTGATTTTTTTTTTTGTTAGTCTAGAGCTAGATATTAATTGATCAAGAATGGACATATATGTTACTGCCCAAAGGGAAAGGCAGTCCTTCAAGCAATGGTCCCCCAGATGTTTCCTCCAGAAGGGGGATACGAGGTGTCCTCTCCTGTAAAGGATTATTCTTTGTGAGTCCACAGGTCACAGTCCTTTGAATAAATTAAGGCCTAATTATTTTACAGCATAGACTTAAATCAGACCCAGTTTATAAATTGTTCTCAATTAACAGTATTTATTTTCATATTACATTTTGTATTAACTTTTAATTATTATTGTAATTGTTTTAATAGTTGTGTGTGCAACTTTTTGCTAACAGAATTACTTAGTTACTTAAATAAATACATTTGACTTCATTAAGCTTATACACATTTCTACAACTTTGAATAATCTAATATATAATTGGAAAGATAAACTGCAACATTTTGAGGAAAATTGTCATTGCCGTTTACTGTTATAGAGGCGAATATTCATTTAAAACCTCACAAATTTTCATTGTAGATGATTTTGATTGTATTAATAATTCGACTTAAATGGGCACATTAAGCACCATAGTCCTGTGCAGTGGTTCTGGTACACCTCCCACCTGTTAATTTTGTATGCCAGTTTATTTAGTTTTCTTTTAGATTGCTATAAGATTGGATTGGAAAGGAATATAAACATGTGCAGCAAATTTGCACACAGGTATTTTTTTTTTGTAAAATAGATTACTCAGCTGCAAGAATATTCCATTTTAGACATACAACAAACTGTTTTTTTTGTTTAATTACCAACTAGAGCTTATTAAAAAATAAATAAAACAAAGTTAAAATAAAATAAAACTCAAAGTACTATAACTATTAGTTATGTAGCAGTTATTGTTCCAGGAGTCCCTTCCCCTCCTCCAAATCTTATGGGAGAAACCATTTGCTATTGGTTTGACTTTTTATCTGGGGCCTGCTGCAGAGCACCGCCGCCCTCTACCTCTCTGCAGCCTGAAACTCTCTGCTCTGTGCTAAACTTTGGCTGAAAGAAATAATCTGGCACTCTGCAGATCCTGGACTAACCTGCACTGGGCTTAGTTCAGGAGAAATTTTCCAGAAACCACCATCTTGAGCTTCTGCCTCTTAGTGCCAGAAGGGAAGAGTCAGGGAGCAGTGTCTGGTGGCCCCTAGATAGAAATTAAAACTGTTATCAAAATAGTGTAAATCCTTTTTACATTTATTGCACATAAATCAATATAAACAAGCAGCTTACAGACATTTATCTGACACAATACACACTGTGTGAGTCTCATCATCAGCACAATTCAGTCTCCAAATGTTGGATATATGAGGTGAAACAGATTCATGGGAAGTCAGGACATTCGAACAAAGGACAGAGTTTGTCCAATTCACAAGGAGATGAAATTCCCGGTGCATCGATTGCTTATACATAATAAAGTCACCAATTGAATGTATTCTTTGTGGAAGAAATAGAAAGGGATATGTCCCACTTTCCCATGCTAAGTAGAGTCTCAAACTCCTGTGAGGCACCACACATTGAAAACGTTTATGATTCTAACTCCATCTGTATAATGTAGCAAACCTTCATTAAATACATGCAAAATGAAAGGTATTGATGCTTTAAAGGGATCTACGCTCCCTGTAGTGGTTATGGTGCCAAGAGTGCCCAGGCTCCCCCCTTTGTAAGAAATTAAACCATTTTAGAGCAGTTTGACTTCTTACATGGGGTCTGCTGGGAACCATTTCCCCTTACACTACCGATGACATAGAGTTGAAAGCTTCTAAGCAGCTTCTGTTAGCTCTCTTGAGATAAACCCACCAATTTAGGGTAGCTCATTGGCTTAGAGTGTCAACTGATCTTCCGGTGAGCTGGTTATATAGTTATGGTAATTGAAATGTTTCTTTAACAATTTAGCATCAGCAGTAATAAGTCTCTTTTTGGGCAGCAGATGTTGAATTCATATTTCATTCTTATTTTATATATTCATACAAGTTGTAGAAAACTCTTTTGGTAGTAATTTAGAAATGCTATCTTTATTATGCTTTCCAGTGGCCAGGACCATCTTCAGCATTTTACAGGGCCCTGAGCAAGACCCTGCGTGTGGAGCCTTCTAGAGACTAGAAAAAGGTTGCCAAATCAGACATTTTTTATGATCTATAAAGAGAAGTAAAAATGACCCTCATAGGCCTTTTTCATAAAAGCTTTGTTAATGTGGCAGCTGCTTAGCAAAAGGTTAACCCTGGCACTGACAATGGTTATTTAACCATTTGCAAATAGCTTGGATTTTTAGAATCCATGTCTGAATTTGAGCAGCGTTCAATCTATCTAAAATCCGGAAATCTGCTAAATCTGGATATTTTTAAATAGTGTGAACACTGCATGGATTTTGCATTCCGAATGGCCTCGTACCATACTGGATGGTTTTAAACCATTTGGTACGAGACCATTCGGAGTTTAGAGAATTACTCTGAAAGTACAGCATTCTATTGTCATGTTTTTATGCTGCTCTTGAATAAAATTTACAACTTGAATTGCATAGTGACAAAGAATTGTATTGATTTCACTGTTTGCTGCTGGATGTTGTACCACATGTACACTTTCTGCTTCATCTATTATACCTCACATCTGTCTGAGCTCGGATTTTCTGTAAATTGCATATACTTTCGTTTTTATTTACCTTATTTCTTTAAGCTGATATTATGCGTTTTTTACCGCAGAATCTGCAAGTCAGTTAATGCCCATGAGCTTCTTTCATGGTTTAAATAAATGCTAAAAAAAAAAAAATTTAAATATTCACTAATAAACTTAACTGTAATAAAGCTATAAGACCGATTCCTCTCTGTAGGCTGATTCAGCTACTGTGACATTATCAATCTTGAAGACTTTTATTTAGTAAAATGCTTCTCATAGAGAAGTATTACAGACTTTTAGTGCAGGCTTCCCCAAACTCTGGCCCTCCAGATGTTGCTGAACTACAACTCCCATGATTCTCAGCCAATCTATTTCATTCATAGAATCATGGGAGTTGTAGTTCAGCAACATATGGAGGGCCGGAGTTTGGGGAAGCCTGTTTTAATGCATGTGTAGCACTGCCTATGAACTGCCAATCCAATGCTTTTCTATAAGAACTTCAGAGAGGGTATTAGACACACACAACTTCTAGAGTCAGCATACTTTGCATGCTAACTCTGTACATATACATAAAATAGATTCCGTTATTAAATTTACTTTAGTCCTTGACTAGACCCTAAGTGGCTGTAGACCAATGGTGTGGAAATCTTAAAATGTAAATAGTGATGCTTCTCAGATACTGATATTTGTTTGCTATATTTTAAAACTTTCTCTCAAATATCTCTATAACTAAAAGTACTAGATGTAGTTTATTAAAGGGACACTCGAAATACCAGTACCACTATAGCGTAACGGAGGTTTTTAATCACAGCTATTGCAGTGCATGCACAGTAAGTTTCAAGATGCTTCCCTATGTGAAACCATTCGGTTGGCTGAGATCACCACTAATGATGATCTCAGCCAGAGAAGAAGCCATGACTGTGTTAGGACCAGCACAGTGTAGGAAAGACGTTGAATAAAAAATACTTTATTTTATGGATACAGGGATGGCCCATACATCTAAATAGGGCAGGAGTACCTCTAACTTTAGAATACAGTTTTGTTTCTTTAACTAAAAATTAACTGTGTAATCCAACTGCTTTGTAAACTGTGGTCAGCACATTTCTTTAGGCTATGCACCCAGTGAATGTGGTTTTGTATATCAAGGGCTAATATTTTTTGAGAAAACTTAAAATTCTACAATAAAGCAAATGTGTATTCATGAAACAAACCAAACTTACTTTTTATGAGATATCAGTGACATTTTATTTGTACACAACCTTCAAAGATGATATAATCATATATATACGGAATCTGTTGGCGCTATATAAATGGCAATAATAAAAAGAAAAAAATATATATATATAATCATATATGTATCTATACAGATAGTCCTTCAATCAGATAATAAGCAATATCACTAGGGAATTGTGGAGTGCCTGGCCCATATCCGGTACACCCCTCACATAACCCCAGATTTGCATGCAACACAACTTCCCACATGCTATACACCTTGCCATGCTGACAGCCTCCTGAGATTACATGAACAGTAGAGCTCCCCCTACAGGTTACTTGTATTACGTGCAGGTTTATGATACAAATGCACTGTTCATATTTGTGTTTTAAGACTGTTTTGGTGGCGGTGTGGGGGGCATATTTTGGGATAATAATTACATAAAATATCAAAACAGTTGCAAGTGAAAAATATACCATGATAGATAGATAAGACCTCTTGAATGTCTTTCACTCCATAGAGGGGTATTTTATTAAAAGGTTCCATAACTAATTATATCAGATCCATGGTATACACATACCAAATAAAACAGATTTAGTCTGATTTAGTTTAACATCTTCAGTAGCTACTGGGTTTAATAACTGATTAAGTAACAGCTATGCACTGAGATCTCTGCGACAATAAGTGAATTAAAATTCAGTAAAGAAGAGATATACAATATTACTATTGCAAGCAGACCCCCTTATGAAATATTTCAGCCTTTACTCCCTTCTCATCAAGCACAACTGACAAAACCAGCTGAGGCCACGTTGATTAACTAGGGAGAAGATTGTGCTGTGTCAGATGCCTGAAGCATTCTGGGAATCGTTCTGTCACCAGAATATCTCCCTGGCACACTTAAAATTCCTCTCTAAACCTGACATGGGTTCACGCTATGAGCTTCTGTGACTTAATGCAAAATTTACACCTATGCTCTCTGACAAATACGCACCAAATACATTTGCAACATTTAATTAGAATATATTTTCAGATGTGTATAAATCTAATTTTCCATTTTTGCAAGAGAAACAAAGTGTTATACATCATAGCAAAATAATAACTTTATATTAAAAATGCTAGTAATGTTCAAGGTAAGAGTACCGAATCTAGCACATAAACATAATTACTTGTGTTCTATTTGTCTGTTTGTATATGGCACAAGGTTTATAATTTTTGATTAATAAAACTATACTCAGATATTTTAGAGTCCTCGGGAAACTGAACAGACAGAGCATTTCATAGAAGTGCATGACATTTCTAATTTTTTTATAAATGTATCTGGCATGTATTCCTCATAAGCCAAAATGTTAGCAAATTAGGTCTCAATTAGAACTTTCACTTCTATGCAATTTACAGCATTGAATAAAATATAAAAAAATCACATTTAACTTGTGTTCACCTTGTTAATTAGATGCTCCCTCAATGAACTTTAGCTCCCCAGTGCCAGCAGCACTCATGTAGGCCCAGAGCATGACACTCCCACCACCATGCTTGACTGTAGACAAGACACGCTTGTCTTTGTTCTCCTCACCTAGTTGCTGCCACACACGCTTGACACCATCTGAAAGAAATAAGTTCACTTTGGTCTCATCAGACCACAGGACATGGTTCCAGTAATCCATGTCCTTAGTCGGCTTGTCTTCAGCAAACTGTTTGCGGGCTTTCTTGTGCCCGAAAATGACAGCCATGCAGACCAATCTGATGCAGTGTGCAGCATATGGTCTGAGCACTGGCAGGCTGACCCCCCACCCCTTCAAACTCTGCAGCAATGCTGGCAGCACTTATACGTCTATTTCACAAAAACAACCTCTGGATATGATGCTGAGCACGTGCACTCAACTTTTTTGGTCGACCATGGTGAGCAGGGCCGTCTTTAGCGCGGGGCAAACGAGGCAGCTGCCCCGGGCCCAGTTGCTCCTGGGGGCCCCAGAGCAGCTTCCCCGTGGGCCCCGCGATTTTAGCAGCCCCATGCACCCGGCGGTGCAGCTACACAGAGCCGCACCGGCCCGCCAACTGAGGAGGCCCCCCCGAGTGGCCCATGCACCCGGTGACCATGTGTCAGCAAGGGACTGGTCTGGCGCTGTGACACTTAAACAGCGCGACCGGGCCCCTGCCTGTATCGGCTGGGAGGAAGTGAGTGCCGCGCGTCACTTCCTCCCACCAGAGATAATAGCCGCGCAGGGAGGAGGGGAATTCTTCAAGATAGCTCCCAACTGCCTCAGTCTGCCACTGGACCCCAGGTGTCAGTATGTCTGTGTGTGTGTGTGTGTGTGTTCCCGTATGTCTGTCTGTGTGTGTGTTTGTGTTAGTATGTCTGTCTGTGTGTGTTAGTATGTCTGTGTGTGTGTATGTTAGTATGTCTGTGTGTGTGTATGTCAGTATGACAGACATACTAACACACACAGACATACTAACACACACACACACACACACACACATACAGACATACTAACACAAACACACACACAGGCAGACATACGGACACACACACACACAGACATATTGACATACACACACACACACAGACATACTAACACACACACACACACACAGACATACTAACACACACACACACACACAGACATACTGTATGTGTATATGTCTGTGTGTGTGTGTGTGTGTATGTCAGTATGTCTCAGTGTGTCAGTGTGTGTGTGTGTATGTCAGTATGTCTGTGTGTTTCAGTATTTCTGTCAGTGTATGTGTCTGTGTGTGTTTCAGTATTTCTGTCAGTGTATTTGTCTGTGTGTGTGTCAGTATATCTGTCAGCGTATGTGTCTGTGCGTGTGTATGTATGTATGTATGTATGTATGTGTGTCTGTGTGTGTGTCAGTATGTCTGAATGTGTGTCAATATGTTTGCCAGTATATATTTGTGTGTCAGTATGTACCTGCGAATGTTTTAATATGTCTGTCTGTGTATGTGTCAGTATGTCTGTCAATATGATTGAGGGTTGGGCGTAATGAGTGGGGGGGAGGGGCACAGGGGGCCAAAGAAAATGCTTTGCCCAGGGTCCTATTCATATTATAGACGGCCCTGATGGTGAGGCCTGTTCTGTGTGGAACCTGCAGCTCAGTTTCAGGGTCTTGGCAATCTTGTTATAGCCTAGGCCATCTTTGGGTAGAGCAACAATTCTTTTTTTCAGATCCTCAGAGAGTTCTTTGCCATGAGGTGCCATATTGAACTTCCAGTGACCAGTATGAGACAGTGTGAGAGCGATAACACCAGATTTAACACACCTGCTCCCCATTCACACCTGAAACCTTGTAACACTAGCAAGTCACATGACACCGAGGAGGGAAAATGGCTATTTGGGCCCAAATTGGACATTTCCACTTAGGGGTGTACTCACTTTTGTTGCCAACGGTTTCATTATTAGCTGTGTGTTTAATTATTTTGAGGGGACTGCAATTTTACACTATAAAGGCTGTACACTTACTATTTTACATTGTAGCAGAGTGTCATTTCTTCAGTGTTGTCACATTAAAAGATATAAAATATTTACAAAAATGGGAGGGTTGTACTCACTTTTGTAAGATACTGTGTGTTCCTCAGTAATACAACTTGTAGCAATGGATCTCCTAGTTAAAATTAAATTAGTTTTATAAAATCTCCCAGTAACTTCTGTTAAATACCAGTAAATGAACGCTATATATCCAGTGGTGTATCCTGGTTTTGTGCTGCCCTGGTTTTGTGCTGCTCTTTCTCCCTGGTGGTCCAGTGGCTGCTGGGCGGGCGGCACTGGCGGGCTATCTGCTGGGCGGGTGGGCGGCTGACGAGGGAGCTCTTCCTCTGAGCTGTCTGCTCAGCTCCCTCGCCCGCCGCCCGCAGAGTGAGGCTGGGATCCGGAATATGACGTCATATACCAGCTCCCAGCCTCACTCTGCGGCGCGAGGGAGCTGAGCAGACAGCTCAGAGGAAGTGCTCCCTCGCCAGCCACCCACCCGCCAGCGCACAGCAGGCTGCACGCCCAGCCAGCATGTCAGTTAGCCGCAAGGCTAACAAGGCATTTGCCCTGGGCATTTTGGGGCAGCATTTTTTGCCGCCCCCTGGAAAATACCGCCCAAGGCAAATGCCTTGTTTGCCTCGCGGCTAAAACGTCCCTGTATATATCCCATGAATTTCAATAGGAAACATGTTTGTTTATTTCTAGTAATTGTAAGAGTAAATTCCCCGTAGATTTTTCAAGTGCCAGAATTAATCGTAGAATTCAGCCAGAGGTCAACAAAAAATAATCTGTCTGATTTACCATATTAGGATATTCTATTAAATAAAAGTGAAATAAAATTCAGTCTTTAACAGAAAATACAGCAGCCGCTCCAGGTACGAATCAATAGCCCAAAATGCCCCCCAGTGGAGCTTGCAAAAGTTGTGAGCGATAAAATTCGATTTTTATTGAGCAATTTAGCTGGGTAGGAGTCATTGACCCTGTTAAGAATAACTATCGCAAGGGGAAAAGAAAAAAAAAAAGGCAGTATTGCTAAAAGTAAAAATAAACACAATACACAATTTATATTTCGGGGTCACAGGGCAAATCCTGAGGGCTTCTGGGAACTGACATGCAGGATGCGTAAAGAGGAAACAAGCTTCGAGAATTATGGTGCCAGTGCAGCACACACAATAGGCTAGGAGTGCAGGGCTTTGTCTATGAATTGCTCGCTTTATGTACCAAGGCCCAAAACAATTTGCACTGACATAGCACAGAATGAACACTTCAATCTGCCATTTGGAAGTTAGAAAATAGAGAGGTTAGAATCAATTATCCCCTCATTCTGCAATGATCAGAGTTTTGGGATATACGCAATACCCTCATGATCCACTGGAATGTTCTGTACAATATTATTAATTGAATTTGTAATGGAATCAAGAATTTATGACCTAGTGAATCCATACACCACAGAAACACAGCTTCATTGGCAAACTGCGCACAATAAATAAAGCTGGAAAAAGAGGAAGTTGTACCGTAGCCATTATTTATAGATTAGACCTTGACTCATATATCTTTAAAAGAAGTACCTGCTATATTGAATTGGTCACAGCATATTTGTGCATGAATCAATGGCATTGAAGAAAATTTCCTTTTTTGTTATCAAATCCTGTGATCCATTATAGGGTATGGAAATATGTAGGTGCGAATGTACATGGCTATCTTTCTTGTTTGCCTCTTTAAGCCTGTTGCAAGTAACATATGTTCAGGGTTTAAGTTCTAAAAACAAAAACAAAAAAAACTCCTCAGATATGCCACCCTATCCGCCAAATAATGTAAATGTTTCATTTTATCGTAACCATACACGATATGTTTAAATTTCATGTTGCTGTGCATCCTAGCTTATTTTATCAACATATAATGCCCTCATGGCAATGACACTTTAGCCCTTATCACTATTGCCAGGCTGGGTTTTCAAAGTACAGATTATTCTGTCCTTGTAATTCCTGGATCTGCACTATGACTTCACAATCCACCTCATTGTGTATCTTCCTTCTCTTACTTTTAATACCTCTGTGTGTAGGTGTAAAGTGTGTAAAATAACATAACAATACTAGAAATATAATAGCATGTTGGCATTTAGAACACCTTCTGACGCTGTCAATTTGCTGAGATATGAGTGGGCACCCTGGGAGGAGGATGTCAAAGGCTGCTATGGCCTATAAACTCTTATTGACCCTACACAGGACTGGACAGTACGACATTATTTTACTCATTCTCATAAGCACCAATTTATTACGTCATGTATGGCATTCACACCTTGCAATAGATAAAGTTATGTAATACAATATTGAATTAATGTACAATTACAATACAGTATTAGATAATAATTGTCAATTTTATTCCCCTGTTTTTATTTTTGTGCTTTCGTTTCTGTTTTGTACATTGTCTTATTAAAATTATTAATAAAAAAAAGCTGCAGACTTTGATACAAGTAAGATTTCACTATATTTCAGTAGGCAAGGGGGGGCAGGGGGCTAGATGGTGGTTTTAACACTATAGGGTCAGGAAAACATGTTTGTATCCTATAGTGTTCCTTTTAAGATGGTGAAAAGCTGCCCCTCCCCCCCCCCCCCCCCCCAGCCGACTTAACCCCATCAGATGCCACCCCTTGTTCAAAACAGGCTGCATATACAGTCATCATCTGTAGATATAATCCTGACAGGCAGGTTTTTTCCTTTTTCTAACATAGACTTATAAGTAGTCATTACAATGTCAGTAGATTTATTTAATTTATTTTTAAATACAAAAAAAGGATTGGCAAGACTATGAATCAGCCACAATTAATGGGTTTGCTAGTAAGAATTCAAAATATAAGCAATTAAAATCTATGTATACATTATTATGAAAATTCAACATGCCCAATGCTTAATATCCTTATCTGTTTAGGTAGGGCAATCAAAACTATTCTAATTAATTTCATGTTTGTGTCAGCATGGTGTAAGATGCATGGCTCAGGTTTACAATTGACTGAGTGTGGACCCAATTCATTAGGTTAATGTAAATTTTATCATATCATATAAATTGGCATTAACACAGCCAGTACAGAAATTTTCCTTAAAGTACCGCATTAACTTGTAGTCTATGCCTGAATAGAATTAGATGTTATTACAATGTTCTAATCAAGGGCCAATAACTTGACCACTAACATGCTGAACATATATGCTATGGGTAAGAGTTGCTTCTATGTGAGCTGCATATGGTGCGAGAATATACGAGTTGGTATGGTCTATATACGTTGTTATAGGAACACTATAGTGTTAGAATACAAACCTGTATTCCGAACGAAATAGTGTCTCTGACCCAATGCTCTACATAGGTCACTCGACCCCGAGTAAAAAAGACCCAGAACCCAATCAGACCTACACCATATTCAAGTTTCTGCAGGTCAACCTGACCCTCTACCTGTCCACTCAGTATCAGGACTATTGATATAATTTTTCCTTGTTCAATACATGTGAGTACATCACTGCTGTTTATATTGCTTCACTGTTTATTGTGGCGTGACCTATTTCCATTTTTTGTCTTTTATTCTTTTTTGAGGGTTTGTGAGGGAACCTCATATTTATAGGTTGCAGCCTTACACTTATTTTAGCTTCAAATTGACCTTATAGCGCTGATCCAACATCTATCCGTTTGACTGGGTGGACTTAACCTAACAATGTAGACATTGCAGGGTTAAAAGGACAGGAACACCGCACTCAGACCACTGCATTGACATGAAGTGGTCTAGTGGGTGACAATAGAGTCCATTTAAGTGGTTTATGAATTGTAATAGGTCTATATATATATATATATATATTATATTGTATATGCATGTATATATAATATATAGCATATATAAATTGGTATTGGTCTGTGTAAGTTGTATATGAGATTGGGTGTAATATAAATTCTTTTGGATCAGTTGGTGAACCAGTTTTTAGTTAATTAGATGCCTTTACCAGTTGCAAATCTGTTGCCACTGTGCCATACCGCAAAGAAAAAAAACCCCAAATAATTATACAATAATAAAAAAGCTAAATACTGCAATGGTGCCAGTATATTTCAATGTTCTGGACATCGTTTTTCCTGCACACTGCCACTTTCTTTGAGTTATGTGTGCCTCATGTCTTTTTCAGTAGATCAATGAATTTAACCTCAGGATGATTTGTTCCCGCATGGTGCCAGAATATTTAGTCACAATGCTTTTTGTGTCCCCTGCATCGTCCCAGTGTCTATCTGATATGTCCTTCATTTTGCTCGGAATCAAAGAATAAAACAATAAGTTTCGCAGGCAAACTCTCTCAGACTGGAAACTGGCCTATACACATTTGCTATGAAATACCATGTTTCCACCACGTTCCAAAAATTTGATGCAAAATATTCAAATGAGTACAGCATTGACACTATTTAGATGTCCTGTCCACGTTTCAGTAGGTTCCCTTAGCAACAGTCTGTTATTTTCTAAACATCTGTTGAGCCAAATAATTGGAAGGAATCTTTAGAATGCCGTTTATCTTTTTATTTTATTTTTTTTTACTATTTTTTTATGATATTCACTAATAAATACTTAGGGAAATCCGTGAGGAGATGCTGTTCCATTTTTCCCATGCCACAATTGTAGTAAAATATGTAGTGTAGTGCTGAATATTTGAGAGCAAACATTGTTGCACTATTTGTGTGTTTCAAAAAACGTACACTATTCCTGTATTGTGCTGGCGTCTCATGTATGAAATCTGAAAAACTGCATCTAGATAAAAATAAAATATATATAAAGATAGGAATATAACAATTTATGACTGGAATACACATTTAGCTTGACAATATTTTTTTCGTATATGTATTTATTAGTAAATTATATAAAGATATTTTTGAGACATTATTTCTGTGCTTTCTACATTCTGCCTATATGTTTAGATGATATATACCGAGTGTAATCCCACTGTATTCACATACACAGTAGATAATATTTACTGCTTTATCTGTTTTTTTTTTTATAATTAATAATGCTCAAGTCATCATTTTTTGCTAGAAAATAATATCAGCACTTGCAGATATTTTGGATTTTCTAACTAAAATAATAGACTAGGATAGAACAGTAAGTGTAGCCACTCCAGATTTTAGTCATGAGTTTGACACTTTATGACACAATAACCTGATTCATAAACTGCATTGTTTGAGATGAGCTCAAAGGTATGTGAGTGGACAAGGAGATGACTAAATGACAGGTGACAGAGTGTCACAGTTAATGGAATATATTGAAAGGAAGGAAAGCTGACCTGTGGCATGCCTCCGGGGTCAGTGCTAGGGACTGTTCTATTTAATGTATTCATTCATGAAACAATTAATGGGATTCAAAGGAAAGTAGTCTTTCTACGGGTGACACCAAAATCTGTACCAAGATTTACACTAGGGATCATTCAAATGAATACAAATCTCTTAAATTTTCAAAGATATATAATTATTATTAATGGAAATTGGAATCATTAACTATAGTATAATATAAATCAGCTGCCTCTGAATGTCATTCTAAGATAGGTTGTAGTCAGTAGAAGACGTCATTAATTTCAGACAATGTCTGGCTGTCCATTGAAATGACAGAGAGGCGAACTTGACATTTATGGGTAAGATGTCACAAGTATGTTTGTGTTTATATTTCTGAAATCCATAGACTGCTCACGCATGCCTAGCAGCACATAGGAATAATAGCCACCAATAAGGTACTGTGCATCTGTGAACGAGGAATTGCAACAGAATAATTATTTAAAGAGACACTGTCACGAATGCACCCTGCTTCAAGAGTGTGCGTGACATAGTTTTGGTGGTGAAAGGGTTAAAGTTCACTATTTGTCTGCACTAGACCGTAAATAATGACAAAATCCCCCTTTTAACACCACCCACATTTAAACATAATAATATAACTATTACTATTTTAACGCTGCCACCACCAAGACAACATATGAATGGGGTGTCTTGGTCCCCCAGGTAAACTTAATAATAAAAACCCACCAAATATTACTTAGCACAATATCTATGTAATTGCAAAATACTAGTTAGTCTCTTCAGGTAACATGATTCTTAACCAGACAAAGGCAGAACTTAATAAATGAATGTTTATTATGAGCAAAAATAGTCACAGTGCATATAACAATATATAATAAACCAATTATTTACACGCACAACAGATAAAAACAAAAATGATAAAATAAAGATCTAATTACTCACTTAGGTTTTCAAAGTAAATATTTAGCCCGTCTCTGGCAAGGAAGGATGGTGACTCACTCAAAATTAGATCTTGACCCCAAGCAAGTATGCCAACACCCCTTCAAATCATTGGATATATACCCTGTGGATTATCAAGTCTTGCCCAGGGGTGGAGTTAAGGCATACCTATAGAAATAAGAAGTGACCACATCCTTTGTTCCAGCCCAACCTCAATCCAAATGGAAACATTTGGCTCTCTCGTCTCTTATGTACCTGCCACAGAAATAATAATGAATTTGTTATTATTTTCCCAATTCATAGACATGTCACATTCCTTACTCACGATCCAACATGGCGGACATCACAATTCCCTCCCCCATGGTCAAGTCATGCCACTCATGTTTGAGCTTGTTTAGAAGATACATTCCAAATATAACAAAAAAATGAGGCTTAATTATTCTTCTGTGGAGTAAATATAAAGGTTTTTTTCCTTCTTTTGGATATGATACTGGAACAAGGCTAATCGCCATTAACATATCAAAAGAGATTGCCTCATAAATTACAAGGTACATGCAAAATGGATGAAGAGACATTCAGACTTTTTCCAGTGCAGAACCTCACACCTTGCAGAGTCTTGATTAATTCACATCCATATGGTAAAATCCTTTTCTCATCACTGTCATTCAAACTACCCCTACTCTCATCTGACTTCGGTGGGGGGGCCCCAGCTTCAAGAGATCTAACCTCTTTTGACCTCCATAAAATGTGTTTGTGACCTAGTGGCTACTAAAAAAGACTGGACATTGCAAATGGTATGCCATCATGGGGGTAATTCTCATTCCTGGGCTACCATACAGTCTCAAAGGCAATGTAACCAATCTGGCGAATTTCAATGTGAAAAAACTGAAAAGTGTAACATGCTATATTTGACCCTGTAACTTCCCAAAACACCATAAAACATGTACATAGGGGGTACTGTTTTACACGTGAGACATCGCTGAATACAAATATGTGTATTTTATTGCAGTAAAAGCAAACAGTATTATGACATTTAAAGTTAAAATGTCACGTTGAACTAAGAAAATTAAAAAAAATCTTATTTTCTCCCATATTTTTTTTATATTTTATTCAAATTAAATTATGTTCCATACCTAAATATTTGATGTTAAATGAAAGCCCAGTTACCCTGAATAAAATGATATATAATAAGTGTGGGTGCATTTAATATGAAAGAGGTAAATTATTGTTGAACAGACATATAGTAAAAATCTGTGGTTTGTTTACATTTTTTATGGATCACAACTTGTACATTTGGTTGCAGTCTTAAGGGGTTAAGCTAAACTTGTTTTTTTTTTTCAATGTCTCAAATTTTTATTGACATTTTCGTAAGGAAAAAAACTCAAAGTGGGGTACAGAAAGTAAAAAAGGGAGGGGGATTATGTATGCTTCAAATATAACAAGATTGTTGATGCCGCAATACAAATATACATATACATATGTACATATACATATTACCATTGCATATTGGATGTACAATGCGGGATAGGAATACATCTTGAATTAGGCCTAAATTTAGATACGGTGGGTACAATTGACAATGCTACTTGCTATCGCACATATCATGCGTCATTTGATAACCCATAGTATGGTCATGGTCTGGTTGGGCGCGATGGGTAAGTTCCTAGCCCCTGTTGATACAATGTTGTGGTATGTCTGGGTTGGTTATTAATCTAGTCATTGTCCCTGGTCCTGATAGCACCTTACATTCTCCACGGGATCTGGTAACCTCATGTTCTAGGGGGGAATGTTGGCGTTTGAGGAAGGGGGTGGTCGTGGAGATGTAGTTGTTTATTATTTGTCGGTCTCACAGTGTGACGGAGGTCTAACTGGTCTTATAGTCTTACATGTTACAGTCAGGCATGTCCCTAGGGAACCATTTGGTCGGGATTTTAGTACTTATGTTGGTCTTTAATCTGAGCCCATTTTTGCCATCGTGTAGTATATCTATGTTCTTCGTTCCGAAGGCGGCTGGCCATTTGTTCATAATTATTTGTTGTATTGAGGCGTGTGAGAACCTCTGGAAGGCTTGGGCTCTGTGGTTGTTTCCACCTGTGTGCTATAGCAGTTTTGGCTGCTATGAGGCAATGGGTGAGTATGTGTATCTCATCTTCTTTGAGGGGATAGGGGAATATATGGAGTAGGTAGCATTCTGGGGATTTTGGTACCTTAATCTTCAGTTCCTTTAGGAGAAACTGTTCCAATGTGTCCCAGAGATGAGCTATATTTGGGCATGTCCAGAACACATGCAGTAATGTGCCCTCATTTTTTTGGCATCTCCAACACATGGAGGTCGTGCCCGGGTATATGTGTGCTAAGCGTGACGGAACCAAGTACCACCTCATCAATAATAGCTAAACTTGTTTTGATGTCTATAATGTCCCTTTTTTTTGGAAGGTAATAGAAGACCTACTACTGATCTATAAGTTTGTACAGGGGTTTCTTTATCATTTATTTATGAATGAAACAACTACTTAATAGTAGGATTATATATTCTTTATACTCTACCTCTGCTTGCTTGGGGTTTGAGAACAAAGGGCTGAGAAAGTTGTATGGAGTTTTTAATTATAAAAAAAAAAAAAAGAGGGACTGTAATCTAAATATAAAAAGATGAAATTGAAATAAAAATATTGTCTTATATTTAATTTCAGTGTTCCTTTAAGCAGGACCACTTGTATCAATCTATTACAGAATTGTGGAAATGGTGCTTAGAAAGTACTGAATTTAAAGAACGTGACACTCTAATATGCTGCTCAAAACTGTCAAAAATTATACCTTTTCTCTCATGCACATAATCCTACAAGAATACAAATGAAAAGGAGGAGCACTGTTTTACAAATGCTCAGTTCAATTTCACAATAAAATGTGTATACAAATATAAAAAACATATTTATACTTATTGAAATGATGTCAGTGTACACAAAGCACCAGGTTTACAACCAGCTATGCAGCAAAACTCGGGGACATTGATGATATCTCTCCACCTACTGTCCAATCCACTACTCATATTTATTACATATTATTATACTGCTTCTCCAATATTTACAATCGCGAACATATACGTTTCAGATACTGTAAATAATTATATCATGTTAACTTTATTAGAGGAAGCATTAAATAGTGGTTGTTACATGTGAAATACAGACCTCTCACAAGTTTTGGAAAATATGTCTGCAGGGGTATACCTAGGTGGCAAAAGGTCTTGAGCCCAAGAGTAACATTGTGGCCCTTCCTGCCTACATTGACTAGAGCCCTTCTTAAAACTAGCCCTATACCACACCCTTTGTCCAACCATAAAGTCTAACGTGTTCTATAAAGTCACATTGTGACACCGAATCTTTGATTGAATGCAAAGTATTACATGTACCTTTGTTTATAAACCTATATTTATATATGCTGTATTAACCCAAAATCCCAATGCATTAAAACCCTGCACGGCTGCACCTACAGCAATATTGTGCTACATTGTTCTCTATAATTAACTACAAATGCGGTGTGTTAAAGTGTAATTGTCACAAATCATATTATAATCAGATGTGGTATTTCTCTCTCAGTATCGCAGGGAAATCAATACAACGTTGCCAAAATTAGTCCCGGGGCTCTTCAGCACCCCATCCTGGGCTGCAGCCCCTGTCAGCCACCCCCAGCAACACCACTGTACGTCTATATATGACAGACTATTGGTATTTGTATATAATACAAAATGTTATGTTATGTCTTGGGAAATAATAATATATTTTATATAAGTTGTGGTTATGTCAATTTTTGAAGCACTGTAGTTTCATAAATGTTGTGACTGTGCTAAATCCAGTTGCACATTGATCTTGTCATTTAAAATATGATTTTATATCATAATAACAAGTAGACAGTGAATTTAAGGCGAAATGTAAAATGTGCATTTACTTTAAAAGGATAAACATAAATTTGGGTGTGCATACATTACTACAATATAAAAGAATAAAATGTAATTTATCAGCCGTAGAGTACAAAGAAAATATACATTTGTAGATGTTTAGATTTTTCTTGTTTATCAAAAAAGAAAAGCAAGTATATACTACAGTTGGGAAACAGCTAATGAACTGAAGCATTAAGGCACTGAAGTTAGTCAGGAAATTCCATGATGGACATGAGTCTCTTTTAGAGCAGAATAGAGGTACTGAGTTATATATACAAAAATATTTTAAAAAATCAACAAAAACAAAAAGAACAGACCCTCGGAATACACTGTGTTATATGCAAGTCCGGAGCTTGTACAGGGAAGTGAGTGATAGTTTTCAGTCAGTTCTAGCCAAGTGATCTGCATATCACATGTACCTCTGTCTTATAAGGGGTTTTAGAAACTAATTAATGAAACAACAAAGCAATCAAGAGGCAGATTTCAGTACATGCACGTTAGGTGCACATGTAAATCATCGTTGTGAGTACCAGGGGTTATCCTGGATATATAAAATTTAAGAAGCTTTGCATCCGTACTTATGTTAAATTCGAATGGCCAATTATGTTGCATAATTGGCCATTACTTCAAAAAGTTTTGGATCAACATAAAAGGATAAAAGCAGGGCCTGATTTACATGTCACACATAGTCTCACTGGCAGACACTTACTGACATACATTCACTGACAGACACACACTCTGAGATACATATACATTGAAATACACATACTCATTAACAGACACACACACACTGACAGGAACAAACTGACAAACACACACTGACATACACAAACTCTCATATAAACATACACTGGCATATACACACACACTCACTGACAGACACACACACAGACATATGCAAACACACTGATAGACACAGTTTCACTGGTTTGACACACACTGACAGACACACACTCACTGACATACACACACATATATATACACACACACTGATACACACAGTCTCACTGGTTTGGCACACACTCACAGACACACACTTATTGACAGACACACTCTCTCATTGATTTGACACACACTGACATACACACACTCACTCATTTGACACACACTGAGAGACACACACAAACACTCACTAATTTGACATACACTGACAGACACACATTCACTGATACTGACACATTCATACATATACACATTCTCATTTTCTTGCTGAAAGCTACATCCACCATGCTTATAGATAGGTTTTAAAGCTTAAAGCATAAATAGGTTTTAAAGCTTAAAGCATAAATATGCTTTAGGTTTTAAAGCTTAAAGCATAAATATAGAATAATGTATATATTTTTAATATAGGATGTATTGAGAGTTTAAAGTCACTATCTTTTCTTTTTCTCTTTACACCTAGATAGAGCAAGCATAATTTGTAAGCATATACCGACAGGTGTAATTTTTTTACCATTTGACATGAAAACCAACACCTCTAATCCCTAAAGTGAGAATTTAACCCCTTAGTGACCAGACCACTTTTTAATTTTCTTACCGTTTGGGACTATTTTTACATTTCTGCTGTGTTTGTGTTTAGCTGTAATTTTCCTCTTACTCATTTACTGTACCCACACATATTATATACAATTTTTCTCGCCATAAAATTGTCTTTCTAAAGATTCCATTATTTTCATCATATCATATAATCTACTATGAAAAAATTCTAAAATATGAAGAAAAATTAAAAACAACACTTTTTTGAACTTTAACCCCTAAAATCTGTTACGCATCTACAACCACCAAAAAACATCCATGCTAAATAGTTTCTAAATTTTGTCCTGAGTTTAGAAATACTCAATGTTAACATGTTCTTAGCTTTTTGGGGGGGGGGGAAAGTTATAGGGCAATAAGTACAAGTAGCATTTACTATTTCCAAACCATTTTTTTTTCTTCAAAATTAACGCGTTACATTGTAACACTAATATCTGTCAGGAATCCCTGAATAACCCTTCACATGTATATATATATTTTTAAAAGAAGACAACATAAGGTATTAAACTTGGGGTATTTTGACTCTTATTATGCAACCATTCTACCACCAATCTATGCCAAACTTAAAAAAAATACAATAATTTGTGATTTTTTGACACACACAGCAATTTAATAATACATGTATGGAGAACTTTAAAGGTTACTGCCAAAGAACACCCCAATATGTGTTCAGCAACATCTCCTGAGTACAGCGATACCACCCATGTATAGGTGTGTCGGGTTCTCTGGGGGCTAAAAGACCTTATTTGGAGGATGCGCATTCCCATTTTCCGATTTGCAGTTTTCACAGATGGTCATCATGCACCCATGTCCTATTTGGGACATTTTTGAAGCCGGTCAATGTAATTTACCTCCATCAAACCATATATTTTTGAAAACTAGACACCTTTGGGTATTTCAAATGGTGGAATTGTTTGTGTTATTTTTCTCTCACATTGTACTTTAGGCATGGATTCTTAGTTCCTGTTATGTATTACTGACAAAGAACACCCCAATATGTGTTCAGCAATATCTCCCGAGTACATCAGTGCCCCCACTGTGCAGGTTTTATGGGTTTTTGCAAATTTACAGGGGTCAATTGTAGGGCTTTCCCCTTTCCCATTTTTGCACATTGAAATTTGCCAGATTGGTTTGCTGGGCCCATGTTGCCTTTGAGACTGTATAGCAGCCCAGGAATGAAAATTAACCCCATCATGGCATACCATTTGTAAAAGTAGACAACCCACGGTTTTCAAAATGGGGGTATGTCCAGTCTTTATTAGTAGCCACGCTGGCCAAAGTTAACGTTTTTATTTGTTTTTTTGCATTTTTTTACGCAAAAACTGCACTTTTACTGGTGATTTCATCGTCATGATCAGTTTTACTGTTTTAAACACTCATATTTGTGTTCAGCGAAGTCTCCAGAGTATAACAATACCCCTATATATATACCACCTTTTATTAACTTTATTTTAATCTTTTTTTACTTTTTCACCAGCAGTCCCCCTGCTGGCAGCACTGTGGACACCTATTGTGGCAATGTGACCGCTCTTTTAGAGCGGTCACATGGCCCCTGGGGGGTCCTAAATTGCAGAGGGGGGGCTGTCTGGGCTGGGCGGCGATCGGTAAGTACATGGGGAGGTCAGAGGAATGGAGGGTAGGGGGTTAATTTTTTTATTTTATTTAATTTTTAAAAATTTCTCTTTTTTTTTTAACTGTCAGCAACCACTAATTACCAGTCGTTCTATGAAAACAACCGTAATAATGGCTACTTGTAGCGACTACTATTTCAGTGATTACTGACTTGTCACTAAATAATAGTGGCAAGCATTGAAACTAGCTGTCTGAAGACCGTCATTGATCTTACTAAATGGCCCACCTGGTATAGACTCAGCGTGTGTTGTATTTCAGATTCTGGCTTAGAATTGCAGAGTTACAGTCCAAATCAGCAAGCGGCCCAGTCCCTCCCAGAATTGCCTTGTATCTTTATTCCCTGAGATATAAAAATATGCAGATACACAGCGATAGTGTTGAGATTTTACTATGCAATGGGATCTAATTCCTTCTCTAGAACCACACAATGAAAAGGTATCTGTGTAGCTATCAGTATGCATGCATGTAGGCATATAGTATATCAGGGGTGTGAGCGTGGAGATAACACTACACACTGAAGGCTGTTCAATTCCCTTCATCGGAAGGTTATAAATAGCTCATAACACATTCTGCAAGGTGTGAGAAAGACATCTGATTTCCAGGCACCATATCTGTGGTTTCCTATTGTAATGCAAATAAATACAGTGCAAACAGCAGCGTATAGAAAGCAATACGTCAAATAGAGGAGGGTAAAGGACTCCTGTGTTAACAAGAATTTTTTGAAAAGTATAAGATCTTGCTGACAAGCTGCATTAAATATTAATTCCTCAGTCCGTAGAGACCTTGTTACGCTCGTGTTTTTACCAGCACAGGTTTCTGAACAAAACCATCCAGCTGATTCCATCCCCCTGCTTTGTTCTATTTCAGCTGCTATAAAGCAACAGGAATATTTTACTGGCACGCGGGATAATTAACGTGTTACATTTCGGGTGTTAATGGCCTATCTGGGTGAACAGTAGAAAAACTGCAATAGCGTAAGGTGTGACTGCAATGTTCTGGGTAGAGTAATAGCAGTACTAGTTAAAGAATTAGTACTACGTTTGCCCATACGTCCATGGGTGTATATATATATATATATACTGACCTAGAAAGGGCCTTATACATTCAGGTCTGGTGTTGAAGGATGGGGTGTACACCAAGTACGTGGATTAGCAAAGGTTCTTCATTGGAATGAGACATTTTCTCTGCTCTTCTGGCCTAGCCATGGCAATGTCATACTGGTGAGAGGTAAGTGACACACAGAATAATTATAAAATAATAGAATATAATATCATAGCGTAACGTACTGGAGCAACAACCTTCCTTTAAAATGACTCCAGGCACACTCTGGCACCAACACAACTTAAGTGCATTTGATTTTGTTTTGGATATTCCTGCTATGGTTATCAAATCTCTTCAGTTTTGCTTAATATGTCTGCTTGACAAAGGCCCTGTTGTGGGCCGAAACTTTGCTTTCATCAAGAAAGCTGCTCACTTGGATTTACCATGAGTGCCTGAAACATCATTTATTTTCTGCAATTTACATTGCAAGGATTGACCAATTTCTGGCTGGTTGCACCCTGGGATTTAGGAGAGCATGGTATCCTTTATGGGTAATTACATTGATGCAGTATTACACCAACCTCCAACCTCTTTTTACAAAAAGGATCGGAATGTACCCAGTTTAGCTCACTCACTGAGAAATCAATGAGAGCTGAGCTCCTGGCTTGACTGGTTTTCCCCAGAGACACTTACTATCCTCTTGTTATCTGTACAGTATGTCAAAGGGGAAAGGTGGTACATAATGAAAAGTCAGTGATTGGCTGTGCTGTTATAGGCACCCAAAGGCAGCTGCTCAGGGTGTTGTGTTGGTTCCCAGATTGTTCCTATAACTAGCCGCTATCTTGCAAATCTAATGTTCTAGACATCACATGTAGCTCGGTTCTCCAGACCACCTCATGGCTCCTGGTACCATGGTCTCTCAACCTACAATAAAGAAATCCCAGAGAGCTTGGTTTTACCTTGTCTTAGCTGTTGTAGCTTTAATGAGATGTGAGACATTTTGCTTCATTACTTGCTGTCCACTTCTACCTAGTATCTCACTTTCTGTTTACTAACCTCTTGTACCTGCTACTTCATTTCCTGCCTCTTGACCAGAAAGAATGATTCATTGTTTTATCACACAAAAAAAATATTGTTAGTAAACTTGATGGGCATAATGGATACGTTAAATGGTTACCTAATACAGGTGGCATGACTGGAAGGGTTAACTTGGCTGCCCTCGCTAGAGAAATGTGGCATTTATTAGATTACAATAAAAGGGGAGTAAATTGAGATCCCTCCTGTTAAGCCAGGTGTGAAACTTTGCACCAAAGGACTCAAACCTTGTCTTTTGGTTGGTCTGCTAAGTACCATATCCAAAAAACACATTGATAATAATAATCCTGAGTTAAATAATAGGGTCTCTCTCTCTATATATATATATGGAGTGCTGAGGGTACTCTCTGCAAAAGAAATCCAAACATTACCAGTCATTTGGTAGAATTGTGTAAGTCAGTTATTCTAAATCACAGACAGACCTTGAAAAGTGTCTTTGGAACAGTTGAATTGTGACAATTCCACATGTAAACATTTTTCTCTCTGCACCAGGTGTACAACAAGTTTATATAATCTCCTTTATATAAAGTTGTGTTTAAATCAGTCCAGTGCTGAGACGGGATACTCTAAGTCTCCCCTACCCTGTGCTCTGTACCTCCTTCAGAGTTTTGAGATGATTGCAGCAGGTATGCATCGGATGACACGCAAATGACTAGTATTTACTGTGAACCAAAATCTAACTTGCAGTAAGTCAACATTGTTCATGCTAGAGTTACCTGGGACAAAGTCCCAGTATTTGCTGGCACAGTGACTACTTAGGTTTTTCTTTATTTTTATCTTTATCTGTTATTTAATAGTATTTTGGTATTTTTGGTATCATAGATCTCACAGGTTAATATCATATACAGAGCCTGCTTTCTGTTTAGTTAGTATTGTTGTGCATACCCTATGAGTTTAAACGAACACTTTGAGCATTATAACCATTACCTTGAACTGTAGTGGTTATGTGGCAAGTTGTGCCCTAGTGCCCCCACCCTCTCCCCCGTTGTAAGTAGTGAAACTTTTTTACAACAATTAGTAAACATACTTAGTGCTTGGTGGGCGCCACTCTCAACTTCCATGAGAGCTGAAAGGTCTCGGCACTAAAGGAAGCCCAGCAGTGCCAGGTGACACTTTCAGCCAATGAGCTGGCCCTATGCTGGTTTAGGGTTTAGCTCAGGGGAGCTTATGAAGACCAGTGTTTGCAGTATATCATTTTTTGTAAAACGATTTATGATCTTTCACCCATCCCCATCACCCACTGTTGTCAGTCACATCCTTATTTTCTCATTTCTGTTTTTTTCTTGTTCTTTCTTTCGATTTAGATCATCTTTGAACATTAAAAAAAACAACACTTTCCAGTATGCTCCTGGGAAATAGCACTGTATCAGAGACTATAACAACACCTTCAGTTTAGAAGTTAATGTTATTTGCTAAAAAAAAAAAACAGCTACTATTAGGGCACTTGTTAGATAATATTAGACAATATAATGCTTTTGTTGGTTAGTCATTTCTGGTACATGCCTAAAAGGGTTGACAAATTATGTTTGACAAGCTTACAGTCTAGAGGAGGTGGGGTACAAAAACACTATAGGGCAGCCAGGGAGACAGCCACCAAAAATCATGGAAAAGTAGCAGAGCGGAGGTGAGAGTGGAGTATGGCTCTAAAGGAGAGCAAGTGTGAGGAACTGACCCTGCTGGGTTTCGAACCCTGGTTTACATGCTGCTGAACCGCTTCCTTACCAGTACACCAGCCTGCCTTTTGTAAATGTACCTGAGATCTGGTAAACTTGACTCTACAGCATTGGTATCAGTGACAAGTCTCTTCAGCTGTGTCTGGTCATGTGTCTGGTTCTTGGCCTATAAAAGCCACTTCCTGTCCCTGTACCTTTGCCAGATTATTGTGGTTCCTGTACTCTCTAATCAAGCTTGTTCCTGTTTCTCCTACCTGTTGCTGATTTTGGACCGTTTTGACTTTGCTGCTTCTCCTTCCCACTGACCTCGGCTTGCCTCACTACGATTATCATCTCTCTGTTCCAGTCTCCCATCTCTGCTTAAGACCAGAAAGCCACTCAAGGCTCAGGGGCTCAACCACCTGGGTAACGAGTGGCTACCTCTGGCAGAAAACATTGCTGATCTGGCTACTGGACTCCAAAACTTTGTAACATCAATATCATTACAGAATAATCTGGCCCATTCATGGAGACCGTCGGATCAGATTCTGCATTGGCCCAGCAGGTTGCTTATAATGCAAGAACTATGCAGACCCAGGCACAGACCATTCAAGTGCTGCAAGATCAGGTAGCTGAACTGCAAAATGAAGTTCGATCAATGCATAGTGAGCTTACCAGCTACAGGGCACATGATGTTGCGGCTGCTGCTGCTACTACTGTTACACCTGCACAAGATGCCCGCTTGCCTCTACCAGAAAAATTTGGAGGAGACCGCAAAAAATTTAGGGGTTTCCTAAATCAATGCCGTTTGCATTTCATGATGTTACCTAACCGTTTTCCATCTGAAAGAGAGAAGGTGGCATTTATTTTCTCCCTATTCAAAGATGAAGCCCTGGCTTGGGGCTCCCCTTTTCTGGAACAGGACAGTCCAGTCTTGGGAAATTTAAGACTTTCTTGAGGCCATGTGCCTAGTTTTTAATGACCCCAATCGCTGTGCTACAGCAGAAGCCACTCTCCTTCATTTACATCAAGGGAGGCGCTCTGTGGCTGAATATGCTGCTGAATTCAGACAGTGGGTTGCTGATACTACTTGGAACCAATCAGCCCAGAGGTTCCACTTCAGAAGGGGTCTCTCAGAAGCTATAAAAGCTAGCTCGTGTTGATCTTCCTGTTGAGTTTGATGCATTTGTGCGGTTGGCTATCCGTATTGATCGGAGACTTTCAGAAAGAAGATTGGAAAGACAGGGCTCTTTTAAACCATGTGCTACTCCTACTTTCTATTCAAGAATTTCTACTCCGACCCCACAAACACCTACAGACTCTGAACCTGAGGCTATGCAGGTAGATCTAATAAGAGGGTCATTATCCAATGAAGAAAAACAGTGGCGACGCGCTCACAATTTATGCCTGTATTGTGGTAGTGCAGGGCATTATGCCATCAATTGCCCTAGCAAGTCTAAAAGAACAATAGTGGAATCCAAAACTTTGTAACATCAATATCATTACAGCAAGAGACAGATATAGAAGTATAGATAAGGTACATACGCATTTCTGAACAGATATATTTTGAGGGATTTCTTAAATAATTGAAGACTAGGGAAGAGTCTGTTGGGGGTAGGTAGGATGTTCCAAAGGAGCCAGTTAGCAGTAAGGATCACCGGCAGAGACAGAGAAGAGAGACAGAGAAGGGGCATTTCTATAAATCAGAAATGTAACAGGGGCTAGAGTTATTTAAAGCTTTAAAGATGAGGATTAGTATTTTGAATTGACACCTATAGGATACAGGAAGCCAGTGTAAGGATCGACAGATGGGTTAGATATGGGAGAAATGATGCATTGGAAAGATCAGCTTGGCGGCAGCATTCATTACAGATTGTAGCGGGGCAGTTCGGCTTCTGGGGAGACCAACTAGGAGAGAATTACAGTAATGCATGTGAGATATTATCTGAGCATGAACAAGCTCCTTGGCAGCATCTTGTGTTAGAAAACGTCAGGCTATGTTTTTAAGGGGGGATTGACAGGTTTTAGCAACATACTGAAGACGAGGCACAAAAGTGAGGCCAGGATCAAAGATAACACCATGACAATGAGCTTGCAAAGACCGACTGATTAAAGTACCATCAACTTGCAGGAAAAGCGAAGAAGGAGGATCAACATTATGACTAGGAAAAATAAGTTTTAGAGAGACTGAGTTTCAGAAAGCAGGAGGACATCCAATCAGATATTGAAGAAAGGCAAGCAGTAACATGTTGTAAGGCCGTGGTGGAGAAATCAGGGGAGGAGAGATATATCTGGGTGTCGTCGGCATACAGATGGAAACGGAATCTAAAGGAGTTAACAAGTTTGCCAAGAGAGGCAGTATAAAGAGAACAGAGGGGGGCCAAGAACAGATCCTTGGGGATCTCCAACCGAGACAGGATGAGGGGAAGAGGTGTCTTTACAAAAGGAGACACTGAACGAATGTTGGGAGAGATAGGAGAACCATGAGAGGACAGTGTCACAGAGACCGAGGGATTGACAAGTTTGGACGAGATTGGAGGAGGACATGATCAACAGTGTTAAAGGGGGCAGAGAGGTCAAGAAGATGCAATTGGGTTGTTCTACAGGTAGTACAATTGGGGCATGGAGTAGGTCTGTCAGACTGGCCTGCGGGATGCCAGGCTGACATGTCCTTTTAGTGTGATGGCTCATCCTTTTTTCTGGGTGGACTATACCAGTCCCCCCTCAGTGCCCGTCCTTGCAAGTCCTCCTTTGGTTTAACTCCTGAAACAATGATGTTTAAAAAGATGAAAATGAGTACTGGTATTCTATTTTGGGAGATATTTGCAATTAGAACAAGGCAAACATTTAAACAAATGAATACAAATACACAAAATTCCTGTGCTCAAATTCTCACTACTCTTGGGCGGCAGCAATGGCCATAGTACACATTAGCCCCAATACATACAGTAAAAACCAAAGAAAAAAATATTACGTGCGCACTTTCCAAATTCCTATGCATATTTAAAAAAAATTGAGGTTATTTAGTAACTCCAATGGTCCTTAGATGCAAGCCCACCTGCCTAGTCAAGGCAAACCTCTTAGCTGGGTCCTACACTAACAACTCACCTTGCTTCCTTGAGCTTTAGGCAATGAAATCACCAATGAGACAGAAAGGGGTATTTTTCTAAACCCCTATATACGTATTAATTGTATTATTAAAAAATTGGAATAATTGTTTTATTTAAACAATATATCTTAAAATTGTTGAGTCAATTAAAAAAAACATCATCATAATGTTTGAGTTAATGCAATGTTTTTTTAAGGTGACAGATCATTAAAGGTGCACTATAAACACCATAACCACTGCAGCTTATTTTAGTGGTTTGTTCACTAATCAGGGAGTTGTAGTACACTGCCTCCTGATTATCAAATTTTATTTCAAAACTGCCAAACTGAAAATAATAATTAAATGAGATAATTTTAAAACTCTTTTTCTTTGGATGTAAATTTAGCAATAGTTGTCTTTTCTTAAGTCACTTTTTAGTGAATATACCCTTAAGAACACTTCCTGGAATACACAGTTATTAAAAGAACAGAGTAATGTTAATATTAATAAAAACACAGGGGTATAGAGATGTAATAATAATACAGTACTTGGAGTCAGGCTATTGTAGGTTTACGAGCATACATACCATAGAGAAATGCTGTCCAACTTTTTAATGGGATAAGTCATATATCATTCAAAATCACAGGCCGCTGGGCTGGGCTCTATTAAATCAATAATGTAATACTGTAGAACATATTGATTTTTTCAGGAAGACTGGAAACCATACAATGGCACTTGTGGGATGTTTCCAGGCCTCAGTCGGGCAATCCATCCATAGAACAAAGTTAATAGGATTAGAAATTGAGTTCATTTTCTTGTTAAGTTTAGTGATATGGCTAATGTAGAGGGCTTTCTTTCCTGAGGCAATGAGTAGGGGCTGAATTCAGACACCTCTCCTAAAATCACAGCAAACAATTCAGGACTGTACCAGAACCAGTGTTTTTCAGTTACCAGACATTGTATGTGATAATGGTTTTTCCAGGAAGTGATAACTGACTGACGCATTTAGCCAAATACCATGACATATATTAGAGCACAGATTACAGGGGGAAAGTTCAAGGCTCCATATATAAGATTTAAAAATAGTTCACGTATGAATATTAATATATTCCCATGATGGCTGATGTGTGTCTCTCCGGCCGAAGTTGATGCAATTTTACTTGACTCCCCATTTGGGGGAGCATCATCACAAATCCACAGCTTGTGTGCCAAATGTTGTGCCTAAAGAGATATATTGCATAATGGTTAAAGCTAGGGTTAGGGTAAGGACTAGGTTAAGTGTTTTTTTTTAATCTATTTAAGGACACAATCGGAACATAAATCTCTGCTGAGAATAGTGAGGGTAAGACTCCCAGGCATCTGCTGCTTTTTTGACTGTTCTCTTTAATTCAGCCTTTCTCAGCCCAGTGATATGCTGGGAGATGAAGTGGGAAAAAAGAATTGCACTGTCAGTAATTTGAAAGAGACTAGATTAATGGTGCAGCTGTCAATATCAGCTTCTAAACCAAACAAATCTCAGCAGGGTAGGACATATATGTCCTAATCGATTAGGACCTCCGTACAGTGTCAATCGTGAAGCATTATGGAATTTAAAATAAGAGTAAATCATGAATGATATGTATGTGTATATATATATATATATATATATATATATATATATATATATATATATATATATACACACACATATCATTACATGATTTACTCTTATTTTATATATATATATATATACATATCATTACATGATTTACTCTTATTTTAAATGATATAAGGCAGGTGTTTTTATTGTTGTGACTGATTAATGTGTGTATATGTGTATATATATATATATATATATATTAATCAGCCACAACAATAAAAACACCTGCCTTATATCATCTAGGTCCTCCTCGTGCTGCCAAAGCAGTTCTGATGCATCCCATTGTACAGCGCTACGGAATTTGCTTGCGCTATATAATAATAAAATAATATTAATAATAATCAAGGCATGGAGTCCACAAGACCTCTAAACGTGTCCTGTAGCATTTGACAAAAATACATTAGTCGCAGATCCTTTAAGTCCTGCAAGTTGCAAGGTGGGGTCTCCATGGATAGGATTTGTTGTTCCAGCACATCCCAGAGATACTGACTTGGACTAAGATTTTGGAAGTTTGGGGGCAGCACCTTGAACTCTTTGTATTGTTTCTCAAATCATTCCTAAAAATGTTTTTTTTTCAATGTGCATTTTATCTTAAACAATGTTTGCAGTATAGCAGGGTGCATTATGAAAGAGGCCTCTTCCATCAGGGAGCATCGTTGCCAGTGAAGGGGTTAACATGGTCTGCAACAATCTCTAGGTAGGTGGTATTTGTCAAAGTAATATCCACATGAATGCCAGGTCACCAAATCTCCCAGCAAAACATTGCCCAGAGCATAACATTGCCTCCGCCTGCCTTCTTCCCATAGTGCATCTTGCTGCCATCTAGTCCCCGGGTAAACAATGCACACGCACCCGGCCATTAACATGATCTAAAAGAAACTGTGGTTCATCAGACCAAGCAACCTTCTTCCATTGCTCCATGGTCCGGTTCTGATGCTCATGTCCACACTGAAGGCTTTTAAATGTGCAAAAGGGTCATTATGGGCAATCGGATCAGTGGCAGTTACTCCTTACATAGCAAACTGCGATGCAGTGTGTGTTCTGACACATTTTTATATGACCAACATTAAGTTTTACAGCAATCTAAGCTACACCAATTCTTCGGCATGATAGCACCAGACGGGCTAGTCTTCACTCTCCATGTGCATCAATAAGCCTTGGGAATCCATGACCCTGACTCTGGCTCATTGGTTATCCTTCCTCTGTCCACTTTTGATAGATACTAACCACTGCATACTGGGAACACCGCTCAAGACTTGCCATTTTGAGATGTTCTGACCCAGTCATCTAGCCATCACTATTCGGCCCTTGTCAAGGTCTCTGAGATGTTTTCTCTTGCCCATTTTTCCAGTTCCCCCACAAGAAATTCAAGAACTGACTGTTTACTTGCTGCCAAATATGTCCCACCCCTTGACAGGTGCCATTGTATCAATGTAATCAATGTTATCCACTTCACCTGTCAGTGGTTTTAATGTTGTGCCGGATCAGTGTATATATATTTATATACACGTGCGCAAAGCACACAAACATACACGCACAAACACATACATATGCAAAACTGATTTAGTTGGCACATGGCCAAGCAGTGGAATTGTAAATAAAGAACTGTCCATTAGTTCCATATTAAGCTTCAATCTGATTTTATTATATCGTTGGAAACATCTATAAATGGAAATGAGAAAAGACTGATGCTTAGATGGGAACACCTGAGCTGCGCAAATCCTATTCATTCATTTATTTATTTATTTTGTTGCTTCCCTTATATATTTATTTATGTGTTTCCGCTATCAATCTCCTGTTTACCCCCTCCTCCTCGTGTAATTTGCATTAATAAAGAGGCTGTTCTGTGTCGGAATGTGTTTTATCCTTTTTTTTTTTTTATTATTTTAAATCCCAGGGCGATCCCCCAGGAAGAGCTAAGGGAGAGATCCGCCTGTCATTGTAGACAAGACGAATGATTCCCCGTGTCAGCACCGCGTGGTTCAACGATGACAGATTGAGAGGAGCTGTCCCTCTGCCGACAGGCGTGCTTCATTTTCAAATTAATAAATCTGAATAAAATATTTTTCCTTTCATTACAAGCAGGGCCTGTCTGACAGTTGCTGTGACAGGAGGGAGTAGCAGACTTGATGAGAACAGCTTGCCTAAAATCCACCTGGGTTTTCTGGTGTTTTATTTTTACCTGTGTGCTTAGCTCACTGTGTCTTGCGTTCTGCCGTTTGTGTCGCTTCTTTTCTGTTTCGTTGTCTCACTCTCTCGTTATACCTCTGCGATTGCATTATCTCCTCTGTCTGAATAATTTCACCTTCATCATCTTTATAGGGGTACATTTCATGTGAAGGTTCCATTTTTTTCCATTAGAAAGGTATTCACAACTTTCTTTTGCCAATATAATGATGTACACGCATGCATATCTATATTTCTCTCAGATGATACCCATATAGCACTCACAGGATATTAGAAATGTAGTTTATTGGTTGAAGAAGAGCTAGAAAATTAAAATCTATATATTGATGCTGCTTTGAATTTTTATTAGAATGACACATATATATGCAGGAGATGTTATGTTACTCTAGATGCATACAGTAATAATGATAATGTTACCCTTTAGAATAGCAGAAGAGCAGTGTATTAAAGAATACACTATTCTGTAGAATGGTAGTGACATGTGTATAGTAGACTCGGGTGAACTTTTTTTTTCGGCATGAAACAAATTTTAACACAATGTGTCTGGTTTTCTTGGGTCTACTCTAGATACACCAATAAATACGCGATCCTGGATGTATAGATGAAAAAAGAGGTTGCAGAGTTATGACTGCTAGGCTATGAATCAGAAGGAACTCGTGTCCATGCAGAGCACAAACATCAGATGTTGCAAAGTGATCAATCTATCATAGTCAACACTGTCTACTTTGTGTAGTTCAGATTTTGTGGTACCTCAGTAGGTTATAATTGATTGATTTATTTTTTTTGGTACGCAAGTTAGTTTATAGTTGGTTGTGGCTTCCCATTACCGAAATACTTTGAATTTATCTACATTGAACCACATCTTCCCATTGATACTAAGGAAAAGTAATAAGAAGTGGAGAAAATGGAAGAAAAATAAAATATAATATATTGTTTAATATCCATAACATATATTGCACCCCACTCGTAGATTTAAAGAACTTTCAGTAATTTGTATTTGGGAAATAATGAGGTAATCATCAAATATTTTATATACAACTTAAAATATTTGGGGGTTATTTAGTTATTCTTCTAAAACAAATATATTGATCTGTGCTTGCTTCCATTTTTTTTTATATGGGATAATTATAAACATTGCATTGTTTGTTTGTTTTTTACCATTGTCTCCTTTCTCTGAGATTTTCTCTTAGAGAGTTATTCACTAAAGTAAGATTTCCAAGTGAATGCAATTTTTTTGTCTTTTTTTATCATTTGTATTTTATTGGAGTTTGTGAATGCAAATTTAGGGT
The DNA here is from genome assembly GCF_036172605.1 of Pelobates fuscus. Taxonomy (NCBI): domain Eukaryota; kingdom Metazoa; phylum Chordata; class Amphibia; order Anura; family Pelobatidae; genus Pelobates; species Pelobates fuscus. Next base: position 82,807,134 of record NC_086323.1, on the reverse strand, counting down.
CAAACTAGTCAAACTGTAAAAATTCACTCTGAATTCTCAATTTAGTTTATAAATCTACTTGTGTTACCTTTCATATAAGGAGTCACCCCTACTTTATACTGGGAGATCATAAAAACTTCAGCTTCTGAGTTCTTCCTATCAGCTGCCATAAACCTGTCAAGTCCCCTAATTTCTCTAAATCCATCTAAAGAAAAGTAATGGCTTAGCCAGTCTCTATAACCTTGCCTAGTTTTGTGTCATCTGCAAATACTGATGGATGACTTTCAATGTCCATTTCATTAATACACACACTGGTATTGCACTGCCAGTACACTCACGCCTATCGAAGTTGGATGAAATTGGCACTGATATTGTCACGGAAGGCAGTCTCCAGGTGCCATGGAGAGCCCTAATCTTTGTTCAACTATTTCTAAAAGGTTTCGCATCAATGTGGCCAGTGTTGTAGCATGGATGGGGGGAGGGTACAGGGGTGCAAAATTTCCTCAACGAAAAAAATAAAATAATAATAATAATGAAAAATAGCACACCCTCCCACTCACACAGAAACATCTCCTAATGTTGGAACATACCTACATACCACAGTTTTTCAACATGATGGGGCAAATAAACGTTGCCACGTAACATTTTGCAGTATTTTCTTTTGGTGATAAAGTCCATACTGTCCTCATGCAATCCTTATCGGCAAATTACATAATGCCTAATAATAGCGTGATCTACCATTTGAAGATACTGCCGATATCTTGGAATGGGAAATCGATTACTAATAGGCATAATGTAAATGCACATTGAATGGTATCATACCGCTATGCCGGTAATGGTCACCTAGATAGTCTTGCTTCGCCTTCCCTACCGGCCTCGTCTCCATGATGTGTGTGACACTGTTAGTTGTGCTGTGTAATTTTTAACATTCACGTCACACCTAAAGTAATGTGTAGAGACTACGATTGTTGGGGACAGTTCCCTGGTGGTGGGACAGGACCCAAAAATCTAGAATGTCACGACGAAATCAGGAAGCATGTTGTAGATGCACCTTATCACTTCCTTTAAGACCTTTAGATGGATAAGACTTTTGCATAATATTTTTGCAAATATACGCACATCTAACATATTGCATTTTTCATTCTTTGAGAGCCCTTTTCTCAAATGCCAGCAAACAATTTTTGACCAATTATAGTCTGGATAATTTCAAGGAGAAAAGCAGAAGATTTAGTACATTTAGGCCCGAAGACAACTGTAATATTAGGTTGCATTTAACCTCACTGAGTGATTTAAAAAAAATCAGATATCTATCTTGTCTTCTTAAATGATACAGCCTACACATGAACCTTGAAACTAAGCTGAGCAGAGTGTACTCCCGGAGATCTACACTAAATTAGATTTTAGGAGTCAGTAAATGAGGCACCTTATCAGTCGAATATATTGAACATTGTGAAATGTGATGGAGGAAAGATCAGCTTGTAAGAAAGTGAGAGAAAAACACAGAAGATGTGCAGACTGAGACCTGTTACCGTTTCAAGGACCTGGATCCCACAGACATCTGATCACATTAAGGAAATGATAACATTTTACAGAGCGCTTTGCATTTTATTGCCAAAGAATAAATGGGGAAATTCACTGCAGTGGATACTGTGAGTGACGTTTATAAGGCAGGTCTTAAACTCTTCTAGTGATTTATTCATAGAAGTCTCTGAAAGATGAAGATTTGCTAAAAAATATATATATATAAGGTATACTGAAAGTTAGAAATTTTTCGTAGGAAATGCCATTGCTATAGTAAATGGATATAAGATTTAACACTTCTTAATTCTCAGTTGCCTTTATATTTCCATGGACATGTAAAGCTAAATATCTACAGCCATAGATAAAGCTATGATATATATTTAAAAATTTCAAGTCCTCACCAGGGGTGAATTTCTACCCTTCATTTTTACTTTGCCAATGGCTAATTAAGTAATGGCTTGCTTAATAACTATGATGATGGAATAGGCAGTTGACATGGATTGGACTAGGACTCTATGGGCTGGATTCTGTTACACAAGACAAACTTAGCTCTGGTGCCCCACTGACATCAATGAGAAAATTGCTATTAAGTTGTCAAGAGATATGGTTATCTTCTATAAGAGAATTAAGCCAATTGCTCATAAGTTGCATAAAGTTTAGTTATTTTGCCTTATTGTCTTCATTCCAGTCCAATCTCAAGTAGTTGCCCAAAACCACTTGACCTCAAGTAAGTAATTTGCATGTTGCATGTTTTTAATGTCTGTACTGATGTCTGTACTAATAACGGCTGAATATGTATTGATAGTCTTAAATTATGTACTTTTTGTGCAGGTTTTTATTTTTTATTTAACCCCTTAAGGACACATGACATGTATGACATGTCATGATTCCATTTTATTCCAGAAGTTTGGTCCATAAGGGGTTAATGTGACGTGGTGTGCATGAGAAATAAAAAAAGATCCAATTGATAAATGCTGTCATGTAAATTTCCAGTAAATGTTAAACATTTAGTTTAAAAAGAATGTGTTTTTTTTTTCTTTCTTCTAAATATATATATGTGCAGGGGCGGACTGAGAGCCTTTGGGGCCCCCGGGCAAAATTAGATCCCAGGCCCTTTGAATGCACAAATATATGTGCATTAAATAAATGTTAAAGGATCACTATAGTGTCAGGAAAACCGCTTTGTTTTCCTGACACTATAGTGCCCTAAGGGTGCTCCCACCCTCAGGGTCCCCCTCCCGTTGCGCTGAAGGGGTTAAAACCCCTTCAGCAGCTTACCTTTATCCAGCACCGGGCCCCCTCGGCGCTGGTGACCTCTCCTCCCCCGCTGACGTCAGCTCATGAGTGGAGCGAAATGCGCATGCGCGGCAAGTGCGCTTTCAAACAGTCCATAGGAAAGCATTTCTCAATGCTTTCCTATAGACGTTCTGCACGTCAGGATGACACCCACTAGAGGTTTGATTAACCCTGCTAAGTAAACATAGCAGTTTCTCTGAAACTGCTATGTTTACATCTGAAGGGTTAAAACCTGAGGGACCTGGCACCCAGACCACTTCATTGAGCTGAAGTGGTCTGGGTGACTATAGTGTCCCTTTAAATACAACTCTCATATAATACAGCATTCCTTTGGATGTGTATATTGTGAAGACCTGTGTATTAATGCATGTTTGTATTTGAGTCTGTGTGAATGCACTTGTGCATGTCTGGATGTAGTGTCAGTGTGAATGCATATGTGACAGGTGACAGAGTGTGTGAGGGAGAGGGTGACAGGTGGCAGAGTGAGGGGGTACCTGGAGGCAGAGTCAGGGAGGGAGGGGGTGACTAGTGACAGAGTGAGGGAGGGGGTGACTGTCCCCCTTACTCTGTCACTAGTCACCACCTCCCTCCCTCACTCTGTCACCAGTCATCCCCTCACTCACTCTGTCACTAGAGTGAGGGGGTGACTACTGACAGAGTGAGGGAGGGGGTGACTAGTGACAGAGTAAGGAAGGGAAGGGGTGACTAGTGACAGTGACAGAGTGAGTGAGGGGGTGACTAGTGACAGAGTGAGGGGGTGACTAGAGGGGGTGACTAGTGACAGAGTGAGTGAGGGGGTGACTAGTGACAGAGTAATGGAGGGAAGGGTTGACTAGTGACAGAGGGAGGGAGAGGGTGACTGTCACTAGTCACACCCTCCCTCTGTCCCTAGTCACCCCCTCCCTCCCTCACTCTGTCACTAGTCACCCCCTCCCTCCCTCTGTCACTAGTCACCCCCTCCCTCCCTCTGTCACTAGTCACCCTATGCCTCCCTCACTCTGTCACTAGTCATCTCCTCCCTCTATCACTAGTCACACCCTCCCCCTCCCTCACTGTCACTAGAGTGAGGGGGTGACTAGTGACAGAGTGAGGGAGGGGGTGACTAGTGACAGAGTAAGGGAGGGAGGGGGTGACACAGTGACAGAGGGAGGGGTGACTAGTGACAGAGGGAGGGAGGGGGTGACACAATGACAGAGGGAGGGGTTACTAGTGACAGAGGGAGGGATGGGGTGACTAGTGACGGAGGGAGGGGGTGACTAAGGACAGAGTGAGGGAGGGAAGGGGTGACTAATGACAGAGAGAGGGGGTGACTAGTGACAGAGGGAGGGGTGACTAATGACAGAGGGAGGGGGTGACACAATGACAGAGGGAGGGAAGGGGTGACAGAGGGTGGGGTGACTAGTGACACAGTGACGGAGGGAGTGAGTGATTAGTGACACAGTGACGGAGGGAGTGGTGACTTGTGGCAGTGAGGGAGGGGGTGACACAGTGACAGAGAGAGGGGGTGACTAGTGACAGAGGGGGGTGACTAGTGACAGAGGGAGGGTGACAGTGACAGGGGGGTGACTAGTGACAGAGTGCCTACCTGTCTCTCTGCTCCCTCTTCTCTCCCAGGCTGCTGCTCCCTCCCCTGGTGGCTGTGATCGGGCTCTGTGTGAGAGGAGAATACAGGAAGTGATGTCACTTCCTGGCTCCGCCTCTCCCATCACACAGAGCTGCATGGGACAGGAAGGAGGAGACCTGGCAGAGAGGAGGTGAAGCTGCCAGGTCTCGGGTGAGGGTGAGAGGGGGGTGATTTAAAGAGCGGTAGGTTGCTGGGGCCCTGCGCTGCATCAGGGGCCCCAGCAACCTAATAAAGGAAAATACTTTTTTTATTTTTTTGCCGTTCCAGTTGGAGAGATCTCTCCAGCTGGAGCATGGCTTTGCTGCCGGGCCCCTGGCTGCCTCGGGCCCTCGGTTCATGACCGATATGCCCGAGTGGTCAGTCCGCCCCTGTATATGTGTGTGTACAGTCATAGGAAAAAGAAAGTACACCTCATTGAATTCTATGGTTTTACATATGAGGACATAATAAAAATCATCTGCTCCTGAGCAGGTCTTAAAACTAGGCACATACAACATCAGGTGAACAACATCACATGAGATATTACACCGTGTCATGATTTATTTAAGAAAAATAAAGCCAAGATGGAGAAACCATGTACCAAAAACTAAGTACACCCTTACAGCATCCATAGGAATTAAGAGGTTAAGTAGCAGACAGGTGCTGCTAATCAAATGCCCTTGATCATCAGTTACATTTCTGACTCTACAGGACTCAGCCGGATGTTAAATGTTAAAGTTCATGACAGCACAATTAGAAAAATACTGAACAGGTATGGTTTGTTTGGAAGGTTGGCCTCTTCTCTCCAAAAGAACATGGCAGCATGGCTTATGTTTGCAATATTGCATCTGAACAAACCACAAGACTTCAGGAACAATGTCCTTTTGACAAACAAGACCAAAGTGGAGTATGGCTATAATGCACAGCAACAAGTTTGGTGAAAACAAAACACAGCATTTCAACACCTCATACACCTCAAGCATGGTAGTGGAATGACAATGATTTGGGCTTCTTTTGCAGCCACAGAAACTAGGAACCTTGTAGTCATTGACTTGACCATAAACTCCTCTGTATACTAAAGTTTTCTAGAGTCAAATGTGCGGCTATCTGTCTGACAGCTAAAAATTGTGTCATGCAGAAGAACAATGATCCTATGCACACCAGCAAATCTACAACAGAATGAGTGAAAAAGAAAAGAATCAAGCTGTGGCAATGGCCAAGTTAAAGTCCAGACCTCAACCTGATTGAAATGCTGTGATGGGACCTTAAGATAGTGCATAACCAAATGCCAGGAAACCTCAATGAACTGAAGCAATGTTGTAAAGAAGAGTGGTCCAAAATTCCTCCACAATGATATGAGAGGCTGATAGTCATACAAAAATTATTACTTCAAGTAACTGCTGCTAAAGGTGGTTCTACAAGCTATTGAATTACAAGATGTGCTATTTTTTTCACACATGGCTTCTCCATTTTGGCTTTATTTCTTATTATTGAGAAATCATTACATGGTGTGATATGTCATGTGTTCACCTGAGGTTGTATTTACATAATTTTATGATCTGCTAAGGAAAAGATGATTGTTATGTCCTGATATGTAAAATCATAGAATTCAAAGTACTTTATTTTTTCCCACTAATGTATGTACCGCGAAATCTATTTGCATACATTAAAGAGCATTTGTAAAAGTGTTGCTAACAACATGGTGATTGCTTCCCTTTAAGAAAAACAAATTCCCACAATGACAAACGCTTCTTCCAATTAGGTGATGAGCTCAAATATGAATACTTTACAAAGTAATTTCATTGACCTTCATAATTTGTAAATAATACAAAATTGTATAGTGCAGACAATCTATATACCATTGATATATGCACAATATGAGGATCTTACTCACATGTAACAGAGCTCCTTCATCCCAGACTCCAGCTCCAAATGAGAGGCAATGTATTTCATACACTTCAGTGTAATCAGCCACCCGATGTTCCTTTCTTCCACACTTAAAACAGGAGAACAAATCGAATGAAGCCCGAGACTGAATGCATCAGGGCTAGTGTACCTCATTTAGCATGGTTGTGTGTTACCCTAAGGGGAACGCTCACCATATGCGAAGTAAGCATTTTTAACTTTCTTGTCAGGAAAAGAGTTACCCTAACTCGCAAACGTAAAGGAAACAGCAAAGGCCGGGTTAGTGCCTATGACAGATATCTGAATTGTCTCTAAGCAGACAGAGAATAAATGAGAGACAAGGCTCCTGGTCTCTCTTGTTCTCCCTTTTTAAGTGTGTAATGAAAGGAACATTGGGTGGCTGAATACCCTGAGGCATGTGCGATACATACCCAATCATTTGGAGCTGTTTAACCCCTTACGGACACATGACATGTGTGACCTGTCATGATTCTTTTTTATTCCAGAAGTTTGGTAAGGGGTTAAACCCAGAGCAAGTGGTGAAGAGGCTCTGGTAAATGTGAGTGGGATCTTCATATTTTACTTGGTGCATATATTTATGGTATATAGATAATCTGCACCATCTAGTTTTGTATTATCATTTACAGATAATGAAAGGTCAATGAAGATTTTTTGTATTTATATTTGAGCTCATCACCTATATATAAGAATCATTTGTGTTTTCACATTTTGGTGCTTGCTGCTTTAATTTTTTGTTGGACTATTTAAAATGGTCTCTTTTGGTTCTGAGCGCCTGTCACGTTGTTTTGGAAATGGTTCTGATGATTATTTTGTAACTCTAAATTAGTGCAGACAAGAAAAGAAACAAAATAGCAGAGATTCTAAATAAATATCATCTGGAATTCTATTGTTTTAAGCACAATTTCCCAACAACCCATAACAATCCTTAGAAATATGTTCAGACAATGTAGACGGTTCCATAATTTGGAGTAATCAAGTTCTAAGGATATTATATGGAATATCTGAATAATGTAAATAGAAGTAGCTTATCTATCTAATCAGCTAATTATTTTTCGGCATATATATGTCACACCTTCCTCAGTCATTCTTTAACATATATATATGGAACACAGCTCTTTGGAAAATGTAACTAGACATGTTAGAACATGGGACCCACACCGTCATGGAATAAAGGTTCATTAAAGAAAAATCCCAGCATATTTTCTCAGCTATCTTATGCATTCATGATACTAAATCAAAACCAAAGTTGTTGGCTTGGCGGTGGTGTCAGTATAAGAAACCCTAGTGCGGGCAAGGAGTCCTTGAGTCCCCTTGAAAGGACCAGTTTTACATTACATTACTGCGTTAGATGAAAGTGTTTCAGCCACTGTTTTAACCTGCAGCACAGGGGTAATATTGATTATTACTTCTAAAAGGAAAGTTACTATCTAACGTACTGAAGAACTGAACATAAGTGATGTTAGGAACTGAACCATTACTCTTGTCTTTCGAAATAGAGATTAGGACACAATGCTTTAGAAGGCTTTAGTGTGTGTCATTGTAGATCTGGATTGTGCTTAAATCAGAATTACTGCTTATCCCAGATTAGAATATTTGTAAACTTCACTACAAATTAGTGTTTTATTCCAGCACTTCTCAACTCCAGAACAAAAGCCAGAACTGAGCAATGAAAGTATTTACATGCCATCTGTAAATCTCTACAATCTTTACAATTATTTTCACAGCAAAAAGATATGCTGGAGGAAATGAAGTATAATATTTTATGGCAGTGCTGTTGCTCAAACATCAATGATCAGATCCAACTGTGACACATGCGTCTGCAAACTGCTGCCCACCAGCATATGTCGGAATTTGCAGTCTTCTATTCCACATCCGCCTAACATTCTGCTATGAATCATTAACTCAATAAGAGACAGAATAGTCCCATTGTACAACTAGACAATTGCAGAGAATTTCTTGTAAAAGCATATGCTTTTTTTTTTAAATATAGTACATCTTACGTCAGAGGGAAATTTATACAGTAGACTTAGAGATTCAACTCATTAAGAACTACAATTTGTCCGAATTTGGATGATTGTTCGCATTCCCAAACTCTGAGCTGAAATTTACTTTAATTGTGATCCAAATGACTTTGGCAATGGCGGAGAATCTTAATTTTATTCAAGATTCTAAATTTCTTCTATGGTTCCAAAAAAATAGATGGTTGATGGGATAAAAATACAATTGATGGTTAGGGGGCAGTTACTAAATGTTGATGTTATTCACAGATCAAGTGAAAAGTGAGCAATAGAGGGAAAACGGGAGGATCAGTGCAAAAAAAAAAATCTAAATTTATTTTTATAGCTCCTTCGCTATTTCCCTCTATTAGATTATTTTTCCCACTTGATCTGTGAACAAACGGTGGGAAAGTGCTCCTATCGGTGTACTGTAAAATATATACATTTTTTTTGCGCCCTTTTAATTCATTTGATTGTTTTTCCGGATTAGTTTTTCATCACCAATATTCTGCAGAGTTGAACTGCCATATATCCTGAAAAAAACAAACCTAATTTTCTTGCTTTGAACAAATCTAATAGACAGCTCCTCAAATGTAAGGCTTATTTATTTTGCAATTCTGGTCAAGGCAGCATCTCCCATTGTGTCTTGCTCTCATTGATGTAGAGTCAACTGCAAATGAATAAGGTCACTTCCTTTGTTTTGGGTGTTGACAGTTAACAATGAGGTCCAGGAACTGTGATTGAAATCAGGTGTCTTTATATTCAAAGGTTTTCCACAAACATAACATAAAGAAACAGTAGCAGAACAGGAAGATTAAGGATGAGTGGTACATCCACACCCTGAGGAAGGACTCCTAATAGTTCCTCCTCTAGGTAAAGCTGAACCACATCTTGGAATCACTCACAAGTCTTCAAGCTATACATTCCAATTCACTGTCGGGGATGGGAATTCTTCCTTCAGTTGTAAAACCTACAAAATGTTCTGCTAAATTAAAGCATAACAAGTGGAGCCTGTACCTACCACTAATGCAAGGGTTATCTCTAGTAGGAGAGCGTGATTAGGGTGCTCCTGTCACTGAGACTCCTTCCTTTACTTGACTTACGTTTCTTTGCATAAAAATCTAACTTTTAAATCTGTTATAGAAAAGAAAATACAAGAGAATAGAAAACAAAGAAAGAGAACAACATAATGGCATAATGAGACATTTGTCTAATTTGAATAATGGCTTTTGCAAAAAGGCATTAAAGTATGGTTAGCTGCTTTATAGTCCTACTTAACTGCAAAAATTGATTTGAAAAAAAAAAGAAAAAGAAGAGCACTCTTCTGCTGCATTTTCCCAAATCATTCATAGATGTTAAATACAACCAGCTTTGTTAAATACAACCAGCGGCCACATCAGTAAAAACACTTGCCCCAGAACAGCCTAAATTGTTCCTTGTATGGATTAAAAAAGTTGCGTGAATCATCCTTAGAATTTCTGGCCCATATTGACATAATAGCATCAAGTAGCAGCTACTGATATATTGGCTGCACATTCATGCTGCAAATCTCCAATTCCATCCCTTCCCAGAGGTGCTCACTGTGGAGGCCATTTATGAATACCAAACATCTATACTGAACTCATTGTCATGTTCATGGAACCTGCTTGAAAGATATGAAACATGGATTGTTATCCTGATGGATATACCACAAAATGGGCATGTATCTATTTTCTTTCAAGTCAACGGAACATGGAACACCTATTAATCCAGCACTCAAGCTCACTGTCTTGGCGTCACCTATCCCTCTGGGCTAACCTTTTCCTCCTACATCAAATCTGTATCCAAAGCATGTAACTTTCATCTTTTTATTTTTTTAATTCTTTATTTTTGTGTGCAAACGTTAAACATACAGGTTTTGTCATGCCACGACAGTAAAAAACAGGCATTTCAAGAGGCATGAGATGTTTGTGGCATATGATACTGCACATTTTTTTTTAAACGATAATCAGGCAATAAGGTTTCATATACAGTGTACATTTGTTATAGTAAAGGATTATTTGACAAGCTATAGGTACCGGTCTAGATTATGCAGGTCGTACATATTTACTCGTGGGTGTGCCGTCTAGACAGGCAGTAGATTATAACAAATTGAAAATTAAAGTAAAATACAACGTGCTTGAGTGGGAGTTTTAGACAGCACATTTTTTACAAATATGGGATTGTCAAGCTCCGAGGCATCATCGATTTGTGGTAAATAGTAAACATGCTATAACATGAAGTGTTTAGGTTAGGCAATCGCAGTACTCAATAGTAAGTATCAATCACTAGGTATGTATACGATAAAGGTTGTTTCGCTTAAGATCGTGCACATGAAAAGGTGTATAGCACTGTGTTAGAGGAGATCAGAGGAGTGACACATAGGCAATACACTACAGGCACAATGTAACTTTCATCTTAAAAAAAACATTGCATGTATTCACCACTATAACACAAGAGGCTAGTAAGGCACTTGTTTGTGCGCTCATCTTTTTACACCTTGATTATTGTAACATGCTCCTCATGGCTTTCCCCATAACCATATAGCCCCACTCCAATCTGTTATGAATGATGTTTCACGACTCATCTATTTTACCCACTGCTCCTCCCACACCTCACCGGTCTGACCTTCTCTTGCTCTTTGTTCAATCCACCTCTGCTAATCCTCATCTGTGGAATGTTCTACTCCATTTTATCATACTTTCTTCTAGCCTCCAAAGATTGAGAAATCATTAAAAACACACCTCTTTAGGAAAGCTTATATCTTCCTGGGTAACTTCCTGCATCATAAAAGTTCTCCCATCCCTTAATTATAACCTACGCTTTCATAGTCTTCTCAACTCTTCCTCTCCTTCCATTCTTCTACATTGAATCCACTCACTACTCTCATAAGATTAACTAAATACAGGCTTCATATTCATCTTGCCTCTCTGGCATGTTTATCATATCATCCTCTTGTGTTATTTTTTCACTTTCCTCTTAGATTGTGAGCTCATTTAAACAGAGTCCTCTTCACATATTGCCTCTGTCAACAATGTTTTGTATGCCAGTACTTGTTGATTTATATCCCCAGTGTATTATTTTAAAGTGAATATGTTGGAGCTATATAAATGATAATAATAGTAATAAAGCTACACACATAGTAAGCAACAATACTCAAGTAGGCTGTGGTGTTCCAGCAATGCCCAATTGGTATTAAGGTGCCTAATTGTGCTAAGAAAATACTCTTCCCACCACTATTGTCAACCAGAACCGTTGACACATAGCAGGATAAATCCAACAGTTAGTTTTGTTTACACCAAACTGTTCCCAAATCTGGCCCTAGTACATGCACGTTGCAGCAAAAACTGAGCTTTGTCAGACCAAGTAATGTTTTTCCATTGTTCTGTAGACAGTTTTGCATTACAATTCCAGGGGAGATACCCAAACTACCTTCTCTTCCACCAACAATTATGCCACGGTCAAAAGTCACTAAATTCAAATTTCTTTCCCATTTTGATGGTTGATTTGAAAACCAATTAAAACCTCTTGATTGTGTCTGTACGCTTTTATGGATCGATTTTCTGTCATATGGTTGGTTGATTAAAAATGTGCGTTAATATGCAGGTTTACAGGTTAAACTCTCTCTGGAAAATGACACAGTTGCTGGTATTTTATCAGGTCCGTTTACCATTTGTTTTGTGACTGCTCATACTGTTCTTTCACCTGAGCTAGCTTCTTCTATCTTGAACAATTTTTCACAGAGAACTTGTTCTTCAATACTGACCTATGCGACAAAACTTGTTCTTCAATACTGACCATTGCGACAATCTCCAAAAGATTTATAACAAAATACCCATGAGGTCCACAAAATTCACCCAGAACCATCCATATCAGTGAGTGGAGAAAGAAAGTACTAGACTCTTGATAACACATGGACATTTACATGTAAACAAGACTTACAACACCCAGTTTGACCTATCATTGTGATGTGATTTGCTGCATGCACCACTTATGGTTGTGCATAAACGGAAATTAACTGAACTGTCTCTTATAATAGGAACCTAACTAAACACTAGAGGTTAATGGGCCAGAATTTTATACACATCCCTAATTCCTATATTATCTTATCAAACAATTGTATCTCATTATGAGTGTATTTAAACTAACAAGATTCCTTTACCACCTCAGTGGCAAAGTAAACTTGGAATTTATATATTTTATGGAAGTCATTAAAAAGCATATTCCCCGCTAGAGATTTCACGTACAGAGAATCCCTGACATCTTCAACATCAATTAAAGACATAATTTAGAATCCTCTTTAAACAGAATTAAACACACTTATAAATAATAAGCCTGCTGACAAGTAGAGGATCAGTTGACTCCAGGATTCTTTTCATTTGTGTCTTCCTAACAAACTGATTTACAGTCATTTTGTCCTCTTTCATTATGAATCCTCATTTTTGCTCATATACAGCCAGCAGCAGAGTCCTTTAAAGGTTATTGAATCTGTTGTCTGATTTGTTCGAGTGTGCGTTTAGGAAGCAGTCTCTTGGTACCCATGTTTGCAGAATGATGGGTGTCTCAAATTGTCTGAAAATGCATTTTATTGTGATGAACAGAAAAATTCATGTCTAATACCGTTGGTCAAAATCATCTTTGAAATGCCACTGGCATCACTCTCAGTCTTCTGGGATTCCAACAACAGGGGAATGATGAATGTCTCAAAAGCCAGATCTAAATTGTTGGTGCACAATGAAAGAGTATATTTAATTATCTGACTTCTCTACCAGTATACCTACATTAAAATCAACTAATAGAATATTTGGGTAATAGTACTCACTATTGCAACAAGGTAATACAATTGAAATAATAGTATTCACAGTGTATTATTCAATAGTATTCATATACACAGTTAGGCGTATTTTCACTGGTAAGTAGAAAAGCACATATTGGTGCTAACATCAACTTTAATATAGTACTAATGAAATGGAAAAACAAATTCACTTGGCTTTCCTAATATCGAGAAGAAACTGACAGACATGAAGAGAAATCCATGTTGGAACGAGGAAGGAGAAGGAATATTACGTTCGAATGGTGACCTGGTGGTTGAGAGTCAAACATGATTCTGTCTAATGGAACATTTTACCGAAGAGAAGCCAGAACATTTGAGAACTGTGAATTGTATTACTTATTTGTCTAGAAAAAATCTTAAACATTACTTTAATGGATCTTAATGTGTTAACCCATGTTTAAGTAGAGGAAATGTGTATGTGGGGGTTAGGCATTGGAATTATTTTCATAGTCCAAAGGCCTTTGCAGTGAGATATGTGATTGACAGGGTTATTTTCTAAAGTGAAAAGTCAAAGGGAATTCAAAGTGAAAGCCAAAGCAGACATACTGAAAGCATAACTAAATTAAATAATAATTCCAGTTCAGTTATTTTGTCCTTAAATTTGGCATTCACATTACATGTTTAAGACCAAAATGGCATTAGCCAACATGTTCCACCATTATTTTCAAAGTAAAACTTATCTATAATACTTAGCTTAATAATGGGGTGGGAAAATGTGGGAACCTTCCCAGAGATGATTCCTTATAGTCGCTTACATAAAAAATATACAACCCCCTCCATTTTGTTTCTATATTAACTGGTTAGCAAAGTGTGTGCATATAGTGTGCCGTGTGCATGGGCCAGAATACATACTGTCGCCTGCTGTGCATTTTTTGCTATCTGAAGACAAAATGTAAGACAACTGAATCTTGTATGCTTTGATTATCATTTGAGCAAGAACTCAATATCTTATCTCATCTTTGAAATGCTATTTTATTAGTAAAGTAGTGATGTCACATTTCTCTTGATGCAGAACTTAATCTACTATGATATGCACCCCTATGCTGGTTAGTGTGCTTTAAAAATCACATTTTGTTCCAACATATCATGCATTCTGGGCCCCAGGAAAAGAGTATTGAAATAAAGGTGTGGTAATGAAAAGGTTGGACATTCCATCTATACTACGTGGAAGGTAGGATACTTAGATTTAGTAACATACCCCTAACCTGCTTTTCTAAAGCCTTTTGGACGTTATCTTTGAAGAGACCAGAATTCATCTCACTGTAGATGGTGTAATCAGTTCTCCGTATGAATGTAGCATCTATCTAGCCCACTTCATGTCACTCCATGCTTGCAGATGACTCTTGATCACAAAAGCTGTTCATCGCAGTTTACAAATCTAGTGGATCTCAAACAGAGGCTAGTCCCTCCCTCTAGCCTTTATTTTTTTGGCTGTGTCTGGGCAACAGCAGAATACTTGTACTCTTGCTCTTTTGGTGACATCTTCTTTTAATAAGACGAATCTGTCTCTCAGCGGCTTTTTTTCCCCTGCTGCTGGCTACGCTTACTTAAAGTGTAAAATGTCAAACTTTAGCATGGATGACAATCTCCCCGTGGGCAGAGAATCAGCCAGTGTATTATTAGCTCCTGAGATACTGCCGAGATCACCAGAGCTTTATGAGGTCGAAAGAACTGAAAAAAGAAAACAAAAAACAAACATTGGCACGTGTTTTTAACTCCTAATAGTTGTATCACCACAAATAATGTAACAAGTACACATATGTTTTTGAAACGTGTTGTACAAGAAAATTGTTCCTTAAGAGAACATACGACTTGGCCAAGAGATTTCCATGACCTATTTAAAACAATCCAACAATTATGCACTTAACCAAAGAGAATAATACAACGGAGTTGTCAAAATACGTTTTTCTCTGTATTTAAAGTTCAAAACAGTATCCAAAACAAAAAATAATGTCAGGTAAGCATCACAAACATTTTTAAAAATTGCTAACAATACATAGGGAAAAGGGGCAAGACAAAAAGACACATACCATACACCAAGAGAGCTAGATATGTTTCGCTTTTATGAGAAACGCTTTATCAACAGTTACAGTAAAGCATTGTTGATAAAGCGTCTTTCCTAGATTTGAAACACATCCAGTTTGCTTAGTGTGTGGTGTGTAACTTTTTATCTCTCCCTCCAAGTATTTCTAGCACTTTGTTTATTTTTATACTGCTTACTTGCCATTGTTTTATGTTTTGGATACTATTTTGAACTTTAAAAAAAGAGAAGAACGTATTGTGCCTACTTTGTTGTATTGTTCCCCACATAATTATTAATTTAGATTTTCTGTGGTTACTGCATGGTGCACCACTAAGGAATGACTCTGTACCTTCGATTTATGTTTGAGTAAAGATTCAGTTATATTACATTTTGTAGTAGTGGACCATTCTATTTTCATTTCCATGACCTGACTATTATATGATCTCCTTTTTTCTCGATCTTACCCCTCAATGGCATTGTCATCTAGTAAAAGCAGAATACTTCACCAAATATGCTTTTTCCAGGTAGATCTGGGCACAAATCAACCTCCCCCGCTGCCCTAAATCTATATATATCATCATTTCCATTTAATTAGCACAAGTGCGCCATTGTGATCAGGTTTACGTAGTGTAGCGGTACTTACCCTTTCCAGGGGCCGGCCGGGGTCCTCTGTTCAAGCCGCGCGCGGTCCTGCTGCTGCACGAGCCGCGCGCGGCTCATCCGCCGTCTGTGACAGGAAGGCGGGCAGTGACCGTGAGAAGCGGTCACGTGTCCCGCCTGACTCTAAGAGCGCGCCGCGGGTATCGGGGAACGCTCTTAAAGGGACAGTGGGAGCCTAAATTGGCAAAGGCCTCCCATTGGTCCCTGTCATGCCACACTCCCCATACACTTACCTTTTGGGGGCGTGGATATGACAGGGGCCAATCAAAATAGATGTTTAGGTATATATACTCACCTTTTTCCCTTAGTTCCTTGCCCTATCGTGGTTTCTGTTTCAGTTCCCTTTAGCGCTTGTTGTGTTCAGTTGTGTTCCTTCGTACTTGACCTTGACTACGTTATCTCTTTATCCTTATTCTGTTCTGTTTGCCGGCTTGCTGTTTACTGTGTACCAGACCGCGGCTAGTCTTAGTTTACGCTGTCTCTTTGTGCCCTTGACCTCGGATCGCTCCTGACTCTGTACTCCTCTCATATATGTCGAGTCCGGCCATTCTAAGGTCCGGTAGACATATCTCCCCTCTGTGTTGTCTTCTGTTGAGTTGAATCCTGCGTGTTGGGGTATATTTTCGTTACACGTAGATGATAGACTTGAAAAATGTCTGTGTTTGCTAGAAGCTGAAGCTGATACTATTGAACAGTTCAATAAAATTTCTTAATTGAACTTTCAGGTTTTTGCTCATCTCTGCCACGTATGTTTTTAAAGATATTATTAAACAGTATGAATTCTGACGTAAAGATTTTGCCCTCTTGCACAACAGTTGAGCAGGAGTTTACTTCATAAATCTTTAGTTTTCCATGTAGTCTCTTGCACCAGGGAATTTAAGGTGACACAATGGACAACATAACAATTCATCTCAATGTTTCTCTTAAAAATGTTTGGGCACCATAACAATTTCAGTGTGATGTGAGGAGGTTCCGGGAGTAGGATTACCTCAAGGGGTTACCCTGAAGTCTTCAGTCTGTTAGCTCTTTCACTATACCTTGTTTCTTTGTCTAAGGCAGGGGTCCTCAAACTCCGGCCCCCCCACATGTTGCTGAACTACAACTCCCATGATTCTCTGGCTATCTATGTAATTCAAAGAATCATGGGAGTTGTAGTTTAGCAACATCTGAAGGGGCCGCAGTTTGAGGACCCTTGGTCTAAGGCTTCGAACATGAAGTTTTGGACTGGGTGCCACTGATACCTTGACATCATCAGCTGACATATGCATTGTTCTCACTTGGTTTTGTGAATGGGGAGCAACTGTCCAGTCCGAGGCTTCTTGTTTGATGTCTCGGATGAAGAAAAGAAGTGCAGAGCTAAAAGGTATTGGGTTTGGGTTAAACCGTTTGCCTGGCACACTAAAGAAGTTATTATGGTGCCCAGAGTGTTCCTTAAACTGAGCAGTGATGAAAAACTTTTAAGAGAAATATTGCAGGGAAAATTGTTTAAAGATGGCTTGATCTTTGCACAATATAACCATTTCCCTTCCCAATCAATCAACTAATTTTTGTCTTAAAGTTTAAACAGTTTAAAAACTTTGTAAATTTGCAGGAGTTTTTTCACTAAACGACAAAGTGTTGTGCATTTAAATTTGAAGTAGCCAAACTGCGATCTTGTACAAGGTTTATTTAGTAAACAAAGAATTGCAAAAGTTATTCTCTCAAGGACGGCGGGCGGGGACCCGACTCTAAATGCCGGCAGACTCCCTGATATCCCAGGGAGTCCCCCTGCTGCCTATCTGGCCCTCCTGGGCCATGTGATCGTGAGGTCCTTGCGAGGACCTCACGATCACATGTACGGAATAGTCGTCCATAGCAGTGCCAGCAGGGGGAGAGCCTAAAATACAGTTAGTCCCCTTGGTGCCTGTAAAAAGTTTATTAAAGTTTTAAAACAGTGTAAAATAGTTATATATATATATATATATATATATATATATATATATATATATATATATATATATATATATATATATATATATATATATATATATATATATATATATATATATATATATATATATATATATGATCAGAACACACATAGAATGATATTAATGAAATATATATACCGTATATACTCGAGTATAAGCCGACCCGAATATAAGCCGAGGCCCCTAATTTTACCCCCAAAAACTGGGAAAACTGTGTATGAGTGCAGTGTTTGTGTGTGTGAATGCAGTGTGTATATGAGTGCAGTGTGTGTGTGTGTATGAATGCAGTGTGTGTGTGAATGCAGTGTGTATATGAGTGCAGTGTGTGTGTGTGTGTGATGCAGAGCCTTGGTGGGGGGTGGGCATTTTAATATATTTTTTATTAGTATTATTTTAATTTTTTTGTTATATAATTTTTTTTATTACTATTTTTATTATTGTATTATTATTATTTTAATTTTTTTGTTATATATTTTTTTTTATTACTATTTTTAATATTGTATTATTAATATTTTCATTTTTTTTGTTAAATTATTAATTCATTTATTTTTATTACTATGATACATGTTTTTTGTCCCCCCTCCCTGCTTGCTAGCGTGCCAGGGAGGGGGGCTCCTTCCCTGGTGGTCCAGTGGCATTGGCAGTTCAGTGGGGGGGGGCTGTGGGGGCTGCAGAGATCTTACTTACCTCTCCTGCAGCTCCTGTCAGCTCTCTCATCCTCCGCGCCGTCCGTGCAGCTCCTCTGTCAGCTCACACTGTAAGTCTCGCGAGAGCCACGGCTCTCGCGAGATTTACACTGGGAGCTGACCGAGGTGCTGAACGGACGGCGCGGAGAAGGAGAGAGCTGACAGGAGCTGCAGGAGAGGTAAGTAAGATCTCTGCAGCCCCCACAGCCCCAGTCTGTATTATGGCAATGCAAATTGCCATAATACAGACTATTGACTCGAGTATAAGCCGAGTTGGGGTTTTTCAGCACAAAAAATGTGCTGAAAAACTCGGCTTATACTCGAGTATATACGGTATATATATATATAGTTGCAAGAAAAAGTATGTGAACCCTTTGGAATGATATGGATTTCTGCACAAATTGGTCATAAAATGTGATCTGATCATCATCTAAGTCACAATAATAGACAATCACAGTCTACTTAAACTAATAACACACAAAGAATGAAATGTTGTCATGTTTTTATTGAACACACCATGTAAACATTCACATTGCAGGTGGAAAAAGTATGTGAACCCCTAGACTAATGACATCTCCAAGAGCTAATTGGAGTGAGATGTCAGCCAACTGGAGTCCAATCAATGAGATGAGATTGGAGGTGTTGGTTACCGCTGCCCTGCCCTATAAAAAACACACACCAGTTTTGGGTTTGCTTTTCACAAGAAGCATTGCCTGATGTGAATGATGCCTCGCACAAAAGAGCTCTCAGAAGACCTACGATTAAGAATTGTTGACTTGCATAAAGCTGGAAAGGGTTATAAAAGTATCTCCAAAAGCCTTGCTGTTCATATAAATAGAAAGGTAATGTGGCTGCACTCACAGATTTCCAATAAAAAATTACTTGTATTCCAGTTTCTTTAAAACAGATCAACGTTTCAGTCCATTTTGTGGAATGTCATCAGGATCCGTAACCAATCTGGCGAATTTCAATGTGAAAAAATTGAAAAATGTAACATGCTATATTTGACCCTGTAACTTCCCAAAACACCATAAAACCTGTACATAGCGGGTACTGTTTTACACGTGAGACATTGCTGGATACAAATATGTGTATTTTATTGCAGTAAAAGCTAACAGTATTATGACATTCACAGTTAAAATGTCATTCAGAACTAAAAAAAAAACAATTTTTTTTTAGTATTTTATTTATATTAAATTATGTTTTATAGCTAAATATCCTAAATAAAATTATATATAATTAGTGTGGGTGCACTTAATATGAAAGATGGGATTTACAGTTAAACAGACATATAGTCAAATTCCAAGTTTTGTTTACGTTTTATTTTGATCACAACGTGTACATTTGGCCCAGTCCTAGTTAAATATTTTGGTCTGAGATGTGAAATTCCATTGTTTATTTCCCCAAATTTCCAGTGTTACTGAATAAGCCTCCCCCCGCCCCCCCCCCCCATTTAGCCTCCCCCCCATTTAACCTTTTCAGAAAACTGTGCATCATTTTACACATCATGGAAATGTTAATGGTATGAGCAAAACAAAAAAAAACCTACTAAAACAAAACTGAGATATGAATCATTTTAGAGATATAATGAATGTAGATTTCCTTTGTCTGTTGGTTCTCTGTTACTGTTGGAAGATAATCCCTGCTCAGCCTGTGCTGGCAGAAGGTGACAGGTTTATCTGGACAGCGGTAGCCCATTTTATGAAACATTGGCGCTTGCTGCCCCTGCACTAACAGGCCTGCTATTTCTGCACATCCACACGACACATGCCGAAGCTCATTTGCATGTAATGAGCCCTAGATACATGGCAAATGAGATCACTTTGCATTTCACTGGGTTGCTATAGATATTTGCTCAGCTGCAATGGAGAAAATGCCGCAAGTATTTAAACGAGGGACAGTGCTGGCGTTCAGTTTTGCCATCTCCTTGCCTAGCAATTCAGTGTCTCTCTGTCTAAATGGACTTGTCACCTTTAAGGTTTTTATCTCATTAAATTTACTTTCAGAGATTGTCTATATGTTTACACATAGGATTTTATGTATTCATCTTTTCAAACAGCATAGAGCAGAGAGCGAAGATTCTATCTTTCTCAAAAAATAAATTATATATATTTTTTTTATCCCGTCCAGCGGTCATTTTTCTTAACTCTTTGACTACAATGGTTTATTTGCGTAACAAATATTAGCATAATGTTTTTTACAACAAACATGAAATGCACAGTTAGCATACATATGTAAGATAAAACAGCATTTAAAAAATGTATTACTGTTCAGGGATACCTGAAATATTAAACTTAGGTACGTTTAGACAATTTCTGTTTTTTATTTATTCATTCATCCTTTACATAAACCTATGAAGGATAAAAACAAAATACAGTTTTTATGGCATGCTTTATTCAGCGGTTGTTCTACACAATGTGTGAAATATTACAGTGGAGGCAAAAAAACACAAACATTTTTGTCACATGAAAAATTAGGAAATAAATAGATACATACACATGGTCAGATAACCTCTTATTGATAGAGAACCTACATACATTTCTTAGACAGCTGCCTACAAATGCCTCCAGGACTTACAAATAATATCTGCACACATTTAGCAAGTGCTCACATTCAGCAGGTTCAGTTACACAAAACATCTACACAACAGAGGACATTACAGTTAAAGATATAAATCACGGAAACGTGGAGGATTTAAAATGTTTTCCGATACACCCCGAGTAGGCTTCACAAAATATACCCAAACTCATCTTCGCTGTGCTGGAGGTGCAAGGCTGCGGAAGGTACACTCATACATATATGGTGGAAAGGCCCTAACATAGAACCTCTCTGGACAGAGGTACATCACACACTTCATGCCCTCCGCATGCCCAACTTCCCGAAAACCCCTGAAATATTCCTGCTTATGCGATTTCCTACACTATTTGACAAATCACATAGACAACTGAGCGCACTCACCATCCTAGCAGCCCGCAATCTAATAGCCCTGAATTGGAAATCCACATTGTGCCCAACTAGAACCCAATTAAGAGACAAGATGCAACAATTTTACATTTTCGAACGCATGGCCATAACTGATGACAAAAAAGCGCAGGCATTCCAATCAACCTGGGCCCCATGGGTCAAATTGAACGCAACCACACATTAATAGCCCACTCAAGCAACAAGCGTAACCCTAATTACCTCACAGTAACCCCATGACTATACCAAAAGGGGAGTAGATAAACAGGGCGAGCTGTTCAATATAAGATAACTGTTTTTAATTTGTTACTTGATAACTGAATTGCAACAGGGGTGAGACATGTTTACTTGCCAAGATATGCTGGAATAAGTATTATGTTAACAAAACATATGTGCAAATAGAATACCAGGAGCAATCGCTGTGATTTAACAAACGTTTATGTGGTTCACTGTTATCCTTACTGTATCACTTTCACTGACCTCCTTATGTTTATCTTATTTGTTAAAATATATTTTTATCTCAATTATTAAAATATACCCTTTCTTGACAATACTGAGAAATTATTGAATGCTGAAAATCAATCAATAAAAATTATATTGAAAAAAAATATTTTCCGATACAGCTTCTCAGCATGTTTACCACTACAATAAGCTAAAATGGTTATGGCATTCAGAGTGTCCCTGTCAATTATATATAAATAAAACAATAAAAAACACACTCACAAGGTTATTCACTAAGGTGCATTTCATATTTAAGGCCAGAGTAGTTGAACTGTGAGCTTAGTCTTAAAATGTTCAATTCACTTTGGATTCACCTTGAATTCTTACTTTACACATAACATAGGATAAAAAGTATGACAGGACATCCTTGCTTTCCGATCCATTTGTCCCTTAATGAAATTAAATGATCCTTAATTGATTGTCAACTGTAATGAGAATAATTAAAAAAGTATATTTTTTGCTTTAAATGTCATAAAAGGGTGAGTTGCTTTTCCCGTGATATTCATTGGGGCAAAACTAATGTTGTGTGGAACATGTGCTAGTGCAGATAAATTAATGTTTTTCAGATTCATTACTTTTTGTTTTAACATTGAATGTGTCGATTGTATGTAATTTGAGAACATTTGATGAATAGCAATGGAACCATCGGGTCTCCTCTGAGCCAACATTCTATATGGAAAACATTTGTCAAAGGAAACCAAAGAGATCCCCAGAACATGCTTTATGTATGGTCAGGATTTGGGCAGTTCACAACTTTAGCCATACCTGTGGCCTGTGGAGAAAAAGAAACAAAACTAGATAGAGGTCTTGACAAGTCGCTTTCCTGCAATTCGCCACATTTGCAGAAGGGATAGAGGAAAGGAGAGTACCAGGGAAGACCTGTACCTATGTCCATTAAGACTGGCTCCTGACAATGTTTTTTACCCTAAGCATCATGTTGCATATCTTTTAAAGGAGCACACTAAGCACCATAACCCCTACAGCCCTCTGTAGTGGTTATGAAGCCAGGAGTGCACCGGCACTCTTCCAGAGAAAAGAGTCAAACTATGTAAGAATAGTTTGACAACTTACCTGGGGCCCACCAAGACACTTGTCACTTGTTCCACCGTCTCCCCTGACGCTAAAAGCTTCTGCAAAGGTTTTCCACTAAACTAAGCCCAGCAGTGCAGGACCGCCATTTTGGTTAAGAACATGGTGGCTAAGCTCTGTGGCAGAACTTCTGATTGCAAAGGAGGCAGTGGGGGGTGCCTGGCAAACCCCAGGTAAGTTGTCAAACTCTTTGTAAACATTTTGCTTACTTCACAAGTAATGGAATACGGTTTCCTTTTTAGCATTGTTGGGTATCTCCACACTAGGGATAAATGTTTAACTATAACTTATCACTGAGAATATATATATATATCCATGCTAGGGGTCACCTTATCACAGGTCAACTGATAGCAGGCTTCTGAGTTGGCTAGTTAAACATAGGCAATTGACAACAATAAGAAGGAAATGTCTTTTGAAAAAAAGGTGAAAAAAACTTAGCATTTACGGGTTGCATGGCAAGAAAACTTTGTTACTCAAAGAATGTCTGAATGATACAGGACACGGATGTATGGCTAGTTCACAGTCAAGCAGTTTGGGAAACGTGTTGCAGGTGATCTAGCTGCAACCACCAGAGACGTTCCATATGTCCACTCATGATTGCAGTTCAGTACTGCTCTCAAAGTGGAAAAATGATAAAATACCCTCTCTAAAGCTGGACCTGTTTGATATTAAGGATCATCAAATAGCCAAGATACTGGCAAAAATGAAAAAAAAAAAAAAAAGAATTCAAATGTATAAATGATGATAAAGACACAATGGAACAGGTGATGAGATAATTAGGATGGAGGAGGTAGAGAACGAGAGGTGTGACTTGAACAGAATAAGTACAGGACACAGGGGAGATAACACAGAGGAATGAATTATGAAGAAGAGGAAAATATTAAGGGTTTAGGTGATGAATTGTGGAGTAATTAAAGGAGAAGCATTGAATTCATTGTACTGGAATAATATTAGATTAAATGTTACATTGATATGGAAATATATGCACACATCCACACACACATGTGGTATGTAATATTAATTTGACATACACAGAGTTATATTATTAAACATACATAACTTGCTCTTAGTAGGGAATGATCACCAACAATTCTTTTTGACAAGCTGTATCATACTGAGTACATTATTGATTAGTATTTCGTCAGCTTCTTCTACCATTACAATTTATAATGTATACACGGTAATACAGTAAGTACATTTCCATTTTCATTAATCAAAGTCTTCTTTTTGCCACATGCACTGATGGGTGTTATGTTCCCTCAATCAGCCAATCAGCACAGTGCACAAGATAAGAACACGGTGACAGGATTTTTTTTCTAACCTTGTCATCTTATGTTCTAATTGTGTACTAAAACATCAAGCCAAGAAGCAAAGCTCTCATATATGTAGTCTTAGCAGACTCTTCTGTGCATTGAAACTGACTCTTTTGTATGCACCTTTTCTAAATTAAACTGCATTTCAGAACAGGGTGTAGAAGGTAACAAGTAAGACCACCATGGTTGGACATGTCCAGAGGAGGCCAGGTATCAGAATGGTCAAGCTTTTCAAACAGCTACTCTCCCAGATCACCCCTTTCTCCGATGTTTTTTTTCCTGTTGTCTATACATCTTCTATCTTGAGTGCTTAGTGGGTATTATTTGTAAGACAATTATTGTATCTTATTTGTAAACTTCCTTGATATTGTATAATATATTTTGATTTTGGAACACGTCTTTCTGGTGGTCCATTGCTGCCTCTTTTTGTCAGCTATTTTTGTGGTTGTATGCTCTTTTTGTGCTTCTTCTGCAAGCTGTTCTCGACTAAGTGCAGGTTTTTTGTTGTTGGCCTCTTCATCAAGCTGTTAGCAGGCCCCTCTTGCACAGCATGTAAGGAATACGGGAGCTGTTACTTGGTTACCAGACGTCAGTATGTGTTTAGGCCCTTGCTTCATGCACAAATGTCACCCTGCCATGAATCATTAAATCCCATTTTCTGAAGATATTTTTTGCAGAGTGGGCTCTGCCAGGGAGGATGAAGGAGGTTAAAAATAACATTATATGAGGGCCCCTTCTCTGGTCACAGGTGCCATCACAAATATTGTTAACAAGCTACCTGACAGTAATGTTTAACCATTATGATGCCGGCTAATGTTGCTTCCGTAACAGTAGCATGTCAGTGGAAGATACAAAAGATGGAGTCATTGACGCAAGTAATTTGTTCCTATACAACTGCTGATATACAAATATATATTTTTCTTATATCTTAAATATTTTTGCATCTAATTGCCCTACAATGCTACCTCATTTTGCTGCAATCATATTATGTTTCAGTATCAGTATGACCTCTAGATTGTAAGCTTGTAACGAGCAGGATCCTCATTAACCTATTGTTCCTGTCAAACAATTTGTGTCTCATTTGTTGTTAAAGCCCCCCCTTTATTACAATGTAAGACACTATAAAAATAATAATGTTTTTGTGTAGTTTTATTTTCTCCCTTATACAATTTATTCATGAACAAGGTTCTATTACTCCGTGTACACGACATTTAGAAAAGACAGACATAGAAAAAGAAGACTGGTGAGATGAAAGAAGAGTGACAGAAGCAGGATTTGACTGTAATTCAAAAATGAACAAAGGATTGTGGGATAATACAATAACAACAAGTTGGGCCAATCTATCCACCTGGCCAGTATCTGTAAATCTAATAAGTATATTTTTTCAGGAACTTGAAATGCCAACCACAGTGAATTGTACCTTGGGTGGAGGTCATGGTTCTTCTAATTTACACTAGACCACTCTTACTGCTTGAAGATGTTCCCTCAAAATGTGTGTTGTCTTGGGTGGAGGTCATGATTCTTCTAATTTACACTAGACCACTCTTACTGCTTGAAGATGTTCCCTCAAAATGTGTGTTGTCTTGGGTGGAGGTCATGGTTCTTCTCATTTACACTAGACCACTCTTACTGCTTGAAGATGTTCCCTCAAAATGTGTATTGTCTCAAAACCATGAAATTCATTGAAGAGTATAAGCTGTGCATGTGCTGGAATAAGCTGAGATGTTTGAAACAAGTGATTGAAATTATTAATGGTCAATCAGCTTTCTTGTATGGTTTAGACAATATTATCTCTAAATCCTCATGATAAATGACCCGTGCTCATGGTTTTCAAGTGCCTTTTGAATTGCCAACTTTAAAATTACAATTTCCAGTTTGGATATCTAGGAAAGATAAATGAAAGTTCTCAGATTTAATTTGAAGTAGCAAGAGCCCAAAGGGCACAGTCTGGCAACCAAATTATTATGTGTTTTGTGAGTTAAGTGTTTAATTTGTGTGTTATGTACACTGATCAGCCACAACATTACAACCACTGACAAGTGAAGTGAATAACATTTGTTTTGTTACAATTTCACCTGTCAAGGGATGGGATATATTAGGCAGCAAGTGAACAGTCAGTTTTTGATTTTCATGTGTTGGAAGCAGGAAAAATAGGAAAGTGAAAAGATCTGAGTGAATTTATCCAGTGTCAAATAATGATGGATTGACGGCTGGGTCAGAGCATTTCCAAAATGGCAAGTCTTGTGGGATGTTCCAGGTATACAGTGATTAGTATCTACTAAAAGTGGTGCAAGGAACATGGCAAAGATTTCAAGGTGTTCCCGTAACTTCAAAATTCCCAGATCTTTGGGATGTGCTGAAACAACAAATTTGATCCATGGAGGCACCACCTTGCAACTTGCAGGAATTAATTAATAAATGCTAATGTCTTGGTGCCACATACTACAGAACATGTTCAGAGGTCTTGTGGAGTCCATGTCTCTACGCATCAAAGCTGTTTTTGCAGCAGGAGGGGGAACCTACACGATATTGGGCAGGTAATTTTAATGCTGTGGCTGATTAGTATGTTATGATATACATTCAAAAATGTGACACAAAGTGACCTAAAGGACAACTGTCATAAAGTTTCCAATTCTAATTTTCTAAAAGTTTGTTACATTCAATGAAACTTTTTTAAATTATGTACAATTTTTTTTGAGAAAATGTCACTTTATTTATCTGGCTGAGCAGCCATCCATATTGGCTCAGAATCTACTGTTATATGACCAACTTCTGCTCAACCTAACTTTATGATTCGCTTGATCTGAGTTTGATGCTAGGTCATTGTCATGGGGGACAAGAAAACAAAAAAAAATTGAGTTTAGGGGTGGTGAGCAGCTTTAAGGTATGACTAGCAGCATATAATTTGAAAATGTTATCTATTTTTTTTTTTTTTTACATATTTCTGTACATTTATCTGAACCCAAAATGTTGTGTTTTTCTGTTATTTTTAAAGAAACACTGCTGGTTATTTTAAGGTACGACTATTTGAAAGTTCTTTCTACTCACAATGCTAATTGGAAGCCTATTCTTTCGTTCAGACAATAAGAGTAACAATATATGATGCAATCAACCTATAGGGGATGCTCCACTGAACAACAAGATTAAGAATGTTGTTTGGTGCCCTTGACCTTTCCACATTTTATAGTATTATGCCCTCTGTATAATAAACAACTTAATCTAGAGTTGGTCAACTACAACAAGGCATTCAAGACATAGGGAGCAACATTACGTAAATCTTTAAGTCTAGATACTGCACTATATGCAAATGGAGATACCAGCTATTGGCAGGGAATATGTATAAGTCAGAGTATCACTGATTGAAAATAGCATAGGAAAAATGTGGTCCCTTGATAGGAAAAAATTAGGTTTTTGACTTCAAACTTGGTTTCTGAATAGGACGACATGATAATGATATTAGTATTGCACAGTAAAGTACTGTTCCAGAGAAGGATACGGCTATTGTAGTAATTGCACCGAGAACATGATAGGAGCAGGAATCAGAGTAAACACTAGGTGAAGAACTGATATAGTCCAGATGTTAAATAACGGGGATATGAAGAAGAGATTCTGTTATACAGTGAAGAAGGAATGGGCAAAAGTCCTTGATTATTGCTATGAAAGTAAAACATCAAGTTTTGTTGGTGCATTAATGTGGATAGTGAAAATTAATATTCACAGTTACCCATAGGTAAATAAAGTTAGGTTACCTGTAGGCAAATAGTAGAGTTATCCAATTTTTTAGGTGTAATAGGGGTTTTGGGAGAGCAGATACGAATTTCTGCCAGGGTTATTCACCAAAGTGAGAATTGCTGGGAATTCAAAGTGTATCTCGAATTTAAGGCCAAAGTAGCTGAACTGGAAGCATAGCTGATTGGGAGAATTTCTCCAGTGGGACTATTTTGGCCTTACATTTGACATTCAGTTTGAGTTCCCGACATTTCTCAGTTTAGTGAAAAATCCTGTGTGTTTCACTTGTCATGGGTGGCAGGAAAGTAGTGGATGAGGTTGAGTCAAGTCATAGGACAAATGACAAGTGAAGGACTGCAGTAACATGACCCTAAAAGAAGGTGGCTGTTACTAATTGATAATAAGTATTCTGAGGAATGTTATTGATTTTATTAAGTGATTACAAAGCTGTTAGAGCCATAACAAGTTTATGGGAGGATCCTAATCTGAAAATGCAGCACTTCCAAATCCCTATTGCATACCACTGGGGTTAGACTTTGAAAAGAGTCCTTCTTCAAGGGCTGGAAGAAGAGGACCATTGAGGTTTGTGTTTTTTGGTTTGTGTTTTTAGCTACACAGACCTCTCTTTCATGGCCCTTCCTTTAAAGATTATAGAGACAGCCATAGGCAACCAGACCACTTAATCTCAATGACGTGGTCTGGGTGCCAAGCCCATTTCTGTTTAACCTGCAATGTAAAACATTGCCATTGTGCAGAATCTCAATGCTTACATTGCAGGATTTAAATGCCTCTAGTGGCTGTCACTGTGTCAGCCACTAGGGGCAGTTCTTTTGAAATAGCCAAGTAAAACTCTGCTATTTCTATCATAGGGTCTCATATAGACCATCTGACTGGCACAATGCGCCGTCTTACTATGCATGCGGTCTAGCCTCATAGTGCTTTCCTATGGGAAAACATTGGATTGGCTGAGGTCATCAGTACTGAAGATGTCAGTCAAGGAGGTTGGCCAACAGCGTGGAGACTGGCGCTGCGAGGGAGAAATGATAAGTAAAATCACCTTCACAGATGGAGTGGGGAAGTAACCTATCCAATTAGAAGGGCACTAAAGTGCTATGGATACATGTTTGTATTCCTAATGCTATAGTGTTGCTTTGAGGGTGCTGGAATAGAATGTCATATGCTGGTGCAATCTGCCCATAGAGACCACAACAGAGGAAAAAGGGAGATATTTGCATCTGAAAGTACAGACATCCTACTTCTTCACCCCAGAGCATCTGATTACAAGGAAGTCTGATGGCACAGAGTACAGAGTCAGGGAAGTGGGGTGGGAATTGGGTGGGGTGGGAAAATATGAAGAGTAGCAGGTTGTGTGCGCATAATTACTAATATTGCGCAATTAGTCTGGGAGTCTGCAATGCATATGCCAGGTCACTGTTTGAAAAATGTTTGATGACTTATTGTAGTTTTATATCTTGAGTACAAAAATGCAGATCTGGATGGATTGGATGGATTTCCTTTTCACCATAACAGTTCATTCAAATCCATCTTATGCACATAAATTATATTTTCTTTGAAATAGTTATAGAGAGAGACTTAGTCTGTCTTGAAGCCAAATACAGATAATCCAATTGTAATTCGACCTGTTTGATCATGTAGGCATAGCTTGGAACTTGTATGTGTCTTCACTAATATTGACAATTACATTTTCGATAAGGATTCTAAGAATCCACGATCTTACGCTTCCATAATTTCACACTGTATTATTTTCCCCTTCACCACGAAGGTTCAGCCCTGCTGCTTTCTAAACATGCAATATTTAGGACGCGCTTGACATCAACACAGTATTTAAAAATTATCTCTCCCAGCTGAGGGCATCGTGAAATTTTATGAACGCTCATGAAAAATTCATGCAACGTCATAAAGCTGCCATGATTATTTCATTTGTTCTCCTGCATTAAAACTGGAGCAACAGCCGCTGTGAGCTAACATCATGTGTCAAGTGGGGCTGTTCCACATTCCCGTACATCAGCCTTCTAAATGACAGGTAGGGTCCTGGGCAGCTGTCCCTCCGTCCTATCCAAGTGGTTTGGCAACTCTCTCTTTCCATGAACAGAGATTACAATATTTACATTAATGCAGATGTCCCAAAAGTCTTTACGCAATAGAGCTGTGTTAACCCATTCTGTACCAGCGTAAATCGCATTGTATATTCTGTCTAGCACAGAACTGGTTAATACAATACGATGCAATGGCTACAGTGTTTTGACTTTTTGTACTCTAAAATATTCCAGCAAATTATTTAACTCCTTCTTCAGTACACCACAATGTCAACCTTTTTTTTTATAGAGTTCACTATGGTTCCATTTCGAACCCTATAAAAAGGTTTGATATTGTGGTGGACTGCCGAAATACTCATTCGGGCCAAGCATTGTGAGGTATGAAATAGGCATGAAAGGAAAGGGCGAGAATCGGAGATGCCAACGCTGCAATGTGTGGCCCTGGTGATGCACAACGGCAAGTGCACCAGAAAATGGGTTGTTCAAACAATATCCGGACTATCTTGCTGAATCGAGAGCATTTGGAGATACGATGTGGTAATTGAGAATGAAACAGTATTAAACTGAAAATGTTTAAAAAAACAAACAAAAAAAATAAAATAAAAAACAAAACAACAAACTGTAGTGAAGGATTAGTAATTATATGGAGGGGTTGTTTACTTAACAAGATTGGGGGCTTTTAACCCTTTCTAAGTCCAGCAGCCTGATAGGAATTAATATGTAATGGTATAAAACCTGGAAATGTATTCACTAAACAGCGAACTGAGGTGAATGGAAAAGGAAGTTACAAAATGTAGGTAAGCTGTAAATATTCTCCAAATGTCTTGTCAGTTTTCCATTTCGTAGGTAATCCCCCAAATCTGCATTGCTAAAAAAATATTAATAAAATTATAAAATATATTAATAATCTGCATTTCTTCATAGTTTTTTTTTTTTTTTTTAGCAGTTACACAGTCGTCCCACCTACATTCCAAATGTACTTAGTTAGAAATTACAAAGTTATTCTCTTCAAAAGAATGGAAATTATAGCCCTGATGCACTTGTTGCACACTGTCTCTCATTATATACAATACAGCTGACTGAGCTTGATAGGAGTTGTAAAAAGCAGCATGTGAGCACATGCCATTTCTAAGTCTTTAGTAAGAGGTCGATTTGCTAAACAGTTTATAAATTCAAAACCTAAGTAAATTTAAGACTATCATTTTCCAACAAAACAAATCTGTACCTCCCATTGATGGAAGGCATGAAAGCAGGATAGGAGCGGGCTAGAGCTGGATTAGCGGAGATCCCATGATGCAGTTTGTTGTCACTGTTGACCAACGCGGCTGTAAACGCCATACTATGCATGCGTGCAACGTTGATAGCACATGGTGCATGAATGCGTGGGCAGTGCGTTTCATGGTGCATTTGTGCTACGCGTTAAGGAGACCCTCCTCTAGCATTCCCTGAAGAGGGGAATCAGAGAAAATACACAATTGTCACTGTCAGACTAGATGTGGCACAATGGAGAGGTATCATTAACCTGTGTCATAATTGCACAGTTCAATTCATTGTTTAGTGAATAAGCCTCCTAGAGTTACTTGTGTATAAACATTTGTCATCAGATTGATATGGCGCAAAATGTTAAGAATGACTGCAGAAAGCCAAATGTCTGTGTAAATGAAGCAGTTAGGAATGCTCCTTTGAAAGCAGAGGGTTATGGACTGTCCTGGTCAGGCATCGCATTATGTGTTTGTCAGCCCTGCAGGTCCCAGCTCTCAGAAGTAATGGATGATCCCAGTCAGCCCCTTTCTGCAGGAAATGATACGATCGGACGTTATCTACTCCAAACCAATTCACAGGCCCACAGACACTGCCGCTCATTTATCATCTGTGAGGCAATGGATTCAGAAGTGCCTGGCTAGAGCGAAGTGACGCGGGCGATTCTGGGGCTCTCCCGTCTGTGCTGACAAGGACAGCCTGACACGATAAGGCTCTGTGTGACAAGTGACAGCGGCTGGCGAGAGAAGGAGGTGGACAAGGGCAGTAGGCAGAGGAGAAATGTGTCTTTGCAATAACAGTCCCCAGTGATAAGCTATGGAATGAGTGTGTCTGAGGGCAGCTAGGGGTATTTGCCTGGTGGTAACATTCTTGTTAACAGTCTACTGGGAGCAGAGTAACTAAAGCTCAGTTCTTCAAACCATGGGGACAGTGTGATGATGCACACCCTACTTTAACCTCTTATGAACCATTGGCATCACCTTGTGTTCCCTAAAGACCTTATGCCAGCTTAGATTGTCCTACTTGCTTAGCAATGACAGTCATGCTGTCATTTTTTGCATAGGGCATTTCATTGTGGAATATGAAGATTTTCATGATGACATAGACCACCCACAGTCATTAAGGGGTTAACAAATACACCTTAGCAGCCTCAGTAATAGCCCTACTTAAAGCTTGACTGACACTGTTTGCTTTTATTTTATAAGTTACATTGTGTGTTTAGCTGTTTTAACACAGACAGAACACATCATGTAAATTCAACTCCATGGTGTGATGCTTGTGTGCACCATGAGGGTGATTGGGCACATAGTTCAGTTTAAAAGAAATGCCCGAAAACATATTTGTGCACTCCGAGCTTTATGGGGAGATAATGAGGCCCAGGACATGGAAGTGCTGCAGAGGTAAGTGTGTATACCCCACTAAGCACATTAATTGTGTTAATTTGGGTGAGAGATTGATAAGTGACATTTCTACAATAACACATTTATCATTGTTAGACTTTCTATTTCTCGAGGACTAAAAGGACAGCCATATCAGGTTAGATGAGACCATATGATCACACTATATTAAAACGTTTTTAGCCAAACATAAAGCGATCAGCCATTTTTCCTTCTATGTTATTGTTCCGAATACCCAAAGGTTGCTTGCTGTACTTCCGGGCGGACATCAAACAATCAAATTACAAAAACATTTGGTCAAACGACAGCTACTAGTCATATACATGTAACGCAGCAAAGGTCAGTTTTATTGACCGAGGGACATTATATTTTCTACCACTGCAACATGCAGTTTATGTTGTTGTTCGATCCTATAAAATTCTATGTGATTGCAGGTTGATATTACAGTTAGAAACACTGAGGATACACTGGCAGCATTAAGATTCATTTAGACTGGAAGGTATAACCTACACAAGGTAAACATTCAAACCATCATTCTACAAGCAGCTACTGCAACATTAAGGCCTAACACTTTGGGGTTTATACATTAAAACTGTTGAGCAGTTTTTTTTCAGATCGACTACTTTGGTTTTAAAATTTACAGCTGGATTGTCAGTTCCCCGTAATTCCAAGTTTAGTAATTAAACCCCATAAAAGATTAAAAAAAAAAACTAATGGCAGGACTTCTAGTATAGGCATTAGTTGGTCGTTTGGGAAGGGAAGAGTTAAACCGTGTGAAGCTCACACCATCCTTGACCCCTTCACACAAAGGCATCCCCAGTGTGGGATTCTTATTCAACCTCAGACTGACAAAGTGTTTTTAATCTTTTCTTCCCATCTAGCTTGGAGATTGGGAAGTGAAAATCAATACTTGCTGGCAGGGACTCAAGCCTCCCTATGACTAGTGGACAGGGGAGGGGGTTCTCAGGTTGAGGGTCGCTTGTGAATTACAGGCATCTGCATTCACTGGCCTTGAGCTGCAAAGGGTAAGATCACTTTTAGGACAAGGTCATCCGTCCTGAATGGGCCTTTGAGGTTAAGAGCCTTGGGTTCTATCAATTTTTTTTACACACTGCTTATTAATCTAGTGAAATAAAATTAGAGAATAATAGAGTTGTATATATATATATTTTTTCTTAACCAAATGCCACGTGACACAGAGCACCGGGAATATGGAAGACATAAAATGCATCTGCTCTTCACAGACACAGACTGTTTAAACGAACATGTGACAGCATCCAGCGGTTACGTTATTCGGGAGCTGTAATGTACTGGCTAAAAAGTGGCTTGTTTATCTTTGGACAGAACATGGAAAACCTTAAAAGCTTACTGCGGACTGTGGCAGACGATTGCGGCAGTTATAGAACAATTTGTAGGTAGAAGACGCAAGAAACATGGCTTGTAATTCACTATACTAGTACATTGTTTTGTTAAAACCACTTGTCAGGGTGTGAGGATAACTCATTCTAAATACTGTTACTTTTGTGTGCTTTTATTTATTTTTTTGTAAATCTTTTTATTAAAGTATTATCATGGTATAAAGAATACGTAGTTAGTAAGCAGTGTGAAACACGCAGGTTTCTGATATTTGACGTAACATGTCATAGAGTGAGATATGCAAATCTCTGCGGGATCATCAATAAGGAGACTCGCAGGTGCTTTATAGGTACAGTAGGCACTTAACAGCGTGTAGTGGTGAAATCACACAAAACAATAAGTAAACGGTAACTAAAGGGTTTCCCAAGACATAGCTATATGTTAGGGACAGGTATAGCTGGTTTCAGAGCGTGCCGTTCTCAACGAGTTGTGGGGCACGGGAAAGATACACAATGATGTGCTACCAGTGTGGTTGGGCAGGATGTCAAAGCAGCAGCGAGAAAGGTGGCTCATAGGCCTCTGTCGGGTTCAGGCTCACAGATCCGTAACTGTGTCGTCAGGCAAACTCTAGGGCCCATGGATGTTGGGGTTACTATGGGTGCCTTTCACAGTCGGCTACAGGGTCCTCAGGAAGTCACCTGTTCACTTTAGTATGTGGGTTGGGGCCCAACCACCCTCTGAGTTATAATAGGTGGAAGTGTTGCCCCTTCTGAGGCCGTGTGTTCCCATGAGAGATGCCTTTCCCTCATTTTATTGTGTGCTTTTAGTGTTGCTACTGATTGGCTGGTGCTCTGCCGTATCATAGTGGGTCTATAAATGAATGCACTTTATTGGCTAATTGAATTGTTTTAGTTCATTTCAGATGTACTTTTCATTGTCTTTTATGAATACCATCTTTCATATTCAGGCAGGGAAAAAAATGGATCGTACAACCTAGAGTCAAGGAATTAAAACCTAATGGAGTATGTAGAGAAGCAAGATAATAGGGAGCGCCAAAGTGTGGATGGTAGGGGTCAAAGGGAGATAGTATACAAGTAGGATAATCAAAGACGTACTTGAGAAAGCCCTACTTGGAAGAAACGCGTTGTGGATTGTTTTTATTAATTTATTTAAAAAAAAAAAAAAAAAAAAGGTATATTGGTCATTGTTGATCTTATACTGTGCCATACACCTATTTATCTATTTTTATTTACTATTTTTTATTACCTGGCATTCTGTTTTTACCCTTCGAGTGAGGATCCAGGTGGGGATTATACCACCTACGCTGTATTTACTGAGCGGGCTACCTGCTCAGAAAAATGTAAGTACACTGTATATTACTCCTAGTCTATTATTTTAAACAGTGAGCACTATTGTGGCTTTTGTATTTAGGTTTTGGTCCTGAAAACTCCCTGCTGTGACGATACCTGTTGACCTGCCACCGATATCCTATAAGAGGGGTATCAATTCCACTGCATGTGCATCATACTAGAGCTGGTCCTAGCTCTACTACATATGAGTTTATTGGAATCATTTTTATACTTGCATTTTATTTAGGATTATTACACTATTGGAGTATTTCTAGTTCTTTCTTTTTATATATTGTAATTGTCCTATTTATAGTTAAATCCCCCTCTCATAATATTGTAAAGCGCTACGGAATCTGTTGGCGCTATATAAATGGCAATAAAAAATAAATAAATAAAATATCTATGGACCCTGAGCATCCCTGGTGACTAGCAAGCCTAAGGAGGAAGATACTCTGCATAGGTGTTTAGGAATCCTCATCTGTTTCAAAGACTCAAACTTTTGGGACTGCTGCTATTTTCCCCATGTTTTGGGTATTCATTTTATTATTTCTAGTATTTTTATAGGTCTTAGTTACTGTGTTTTTATCTATACACGTCTTTGATTATCCTACTTGCATACTATCTCCCCTTGACCCCTCCCATTCACCCTTTGAGGCACCCTATTATCTTGTTTCTCTATTATCGGTCAAACAGATATTGGTACACATGAGAACTGAACAAAGTTAGACAGTTGTACGGGACATGAGTATGTCATTCAGTAATATTTTAACCTGCAATTCAGCCTACTTGTTATATCTAAATAGGAGCCCTTGTGGTCTGTATGTGGGGGAGACTATTTGTGCTGTCAAGGAAAGAATCATAGAGCATCAAAGTAACATTAGACTATCCCTGGAAAAAAGAATCAACAAATCTTTATTTATTTGGTTTTTTTTTATGTTAATTCTTATCTTTTTGTCTATTTTTTTTTCTCCCTTTCTTTTTTTTTTTCAAATTTGTCAATGTTTTATTTTTTATTTGATCACTTTTTTGTCTTATTTAATTTCCAATCAATGTTATTTTATTAATCAAGGTAGTATTACAGGATATAACATTTAATAAGAATAACATGTTTCAATATTTTAAAGATTACAAAAAGTCAAGCATGATATCTATAATATTGTAAAGCGCTCTGGAATTTGTTGTTTATATAAATGGCAATAATAATAATATCAAGGCATATTATCATGTTAATTTGTATGACACATAAACATATGTAAGTTCACATCTTAGGGACATGTAGAATCTTTTTAATTTTTTTGTCTTATTTTTGTATTTTTCATCTTGACTGTTTTTTTTTTTTATTTGAAATGGTCACTCCCCATGTTGACGTCTGAAGTCTTATTCTTATTATTATCTAATTTTGTTATCTTTTGGTGTTGCATTTCTTTTTGTTTTCTCAAATATTTTTCCATTTTTTTATTTTTCCATCTATTTTTTTTTCTTTTCAAATGTTTTATTGAAAGTTTTAAATATGGTAATAAACCAAACAATAATAATGATAATGATAACAACAAACAAGCAAACAAACAAGGAAAAAGGTTAAATATACAGGTACTATTAATTATCCAATACTATTTAAAAAAAAAAAAAAACAACTAACAAATAATTTAAAGAAATTGTACAATAATAAGTATAACTTTACCATTAGTAGTGCCTTATTTAGCAACCATAATGCAGTGCAAAGTGAATTAACAATACAAATATCTAACAATATTTGGTGACCGGCTGGAGGGAAAGAACTAAATATGATATTGGCACCTAATATCTTCTTCCCAAATCGTCCAATCGAGTTGTAAGGTGGTATTTGTGTCCGATGGCAAGCTATGTATCTTGTAGCTAGCTCACAACATTTGTTTTCAAAAAGGAGCTGTAATACCACGCTAACTGAAGGGACAGATGATGATTTCCAGTGTCGTGGGATAGCGGAAGTAGCAGAAATATAGCAGTAGCAGATAACCCAACATTACTCTTAGACCTTTAGATATATTTTCTGTTAAATTTATAAACTAACAAAGATGTGGGGATATTTCAACTGGAAATTTTATGATGGATTGAATGAGTTATGTATGTCTTTCCAGAATGGAGATATCTTAGGACACGTCTAGAAGATGTGATTTAATGTTCCAACCCTCCCACAACCCCTCCAACATTAATTAGTGTTTGTCAATTTTAATTTAAAAAAGTCTAGAAGGTGTAAGGTACCATGTGTACATTAGTTTGTAATGTGTTTCTATGTGTGATGTACATTGTGTAGTGCCTTTCAGTGTTAGTAAAGATGTGTGCCAGTATTCAACTTCAAATTCCCTACCCAGCTCACTCTCTCATTTCAGCACATAGTCCAATTTAGGGCCTTACCATCTATTTTTTTTTTTTTTATTTGATTTTACTTACTATCTTTTACTATTTTGTTGATTTACTAGTTATCTTTTGTTTTTATTCAGAGAAGTATTACTTTAGAGAGTGCAATGGATACATGGAATAGCCTTCCAGCTGAAGTGGTAGAGGTTAACACAGTGAGGGAGTTTAAGCATGCATGGGATAGGCATAAGGCTATCCAAGATTTAAGATAAGGAAAGGACTAATTAACATATTTAGAAAATTGGGCAAATTAGATGGGCTGAACGGTTATCTGCCGTCACATTCTATTTTTCTATGTTTTAACCCTGCACCTAGACTTAGTGTATGCTGGCAATATACACCTAGATTACATAAGTAGGCAGTCTAGTGAGAGGATTCTGATCCCTAATATATTGATTGATCCTCGTTCCCTGTGCAGATTATGTTTGTAAATGTTTGTCCATGCTGATACAAGTAAACATTGTTTGGCACCGATGCATAACATCATCATACCCATTCTCAAGTGCCATTTACAACACTTTATGATTGCTTTATTGTAGGGCCTTCAAAGGGAGAGGAAAAGCTCACAAGAGAGTAGCCAACCCGCTCTTCTAAAGATCTACACACCAACCTTCTGTTTCCGCGCTGCTCATCACACTATATTGCGAAACGCGTGAGAATGTTCCTATACTGAGAGTGATCACACTATAATGTGGCAACTTTATGTAACTCCTGGATTGTCTTAACCACATGGACTTCACATTCCAGATCCTTCCTGCAGTTAGGATATATGTGAAAGTGTACTGTCTTCCAGAAAATCCTTTTTGTTTTCTGTTATTTTTTGCAACTTTTTTTATTTTTGAAGTATTTTCTGTTTTATTTTTTTTTTCTTTACTTGCTTCTTGTTGTGGAGATTATTTAGGAAAGTTGCAAAATGTACTGCTGTCTTATTGGATACTGTGTATTTTACTTTGGATATAAAAAGGACTCTATGAGAGCAGATATCTCCTTTGTGGAGAGAGTTAGCCACTTTTTTTTACCTTTAAGTCTGGGGATCCTAGAACACAGTTTAATAGTACCTATTAGGGGGTAGCTTACTTTTTGTTTATATTTTTTTTGTTTATTTTTATGCTGATGCTCATCTGTGTTTATTTAGGGCAATTTACTAACACTTTATTTTGCTATGCTTTTCTTAGCCTCTTGTCTGGAATTTATGTAACAGGGGTTCCTCCTGGGAGTTTGTTAACTTCCTCACAATACCATCCCTTTTTGGGTAAATAAAATCTACCTTAAAAAGTATTTTTCTCTTTTGCTCTCTAGTACTTGAGTGCGCACGGTTCTTTATGTTGCAATTGTGTTTTGATATTTGTGGGGGGTGGAAACTCCCACAGTTTATGATGCAATTATTTGGATGAGTGCCAAGGCCACCCACTTTCACATTATCTTGGGTTTTGTAGTCCTCCAGCTCTGCACCTTCTGAGTACTATAGGTACTAGTGGCCTCAAGTAATGTGCTTATCTTTTTACACTATATTTTTTATTAATTTTCAAAAAAAAATTGTTCTTTTATTCTTCTGATTTTATTTTTGATGGATACATTTGCAAACTCTGAAGGGGAAATAGTGAGAATCTACGTGCGATGAAGTTTCTTAACACCTTGGAAGAACTAAACAAACTGACAATACTAAAGAGAGAAATTAAACGTAAGAAAAATTGAGAATTACACATTGAAACGCTAGGTGATTATTTACACCATAAACAAATCAAAGAGGGCTCAGAGTTAAATTGCATTGGAAAATACTTTTGGTGCAAGGATTCTAGGCTCTGTGTATTGTAAGCTAAGCATTTTTTTTTTTAAATTCCTTTCATTGCTTTCTTTGAAATATGCTGTGATTAGTAATTAGTTAGTACTTTATATCAATACTATTTGAAATATACTTCAACATATAATAAACATAAATATAATAAACATATATTAATACATATAATATAATAAAAATATGGTAGATCCGACATATATAATATAATAAAAATATGGTAGATCCAAGCTCCTAAGTTTAAGTTTGGTTGTGTAACCAAGTAGAGATATGCCTGATGGGGGAAATGTCTTCAGTTGTGCATTAGAAAAGGGACTCCACTAAACATGTGGTAGAAAACTCGCGTATGCTTTATCGGTCATTTCATAAGAATAGAATTCCATCTTTCAAAGTAAAGTTCTTAACTCAATTATGTGACAACTAAAATATAAAACTACGCACACAGGGTTATTTATTAAAGTTAGAATTCAAAATAAATGTCAAATTTAAGGCCAGAGTAGCTGAACTGAAGCATAGCTGACTGCGAGAACATTTCCAGTTGGGCTGTTTTGACCTTGAAATTTAAATTCACTTTGAATTCAACCTTGAAATCTCCCTTTAGAAAATAATCCTGATAGTATTTGAGTCTGATATATTCTTTAATTAACTGCCTCTAATGTACAAACATAGCTGAATGGCATTAGATTTTGTTTTGCAAATAAACCTTTAATACAAGTGCAGACGTGTTTAAAGGCAATACCTCGGACTCTGATGCAGAAACTTTAGTGTTTGAAGATTGGAAGCTGTTGTTTCAAGCTGAATCAGAATTTTATATATTTAAATATTTAAATCTATTTATATTATATAGGGAAAGGGTGTCTGCGTTATGTTTGCATGTGTGGTTTCCACTTTAATAGAAGCATCCGCCATGGGTCAAGTTTCATCACTAAACTCAATTTAACGGTATCATTTTGTAATTCTGAAGTCACAATTTGCCAGTCTGACCTTGTTCTTTCTTCATGAGTACCAATTTCTTCACATTGTTTTATATTCTTGGCCCCATCAATTTCAGACTCTTGGATAATTAGGTATTCTATAAGTTAACACAGATAGATTAGCATCTAATGAAGACACTTTCATACTGTGTTCCAGCAAGACGTTCTAACACAAATGAAAGTATGAAAGATGCAATGTAAATAAGAAAATGAATGAACAATATAAAAAAATAGAACAATAAATTCAAAACAATAAATAAATGGTCCTACATTTGGTTATATAACTTTGCTTAGTGTTTCTTGAGTGTTCTTCACCCACTTGAACGGACCATACATAAAATGTAACAGAAATACACAAAGAGCTTCAGTTATGCAAAAACTTAGTAAAATACACTTGTGGTGTCATATCCACTTGTTCCACAGAAAATTTCTTGCAATGTTATATATCTTTGCATGGTATCTTCACCTGAGGAGGAAGCTGGTCAAATGAGAAGGCTCTCATAATAATACAGAGTAACTAAAAAGACACTGTATTAAGAGTATGTCAAGTTGTACTCATATGTATTTACTTTTGCTCTTAAAACCGACGCATAACGAGTACCACTGCCAGGCTTACTCTGTGTTTATACTGACTAACTATATCTTTTATGATTCAATTTATAATTAAATTATTATCTACATAACTCTCCATAATGACACTGGGAGACAACTAAAAACATCTCGAGAACTGGTCAATTTAGTTTGTGTGCTATTTTAAAACTTTCATATAGTTAGTTGAATTCTATTTTGGTTTTGTGACTTCCTGTCAGTAGGCCTCCAGTTTATTAAAAAAAAAAGTCTGTAAATCGATATTTGTGTGAGAACCAGGGATGAAATGAGCAGGACAATCATAAGTAAATATTTTCATTGCTGCTAATATTATGACTGCGAGGTGGTTCTTATATTGTGAATTTGCAAGTGTTCCTCTGCAGACACCATGCTATCCTCTGCATTAATGAAATGTGACTGCTACGGATTTTGTTATTACTTTGGTATCCATTTGAACAGAAGACCCAGTACTCTCCCCCCACCACCACCCAACACCCTACGGCCATCCTGGTTGAGGTCTGATGAGATGTGACAATGTAAAATACAAAATTTCCTGAAAATGGTTTGAAACTTCAAGTTGAAAAGATCCTAGAGATGATGGCAGAAGGCCGTACTGTAACTCTAAACTTGTGTTAAAAAAAAGTCACGGTATGAGATAGACACAAGGAAGACAGATAAGGAACACTTGTCATGCCAAATCTGCCTACATTTCATTACATCCTGTCATATGCCAGACTGATGTGCATTTTATTTTTTACTTTACGTTACAAGTCAACTCTCAAGTTTATGGTCAACATAAAATGTGTTAGCTATGGAGAAAAATAATACAATACATATATGTCCATACATTCCTCCCTCTATCTATCTATCTATCTATCTATCTATCTATCTGTCTGTCTGTCTATCTATCCATCCATCCATCCATCTATCCATCCATCTATTCTTCCATCTATTCTTCCATCTATTCTTCCATCCATCAATCTATATATGACTAGGTATCCATGTATTTATATGCTATGTTTACTTATCTTCCCAACATACTGAATGATAGCTCTTTATCCAGCTCAGAGAAGTTCCAGTTAAAGATATACAATACGTCAAAATTAAACGTTGACTTATAATGAATATTGATTCTACTGCAACTTTGGGCGTAAATAGAAACAATTAGACGTCAGCAAAAAATTTTTTGCTAACTCCCACTGTACTTTATAAAATTATCATTAATATGGAATGTACCATAAGAAATATTGCAAACACCATAACAGCTTTTTTTTTTTTTTTACAATTTATGGTACATGGAAGTCCCCTGCTTCACAACACCTACATTTTTAAAGGTTGTTGCAACTAGAATCAGAGCTTAAATATTACCCACAATTACTCACAGAAAGCAAAAGTACCTTACAAGTCCTTGTGTACCACCTCCTCTGACAATCTTTCTAATCAGGGAGGGCCTGTGCCACAACACCATCTACCTCCATTTATACAAAAACAATCAACGTAGACCAGTAAGCTGATAACAGCTACAACGTTTCAGGAATTAAACCCTTGTCCATGCAAAACTACATCTGGTGGATGGTGAAAGCTTTCCAGACAAAAATATAATCTGTGAATCTTTTTTTTTATTTTTATTTTTTTATTTTTGTCCATTTCTTTATTTATATTTTTAGTTT
Source organism: Pelobates fuscus (assembly GCF_036172605.1). NCBI lineage: Eukaryota > Metazoa > Chordata > Amphibia > Anura > Pelobatidae > Pelobates > Pelobates fuscus. The sequence continues at coordinate 82,764,185 of NC_086323.1, read as the reverse complement.
TATTTTTAGTTTCAAGCAATTTTTATTGAAAAAAGTATCTACATTTGATGAACTTAAACAACAACTCGACAATAAATATAACATACACAGCATGCGTATATGCAGTTGTTTAAGCTATGTACACATTTAAATTGCAATAAATTGCAGAAATATAATGCAAAATAGGACTGTCACTGCCCAGGATTTAATAATGCATTTAATTCTTACTATATTTAAGAAATATGTATTGGTGAGGTGCGAAAAAAAAATAATTAAATGTAGAAATCCATACCTCGCTATCCAAAAACTGGGCGCCTCCATCTTAGTTCTCTGTCTATCATTGTGTCATTTGTGCCCCAGTCAGCATAAAGAAGACATACAGAGAGACAATGTTTCTATTTATCCTATGGATTTACATAATTTGCCCTGACTTTGCCTTGCCTGAACTGGATTATGATGTCATTTACTAAACCTTTCTTCAATATAAATTTAAAAGAAAACAGTGTGCCATGAAAAAATGTAAACATAAAATAGCTGATTTTCAATGTTTTCTTTAATGATGTGAATTCACAATTACTGACAGTTCCCCTTTGAAATCCCTTCCCAATATAACTATACATGCTGACATTAATTGTCATATTGGGAGAGAATTTTAAAGGGACATAACCGGTCTCTGGATGCATTTAACATAAATAAAATGCAGAAGTTATGAGCTTAACCGTAATGATTGATAAAGTGTCACTTCTCATTCTCAAGATGATGAATCCAAATGAAGGTATTTTTCAGAGAACATTCGAGATAGTGATAGGTACTCCCGCCTTATAAATTGTGACAGATACCAATTGGTTTATATAAGAGTTCCATGTATTTTTTTCAACCTAGGTTAAATTGTCAATATACCACTGGTTCACAAATTGTGCCCATTTGCCCCATGCAATCGTGGGCAATCCGAGTGAGGGAGAATTATATGGATAAATTCATAGTTGTATGTAGATGGATTTCTAATTTTTGATATTTGTTTCATAAATGTGTATAGGTAAGAATCCTAGAGCTTGTTACAGAGTACTTTACTTGTCTCATACATTCCCATAACCCCCTTTTTTTAATCCTTAGTTTAGTATGGAGATTGTGGATTGATGGTCCTCCTGAAATAGGGGCTTTTAAAGAGTACCAGGAGTAGAAGGTATTGACCACACCGGAGGGTCCAATGATCTACTCGCTGCAAAATCTTGTGGTCACTACTCTATCCTAATACTCCTTGACCTGTCTGCGGCTTTTGACACTGTTGATCATCAACAGCTTCTTCTCATCCTCTGCAATATCGGTCTACAAGATATTGCTCTCCCCTGGTGCTCCTCCAACCTCTCCCTTCTTCTCCCCAATTCCTCTCTGTTGGTGTCCCCCAAGGCTCAGTCCATGGTCCCCTAATGTTCTCCATCTATACTGCCTACCTTGGTAAACTCATTAGCTCCTTTGGCTTCCAATATCATTTCTATGCGGATGACACGCAAATCTATCTGATCACTCCCCATCCTTCTTGACTAGTGTCTTTGACTGCCTCTCTACTATTTCTAAATGGATGGCTGCCCACTTCCCTAAACTCAACTTGACCAATGCTGAAATTCTGTTCTTTCCTCCCTCAAGTGTTGCTACTCCTGTGTCTGTCTCCCTCCAAGTCAATGGTGCTACCATCAGCTCCACCACGCAGGCTTGCTGCCTAGGTGTTCTTTTTGACTCTGACCTCTCCTTCATGCCTCATGTTCAGTCTATCATTAAATCCTGCTGCTTCCATCTCAAACATATTGCGCGCCTCCAACCCTACTTAATGCCAGATGCGACTAAGGTGCTGGTTCATTCCACTGTCCTTTCTCACCTTGACCACTGTAATCCGCTTCTCAGTGGTCTTACATGCTCCCAACTTGCACCGTTACAGTCCATAATGAATGAGGTGGCAAGGCTCATCTTCATGTCCGCCTGCACATCCCACACCTCAACCTTCAGTCAGTCCCTACATTGGCTTCCTGTAAGATATAGGGCTCAATTTAAAATCCTGGTTCTTGCTTTTAAATCTCTTCATAATGCTGCTTCCACCTATTTATCCTCCCTAATACACAAGTATGTCCCGTCTAGGCCCTTACGCTCTGCTGAAGACTTACGTCTATCTTCTGTCCGTACTCCCACCTCTGATGCTCGCCTTCAAGACTTCTCGAAGGCTGCATCGTTCCTGTGGAACTCACTTCCCTCATTTGTCTAATACTATCATTACCTTTTGTGTCACTTTACCCCACTCCCTCTAGCATGTAAGCTCATTGAGCAGGTCCCTCAACCCCTCTGTTCCTGTGTGTCCAACTTGTCTGGTTACAACTACATGTTTGTTTGTCCACCCACTGTAAAGCGCTGCAGAACTTGTTGGCGCTATATAAATAATAACATAATAATAATACTCTGACTGGGAAATATAATGGGATTACTTCTCACGCTGGCTGATAAGTTTATGTATGGAATGTTTGCGTACTGGCTAAAACGTTTTGGGGTCCAGGTTAAATTCAACATTTATTTGTAATGCATTAACAACATGGGAAGACACAGTTTTTATCAGGCTGCTTCCAAACAGTTTGATAGCAAACTCATGGGATGGCTATCTATAGCCAATTTGCACCAAAACCATCAAACCTACATGCAGACACATTTTTTCCTCGAATTCTCTTATATTAACTTTCGGTAAATGTGCAGACTATGCTTAGTGTTTAAAATACTTCAAGTGTATATACAGTCATGGGAAAAAGAAAGTACACCCTCTTTGACTATCAGGTTATACATATCAGGACAGAATAACAATCATCTGTTCCTTTGCAGGAAAGTACAGGTAAATAAAGCCTCAGATAAACAACAACACATTATTTAAAGGGATTCTATAGGGCCAGGAAAATAACGCAGTTTCCTGGCACTATAGGCCCCTGCAATGCCCCACACCCTTGCGCCACCGCCCTCCCGCGGCGTTGAACGGGTTAAAACCCCTTCAGTCACTTACCTGAAGCCGCTCACGCTCCTGGCAATGGCCGCGCTCACATTAGGATTTGCTCAAAGTATTATTAATGCTTTCCTATGGGAAAAAAATATGGAAGTCCTTATACAGTAAGTGAGGACGTCCAGCGTCAGATACTGGACCAACGGTCCGTTCTAATTCAGGAAGTCCCTCTAGTTGTTCTCTGGTAGACAGCCACTAGAGGTGGAGTTAACCCTCAGAGGTAAATATTGCAGTTTTTCAGAAACTGCAATGGTTACCACTGAAGGGTTTAGGGACATGGGACATGGCACCCAGACCACTTAAATGAGCTGAAGTGGTTCGGGAGCCTACAGCATCCCTTTAAATCCAAAACTGAGAAGCCATGTGTGAAAAACTAAGTACACTCTTACTGCTTCAATAGGAATTAAGAGGTTAAGTAGCAGACATGTGCTGCTAATCAAATGCCCTGGTTTATTAATTGTATAAATATATATATAATACTAATGTATATAAACAATTTTTTAAAATAAAAACGTCAAATGCGTTAGAACGTTATTGGCTATTGCCATGGAAAATCAAACAACTATTTTCTAAAATATTTGATTGTTCTTATTTTAAGTAATGTTGCCTTGCATAAACCCAATCACATTTTACCAGTAATAGCATAATAATTAGAAACATATTTTCATGAAATTGATCTTAAAGTCTCCAGGAGATTTTTTTCTGTGGGTTATTACATTAATGGCTGTCTTGCTGGCTGCTGAATTGGATTATTCAATGCTACATAAAAGTAAAAATTGTGATGGCAGATCAGAAACAATTAACCCACTTATTCAACCCATAATATAATTTCAGACTGATTTAAAGAGACACCAAGCACTATAACAACCTATACTTCTTGCTTAGACTATGGCACAAAGGCTTCCCAACATTATGTCACTGCACACAATGTCTTAGACTCTTTTTATAGTTACAGGAAAAAAATAAATAAATATATATATATATATAAATAAATTGTCATAGATAAAGGTAAATAAAACCTTCGCCTTAGTTGAGTCATTCCCAGCGGTGTATCTACCGCAAGGCTGACAAGCCATTTGCCTTGGTGGCACTTTCAGGGGGACGGCAAAAACAGCTGACCCCCAAACACCCTGGCAAATACCTTGCCAGTCTCTTGTCCTGGGGGGCCGTGGAGATGGCCAGCTGGCCACCTTAGGGACCCCCCCCCCCGAGGCTGTGGGAGGCGGGCGGCGAGGGAGCACTCTCCCCTGAGCTCTTCCCTGCTCAGCACCCTTGCGCGCACCACAGTGATGACGGAGCCGGAATATGACATCACTCCTGCTCCGGAATCACTAAGAGGCGTGTGAGGGAGCTGAGGAGAAGGATCAGAGCTCCCTCGCTGCCTGCTTCCACTCTGCGCCTGCCTGCCCGACCGCCTGACAAGCTGTAGCCAGCCCCACTGGACCACAAGGAAATGGTTAAGGCTGGTTGGATTGAACTTATAAAAATATTAATTGTTAGTGTATCTGTGTCTGTTAGTGAGTGTGTGTGTGTGTCTGTTGGTGAGTGTGTTAGTCTATCTGTGTCTGTTGGTGAGTGCGTTAGTGTGTGTGTGTCTGTTGGTGAGTGTGTTAGTATGTCTGTTAGTGAGAGTATGTGTGTCTGTCAAAGAGTGTGCATATGTGTCTGTAAAAGAGTGTGTGTCCGTGAGAGTAGGTATGTCTGTTAGTGAGTGTGTAAGTGGTGTGTGTCTGTTGGTGAATTTGTTAGTGTGCCTGTGTCTGTTTGTAAGTGTGTGAGTGTGTGTCTGTTAGTGAGTGTGTTAGTGTATGTCTGTCTGTTGGTGAGTGTGCTAGTGTATCTGTTAGTGAGAGTGTGTGTATCTGTTAGTGAGTGTGTTAGGTGTGTTCCAGTTGGTGAGTGTGTTAGTGTGTCTGTGTCTGTTAGTGAGACTGTGTGTATTTGCTAGTGAGTGTGTTAGTGTGTGTTTGTCTGTTGGCGAGTGTTTGTGTCTCTGTGTCTGTTAGTGAGAGTATGTGTGTCTGTTAGTGAGTGTGTGTCTGTCAAACAGTGTGTCAGTGAGAGTGTGTATGTCTGTTAGTGAATGTGTATGTCTGTCAGTGTGTGTATATGTGTCTGTTACTGAGAGTGTGTAATCTGTCAGTCAATGTGCATATCTCTTAGAGAATGTGCGTGTCTGATACTGAGTGTATATGTGTCTCTCAGTGAGTGTATATGTATGTTTGTCAGTGTGTGTTTGTCAGTGAGTATATGTGTGTCACAGTGTATGTGTCTGACACTGAGTTAGTGTGCGTCTGTCAGTGAGTGTGTATGTGTCTTGTCAGTGAATGTGTGTGTCAGTTAGATTGTCTGTCGGTGGATGTCTGTGTCTGTCGGTGAATGTGAGTGTCTGTCAGAGAGTGTGTATGTTTCAGTAAAAGTGTGTGTTGGTTAAACAGTGTGTGTGACAATGACTGTGTATCTGTCAGTGAGACTATGTCAGTGTATGTATCAGTGAAGGCGTGTGTCTGTCAGGCAAAGAGCATGTTTGTTTTTAAAAGGAAGTGAAATTTAGAAGGGGGTGGGGGGGGAGGTGTGCCTCGGTGTTGTCATGCCTAGGGCAGCACAAAACCAGAATACACCACTGGTCCTTCCACATCTGAAAGGGTTAAAAGTGAATTCCAGTCTTTGCAGCACATTCCTTTCCATGAAATGTTTATTTTGTTTAACCTTGGTATTCTAGCATAGCTTAGATAACACTTTCTCAAGTAAGTAATTGTTGCTTGTTTTCATGTACACATGCGCAGTAGACTTATGCCATAATAAATATGCAATGCTCTCCCAATTAAAGATGAGATGATATTGAACTGCAACGAAGTAAGTCTGTCGTTTTATTATCGGTTCTCCCGAGCGCTCAAACATCTAATTAGGAGCCTCTGGTTATCTCTTGGATGATCTTATCCATCATAAAGTCCATCGCCTCACTCATCACAGATGTAACAGCAAATGCAGGAACTGCAACAGGGAGTATTTTTTTTCTAAACTACAGTATAGATGTAATGAATTTAGAAAAATGGGGTAGAATGTAGCCTGGAAGGTTCCTTTAATGTATTTAATGCATTTATTCCATACAGTCAGTGTGGTTCTTTCCTTCTTTCACTGGACGGTTACTCTGGGCATTGATTATCCTTTATGTAGAATAGTATTTTAGGTTTTGGCACAACCCCATCCATTTTTCAGCATACAACTTCCAGTCATGCTCTCTCATTCTACTATTCTAAAGGCTAACATTATGTGTATTTCTTATATATAAAGATATGTTAAAAGTACAGTGGGGGACAGGCACCGCCAATACAGAGAAGGCATCGGGTGACGGAGAACCTGACAGGGGCCATGTGTACTCGATGATACGGGACACTGTCACACTGCTAGCCCTGCATGCCTTAACATGCTCTAACAGCGAGACTGCGGGCCCTACCAAGCGGTTGGACACACTTGTGGACAATAAGATTAATACCATGCATGCCTTATACTCTGCTTCGCAGGTAACATGTTTCTTGACACGACGAATATAATTTGCTTCCAGCGAATAATTTCTAGAGCTTAGGCAGAGTAGCGACACAGACACATGCCTGCCACCATGCTTAGTACACAATCGAAGGCACACGCTCACGTGCACTTGAGTCAACCCAAGGAGCTTATATGTACATCGGTGACCATATTACTTGTTTAACATACGAGCATTATACTGTACAGACAGGGAACCGTTGCATATTGGAATATTATCGATGTTTCTATGTTTAAAAACGTAATCTTATAAGCAATAATCCATCTGTATGATTCTGCTGGTAGGGATAGCGCTAGACACTAATAGAAGACATGTTACATTTAGATTAGCCCATGCAAAGGTCATACCCGCCTACAATCTGTGGATAAATGCAACGCTGCTTTTGTTGTATTTTGTTATATTTTTTCCGGTTATTTTTGGTACGACTTCAGCCTGACTCACACTTTATTTACTTAATGCATGTCTACGAAATCGCATAGTATACTGGTACTCCTTTAATAGCCAGTCTAGACATGCATCGCTCTTGGTTATAATATGTTTTTGCTAAACGACAAGACAAAAAAAGAAAAAATGAGGCATCACTATGCCGGAAATGTAATCTCTCAAAGCTAACTATGTACTAACCTTCTACTGCAAACCATTTATACGTTTCCCTCTTTTTCTTATGTACCCTACCTTGTATGCTTCAATACAAGTTAACGTAATTTTTGGTTTACAAATGAAAATCCATTGAAAATAATGCCTTGGTTTACAATTTTTTTTCGCAATACAAAGCAAGTTTCCCCAGGATGCATTGCACCTGGGAGGTTTATAGCACCGCCCCCTGCATGCTGGAGCCTGTGGGTAGCACGTGGCGTCGAGTGTGGAGATGTTGGAGCGGCTTGTGCATCGAGTTTTGGAGCCATTCTGGATATTGTTTGCAGTTGTTTTGGGACTTTTTGGTGCATTTCTCAAGCTGTGGAAAGGTAGGGAGCTGAGCTTCGTTGTATGCATGCCTTTTATTGTGTGTTCTGCATTGTGGGTTGGTTTCCATGCCAGCTCATGTTGACTTTTTTTCTGACTTCCAGAACGGATTAATTGGTTTTCAGTGCATTCCTATGGGAAACCGTGTTTCGGTTTACAAATTTTTCGCATTAACGTCCTGGAGAACGCATTAAATTTGTGGTCCCACTGTATCTACAGAGGAAAACACTAGGCCAGGGATAGGCAATCTTCAGCACTCCAGATGTTGTGGACTAAATCTCCCATAATGCTCTTACAGTCATAATGCTTGGAAAGCATCATAGAAAATGAAGTCCCCATATTAGGAGTGCCCAGCAACCTCACTCTGTAGGCATTTTATGTTTTAGTAAACGAACCCCACAGTGTCAAATAAGTTACGACAACCTTTGTTCAAAATAATTGCCTTTTCTGGCAAGTTGGACATTTTTTAAATGTGAATTAAAGAGTAAAGGTTCATAGTGAGTGCTTGACATATCTCATTTCAAAACTTTGCTCGCTGAATTCCAAAGACCCACATGTAATCAATTATAGTTAAGTGGTAGTTAGTTCCATTGTGAGAAGCCCCGTTTTCGCTATAATGATCTGCAATTATGTTACTTTTGGAATGTGTCATCTCTTTATATTTTGTTTTGGTAATACTTTGGAAAACCTGAAAGAATTTTTTTTGCCTCTTTAAACTTTTAGCACTGTTTTCTAGGGTTATCTCTAAACCAGAAGCGGCCAGAAGGTAGACTCCTCATCTGTTTCAAAACTACAAATCCCATTAAACATTGCTAACAGTATATTTGTATTCTTTCAACAGCTCGGGTCTTCCTTTTGGTCAGTCCTGTTCTAGGCATCAGTAGTTTGCTTAGATGTAATTAATAAAAAAAAAAAAAGTAGAACCCATTGGAGTTGATAAAACACCTTTATTGCCTATGTTTTCTTACTGGAGACATTCCAATGTAGAAAACGTGCTAAATCACTATATGTAATCACTACCAAAAAACAGTCCAATGCAAACATAATAGTCTCTTTGCTTAGAGGAAGCAACAACTCACATGATAATGCATATGTGGACCACCTAAAGTATGACTGATCGAAGTTGTCATAGAGCAGGATTTCAAACAGACAACCTGCCCTTTAATGATTTAATGAATTAAGTGAAAGGATTGTCAGACTGCGATACACTTAAATTGATAGTTTATTGTAATATGCCCGGTGAAGATACTAGCATATTACAGGTCAATGGAGCATTGTGCTATTAAAATGAGAGTCCGACTGAGAAGGTTATTTACTAAACTCCAGTTGAGGTTAAACTAGCTGATTTAGAAAAAAAATTCTATAAACCTCCTTTGTAGTCACAGCCTGGCTATGTTAGCCTAGATGTTGCCATTTTAATTTGCTATAATTCAGTTTTTACCAAAAATAAAATAAAAGAAGACTACATATTTATTTTGCATAAAAATATTTTACAGTTTCAATTACAAAAAAAAGCACATAAATGCTTAACGTATTCGTTTGTTCTCAATTCAGATTTTTTCTTTTCAATGAAGACATAGACTTTGAAGCAGACTTAATCTTTGGCAGAGATGAGCAGGTCCTCTATATTTTGGACAAAAAAATTAAGCACCTAAGTAGACCTAAATTGGAAAAGGTGGGTCTATGTGTTAAGCCTACAAGAAATAAAATGGATTTTTAGAACTACGCACTTTAACACCAAGAGGGTTGAATATAGATTTCGAGATTAATTCCATTTTATAACTTAGATGTTCTTAAAAGTCCATATTTTACCCTTTGTCAGGGTACCTGAAGTCTCTACCTCCGAGAGAGGTAGAGACTTAGACGTTCATCCGTCCGGACGGGCTGTTTCCTCTGTTCCTCGCGGTCCATCCGGTCACGTAAACGCCGGCCGCGAGGGATTCACTTCCATTTCTAGCATGACGTCCGGAAACCGACGTCATGACGCCAACCCGGAACGACCTGTCACTCAATCCTTCAGGGACTAATCAGGACTCGTCGGAGGTGTGTCTACCCTTCCGAGCCAGGGTATTTATACTTGCTTCTCCCATTTGCTCATTGCCCTGTCGTGGTTCTAGTCTGCCTAGTCACACAGTGCTCTTGTATTTCTGTTATCCCTTTGGTTCTGACCCGGCTTGTTTGACTTACTCTGTTTATCTCTGTTACCCTTGACCCGGCTTGTTCCTCGCTTACCTGTCTTCTCGTTCCCTCGACCTCGGCTTGTCTTTGACTATTCTCTATATTCTCCGTACGTTAGTCCGGCCATTCTAAGGTCCGGTATACGTATCCTTTACCTGTTTGTACTCTGCGTGTTGGATCCCTGTCCCGATCCTGACACCCTTTCATATAATTAGTTTTTATATGTTTTTATAATTATTTTCTACAATTTTTTATGCACCTTTTTAAATTTCCCAGAAAAAGATTATGTGTTTTACTACTTATTCTCTCTCTTTTAAGTAGCTCCCTCCTTAAAATAAGTTTATTTTCCTTGAAATGAAGTCTAGTATAGATTGTTTCTGTATGGAATATAAGTTTGAATTAGCATTTTATTATTTTATTACTTTATTGTGAATATAAATTGTTTACCATTTTTTATAATATACACTTTATTTCTCCTTTTATACACACTTTTGAGAGAAATGCCTTAATCCAAAACGGAGATGTGTAATATAGAATGAACTCTCCGTATGGAACAAATGGACACTCCCCTTGGGACTTTATGCTCGTTTTATAACGCTAGAATATGGGAGGAACTTCCCACTCCAGTAAGGAATATGGCCGACATACAAGCGAAAGGGCGGAAGGACGTCATCAAGCGAGGACGCAATCCCACTGAAAAAACGGAAGTGGACGTCATCCGGAGAGGACGCAATAGGGACAATTATAACCCGGAAGAACTGTATATGGGGATATTTGTATTATGCCGAAAACCGGAAGCGGTTATGGCCATATTTGGGCATACAATTATCTTAATTGGGCCAATACACCTGTAACCCTATATCCATTAGGGGGTGTATATATAGGTGTACTGGCCTAGGGAAAGACATGCTGAACCTGAGGAAGACCACAATTTGGGTCGAAACGCGTTGTGCTATTTGAAGATTTGTATTTTATTTTGTTTTTGTATATATTTATGTGAATAAAATTCCCACTTTTGAATAATTCGTTGGATTCCTGGGTTCCTGTGAAACTGAATATCTGAGGACCTTCAAGGAGAAAAGCTAACTTATGTGGCTCTGGAAATTGTGAGTGTACCTTTTTCCCTTTACTACAGTGTTTAAGCAGTATACACTATGCTGTGTTTTCTATTCTTATATAAAGGGTCCACAGTTAAAGAGTTATAACTGTCAATAGGACCAAGACATTTGCATGTAAAAAGGTAAAAAATATTAATGTGTCTGTGCGCTATCACCTTTCTTTGTCCGTGGTTTCTATGTGTTAAAGGTGCCTAAAAATATTATTAAATGATAATGTGAATAAAACTGATTGTTAGCTGCTCAAACACCCTAAAGTTATTTCATTAGTAATTTCAAAACAAAAATGTGTATGTGTTAAAATTGGTGGAGCGGTGAATCTAACTTATTTAATACAAACTAGGAAATCTTCTCACAAAAAAATGAGCTTGTACATGCAAATCTGTGCAATTACACATGTCAAGTGGCCTTAATTTATGTCTGCATTAAAACTTAAATGAACAAATGTACTAAACAATCTTGTATTATTTAAAGTTCTTATAGTATTAAATAAAAGGTTGTGTCACTTTAACATTTATTTAACACCACAGCCACTACTCTCTGGCCAAAGGAAGAAATGCAAATATTCTTTGCCAAGGCGCTACCTTAAAGTATAAAAAATAATGAAAAATATTAAAAAAAATTATATCCAAGGGATAGGCAACTACCATGTTCTTGACATGTCATTGTTCGTAAAACAAAAGTTAGTAAAGATTGTGTATTGATTTAGTATTGTTGAGTTTTGTTACACAAATCTGTAAGATAAAGCCAAGTCACTGTGGTTCTCAAAACATTCTCTCTCGAGATCCCCAAATAATGCATGAACCCTTGGAAGGTTCCCGCGTTAAGATGTAATTTATTGTCACTATGAATATTTTTGAGGGATATATTCCTTAAATAGCATTTTTTTTTTTTATAACAGAGATGGAAAAAAAAATCCCACTCAGCCTTATATTTCCAACTTAATCTTGTGATGGCCATTATTATAGTCTTCGTTCTATAATGTTAAGGTTATTAGTCTGCAGTTCTGTAATCACTAAGGCTTGAAGGACACATCAAGTTATCCTGCTCTTAAAGGGACTAGGAATCTAGAAATAGCTGTAAAGTAGCTGCAGCAATGCAACGTGGGATTATTTTGCAGGTTAAAACGTGCGATCTGGCCCCTGCACTCCACTCTGCTCAAAGATAATTGAAATGTTCTGTGTACTGGCACTGGCACTTCAGCTTGTCGTAAAATCAATGTCATTTCCGTCCTCTCGTCTTTCAGCCTAGACAGTTTTTCATCTTTTCCCCATCTGAGCAAATACTGTGTATCATCTTAATTATATTGGCCTCTTATCAGAAAGGTCGTCCTGGAAACAGAACCTGAATGTAAAATATGTTCTGAGCATTATATACTAGCAATGAAAGGCTTCCTTAAGCAAGCCTTCTATTGCAGACTATACTTCTCATGATGCTCGTCAAGCCATTAGGCTACCTGAAGACTATGGGTAATATAGTCCACTCCAGAAGATCCCTGTCTTTGCATACATAATGTTGACAGATACACCATCATTTCACAGGCACAACATATCTGACATGTCCATGCATTTATCCTGCTGATTTCATCACCATTGGGAACCAGAGACTCTATTACTGTCTCCTTCTCCCTCTTGGGGCAGCATTAAGAACCATGAAGAGGTTGTTACTTTTGGTGGCTGTGTCTCTGCACCCGAGAGCACTGTAGAGAGAGAGAGGTAAGGCCTCTAGTGACTCTTAGTCCAGGCTGGACGATTAGCAGCCGAGCAGGCGTTGGAGAAAGCTTATTGCATGGAGAGGGTTTTCCCGCCCTCCATTTCTTGATATACCCTCCCGAAGCCTGTTGAGATCGGCTTTTCTGCCTTTATGCAACCACTTCCAGAAGCACCTGAATATTTCCTACAGCTGCAGTAGACAGTAATCAGTGGGGTAGGTTTAGCTCCAGTGTGCTCGGAGGACGGGCATCCACTAATTTGTGTTGTCATGTTTTGCCTCTGTTATTTCTTGGGACAAGAGGTAGGTACAGCTGAGGCAGTCGGTGGTGGCATAAACACCGCTGGTCCAATGTGGGGGTAGGAGTTTTGCAATTTTGCACAGTAAGCGTAGGTGCAAGAAGAGAGGCCGCCTCTACCCAGCTCCCTCTCTAGTAGGCAGCAATGAGATATTTCGGGCTCCCGGTGGCTTAAGTAATTGGGCAAGGACTCTATTGAGTCACCTGTGCACCCCACATGTGGAGAGTGCACTTTGATGAGTATTGTGGCTTGAAAACCAGAGTAATATCCCCGATAGTAATGATTCAGACTAGAGTTTGTGTTGCACATGTCTGAACAGCTCTAAGGTCAGGCTCCACCCCCAACAGACATTTATTTATGCAAAGAATTGACACTGGCAGCCTGGAAAAGAAACACATAGACAACACATACAAACACATACATACTCCTTCCACCCTGACCACTTCAAATGACTAAAGTGGACATGGTCGTTGCAATAACCTCTCCCTCTTCATTACTATGGGCCAGGTAAGAGAAAATAATAATAATCCCTTGTGACCCAGTAGGTGCATCTTCTAGTCTGCACCTTCAGTGGGTACAGACGACTCATATTGTTCCCTCTGGTAAAGCATTGCTATGGTAACCCGTGGCAACACTAGCAGGAGCAATACATGCCCCCACCTCAGTACGGGCTAGTCCTCTATTTTCTGCCACACTGAGGCCATGTCCTTGGTGGCCTTGTTGGAAATCTAGCCATGCTTACACAAATAATTTACTATAACACAGCAGAGGTTTCCTGTCTTTGCCCATTGGTGAATCACGTAAGCAGAAGCTGCTGTTCCTACACATTGGTGAATGGTGTGCAATGTAATGTGTAATCAGCATGAGATCAGAAATAATGCACTATGTCCTTTTGGCTTTTTATATTCTTGGAATAGAAAGCACCTCTGGGCTTCAAAACCTAAATGAAAGAAAAGGCCAGGTGCATCTTGCCTCCACTTGCATAATAATTTACTAAATTACAGTGCAGTTCCTGTGTGTCAGTTCAAAGCATTGTCCTGTGTAAAACTAATATATACCATACAACTGGCCACCCCATGCATGAACCTTTTTCTAGAAATTCCACCCTCTCATGACTGAAATAATATTGTATCTCCTTCCATAGGCCCGCAATGTAGCAAATTTGTGGAAAATAAACCAAGGCCTCAATTTTCAACAATGAACATGCAGATGTGTCGTCTTTCTCTACCTTTCCCTTTCTTGTACTGACACAGCTATCTGAGCGATCCCACCACAATATTCCCTGCAGCCTGCCAGGTAAATTAAAAAAAAAAAGCCCCAGCTATCTTTGTCCGAGAATCTGACATGGGGGAGTCCCAGCCCAATACATCAGTAACGCAGGAAAGCTGCTCATTAATAAACGCGAACTCGCTTGCAGCGGCCTCGGAGGATTGTTCACCTCCCATAACACAGGACTTTCTTATTATGCCCAGGCATTTTCAAATCATCTCTGCTAATGAATACTTAACCAACAGAATGCCAGTGGAATCTTCTTAGAATGTTGGCCAAATATTATTATTATTATTATTATGTGCATTAATATAGCTCTAACTTATTCTTCAGTGGTCTACAATATTAGAAAGGCAGGCATTTAACAATAAATGTAACAATTACAAATTGTTATAGGAACAATAGGTTGTTATAATCAATAGCACTGACACAATTAATGCCAATGCCAAATTTTGGTATTGTCAATATTTACATTGCCATTTTATATTTCCTTATATTTTATATTGTTAATTTAATTTTGATGGCAAAGAAACAGATAGGTGAATTGAGAGATTGCCTTACAAGCGTCTAGAGTGTGTTGAGTTCAAACTGGTTCGACAGTAAAATTATACCACATGTGTTTTAAATATGGCTTTCAAATATACTATTTGCCATTGGCTAGTTCTGCCTCGCGATCGACAGCTGGCTCCCTAATATTGATTTTATAAAGCTACAACTCCCATAATTATTAGCTGTGCGCTGAACAAAATGACAAAAACAAATGATTCAAAAAATTCAGTTGTTAAAAATTTAGTGTTGTTAATTTTTTTTGCATGCTATGTTTTGGATGATACTTACAGTATACCATGCTTTTTATGCCCTATCCATCATCTGTGATGGCTATATCATGCAAAATATCCAATAAATGCTCTTATAAAACATTTTAGGCTGACCAATCACAGCCAAGAAGCTTTTGTTGAACTATTATGTTTATTATACCAAGCAGTATGGAGGCTGAGGATGGTAGGATTTATAACACAGTCTCCACCAATTGTTGCAACTGTACAGCTGTTCTATGGACGGACGGTAGATTATTTCTCCACAAAAGCAAGGTTTGACCTCCCAGTAGAGATTCACATCCTTGGAACCAGAATACAAACAATTGCTTGTGACAGACATTAAAGGACCTTAAATAGGAAAACAACAAGAATAAACATACAACAAGCAGATAACATGACATGACTGTGTTAAATGGGCCTTATCATCCTACCATTTGTGCGTTTGCGATGGCGTTCTCTTTACACCTCGACCAGCTGCAAAGCCAGAGGTTCCTGAACTCTGCCAGTGCACGCTAGGCTTTGTTTCTCATTTACATTTGCATATTAAAGTGTTTGCCTGAAATGGGCTATTGAAATTAATTCAGGATTAATTGGTGTCTTTATCTCATTAAGACGATCTAATTTAGGGATGATGAAATTGTTTAGCCTCGCGTTTGCATAATTAGATTGCTTTGAATTGCTGTCATTATAGTCTCTTTAGCATCATCTGTAGGCCTCAGACAGACACACGCGGTAACCTCATAAAGACCAATCATGTGTTACAGGCAAGACGCTGTTAACCCCTTTTAACCTGAAGCGCCTGAAATTAGCCATTTAATGGACACAGTTGCTCTTCTGTGTATGATCCTGGGTGGATAAAGGTCCTACGGATCCAGACTGTTTATTTCTCATTTTTATTTTATTTACACTTTATTGCCAATGTGTAATTAACTCTCAGCATCTCCATTCTCTTCTGCATATGTGTGTTTTCTCCTTACAGGCTTCTATTAAAGAGCCACAGTGCCTTAGAAAACCCCTATTCGGTGGTGAAACATGTATACACTACAGCCCCGGGGCCTGTTAGACACATGTAGAATTTTTTTTTACTGTTTATATTGAACTTCTAGCGCAGTGTAGGAGTTATTGCAAAAACATGTGGTAAAACTATCTGAAGGTGTGAGCCAAGACTGAAATGTGATGAATGTCGGTCGGATTAGCAATCACAAATACTTGAATGAAAGATTTTGAAACCACATGACAGCACGACAAATTAATAAATGCATATCCTGTTTTAGTTTATCACACCATGGACTGTGCTACCATGGCTTAAATTTGGACGTCATCCCAAAGACTGTAAGCTCGTTTGAGCAGTGTCTTCTTCAACTTATTGTTCCTGTAAGTTTTCTTGTAATTGTCCTATTTATAGTTAAATCTCCCCTCTCATAATATTGTAAAGTGATATGGAATCTGTTGGCGCTATATAAATGGCAATAATAATGATCAAAATAACATCTGCGGTTATACATTATGCTGGGAATGTGGGAAGAATTGACAAAGGAATTTTATACATTTAGACTAAAGTAGCTGAGTTAGAAATATTTGACAATTATTTTCAATTCGCTATATTGGCCAAAGTTTGTAATTTCTCCACAACTCTTTCCCTATTAGAATATGTTGGATTTTCGGAAAATGTAAAGTAAGTTGAACTCCATACTCCTCCCTCATTGAGTACAAAGCAATGCATCCCATTATATATATATATATATATATATATATATATATATATATATATATATATATAAAGCAAGAAGGAAAGAGATGCACTCTCAGGTCTTTGTAGAAAAAACTCAATATTATTAAATAACAGGTAACATACATCTGATCGACGTTTCGACCTCTTCAGGTCTTCCTCAAGATCTTGAGGAAGACCTGAAGAGGTCGAAACGTCGATCAGATGTATGTTACCTGGTATTAAATAATATTGAGTTTTTTCTACAAAGACCTGAGAGTGCATCTCTTTCCTTCTTGCTTTACATACCCAGCGCGGGATTGCACCAAGGCAGTTTTTTACTTATTCATTGAAAGGGTGAGTGCCACTACACTTGTGTATATATATATATATATATAATAATTACTATTTATGCTTTTCCAGCATAACTAAATATAGGAGACAGCTTGTGTTGAAGGTAGAATAGGGTTGTGAAAACTATATATTTTAGTCAATTTCAAAGGCAGAGAAGTGTTTGTTTACCCAGAGAAATGCTGGTTGCAGACCACATTTTGACAAGGAACCCATGCAAATGTGTAGCAGCACTCATCTTCATCATCATATAACACAACTCTGTGTTGAAACTGTTTAGTGGTATTTTCTCCAATAAGCCTAAATATAACTCTATATTAACTATTTAAATAGCATATTTAAGTTACTTTGCAAAACTGAGGATTTATGGAAATTTTTCAGTTAACGGTGACACCAAATACTTCCTAAGGAGAAAAACAAAAAGGGTCAGCGCTAAGTAACCAAACCAGGACGGTAGTAGATAAGGCAGCAACCCAGGGTAAGGGGTCCCTCAAAACCCCTTAGGGGTAGTCACAAAAGATGGGTAGTACAAATATATGGGTAGCAATAAGTACAAACACTTCCTGTAGACTGGATTTCTTTATATATTTTTTAGAAGGTAAATTCCGGAGGAGCTGGCATTTATAGTGGAAGAGATGCAAATATACATTATAATATATCAAGATCTAAGACCGGTATTAAATTGTAGATTGCTCAATGCATCGACAATAAAAATGTTAATCCTGACCCGGATTACTCAAAAGTCTTGATGCTTCTTTGGCATGTTTCTAGACGCAATAATGGGAGGGGGATTTTTATTTTAGATCTCCGAGGTTTACATGTATCAATAGTATCCTAAAATCAGCAACCATGTAGACCACAATGCAGTGCTAGAAAGGCATGCCACTGTGATGTCATAGAAACTCTAGAAAGTCTTATTACCTATCAGACTTCTGTAGGTCTTCCCAATGGCATATCAGATTTGGCCTGTCCTTCAACATTCCAAGAAACATCTAACAGCAATTCAGAGGAATGTGAAAGTAAATAGTGGAGCTATGATGCACAATAGACTTGTCTTTGAGTTGTGTAGAGAGCTGTCCCATTCTGAGTCTCAATCGAGATATTAAAATGTCTATAATAATATTACAGTAAATATAAATATTAACCTGCTGCTGATCTTTGCATTAATTAGGTGAACCAGATGTCTGCCTTGATTGCCTTTTTTTACTATGCAGAAGAGTATGAAGTATAAAACATGAATTTTATTATTTTTATTCCACGTGCCAGTGACTTTGGGCACTGCGGAAACACTGAAATGCCCTGCTGAATAATAATCAAGTTGCGCCCCCTGGTGAATTCATTGCAAGGTAGTAGGGCTGCATAAATCTTATTTACGACCTATATGAAAAAAAGGGATTTAGTATGGGTAACTGTAAGCTTCTTGCCTTGAATTCCATTTAGTATAGGACTGTTTGCAGCCTTTGCAAGCCCTCCCTTCTTTCCCCATGTGTTGGGGAATACGCCAATGGAGCTGCGAGCACTTCCATGCGATTGCAGCTTTCCTTTGCTTCTCAGTGAGCTGTAATAGAGTGCGCTCTTTGGGCTAAAATAAAGCTGCATACGTATCCTTATGGTGGGCATTAAAAGAATTTAGGTATTTTTCAGAATACAGGCTAGTAAAATGCATCCAGAAACTAAACATTGTTGCTATATTGGGGCTAACTTCCACATACATTAATACTATTAACTGGCTAGAAACAGGCACCTGCATTTGAAATGGCATTGCAACCTATAAGTATGCCATGATGTAAGTAAGGAGTGCATTCTAACTCCTCCTCCCTGGCTGCTTTTCTTCAGCACTGTAAAAATGGAGTCATGCAGGCTCCTGTACAATATGTGAGAATGTGATATCATTAATCCTTTATAGTCTCTCTACATGAGGCATTAAAAACCCCATTGGAGGAATTTGTCTCTCCGTAGTTGAAAACCAGTGCATGTATAGATGTTTAGAAAAGTGTTTATTGATTTCTTTTTGACATACAATGCAATTTAAAACAAAGAAAACTGTTTATATGCATGTATTTTTTAGTGACATGGATAAGGACCTCAAGTGACCACGGAATATCTGATTCAGAAAGGTGATTGCTACATCAGTAGGACATTCCATGCTGACATAGACTGTTTAGAACTAGATCGTGGTGACATTGGTCTTAACCGGTTAATAATATATACAGCCATGCTTGACATTTTGACCTCTTCTTTGATTAAGCAATTGTGCAATGAATTATAATACTGTGAATGTAGTAAATCAACAAATAAGGGGCAATAGGCTCTGAGAATATAAAAGGGGGAGTTCTAACCTCAAAGCAATTATCTGCCTCAGGTTTAATAAATTATTACAGGCAGCAAATCTGACCATTCATGGCTCACTGGATATTCAGGGATTACACTAGCTCATAACCAATTATTCATGTTGCAAATTTAAAAGGGACCACATTCAGAATGTGATGCTAACACTAAGTGTAACAGGTTTTGTTTTGGTGCTCGCTGGTAATTTTTTTTCCCATGTTTGAATCGATCAAGAGGTGATTTAATAACGGTGGCTGTGCATGTATAGTATAGCGTGTTACTCAATATTAAAAAAACTATTCATGCAACATGACTATGGTACCAGGAGTGTGCCGGTTCCCCCAATGTAAGTATCTAACATCTTCTCCACCTTCTTCTCCACCCAGAAGCTCTCTGTCTAAGCTAAGCCTTGTAGTACATTGTGTAGCTCATTGGCTGAGAGCAATTAGTTGACGCTCTCAGAAAATGAGCTAGCGCATAGCTCAGAAGAACTCCATAACAGGAGCTAAGGAGGCATATCCTTCGCAGGAGCTTTCAGCTTTCCTAGTGGCTGAGAAGTGGTGAAAAGCTGGACAACTAGAGGAGACACTATTTATCATGGAGAAACTCTCCCCTCTTTTCCTATGGTAATAGACTAGAGCTAGGGGCTACTAACTAAGCCTCATAATGCTCACAAGCTGTCTCCTTTCTCCTCTGTTGAATAAAGGGAGGGTATTTTGTAAAAGTATTTCAGGGTTGCCTAAGAGCCTTGCCACTTGACTGCACTATAACCTCTTTTTACAGGCACGATGCATAAATTCACCTAAATGTAGAACACAAGTGGTGCTATCAAAACAAATTATCTATGCACCATCATACAGGACTTTGCCTATACCCTTTTGCCTACACAGACAAAGATATATTTTGCTGCCCCTTCCCCCCATACATTTTCTTGCGGTTTCTTGACAACATGTTCTGGAGATGTGACTGAAAACACTAGATTGCTATCCATTTCATCTAAAATTACAAAGATATAGACTTCCACAAGCATACAAAAAAACTTGACTTAATTTAATTTTAAACAGAAAAGCTAAATGTTATTGAAAAAGGAGCACTCTAATGTTTGTATTTCTAATGTTAGAGGTACTTAAGTATGTAGAGGGCATCCTATTAATGTCACCACAAGTTACCAAAACACGCAGAGTATAACCCAAATAGAAAACATATTACCGGACCTTAGAATGGCCGGGTTTAGCGTAGATAGACTAGTCGAGATAGCCAAGGATAATGATAAGGAAAAGCCGAGTCAGGGAACCAGAAAACAGGATGAAAGAGAAAACGAGCCGAGTCAGGATACCAGAACGAAGAATAGTCAAAAAACACAAGCCGAGTCAAAATACCAAGATACACAGACAGAATAAAGCTAGCACTAGAGGGAACAACCAGTGAACCACAATCACGTGGAATATTTGGAATTTTCGCGGCATAGCCGCTATGACGTCGGTGCACATGCGCCGCGTCATAAAATGGTGTGTGCATGCAGAGGGCAGCATCTGACATGCCGTGCCACCTGGAGGAGTCGCCAACCGGAGCTACACCTCGCAGGTTCATGGGAGAAAGGTAAGGTATTGTGACAATTAATAGTTCAAACAACTTAACTGCCTTATCCCAAACTTTGTCGGCCTCACCACAGTCACCACTCCTCTCCTGGCTGAGATCATAGTTACTATACTTCTCAATTGAGAAACACTGAAAGGCTTAATGCGCGGCTTAATGCGTAGCATATATGTGCTATTAAATGTATATGAATCTTCTACAAAGGTATCCTGTAGTTCTAAATCAGTGATTGCTATAGATGGATGGACCATAATGTTTAATTAAAGCAACAATCCAAGCAAAATAAACACTACAGTTAGCTGTAGTGGTTTTGTTGCCAGGAGTGGCCTGAAGCCCTTGTAGGGTAAATTGGGCTACATTCGGCTTGTCCTGCTGTATGTCTTCTCTTCAGTGAACTAAGCAAGTCTGATACAAAACTGTAGTTAAATGCTGACAGTACTCAGATGGTGATGAAACAGTTTTACACGTGTGTTTTGATTTTCTTTTATTTAGTATTTTCACAAAATCATTAAAATGTACTACTGAAAAATAAAAGAATGGGCTGACTGGGTGACATGTTTAGGGGAGACAGAGTGACAGGAGGTGGGAACCTCCCTTGCCACTCTGCCCCTCTAATGCCCTGATAGGCACAGAACTAAGGGGACATGGGGTTAGAGGCTGTATCTAAATAATTTAAAATGTATCCCATTGCTGCTAGTGCGGCCAGATGGGTGAGGAGTGTCTCGGGGGGGCAATGGAGAGGTTGTCCAAAATGTAGGGATGCTCACTTGGAGGCTATCTAGCATTCCAAGGTGATGAAGAGCAGAAGACTATATGTGTGACTGGTGGCTAGCTTGATCCAGGTTTGCAGGGCTGTCCACAGAACCTGGTGAGCATTGGTAATATTACAGGGAGGAGTCTTGCCCTTTGCTCTATCATATTTCATAAAGTGGACAGCTGACTCCACAGCCATGCTGGATCCTATGGAGTTTATGCTGGAGCTAGTGAAGCAGAGCAGTGGAAGTCAAGCCCTAATGTATCTTCTTTTAGAGTGGCTGCAGACTCTGACTCTATGCTGTACCACTGAGGAGTCTGGGGGAAGAGCAGTGGAAGTCACGGCCTCCTCTGACATCATTAGAAGAGGTCGGCCAACTCCACCGCCATTCTGGTGTACGCTGGTTTCTTCAGTGAAGGAGTGAGAGTGAAGTAGGCTACTAGTAATTTAAATATTAATATCCTTGGCCAGGGGCTGTGGATTAGGATATCTGTGCTCCTCTGTTCTGGTGACCTGAGGCGGCTACCTGTGTCGCCTTATGGACCGCCGGCACTGCCTTGTGTTGATCAGTGATAAATCTATTTAGCAGTTTTTGTAATATATAATCAGAGAGATCAAATTACCATTTTGATTAAATCACAGCTTCTGATTAAAATCTGAAATTATATACTCTCTGCAGCCTAGTGTGCTTATTTGTTTGTTCTTTTTGTGTTTTTGTGTTTTTTTTTCAGTAAATGAGGCTTTGAGACTTGTGATACAATTCCAAGATAGCACTTCTATACTAGAAAATGCCTGATCCGCAGTTGGAAATTACTGCCAAACCTTTTACAGCTTGGTTAGAGGAAAAACATAGTATTAATCTATTGGGAATGTTGTTTTAATTTGATTAAAGGAAAGAACATTTTCATGCTAATGTCATTTTATTATGTGACTGGCTGTTTAGACAAATGTTGGTATGCTACTTTGAGATTTTTTTTAATCACAAGCATTTTGTGGTTTTATATATAGATATAATTATGCTTAGCCACTAATTTTCTGTGGCCTTGCAAAGATCTACAATAAAATACTATTAAATGTTGAACACGAAGAAACATTAAACACATTAATGATTGAAAGCTTAGATTGATGATTCCAGTGACAATGATAGGATCCCGCAGACAGTTTGATGGATATGCCACCATCACTGAGTGCATATAACACTAATACTAACGCTTTGTTGCTCTTTATATCTTGCAGTGTGCGAGTCTGAAGACCAGAATATAGTGCTAATGGTAACTCTGAATATTCATTATCTGTATGTTCCATAGAAATGTATTTTCTTGTTTGAGGGTTGGTTCTATTGTGCATCACAAATTCAGCTGATAATTAATGAGCACGTACGGACTTCTCAATTCTGCCTGACGATGACTTTAACCATACTGCAGTCCTATGGCTACTCTGCACTGTACAATTCTGGAAATAAAACATATAGTAGAAGGACGTTGCACGCTTCTCTTTGTTGATTGATTTTATTGTATCTGAAATTAAAAAAAAGAATGAACATTTAAGAGCATTAATTATTTCACATTGACCGTTTGTTGGATTATAACACACATCACCGCGTTTAAAATAATTTCACTCACGGAGGATAAAAGCAGCTGCAGCTGTGAAAGATGGACCCATGATGTTTAAAGTCTTTATTTCATGATTTGTGACTGACTGCCCAGTGCTTGGATCTCGAGCTTCAAACATTCTTGAACATTGTCAAGTGTCAGCTTAAAGGCAGATTTATCTGCCACAAATCATAGGGTAAAATCCACGTGTTGAAACATGCAATGTTTGATGTGAATGCTAGTTCTTATCAATTATGACACAGGAAATCCCTGCTACACATTACAATGTACACTGGTGGCCAGCCAACAGCATCCATCCACATACATTGCTGCTACCTCTTGGCTCAACCTCCTATTTTAACCTTTAGATGTATCCAGCTACAATCTAAAGGTTAAAATAGGGGGTTGACAGAGCTTTAGTGACAATATATATTATAAAGTGCTTTGGAATAAGTTGGCACTATATAAATGCTAATAATAAAAATAATAATTAAATAATAGATCTCAAGCAATATCCTTTGTATTGGCTTGAGTATATTATCTTCTTCCTCAATGGTACAGCGCTGCTGAATACGTTGGCTCAAAGGAGAGCTTTTCTGGGTAGCTTGACTGGGCTATATATATAGCCTATTAGCCTTGGCTCAACATATTAAAATTTATTAGTATTGAAGCTGCAGTGAAAATTAAAATTACTCTGACTGGATATTTCACTTCTCCAAAAGGTTTGATTGTTGTTTCTATTGATATTCATCTGTAGAAATGTATAACATATGAGAAAAATACTGAAAAATGCTTGCATGTTAATTTTAATGGTTTAATTCCAACAATGAATTGGAGACTTTTTAGACTATATACTGCAAATTAAATTTTCATTTTCCCACATTTTAGTGTTTATTGACTTGTGCTGCTAATAGAGGTCTCCCCTATATATATATATACGTATATCTATTAGTAGTATGTTAATGCCAACTTTGATATGTACATACTTTGTGTAGCTGGATATGCAGCCTTGTTCTATGTACTTTGCTATTTCTGCTATCCATGCATTTAAAGGGGGTCAGTCACCTAGTGTTCTAGACCTTAGGGCCATAGATATCCAACATTGACATATAAAGTTAACAGGTCTTGCTCAAATAATCAGCCATCTCACAAAATGCTGTGTAAACGCCAGTCCTGTTATCCAAGAGTTGTCTAAAGAAGATGTAGCCACAGACAATATGTACACTTAATAAATTATTGTAATTACTAACTGATCAAAATGCATTTTTGATCACCTTTGTGTATTTTACATAAAATATATATAACCATGCAGGTGGCAGATTCAGTTCTAGAGATACATTTCGAGCTACATCTGATGGTGTAAGAAAAGCCTGAATAGCTTCTTCAAGTTGATAAATATATATAATTCTGTTAAACTTTTTTGTATAACTCTTTTAAAAGATACATGCCTTTCAGAAAATATTTACATTCAAATTCAACTGTGTGGAGCGCTATAGGCTAAAAATAATTACCCCAAATTATAAAAGGTAGTACAGCCTACAAAATATAAACACATATATAGTGCAATATTGCCAATTTAAAAGTGATATGAAGTGCTTTATTATGGACAAACTCACATTTGATAGAGCCTAATTAGGACAGGATCTAATCACATGGGTTGATACTGTACTCTGATCATACTGCCCCTCTTCCTCTGTATGATGTCAAACATGTTTACAGCCTATGAAACTTGGCTCTACGTTTGAAGACACTTGTGCCAATAAAGGGGACACAAACCCTTTTTTATGAACTGGACCAATAGGTTACATGGACTTCATATGGAGATACTTAAAATTACTATTTATTATAAAAGAAAAATATATCAGTAAACAAAAGTATGAAATCTTCCTGTTGTCCTCTCTGAGACGCGTTTCACCTGCCGTTTACTTTATCAATCGGTGTAGTGTATGATCAGTCCAGTTCAGTATTTAAATCCTTACAGCAAATCCAATTGGTTAATTACTCTGCTCGTTATCCAATCCTTATGCTTCCCGATGACTTCATTCCATTCGGGTGTAGCTCCTCCCTCTGGTCGTGGTTCTCGGAAGCGGCAAATCTCCCATCGCGTCACTTCCAGTTACACTTGTTCATGATGAGTGAGGGCAAACTACTGGAAAGTGTTCAATTCATATTCAATAAGTGAAGTGGCGAATCTCCGGCCGCATCACCTCCGGGGTATTTGTATCCATCTTGAAGAACCGAACAAAAATTTAAGTAGAGTGGATTATACTCACATATTTAACGTCCGGATTTAGAAGTCATTTTAAGGGATTTCGAGTATCCAAAACTCATAAATCCCAATTTAATCCCTAAAGTCCCTATAATGATCATCATAAAAAAAATAAAGGGAAGAGGGGAAGGAGGAAAGAAAAAAGAATATACATATATCATATATTTATGCATGTCTCATTATTTGTTGCTTTATATAAATATGTATTATTTAAAAGACAGTGTTTCTTTATTATCATTTTTTGAGGAAAAATATAATATAAAACACACTGTTCTAAAATTTGAATAAAATACTTAGGTAATTTCCTATATTCATATAGATATAAACAATAATTTAGTAACCGTATTTTAAACGAATTTTTTAAAAAACGTATTGAAATTGGAAACATTTTCTAAAGGGCATATGTAGTTGAAGAAGGAAATATATATCGACTTTATAAAAAAATTACATAGCTCAAAATCATTGTTAAGACCATGAGGTAGCATTGTATTTAAATTAAAAAATCCACCTCATTTCAATTTGACCCATTTTTAAAATTTCTTGTATCACAATATTTACATACAATATTTAAAAAAAAATAATAATTATGTTTTAGGGTAGAATATTGTATTATTCTCCAGTGGTGGGAACACCAGCAACAGAAGCCATTGTAGCTATTGGGATAGATGGACACAGGTGACTTATGACTATCATTCTAGCTAAAAAAAAATATGAAGAGTCACAATATGAAGAGACACAATAATTCAGTCTATATATTCAACTGGCAGAGATGTATATATCAATTGTCCATTAATGCATTGGGATATGCAATGTTTCAAGTGGCCACGCTGTCCTCAAGCTTGCTAAAGAACAGATGTCTTGTCTACATGTTGCCTATCCTTCAGATGTAATAATCTTTCATACAATGAGATATACCTTGGAGTGCTGCTATTTTGTAACTTGAGTTGATATTATTGGAGTTAAGACTGGAACTGTACTCAGTATCACTCAGTATCATTATCTTCTCAAATCCTCTGAAACTTTTAGAAAATGCTGATCTTTTTTGTTTCTGTAAATTTAATTTGCAGCTTATACCACAGTTCATGCACCTCAGAGCATCTAAAATAATGTAACGTAAGAACCAGGTCTATTAACAGGCAGTGCATGCAGATATAGATCAAATGTGCTCCAAAATAATATAGGCCTGCACTCAGTAATGTATATTTCATGTTTATAGTGAAATATACACGTGTTTATATCCTTGTTAAAACATAATTAAAGCACAAAAGTAAAATGAATTGCAGAGAAGAAAATACTGCGTGTCTTGTCTGTGGAATTTGTTGTTGTTTTTCTTGATGAAATTTAATTTATTGCTAACAACACTGTAGAAAGCGGTGTCAGACATCTGAATAATAAAGACAGGTTTTTAACAGAACACAATGATCAAAATTATACATATACCTAAATCAAGCAAATATGACGTTATTCTATTGTCTGCACATTCCTAAGGACTGGGGGGGATCTTTGCAGATATTTGAAAAAAATGTTTCCATGGGATGTAAGCGAGTTGAGTAAAGAAATGTTTCTGAATATATTTGTAATCTCTGGCACGGACTTAGAGATTCCATTGATAGCACGTGGTTTAGAGCACGACTTGTTATTCAAGTTGTTCGCACAATATATGTGTTTGCAGACGGACTCCATATATGTATATGCAAACCGCATTTTTGGACTTATAGGCTTTGCGCTCCATACTCAGTTTTATTTATTTATTCTAAGCCAATGGTGTATTTAAGCCTGGAACCCAAGGACGCATCTGTGGTCAGTGCAATCAAATGAACCAAATCCAATGCTCTCTGCTGCATATGCCTTGCAAATCTCAAAAATGTTCTGGTAGACTGTTGATTCATTGCACGGCCTGAATCACACATATGCTGAATTGATTCAAGCAGATTGGGTAGATTGTGTGCCCAGAAAAAGTTTTTGAAAGGAAGATGGGACCAAGAACAGATGTTTTTTTTTTTTTAAATTTAAGCTGATAAATAGTTGTAGTGTAATTGGGAAGAGTTCAGTCAAAATGCAAGGTTCCTCCACAGGAGAAACAACTGTCTCACTCCAAAAGAGATAATGGGGAAAGACAATCGTTAGGTTTTCTTTTCCCCTTATCTTTTCTGGATTGAAATTTTTTTTTTCTCCTGAAGAGGAATCTGCTATTTTGACGGAACTCAAGTTTCAGCAGTTACAGAGTCAGCACATGTCTCTGTTTTTTTGCTTCCATTATTATTTTATTTTTTTGCAATTGTGAAGAGCTGTGTGAAGATGAGAAATTGGATTTTAAATGTAATCATAAGAATGCAGAAAGCCAATGTAAGGACCGAGAAAAGCTTGAAAAGTGAGATTAGGAAAGAAGGAAGATGACTATGCAGTATTATTCATTATGGACTCATTCTGGGACTGATAAAATATGTTTTGGTGTAGTGCTGTAATCAAAATGGTATAGGATGAGTTCATGAATAAGTTCTTTGGTATCTCATTGTGCTAGAAATGGATACATGCAAACCACGTTTTAGGACTCTTTTTTTATTTGTTTATTCTAAAACCCTGGTGTTTTTAAACATAGAAGCCAAGAAATGGTCTGCCCTCTTTGGAGACGCACATATACAGAATGACCATTCAATGTGAAGCTAATAGTCAGAAGAAACAGGAGAGCTCAAAAGTTAATAAGAAGAAAGAGGATTGAGGGAGAAAAAGATGAACGCGTATGGTCGCCATAGTGAACCTGACAAAAAATGATTTTCCAATTCTTTATTTTTGACTGGTAGGGTAATACAAAAATCACAGGTAGCAGAGGTTCAGCATTACAACAATAAGGCAATGATAGTACATCATAGTGAAAAATCAACAATATATCAAGTAGTGTACAACTGTAGGTACGTGACCCTTGGGATACTTATACGGATCCAAACCTCATGAGGCTTTTCAGTATCATACCAATCAGGTTTTTATTGTATTAAATATAAAAAGTAAAGACGTTTGAAGATATAGTAAAATAAAGCTCCCTACACCTTCTACCATAGACTACACCTTGTTAGTAGAATAGCCATTGCGGATCGTTATATACGGGTTAGAGATCGATCAAAGCATTGGTAACCTAATAAATATCAAATACAATAGCTTTGTATTTCTATGGAGATATCATTGAATAATAGGATTCATAAGGGAGTCTAACGAGGAAAAGCGACAGAAAGAACCAGAAAAAAAAAAGAACGAGAATAGAAAAATAGAGAAGAGAAGAAATGGTACCTGACAACATTTTAACCTTTCTTTGCCAGTGAAATTCTCTTTGAGTTTATGACAATTCACTTTTTTAGTGAATAATCCTGATAATGATACAAGTTGGAAAAATTGGCCAGTTGATCAAGTTTAACAACTTATACAACCCTGCAATGTCTACTAAATGCAAAGAAGGTGACATATAAGCTTTTGATGCTTTTCAAAAGATAACAGTTTGGATTTAATGATGAAAAAAAAAAAAAAATGAGAATCTGCCAAATGTACAGCTTATATTGGTCAATATAGTGAAATTGTCCTTAGAACACATATGCATTTATATACAAACATTTATTTAGTTAACATATCTTTTATAGAGTATTTAACCAGTACACTCTACATAGATTGCTAAATACAAACATTTGCTTTGTAAATAGCTAAATGCAACTAAAGTAAATGTTAAGGAACTAATTAAATGCACTGCAAAATATTACAACTGTTAAGTGCATTAAGTTTTGCTGGCTAAGCACCAGGTGAATACACTTTGCAAATGTCTGGGGAGCCGAGGTTAGAGGTATATCACGTTAAAAGAAAAGCCCTATATAAGTGGTTATTGATATTAATTGTATTCAAAAATATGCAACATTCTCAGGTTTACTCACTATTACTGCTAGGAATTCAAAATGAGTTGAAAGTGACTTTCACATTTTAGGTCACAATAGCTAAAAACATAGCTGGCTTTGAAAATGTTTCCAGTTTGTATGTTGTAATCTAAAACTTGAAAATCACTTTCAATTCACTTTGAATTCCTGACAACTCAAATAATAGGAAATACCCCTGCCTGTAATGTACTCACTAGACCAGAATTAGGAGTTTTCAGTTTTGATAAATGCAAATATTGTGTCAGGACTCTATCCTGACAAACAAGACATTTTGTTCCGTTTGCTCTGTTCCTTTAAAACCAAGTTCCTGCACTGATTATGTTTGACCACTAGTGGCCTCCCTTGCCTCTAGTTCTAAAAACTTACCTTATAATCCTCACCTGCCTGGACTAATCGAGAAACCTACAAAAGGCTTCACCTAACTCACCACAAGGCCTTTACATTGAATGAAGTTGATGCTCATCCTGAAACACTTCAGATCCTGGCTCCTGTGAACCAACCTGTGGACTTACCTTCTTTGCTTCAATCCTGCTTACTTCCAAACCTGCACAATACCAGCCTGAACTACTCCTTAATCTTGCTTACTTCCAACCCTGCTCAATACCAGCTTGAACTACTCCTCAATCCTGCTTACTTCCAACCCTGCTCAATACCAGCCCGAACTACTCCTCAGTCCTGCTTACTTCAAACCCTGCTCAATACCAGCCTGAACTACTCCTCAATCGTGCTTACTTTGAACCCTGCTCAATACCAGCCTGAACTACTCCTCAATCTTGTTTACTTCCAACCCTGCTCAATACCAGTCTGAACTACTCCTCAATCCTGCTTACTTCAAACCCTGCTCAATACCAGCTTGAACTACTCTTTAATCTTGCTTACTTCCAACCCTGCTTATAACCAGCCTGAACTACCCCTCAACCCTGCTTACTTCCAACCCTGCTCAATACCAGCCTGAACCAGGGGTCAAGTCCTGGGGAATAACGTGTGGGAACTCACTCGAGTTCCACCCTGACCCCACCACCAGAAAAAAACAAAACTTGCATGCATATATAAACACGTACACACACACTCAGGTGCACACATACACTCACAGACACACACACACACACACTCAGACACACACACAGACTCACAGACAGACACACATACTCACAGACACACACGTACACACACACACACACACACACATACATACATACTCAGACACACACACACACTCACAGACACACACTCCCAGACACACACACCCACACACTCCCAGACACATACACAGACACACACACATACACTCACAGACACACACACATACACACACACACACACACACACACTCACACTCACAGACATACACACATACACTCACAGACACACACACTCTCAGACACATACACACACACATACACTCACAGACACACACACATACACACTCACAGACACACACACATACACACTCCCAGGCACATAGACAGACACACACACACACACATACACTCACAGACACACACTCACAGACACACAAACACAAAAATTATTTGTATATTTTTTTTAAAATTTAAAAATGTCCACCCAGCCTCCCTACCTGGAGAGCTGGCGTGGACCTGTCCCTGGGGTTCAATGGGGCTTCAGTGCGGCCGGCTCTTGTCTCTCTCTGTCAGCCGCGGCGAGGGAGCTGTGTTCTCTCTGCTCCCTCTCGCCGCGCAGGATGTCTGCTGATGCCGGGAGCCGGAAATGACGTCATATTCCGGCTCCCAGCATCAGCAAACGGTGCGCGTTGAGAGGGAGCAGATAGAACACAGCTCCCTCGCCGCGGCTGACAGTGAGAGATAAGAGCCGGCCGGGGGGGATCCTTCAGGTGGCCATTAGGCCACCTCTTGGGCCCCCCATGACAGGGGGAACACAGGGACATTTGGGGTCGGCATTTTTTGCCGCCCCCTGAGTGCCTGCAGGACCATAAACGGGAACGGCGTTCCTGCACTAAAAAAAAGTGCAGGAACGCCGTTCCCACGCGTTCCTGCAGGACTCGAGCCCTGGCCTGAACTACTCCTCAACCCTGGTTACTTCCAACAATGCTCAATACCAGCCTGAACTACTCCTCAATCTTGCTTACTTCCAACCCTGCTCAATACCAGCTTGAACTACTCCTCAATCCTGCTTACTTCCTACCCTGCTCAAAACCAGCTTGAACTATTCATCAATCTTGCCTACTTACAACCCTGCTCAATACCTGCCTGGACTACTCCTCAATCCGGCTTACTTACAACCCTGCTCAATACCAGCCCGAACTACTCCTCAGTCCTGCTTACTTCCAACCCTGCTCAATACCAGCCCGAATTACGCTTTATCTGACCCACCTGATTTATACCAGCCTGATCCATACAGCTTGTCTGCGCCATACCTACCTGCATAGCACCAATCTGGACTCTGTCTCAAAGTAATATTATATGGTGTTATTTTTCTGCTTGATCAATTGGGGGCTGATTAACTACATTTCTCCTTATCCTGCAACCTATTTGTTCTGTTCTATTTTATTTGTCCTTCTACTTTAACCTATACTTTTATCTATAGGTTTTCTTATTATTTACTTTCATTCCTGTTTATAATCTATTTAGGGCATATTGCCCAAGCCCCTTTATTTCTGTTTTCTCTCCCTCCTTTTTCCTATAATTTCTATTCTAGGATATCCTGTTCATACCTCGTCTAATAACTCCAATAAACTACCTGAAGTTAACCCTGGCATAAGTCTCCTCTTTGACCTGCTTAAGATCAACATCAAGCCAAAGTAACCTAAATTCTAGAACTCATCTATTCCATCTATCCTGCTGAGCATTTCCTGATCCCTTGATAACCTTCGGCTGTTCTAGTTTAGTGAATAAACCCTTCCACTCGTAAAACAAAGTTTTCAGTCCCTTTCAGATGGTTTGATAGAAAATTACAGTGTCCTGTGATAAATGGCATATTTCAAATGTCAGCGTTATACATTTGAGGATCTAAACGTGGTTAAGATTTCCATTGTATGTGTAAATCAAACCTTGCAACACATTAATATCCATTTATCTGCAGCTCGTTCACCTCATCATTCCTGAGATAATTCCATTGTGAAATATCTTCTATATACCGCACAGCAGCTCATCTGCAGGTCCCACCTCTCACGCTCAAACAATGACACATCCCCAGCTAATTAACCGGCCGCAATAATTCAGTGGAAGCCTATGATTAGAAATCCTTTTAAACTTCTTAAACTGACTGGAAGAGTTATATTTTTTTTCTCTGTCTCACTGTTCAACAAAAGCCCATTAACCTGAAAAAAGCAAATGGCTTCACAAACCTCCTATTATAGTATAAATTATGGTTCCAATCATAATAAGAGAGAGGTCCCTCGTTTCCTACACTTGGACACCATCTTAAATCAATACCCCTGTGCTCCCTTTGTGCAATCCTCTAAGTGACAAAAAAAAATCTCGTATTAAACCTTCCCCAGAATACATTAGCAACATCAAATTGACAAAAGGTTAACTGTTCAGATTTATTTTTCTTTTTTTAAGAAAATTTTAAACCCGATGTAAAACGGATAGCTTCACTTACCCAAATAGTTACATAGTTACATAGCTTAAAATAGACATGCATCCATCAAGTTCAGCCTTCCTCACGTATGGTTTTGATGTTGATCCTGAAGAAGGAAAAAAACAAAAAAACAACAGCCTGAAGCACTTCCAATTTTGCAACAAACTAGGAAAACAATCCTTCTTGACTCCAAGTTGGCAGTCAGATATCTCCTTGGATCAAGAAGCTATTACCCCACTAATTAAAAATGATATCCCTGCATATTATGTTTTTGCAAGTATTTATCCAATTGTTGTTTAAACATGTGTATAGACTCTGATAAAACCACCTCTTCAGGCAGAGAATTCCACATCCTTATTGTTCTTACTGTAAAAAACCTTTCCTTTGCCTTAGAATAAATCTCATTTTTTTCCAGTTTAAATGTGTGACCTTGTGTCCTATGCATAGTCCTATTTATGAATACATTTCCAGACAATACTTTGTTCTGGCCCATGATATATTTATATCACACTATCATAATAAACACTATTGAAATGCTTACAGTGCAACAGATGTTAGTAAAACACACACTTAAGCAATACCATCCTCCACTGATGCTCTTCATGTACACAAGCATATATACAGAGAAATGCATTACAAGAGTACTCCCCCCATAGTACCATGCATACACAGATTTACATGGTATGCCTTGTCTGTGCTAGGACAGCCAGATATACAATGTAAATTAAAATGTAAAACCACCTGGATTTCATTTGTTAAAAATGCACATGCAGTAGCTAAGTATTAGTACCTTTAGTTAGCTCTCGCAGCGTCCAAATATCTCAGATGTGGCATTCTGCTTTATTATAGTAAAGATCATTAAAGTATAAACTCTGCCTATGCTAGCTCACAACAATCTAGTTTTTTTATATATACAGAAATGCAGTTTGAAAACATCAGAGCCAATTTCTGTTCAGCATTGCGAAACGGCCTTTTAACGTGTTGACACACACACAGCTGTAAACTCACATATCACACCAGACTTGTTTTCCTTATCTATTTTTCTCACTTTCTCTCCTGTAAAAGGGAGGTTTAAAGAAATACATAAAGATAGTGTGAAAGAAAGGCACAGACACAACACACAGGCAAGCATACAGGTGCATAAGAATTCTGCTCTCAGCATCAACTGTTTGCCTTCTTTTCCAGTAGCCATCTTAAAGTAGGCACGTATGAATTCTTCAGGTAAATCTTTCATTTGCTAGTGAAGAAGAGCAAATGGTTCTACCGGGCACTAAAAAGCACTTACCAGAACCAATATCAAGGGAAAAGCAATTTAGCATTTATAAGCAAATTACTCTGGAAGAAGGACCGGTCACAACATCTTCAAAGGAAAAGGGCTCTTGAATCTAAAAGTACATTGGCCCTACTACAAAAAAATGCACAGTCCCTAACCATTACAGAATGTTTTGATATAAACTGTATCTCTATCCCAAAGCCAAGAGAAAACCCATTCCTCTGCTTCATTAATAATGTGGGAGTAACACTTTCACTTTTTTAATGGCTATTTTATCCAACCTGGGTGGGAGTGAATGGTTGAGAGTAGTGATGTCCCGAACGGTTTGCTGGCGAATAGTTCCTGGCGAACATCGCATGTTCGCGTTCGCCACACATGGCGAACATATGCGATGTTCGGTCCGCCCCCTATTCATCATCATTGAAAAAACTTTGACCCTGTACCTCACAGTCAGCAGACACATTCCAGCCAATCAGCAGCAGACCCTCCCTCCCAGAGCCTCCCACTTCCTAGACAGCATACAATTTAGATTAATTCTGAAGCTGCATTCTTTTTTTTTTGTTTATTATGCATTATCCTCCATAGCCAGTAACCTGTGTTTATTATACATTATCCCCCATAGCCAGTAACCTGTATTTATTATACATTATCCTCCCATAGCCAGTAACCTGTGTTTATTATACATTATCCTCCCCATAGCCAGTAACCTGTGCTTATCATACATTATCCCCCCCATAGCCAGTAACCTGTGTTTATTATACATTATCCTCCCATAGCCAGTAACCTGTGCTTATTATACATTACCCCCCATAGCCAGTAACCTGTGTTTTTTTATACATTATCCTCCCATATCCAGTAACCTGTGCTTATTATACATTATCCCTCCCATAGCCAGTAACCTGTGTTTATTATACATTATTCCCCCATAGCCAGTAACCTGTGTTTATTATACATTATCCTCCCATAGCCAGTAAACTGTGTTTATTATACATTATCCCTCCCATAGCCAGTAACCTGTGTTTATTATACATTATTCCCCCATAGCCAGTAACCCGTGTTTATTATACATTATCCTCCCATAGCCAGTAACCTGTGTTTATTATACATTATTCCCCCATAGCCAGTAACCTGTGTTTATTATACATTATCCTCCCATAGCCAGTAAACTGTGTTTATTATACATTATCCCTCCCATAGCCAGTAACCTGTGTTTATTATACATTATTCCCCCATAGCCAGTAACCCGTGTTTATTATACATTATCCTCCCATAGCCAGTAAACTGTGTTTATTATACATTACCCCCCCATAGCCAGTAACCTGTGCTTATTATACATTATCCTCCCATAGCCAGTAACCTGTGTTTATTATACATTATCCCTCCCATAGCCAGTAACCTGTGTTTATTATACATTATCCCCCATAGTCATTTATCGTTGGACCTAGGCAGCATGATGTCTTAGGCCGGCCCAGAGAGTGAGTGAGTGAGTGAATAATATAATATATATGTTCAGAAACATATTAGTAATATATGTAAATCGGCTTCATGCAAAGAGGGTGAAAAGGTATTAAAGAAAAACACACTTATTGCATCAAATTTACAAAGCCAAACGTTTAAAAGCTTTTAAAAGCTTGCCTCATTTTTTTCTCGGGATGAGGAATATATCGGTTGTAGACTGAGGATTTTCATCTGCCCAATCTTTTAATAATATGCACTGGAGTGTCAGTGTTGAAGGAGACCGGAGCTGCCCCTATTCTAAATGAAAGACCCGAGACATGGATACAACCCAATCTTAGGAGTAGTGTTCTGATGTAGAAGATGAATTTAGCCGTAGTCAGAGGGATTCAGTGAGAGTAGTGGTGAAATGTGTATGGCATGACTGAGTGTGGGTAAGTAAGAGTCAAGTATTTTAACTGGGCACTAGTTCTAGGTGGGATAAAGTGGTATAGCAGATGGATGAGTAGTTTGGTTCGTTTTAGAGGTTTGTAGAGAAAGTATATAGTGATCATGATTTTTAGCGATATCCAATATTTTTAAGGTGGTCTCAAACAAAAATAAAATGCTATATAAAATTTGTGGGAATATCGAATAGTCGTGTACAGTAAATCAGAGAGGGCTCAGAATATCGAACCATCGATCAGTATCCAACCTTGTGCAAATGGGGAGTTTGCGGTTGTGCAAATGGACTGTTTGTGGTTGTTTGCGGTGCGTTAAACGGGGAGTTTTGTCTGTCATTGTGAAGCGGGCGTAACCCTTACACTACCTGATCGATACAACATCATACCTGATGTTTTAAAGCATGTTATTCCAAACAATTTAGGAATGTTAGGTGATTTATGCCCTTTATGGAATAAAACCAGACTCTGGATCAACTATGTAATTTTCCATGGGAGTTTTGCCATGCATCCCCCTACGGCATGCCACAGTCCAGGTGTTAGTCCCCTTGAAACAACTCTTTTCCATCACTATTGTGGCCAGAAAGAGTCCCTGTGGGTTTTAAAATTCGCCTGCCTATTGAAGTCTATGGCGGTTCGCCCGGTTCGCCCGTTCGCGAACATTTGCGGAAGTACGCGTTCGCTGTTCGCGAACGGAAAATTTTATGTTCGCGACATCACTAGTTGAGAGTGCTTGGCCCCTGGAAAAGTCGATGGAAAAAGAGTTCATTTGCACAACGACTGACCATATGTGCACAAAAAAGCCTTACTCAAATTTTGCAAGGTCCGTGCATGATATGTTAGTTTTGCTACAAGCTCTAGGTTGGGCTGGGAGTGGCACCACTGAAGCTCTTCGTACCTTATCTATAGCCATAGTGATGGATAAATAAAATAACCATCAACTATTTTTAATAGTCCAAATATTTTAAATACAAAGTAACTGCAAAAAAATAAAATATGAACTACTAACAAAAGATAATGCAGGCTCTCAAAAAATAGAGAGTTCATAAAACAGAGATCTTCTCTGTTTGCAGAAATATCTGTGCCTATGTGATCTCGAGTGTTTGTCCCCTGCATTGTGATCGGTTGGCTTTTAATCATAGTTCATCACAAGGCAACTCTCACTCATTGGTAGCTTGCCTATTAAGAACATTTCAGAAATGATGCTGGTAGTGACATCGTCAATTGACGTACTTTATTATTCCATCATTACTCCATTATTTTCCCGTGGTGCTATGTATGTGGCCCGTTAAACAACCATGAGAAATTTCCCATCCTGGCAAGAATGCCGACAATACATAAAGGAGATGCCCAAGTGAAAATGCGTATTTGGAACAATTATGGGGAGATGTCGTTGTCAGCATTCAGAAGTGCTACAGTTGTAAGTGTATTTTATACTTACCTAAACTGCACTCGTCACCTCAAGCACACGTCTTACTATGATAATAATATACATATACTATTTGTTTGAGTAACACCTGCTGAAATGTGACATTCTTTATATAACAAAACTCTTGATGACATCTCGTATTCAAAAGTAGCTTCAAATCAATGAGAACATAAACAAGTCTGATGGAATTTGCGTAGGTGTATTTAATAATGATACATTCACTTCAATATACTGCAAAGGTGAATGTTCATACTGCCCAGTTACTTAGGGCTAGTACAGGTGGAAACAGGAAATCGGGTGATGTTATACACAAAAAGCAGCACTGTCCCACCTTGAATGCATTATCTTTGTCTCTGTACTGTAAGTCAGTTTGAGTGTAAAGAGTAACGAGTTGTGTTAAATGAATCAGTAAACTATGGTCTGTGATTTCTTGTTGACTGCATAGTGCTCAGTGAAGATCTCGATATTATCTCTTACTCATGCCTTTCTGTAGATTGTAATAGGCTAGCATTACATTCTCCACAGAGATGATGCATATTCGAATCCTCTCTGCAATTGTATCCCCCCTCTAATAATTGTTTGCCTTACATATTCCAGTGCCTCCCCTCTGTGTTTATGAGAACAGAGGGTGGTAGTTTATTACACCGAACAATTCATGTTACCATGGCAATCAGCAATTGCTGGGTGCTATAAAAATAACCCTCATTCCTTGATAAATTTCACTGGGTTGAAGGGAGGATGAGAAACTTAACAGCCCTTAAAAATAGGTTGAAATTTACATATCAGCCTTGAAAAACACTAAGCGAAGTTAAAGTTAAGGCACTTTATTTTTTTTTTTATTTTTTTTTTTCCTTCTTTGCGTCTGGTTTCTGGTTTACACTATGCCACTTCTTTTTTTGAAAGGTTCATTTAGTTATATCTACACAGAAAACACAATCACATTGTCTAAACCAGGCTGGAGAAAAGCTGTAAGTCAAGAGTCACTAATTAGCAAAATCTTAGCATTTGATTAATGGCTTGTGCTTCTGTTCCAGTATTGAGCCCTAGGCTGCATTCAGGATACTGCCTACGGAAGGTATAATGCGAAGGAAAGCCAAACCAAATGTAAAGTACAGAGGGAAATTCTATTAGTTGGGGCTTTGTAGTTTTGGGGGGAAAAAAGGACTCTAGATTGCATTATACTTTCAATAAATTACATGGCACATCATTGTTTTATGTTTTTTGTATGTTGTATGGTACATGTTATATAGAGTTTCACTATATAAACATAATTTAGTAACTTTTGATGTCCTCTCTCTCTCTATCTCTCTCTCTCTCTCTCTATATATATATATATAGGAATGTTCGTGCATTGTCAATACTTAACAGCTAACAATTCCTTAACTTAAACACAATTATATAAAATATCTCATTAAGTCAAAATGAAATATAAGTATATAAAGTTTTGGTACTTGCATTATTTTTGCAAATAGTACTGCATTTTAGAAATGATAGATTGATATAATAAACATTGTAATAAACACAAATACATATTTTCCATATTGTACTTTCTGATGTTCTGTTTACATATATATATATATATATATATATATATATATATATACTTGTAAATTTGTAGTGATAAACATCTGTTTGTAGCTTTGTGAGATAATGACAGTATTTTATACATACAAGGCATTTAAACCAAAGCTGGGAGACATTAATGAACTGCATTTCATTATAGGACAATTAGTGCAAGAATAAAATTGTTTGAAATGTGTAAAAAACATGATTTTGAACAAGAAAAAGCAAAAAACAAACTAGGAAACATGGTATCAACAATTGGACTGACTAGAGATAGTTGTATTAGTGATGTTGCCTGTCTGTCATAGTTCTGTTCCCACATCCTGAACTTGTGACATCATAGGTTGTTGGTGATATCACTGATTCACACTGAACATTTGGAAAAACCTCCTTTAGAAAAATCGCGTCTTGTGCTATGCATTTTTTTTTTAAAAAACAGCTTGTTTCGCCTGGGAGTGTGCTCTGAAATAGTTACTCACTTTTTAAAGAA
The DNA here is from genome assembly GCF_036172605.1 of Pelobates fuscus. Lineage (NCBI taxonomy): Eukaryota > Metazoa > Chordata > Amphibia > Anura > Pelobatidae > Pelobates > Pelobates fuscus. The sequence continues at coordinate 82,724,559 of NC_086323.1, read as the reverse complement.
CGTGACGCATTGTGACGGAGAGAAGTAGTGCAAGGAAGTAGAAAAATAACTGGTAAAGATAAGAGTAAAATGCTTGATTTGGAAAAAAAATCCCAGGTTATCCAATGTTTTGTAAACTGCATCATTTGTAGATTTTTTTTTAAATAAATCATTAACATACTGTATATCTGAAATGAAAAACGAAATATTCAGTCCCCTGATATATTAATGTATTATAAAGGTTTATTGACTGTAACTGCTGGATAAATATTGGTCAAGAATGGATATGAAGCAACAAGTATTCTACAGATATTTAAATCTGGTCTTTCACAGGCTTGTGTTTGTTTGTTTGTTGTCATTCCCCTGACTGTATTTGTTCTCCTAGCCCCCCTAACATATTATTTTAGTAACTGGTCCTCTGTTTTTATCTTGAAAATGTTCTTCGTTTTTGGCAATGGATCTTCTTCCTATCCAGCACCATCTTCAGTAGCCTAGCAGTAATGTACCATCCCTCCCACCAAAGACTAGGGAGCAACATGAGAGTGGACATGAGGGATGTTGAGACCAGGTGAGTATTTTGGTAAAATGACAAAGGAAGTGGCTTGTGAAAGTTCCTTGGCTTGTGAAGGAAGTGAAGCTCTACACTTTGTTAAGTTTTGTCAACCAGAGGAAAAATACATAGGACAAAGTAGTCCCTACTTTGCCTTATGGAATTTAGGGGAAAAAATATAGGAAAAGAAGAAAGATAGAATGGATTAGGAATGAGGACGGGAACATATTGAAGAAAGATAAGTTTAGGGTGACAGAGTCGCTTTGAGATGATACTGTAGAAACGCATAAAAAAATAAATAATACAATATTTAAGGGCTTGGAAAACCCAGAAAGTACATTTGGATAAAAAAAAACATTGGTTGAATGATTCATCATATCTTCCAGTCACTGATAAGGACAAGGCTTTCCCTTAAGACAATAAGGAGACTGGAGACCAATGATCATGTTCAAAAATCTAGATGCTGATATTTCTCATTGATGATAAAACCGGTGAACTGATGTCACAGCTTGCCTAACCTCAAACCTGCTAGCATTAACACTCAGCTAATCTTAATGATGTCTCAATGCTCCCAGGAATTGCTGTGATGCATGTTGTCAGTGTAGTCTAAAAATAAAGCACAGGAAAGAACACCTGGGGTGTTTAATGTTAAAGTATGGTGAACAAAGTAAACATTAAAATGTACAAACTGCTAATATGTGATGGACACCGCTGCATTTAAAATTAGATACAGATAAATATAAGTATTGCCTTTCATGTTCCATTAGTTGTAGGATAATGATTTAACTATTATAATTATGTTAAAATTCCATTAGTGCTGTCATAGCCTTAATTTGATTTCTGTTTTTAGATGTGTTTAATAGTGTATGTATGTCAATGCCACTGGTTTGTTACTAGCAATATTAATGTAAAGAAGGGATGGATAACCATGGCACTCCAGATGATTCTCAACTACATTTTCTATGATGCTCAGCCAGCAATCATGAGATATTTCACAATATAAGACATTAATTGTACAACGTTTGATGAATTCAGTGACTTTGGGAAATAATTAAATCCTCTGTCTTGACGGATAAAAATGAGAACCCAGACTGTACTACTTTTCAAAAGCTGCAGAGGAATTGGCAGAGGGTATGATACCTGCCTGGAAGAAGAGTCTGGTCAGGTGGAAGAGTTCCGGAGAGACCCCAGTCAAGCTTTGGTGACTGGGGCTGAAGCATTCCAGGCTCCCTCCCAAATGGCTCAGAAGCGGATTGGGTGGAGGTACTCGGTTGGAGTACAGGAACTTCGTCATAGTGCAAACGTCAATGCGGTGGAATGTGCGCATGTCACAGATCTTGCTGTGCACAGCACTGGATGGGAGGTGGAAAATGGACCGCAGGTCATCAGAAGCAGCAGAGAAAAATGGCTCTTAACCTACAGATGATTAGCTGCAGCAGGATTTGGTTCCACAATCAGTGGCAGCAGCTAGCTTCAGCATGGGGTGCTCATGGGTGGCAGTTAAGCTCTAGGGACCCCCTTGATATTGATAAAGAAGTTCCCTCAGTTCAGTATGCCTCGTTTGATAGGGTGCTGGAACTAGTGAAACTGCGAGACTGTTTTACAGGAGAGAGTTATTAGTTTAGCTATTGGAAGTGTTACCATTAGTGTGCTTTTCTGACTATAATATAACATTTTTTGGGGCAGTGTTTGCTTTGTTTCTTCAGGGCATTGCAAATTGGGGAATCAGTGGCTCCTAATGTGAGGTCTTCTGCTGTAGATTTGTGCTACTGGGGACCTGTTTTACCACTAGGATTAGTGAAAGAGTTTCTGTATATTTGGGTAGCAGTAGGTGGTTAGTTTTTAGTGCAAAGGTTGTACATTGTTTTAAATTTTTCAAGGTTTTGAAAGCAGGGTTCAGTTGGGTTTGGAGGTCCCGGGCACAGTCTTTTTCTCTTAGAATTGGAGCAGTTATGCAGGCCAGCTTGATAGGGCTTCCCTCAGAAGCACTCAGGCATTTGGGTAATTGGGAATCTTGGGGATTTTGGTTATATGTTCAGCCTCATTTATTATAATGCCTTTGTGTCTTTTCTTCTCTACCCTCCTATTTTATTTTTGTGGGTTTTGTCCCCTAATATGCCTGGATCTTGGGTCATTCCTACATATATTGGGTAACAGATGCATGGAGGATAGAACTAGTTTTTTTTTTATTTGAGGTAGCGAGGGTGCATTGGTGCGCTTTCTGTAGAGAGGGTCATGGGACACAATGCTGGTGCAGCATAAGGCGAACTGTGAGGCATCGAGAAGGTGGGATACCTGGCCATTTAAGTCGAATTAAGATGCTGGAGAGGCAGGAGTCTGCAGAGGGCTGATGGTGAGTGCAGGCTGCATGGAGAAAAGGTTCCAGAATCTATCTGTGTGGCAAAAAGCTGGCATGCTAAGTCAATAAAGCGGTGGTCTTTTCTCTTATCCAATTAAAGTTATAATTCTGGTGTCTTATTTGGGGGCTACGTGGTTATGGTTATTATGGTGATATGTCAGCAATTAAGCTTTTCATTGAGCACTTTTGGTGTAGAGATCATGCCCTTGTAGCCTCACTGCTCAATTATCTGTCATTTAGGACTTAAATCACTTTGTTTATGCAGCCTTAGCTACACCTCCTCTGCCTGTGATTTACACAGCCTTTTTGAGAACTTCCTGTAAAGAGAGAATTTTTAAACTTTCTTTATTGCACAATCAGTTTCATTTAGAACTCCTTGTCTGTTAATAGCCTACCAGGTCCTGCAGGAGCCACATGTGTGATCAAAGAGATTAAGTTACAAAGCAGGATATAAAAACTTCAAAAGTAAGTTAACATCTGATTAAAAATGAAACCATTTTTTTCATGTAGGCTCTGTGAGTCACAGCCAGGGGACGTGTTGCTAAGGTGGCAAAAACATAAATAAATATGATTCAAGTCCTAAATGGCAGATAATTGAGTGTTAAGACTGCAGGGGCAGGAACTATACATTAAAACTGCTTCATTAAGCTAAAGTTGTTTTGATGATTATAGCATCCTTTTAAATTTAGTATGCCAGTGTGTACAAAATAATCTCTATCTCCATTTTCGAAAAAAGTAAATTGTAAACTCACCACAACTTACTATTTAGTAAATAGATTCCAAATGTTATCACATTGCTACACACTGAAATGGAAACTAAGAGAGTGTTGGAATTAAAAAAAAACATGAAATAATAGAATTCCAACATTTTAGTATTTTTTTGCTACTAAATGGTTATTAATTTTAAAAACTGCAAAAAAATTGGCGCTTTTTTTCAGATCTGCTCATATTTCTTATTTGCATTCTCCAGATATTACAGGACTCTGTTAAAAAGCCCCACGGGAAGCACAAGGATCTACTTAATCCCAATATTTCATGCAATCTGAGCATTTACAGGAAAGCAGCATGTTCAGACTTTGCGAAAAGGCTTTCCACCTCCACTAAGCTTGTGGACTGATAATCCCTTTCTCGCATACAGTAGGAGCCCTATTACAACAAATTCATGTTTGCTAAGTATAAAGTGAGTATAAAGTGACTTCACACTTTCAATATAAAGTAACAACATGTGCAAGCCAACACAAACATGCTATACAAATTGCTATGCTAAATAAGATTATGGACCACATGAATCAGGGGAAATAAAATCATAGAATTCCTGGGCAAATTGTTATATTTGGTGTATAAATAAGTATTCTATTCTCTGTGACAGTTACCTAAAATAAAGCAGTTTGAGACCGAATTTTCTCTTGATTATTATCACCGTGTTACACTATTATAAAATAAATTACATTATTATAAAAGTTGTCACCGCATAATGGTCACCACCGCATAATGGTCTCACACTGGTTTTTCAGTCCAAAAATTGGTTAAAATCCAATTCATCGCTTGATAGTCGCATAATTGACCATTGCTGTTTTGGTGGGAGACATTCTTATTGGTGAAAACTGATCTTATACTTAAGAGAGGATTTATGAGCTTCAGTTTATTGTATTTTAGTGCATTTTATTTATGTAATACCTTAGGAAATGTGCATGTTCCTAGCTAAAATGACAGGAGGACAGGCACCACAATCACAATTGGGAGACAGAGATCATGTGCGTAGGTAGAGGGTAAATGGGTATGGGCATAACACTTACCCACCGATAAATCCAAACCACTTATTTGCCCGAAATAAACAAAACACAAACTTGCTTGGAGAAAATATGCTACAGCTTTATTAAAATATAAATATATACATCTTTAAATTTCAACTTTATAACATAATAACATAATGTACTCAGTAAAAAAATATCCGTCACTGAGTACCACCTTGCCAACCAAAATATTCACCTGGGCAGCTGCCCTCTTCCCTCGTTCCAACCAGCACAAGGCCTTTTCCAGGGCCTTCCATTCTCGTAATGCTAACCACTAGCGATTTATTGGCTCAGTGGGCACGCCTGTTATCCATAACTGTACCTGAGGTTAGGGGAGGGACAGCCCTACCCATCAACTTTCCATGGACCGCTGGTCCAGCCCACGGTTCACAAGGGCCATATACCGCCACACTGTCACAAGAACCAACACAGACAGACAAACATATATAAGAAACAAACAAGGGGAGGGAGGGCAGGAGCTGTTACCAACTAATAATTAGGATGGCTGCTATCCAGGAAGCTGCCTACCTATTTATACTAACCCACCCCCTTTGCCCCTTAATACTCCTCCCACCATTCAACGACCTCCTGTCAGGATTACATTAATCCAGCACGCAGAATAGTATCACACCCTAGAACTAAGGGTAACGTCTAACCGGGCTTTACCGGGCCTTACCGGGCCTTAGAATGGCTGGACTTAACGTACCCGAGAATAGTAAAAAAACTAGTCGAGGTCAGGGACACAGAACGAGACACAGCGATAAGGAAAAGTCAAAAGTCAAGGGTACTAGAAATCAGGGAAGTTAAAATTAAGCCAAAGTCCAAAACCAGAAAAACACGATAGGGAACACACTCTTGGATAACCGTCTAAGGGAAATCACAACAGGGTAATGAGCTAAGGAATAAGTGAGTTTAAATAACCCTCTTGCAGATCCGATTGGCTGTACCTAGCCCTTGATCCCAAAACGTACGCGTGCATCTTTTGCGTGATGACACACACACGTCAACATCGTCTTTACCAAGGAAGGACGTGGGGCTATATAATTGTGTGGGTCCGCAGCGGCCGGCGTGCACCAAAATGCCGCAAAAGCCAGGCATCATGGCAGAAGACCGCCAAGCGGCACTCCCCTCGATCTTCGGAACGTAATTATCTCCGTTTTTGCCACATGGAGACGAAGGATACGTGACACCTCCTTACCATTCTATCTATACACTCACACTCATATGTCCCTGTTCTGTCTAGACCATGCCTGACTCCTCAGGGTCTGGATCAGAGTTTATGGAATGCATTAGGAAATATGCATGTCCTCAGCAACTATATTATGTTAGCAACTATTTTATCAGAAACGGTAATGTGATTAGCAACTGTTAAAAAACTGTTAAAAAAACAAAGCTTCACATAATGTTCACATATAATATTGCAAAAAATAAAGCTTTACATAATGGTCCCACATACAGAGTATAAACCCTCTGCTGCTGAAGCTGTAACTCCACCTCAGCCAATGTCATTATCCATTCCGGAACAACAGTTCTTCTGCATATTGAGTATCTGTCATCAACAGGCACAGCATGCTGGTGAAAGGTGTCCAGTGGCGGCATGACCCCCGCCTCCCCGCCGAACCACCCATGTACCTTTTAACCTATCTTCCCTCTACATTCAATATCTGACGTTAGACAAGGAGGGCTGGGCTTAGGGAAGTCCTGGGCCTCAACACTGGAACAGAGGTAAGTTTTACCGTTATTTTATAAAAAAAAATTATTTAACTCATACTTACCGCTTCCACTGCAACAGTCAGCATCAATGTTTGACCAGTATCTAAGTTATAACCTACTGTAGTTCCATCCATTGTGTGCATGTAGTAATTATCCCTTTGAGTACATTTACGGTGTCCCAACTCCAATACACTTTTAGGAAGATCTTTAGACAACTCAATCCACAAGTGCATTTATCCTATTTCCATCCTACCTCCACCATCACTTCCAAACAGCTAATTTTAGTAAAACTGTACTGTATCCTCACACTACCTTCCTCCAACCTTAAAAGGAATGTCATTTAACACATGCCACTACTTTCTCTATGTCATCCCAATGTCTTCTATACACCCTACTGACACTTTATACTCACTCACAAGGTGCTTTACACAAGTATTTAATCCCTCCAGCCTTAAATCAACCTTTCTTACTCGCTCTGTTTTTCTATGAAACCAATAGTCAGTGGTTTCTGCTTTTTTTTTTCAAAACAATGCATTTTTATTACAAGCATATTTTTGTTCCAACCAATACTTTTTGACAGCTTAGATATAAATGTCCGACTCACTGCTATAAATATGCACCAAAGCAGAGCCTGCTCCTCTGAAGGGAAAATGATTTCTTTTGAAGAAGCACATTTTTATTTGAATCAACCGATTCCTGAACTAATATAAATATACATCCATACTTCCTGTATAAATGATGGATATTTTATTCCATGAATCTCACTGGCTTGGATTTATGTCATCGGTTGTGTAAAATGTCACTTAAAGGAAAGTGCGAATCTGTATTATATGTAATTAGTGAATTATTAAAATGAAATGAAATTTATAAGATGCTAAATGCTATTAAGAAAAAAATCAACATAAGTGAAAAAGTGAAAAAATTTCACAAATTCCCGCTGTCAGAACGCAGGCACCCAATTTTAATTCAGATTAGAAAATAGAAAGTATTATAAGCTAAAAAAAAAAAAAAAAAATCTGAAAATAATGTACAGTTCCGCAAGAGAACACTAATAATTGCATGCACACATACTGACACATACAAAGGCAAATATACACACAAGAACGTATGGAGGCATATACATATTTATACCTTATGGCTCTAGTTAATAGATTGATGCTATCAGAACAATAATTATACTGAAAATATGGCCACAGTTCTGTTAGTGAGTAATTGTGTGCTAAATTGAAACTGTTAATACGATTTCTTCTGCACCATTGCAGCTAATGTACTAAGGATGTTTATCCCTTTCTCAGTGACAGGACTATCCAGGCTGTCCACAAGCTCTGTGTGTGCCTGTGGGGTCTTGGATCTGTGTGTGTTGGCGATTTGACTCAAGCATAATGCAGAGACCCCAAGCCATTAACTCCTCTGGGAGACATAAACAAACAATGGTTGTTCAAACATGTGTTGGAACATTCATTATATGTAGTACTCTAGGCATAAATGTTGGGAAATCACTTTACTGTAAGATATTGTGTAATAATGTCATGAGAGTTATAGAAAAAAAATGCAACATAAGAAATATAGATAAATGACCATAAATAAAGTGTGGTACATGAAGGGAACTACGTGAATAAGTGTCATCTTCTTACTGAATATTAGTCCACGCTGATCTGGAGTATGTTATTTGTCCCTTGCTATTTCAAGTAATTCTCACAACGGTTGAATGCTCTGAGAGTAGGAAGGACGGCTCCAAGGCTTCAAACTGGGGCATCTCTGCAGACGAAAATTACAACATTCTTAAATAAACTAAAGTTGGCCCTGAACTATACCATAAATATATATATAAGAAAACCGAGATGCTTGCACTCCTGGATTAGAGAATAATTGCCCGGTGCTGGTCAGGCACAAGATACAAAAAAAATATTGGAAATGACCGCACTCCAAAGACTGCATTGCCATCCTGATGAAAGCCCATGTATTGGGGCTGAAACGTCGTTTTTAAATGATATAGAATAAAAGTTATGTTTTATTTTTACTATCAACAAATCCTTGGAGTGCGGTCATTTCCAATCATATATATATATATATATATATATATATATATATATATATATATACACACATATATATATATATATATATACTGTATACACACACATGTACAAAAATAAAAGTATAAAAAATAAAGTAAAGAGTACCCGAGTACTTATTTTTATTAAGAAAAGGGAAAGATTAGTATCATATATTCATTTTATATTATATCATATCACGGTAAAACAAACAAACAAGCAAGCAAGCAAAACAGCAACTGAGCATTAACCGTGGTACGGTAGATCCAAGTGCAGTTTTTAAGAAGTTATTATGGAATGTTCAAAGCTCACACTACCTGAACTGACATCAGTCCATATAATAATCACATCTATATGGATTTACGCATGTTTCATGTCAGAAACAAATGCGGTAAACAGTCAAGTCACCCAAAACATTATGCAAAAGGGACCTTTGATCTTCCATTTCCCAGTAAAATAAACACTTAAATGGTCAGTGTCTCGGCTTACAAAAAAGTGCTTGCTTTCCCGATATCCATTTTCTATGGATTAACACATTTGGAGGAGAAGAATCTACTATGGATTGATATAGAGACCTTTACTCTGTGATTGGGATGCAATAAAGACGTTACTCCTTTTTATTTAGTACATAATGTATAAACAAATCGAGGAAGATTTTTTTTTATATATATATATACATTTTTAGTCATGATTATCATAGTGACATCCTTAATTTTCTTAATTCTTTAGGCACACGGACATTCATTCTTGCTATAGAATGGCAACATAGAATGCAGTCTTATATCGGACGAGTTAAATCTCAACAAATCTTTACGGAATTCAGGTCCCCTGTGAGTTAGAACATGTGGTGAATTTGCTTTTAGCCAAACAACGCCACGATTCCCTCAACTAAATTAAATAGAGATAAATCGTCTGCTTTGAGTCTGTAGCAAAACAGATAGTGGAAAATGTGTAGTTTAAGTTATATGAGTGCACACTTTCTTTCAAGGTAAATATTCTTTAGAGTTAGTTGGTTTTAGTGGATCAAGGACATTTCACAAAAAGTGTAACTGCAATTTGGCCTGCACACTTTCACTGGATTTCTCGTGTAAATAACGTAGATTGCACAGAAAAGGCATAGATTCCATTCTCAGACAAAAGCTGACAAAAGCCTAACAGAATCTTCGAAAATGTTTCGAGCTGTAGGAAGTTGCATGGATTGTTTGACACAGTAACCATTTCTTATAAGGTTGTGTTTTGATGCAAAAGTCAGACAAACACCTCCATGGATTTCAAATGGAAATGTTCTAGACACCCTTAAACTGGATGTAAAGTCTGCAAATTTTTACCACCGACTCTGAATATAATGTAAGGTAGGTACCATGTCCGTACAGATGTAAAAAAGCACTGAATAGGGTGCCAGGTATAGGCAACCTTCGTCAGTCCTCATGCTGTGGACTGCATCTCCCATGATGCTCTTGCAGCTATAATGCTGGCAAAGCATCAGGAGAGATGCAGTCCCAAACATCTGGAGTGCCAAAGGTTGCCAACTCTAGGAATATACAAATTCTGTGCACTTTTGCTACAGATTAAATGCTGAAGTTGTCTTTTTTACTGACAGGCTGCTAATCGTTAAAATGGGTGTTGCCGATGTTAGCGACGAGCGGCTGTTTGCATATTACAAAATCTTATCAATTGCTACTGATAATTTTGGGATGACAGGAGGTTTAACATCATATTTACTTGTTTCCATGCCAGATGATACATTTTACTGGCTGCCTCTACTTCACCAAAATGAAAACCTATGTAAACCGAAAAAGTCAAGTTGCAAATTCTGCAAATTCTCCATACATCCTATAGAGAAAAAAAAGTGTTTTTCTAATTCTCGAAGAAGTGTACAGTGCTTAAATATTCTGTATAGCTGCACATTAATGAATTATATATCCCGTGTGTCAAATGTGTAACATTAGCATTAGAATGTTTGATTTAAGAGTTTACTTTAGTGGACATCTGAGAGAATTGACCAAATAGACAACTGGATATTAACTAGGGCTTGTTTCTAGGGGTGAAGGTAAGATTGGCGTTTCCTCTCTTGAGAACTATTCAGCCTTTAAATAGTTAAAACTGTAAAAAATAAGAATATCACATAATTCACGGGGGGGTGGGGGGGTGGGGGTTGGGGGGTTAGTTTCCTATGGCAGGCGTTGGCAACCTTCAGCACTCGAGGTATGGTGGACTGCATCTCTCCTAATGCAGCCTTATGGTTATATGAGTCTTATGGGAGTTGTAGTCTACAATATCTGGAGTGCCGTAGGTTGCCGACCCATGTCCTGTGTTATACATGTTATTTATACAGCTTAGTCATCCTTATTTTATCAATCTTAGATAGATAAAAGGAATAGTCAACCCAGAGACTGAGCCCTGGAGTTCTGTCTGAGAAGGGTGGCCCAGGCTGCTTGGTCCCTCCCCGTTGAAACATATTTATTAAATATATTGTTATATTTGCAATATGTTAAATAACGTTTAACGTTTGTGAAGGAGTGCTTGGTAAGCGCTCCCTTGATGTCCCAGTGTTCATCCAATGTGTCGAGACACTGGGCTCGCCACCACCAACAGAACTCCTGGGGATCATGCCTACACCCACTGTATCACCAGAGACTACATTCTCCTATCTGCATAAAAGTAACAGTCACACTCACATACAATCATACTCAGCCAGCCACCCTCAAAATCACACTCAGCCAACCCCATACATAGTCACACTTGGCCAACCACCACACAATCAAACTCAAGCCACCCCACACACAAGGTTGAGGTGGGTCGTGAATGGGGTTCCCTTCATTGATTCCTGAACCACAGGAGCTGAGGTTTCTAGTTAGTAACCCTGAGTTAACCCTTTAAGGAATCAGACATGACTGTTTGAACAGGTACAGGAGAAGCTGCAACTGGAATAATCATCACTGATTTATCTCTCCATTCAAGCCTTTATAACAACCACACCTGGTGGTTTTCCCAGTCACTTTTAAAATGTTAACTTTAAAGTTGTTATCTTCTAGATAAATGAGCAATTTGCACCATTAAGAAGAACCCTACATCAAAGAGGAAGCTAATGTGTGAAGCACCTCTAGTGGCCCTCGGAGTGACTGCCACTTGAGGAGTTCCTAGGCAGTAACGTAAATACTGCCTTTTCTCTGAAAAGGCAGTGTTTATATTAAAGAGCCTGCAGGGACAGACATTAAGCTGTAGTTGTTCTGGTGAGTGCAGTGTACCTTTAATTGTTAAATCACTTGTCCTACAGAAAGAACAAAAAAAATCTGACTTGTTTGGGAGCTCCAAGGGAATAAATAGGTTTACTGTATTACTTGACAGATTGACCAGGAATGTCTTAGAACGTGAAACAATGTGGAATTTCAAGGGGCCTAGTTCCTAATCAGGATAAAGGGAAATTCTCCTGATTTGTCTCAGGCTTTGGTTGTAACATGTCCAAGTTGGGGTAGGAAGTCTAAAAGGAACACGAGGATTATCACCAGAAATTCTAGACATGCCGTTTACTGCCAGTCCACCTATAAAAAACTTCATACACCTGAATTACCTGCCAAACAGATAAACTCTTGCAGGTTCTATTCTCTAAAGATAGAATTGTTGGTAATTCAAAATTAATTCAAAGTGAATTTCTAATTTGAAGCCAAAATAGCTGAACTGGAAAAAATCACTAAGTCAGCTTTGCTTTCAATTTGGCTACTTTGGACTTAAATTTGAAATTCTCTTTCAATTAACTTTCTATTCCTGACATTTCTCACTTCAGTGAATAAGCCTGTTGGTATCTTTATATAAATGGTAAAAAATTGTTATGGTTGCAATTTGTACAAATTATCACTGATAAAGCTTTAGAGCAGAGGTAGGCAACTTTCAGTATACCAGATGTTGTGGACTACGTCTTCTATGATGCTTTGCCAGCTTAATGGATCTAAGAGCGTTATGGGAAATGTAGTCCACAACACTGAAGGCTGAAGGCTTCCCCCATGGCCAATAACCTTTTTTTTTTCTTTTTTTTTTTTTATACAATTGTTAAAATAGGAAAAAATAAAACAATGTAGGAAAAAAAAAATCATACGCTGAATTAAAAATAGTTATTTTTTTTTTCCCCAATCCTACGGCCTAAAAAGCAATTATCTGCTTTATCTCGATTTTGAAGTGAATACACCTTTAAAACTGCATCGATAGAGGGTGAGGATGAATGGGAGATAAAAAAAAATAATAATAATAAAATAAAAGCTGTGCTCCAAGCGGCAGCGAGAGATATCAGAACAGTGAAATAAGCAGCAGCAGCTGCTTGCAGTAGATTGCGTGCAGAATGCATTAAATGGGAATCTTTGGCTGCCCAGTCAGACTGTCTGCAGAACAGTTATTAATCACCCATGTCACAATCCCTAATCCTATTCAATGGAAAAGAAAGGTGAGAGCCCACAGCCCCCCATCCAATGCAATTAGCATTGATTGTGCAGAGTGCAGAGCTCGACTTTGACAGAGACGAGTTAACAGAGTCTCTGGGAGAAATAACCCCTTTCTCAGACACTGTTGCGGGAACATATGCCCTGTGGTGTACAAGACGAGAGCCATTACCATACTAAAAGCTGGTTATGCTCTCCCTGCAACACTGACTGTTCTTGTTCACAGGTTCAATAAAGACAAGTCACATATGTCTAATGCTGGCTGAGAGTTGACTGGTCGCTGCGGGAGACATTACTCCTTGGCAAGTTCCCGCCATAGCAGTTTATGGGCCATATTTATCAAGGAGTAAAATAGCTTTGATAACAATCATTCCTTTTAGTTTGCTTGTCACAGTTATGGGAGTATAGAATTCTTGTCAGCAATGGGTATATTTGGCATTTACTGCGGACACACAAACAAAACATTATATGGCTATTCTGTGACAGTAATGTATTTAAATACAATCTTCACAAAAATCTTATTAGGGTCAGTTTCCTTTTTTTAGGAATGTATAACAGAACTGCTCAGCAAATAAAATTAACATGGTGTGTCATTTATAGTGGATCTGTCAACCCTCCCTTTCCCCCTACAAAATGAGTGTTTCATGAACATAAAATGTTTATTGAATGCTCACATTGACTGTGTTGGAATTTCACAGAAATTTTTGTCACGGTATTTTTCCTCCACTTGACAAGCTTGACAAAAGGTGGAGTCAAGTCTTGTCTGGGTTTATCAAGCCCCCAGCCATCACTATTGATGGATGAGGGGCAAAAGCTCTGTCAATGAAGGATCCCTCAATCTTGTGCGATTCTCCATAGACCTCAGTGTTGCACTCTCGCACATACACAAGAGTACAGCACTGAGGTCAGCTACTGATAGCTGAAACACCAGGAGCTGAAGGAGTCCAGACAGAAGAGCAAGGTGGCCCCCATGAGGGACTGGTTTAGGTAAGTATAACTCCCTAATTCCCTTGCACCCCATGGTCACCAGACACCAAGCAGCGATATCCCCATTGAGGGTCTCTGCATATTATGCAAAACCCCCAGACTGTGTCAGAGCCACTATAAAGGTCGAAGCACCAAATTGCTAAAACATCATTGCTATATTGGTTCCTGATGTTGAATCAGTGCTTAACCCTTTAAGGACCAAACTTCTGGAATTAAAGGGAATCACGACATGTCACACATGTCATGTGTCCTTAAGGGGCTAAAGATACCACAAATTTGGGAGATTAGGGTCTGTTTTCTGTAGAAATGTTCTTAAAGAAATAAACCTTGAAGGAAGGAGCCTGAGAGGTCTGGGGGTTTATTTTCCAGCAGAGTTTGGAGAACAGGAAGCTACTCTGAAAGGGTCTAATTGCAATGATTGGATCAAATAGTGGCGTAGAAGACGATGGAAGTACTATCACATAAAAGGTGAAGTGCACGTGTTGTCAAAGGAATGGAGCTACCGTATATACTCGAGTATAAGCCGACCCGAATATAAGCCGAGGCCCCTAATTTTACCCCCAAAAACTGGGAAAACGTATTGACTCGAGTATAAGACTAGGGTGGGAAATGCAGCAGCTACTGGTAAATTTCTAAATAAAATTAGATCCTAAAAAAATGATATTAATTGAATATTTATTTACAGTGTGTGTATATAATGAATGCAGTGTGTGCGTATGAATGCAGTGTGTGCGTATGAATGCAGTGTGCGTATGAGTGCAGTGCGTGTATGAGTGCAGTGCGTGTATGAGTGCAGTGCGTGTATGAGTGCAGTGCGTGTATGAGTGCAGTGCGCGTATGAGTGCAGTGTGCGTATGAGTGCAGTGTGTGAGTGCAGTGCGTGAGTGCAGTGTGTGTATGAGTGCAGTGTGTGTGTGTGTATGAGTGCAGTGTGTGTGTGTATGAGTGCAGTGTGTGTGCGTATGAGTGCAGTGTGTGTGCGTATATATTAATTGAATATTTATTTCCAGTGTGTGTATATAATGAATGCAGTGTGTGTGTATGAGTGCAGTGTGTGTGTATGAGTGCAGTGTGTGTGAGTATGAGTGCAGTGTGTGTGAGTATGAGTGCAGTGTGTGTGCGTATGAGTGCAGTGTGTGTGCGTATATATTATTGAATATTTATTTCCAGTGTGTGTATATAATGAATGCAGTGTGTGTGTATGAGTGCAGTGTGTATGAGTGCAGTGTGTGTGTATGAGTGCAGTGTGTGTGTGAGTGCAGTGTGTGTGTGAGTGCAGTGTGTGTGAGTGCAGTGTGTGTGTGAGTGCAGTGTGTGTATGAGTGCAGTGTGTGTGTGAATGCAGTGTGTGTGAGTGCAGTGTGTGTATATGAATGAAGTGTGAGTGTGTGATGCAGTGTGTGATGCAGTGTGTGTTTGTGTATGTGTTGGTGGGGGTGGGGGTGGGCATTTGATATATTATTAATTATTATTATTTTTTTTTTATATTATTATTTTTTTTATTATTATTATTTATTATTTAATTATTATTAATTTTTTTTTTTAATTATCTTTTTTTTTCGTCCCCCCTCCCTGCTTGCTAGCTGGCCAGGGAGGGGGGCTCCTTCCCTGGTGGTCCAGTGTCATTGGTAGTTCAGTGGGGGGGAGAGGGGGGCTGGCAGAGCTGTACTTACCTTTCCTGCAGCTCCTGTCAGCTCTCTCCTCCTCCGCGCGGTCTGTGCAGCTCCCTCTGTCAGCTCCCAGTGTAAGTCTCGCGAGAGCCGCGGCTCTCGCGAGACTTACACTGGGAGCTGACCGAGGTGCTGAACGGACGGCGCAGAGGAGGAGAGAGCTGACAGGAGCTGCAGGAAAGGTAAGTACAGCTCTGCCAGCACCCCTCTCCCCCCAGTCTGTATTATGGCAATGCAAATTGCCATAATACAGACTCTGACTCGAGTATAAGCCGAGTTGGGGTTTTATAGCACAAAAAATGTGCTGAAAAACTCGGCTTATACTCGAGTATATACGGTATATCACTATTTTGTTACTTTTTGTAATATCACAAACCGCAATGTACATGTCACAGCAATCACAGCTTAATCTCATACTCATGATTAAGTGCTTAAAAGCACAAAAACACTAAGCAGTGTTTGTTGTGATGTGTAAGTGCTGAAGTTCTTCCATTTTAGAATCCATGTGCACTTTATTTTTAGTGTAAAATTTTTGTTGTTTTGATTGGAGAGATGGAGTAACACCAGTGAAAGTATGAAGACTTTAGCGCCAAGGTAAAGAAATGCCTGCATTACACATAGAGCCAGATTAAAGCGACACTATCATCACCAAAACAAATATGCTTAATGAAGCAGTTATGGTGCATAGAACATGCCGCTGCAGTCTCACTGCTCAGCTCTCTGTCATTTAAGAGTTAAATCACTTTGTTTATGCAGCCTTAGTCACACCTCCATGCATGTGACTTACACAGCTGTCCTAAACACTTCCTGTAAAGTCATCTAATGTTTGCACTTACGTTATTGTAAATTCTGTTTAATATATAATTTCTTATCTACTGCTCTATTAATAGCTTGTTAAACCCTGCAAGAGGCTACTGTATGTAATTAAAGTTTAATTCACAGAGCAGGAGATACAACATTTTAAAATAAGTTAAATCTGATTGAAAATTAAACCATTTTATTTTCATGCAGGCTGTGTGAGTCACAGCTAGGAGAGGCTTGTCTATGGCTACATAAACAGAAACAAAAGTAATTTAACTCCTAAATGGCAGAGAATTGAGCAGCACACCTTAACCCCTTAAGGACCAAACTTCTGGAATAAAAGGGAATCATGACATGTCACACATGTCATGTGTCCTTAAGGGGTTAAAGGGACACTGTAGTCACCTGAACAACTTTAGCTTAATGAAGCAGTTTTGGGATATAGAATATGCCCCTGCAGCCTCACTGCTCAATCCTCTGCAATTTAGGAGTTAAATCCCTTTGTTTATGAACCCTAGTCACACCTCCCTGCATGTGACTTGCACAGCCTTCCATAAACACTTCCTGTAAAGAGAGCCCTATTTAGGCTTTCTTTATTGCAAATTCTGTTTAATTAAGATTTTCTTATCCCCTGCTATGTTAATAGCTTGCTAGACCCTGCAAGAGCCTCCTGTATGTGATTAAAGTTCAATTTAGAGATTGAGATACAATTATTTAAGGTCAATTACATCTGTTTGAAAGTGAAACCAGTTTTTTTTTTTCATGCAGGCTCTGTCAATCATAGCCAGGGGAGGCGTGGCTAGGGCTGCATAAACAGAAACAAAGTGATTTAACTCATAAATGACAGTAATTTTGAGCAGTGAAATTGCAGGGAAATGATCTATACACTAAAATTGCTTTATTTAGTAATTTAGGTGACTATAGTGTTCCTTTAAGAGGCATGAGCTATGTAGAAAAACTGCTTCATTCATTTAAAGTTGTTTTAGGGATTATAGAGTCCGTTTAAGATTTCCCAAGGCCTTTGGCAAAGTGCCAGATTGGAGCCGTGGGTTCTGTGACTGCAGTATGTGTGTGTGTGGCAGCTGGGTGTTGTATATGTGTGGGGGGAGACTGAATGCTGCAAGTAAGAGTTTGTGCAGTGTCTGAGTGTTGTAAGTGAAGGACACTGAGAGCGCCTGTATATGCCTGCTGAGTGTTGTTTGCGTGGTGTTTGAATTTTGTGAGGTGTGTGTGGAGAAGAGTCTGAGACTGGTGGGAAAAATATGTTTTTAATTTTCCCACTCCTACTTACTTTTTGGCAAGAGATAAGGGTTTAACCTAGGTGGTCAAGTTTAGGCCATTCTTTGCAGGATCCCTAGTGATTCAGTGGAGAAGAACTGTAGACTGCATCTTTATCAGGTGCAGACCAGTGCAAGAGCTCCTTCATGGCTGCGGCACTCTGAGTCTTTGAGAAATGCCCAGGGCGCAGGAGAGAGCTCTTACAATAATCTGCATCCAATACCTCCTAATGTGTAATCCAGCTTTGACTGCATACCTTGAATTATGTTTAAACCCTTAAGGACACATGACATGTGTGACATGTCATGAGTCCCTTTTATTCCAGAAGTTTGGTCCTTAAGGGGTTAAACACTATCACCTGAGCACCTGGCACGTTGTCTTCTTAGTGATATTGTTTGCTACTACAACCACCGCTACAGTGGTTGTCATGACGTTCAGTGGTTTTTAATTCACAATGAACCAGATGCAATCAGTATCCCTTTTGGAATAGAATTTGGGAATGTTTAAATCCAAGACTTTTGTGCTCCTTGGGTTTTGTAATCTATACGAATACTAATCTCCAAAGGGAATCTGGATTCATATCAATAATATATGCTGGTATGTGCAATAAGTATAGAGGTAACCCATTAGGTTATTTACATAACTTTTTATTGTACCTGTCACAAACTGATTATATCAACTAATAGATTAGTCTACTAACATCTGAGTCTATAAATACACTGCACCAATGAACTAAAATTAAAAAGGTAAATTTCGATTATCGAGGTAAATGTTGCCAGATTTCTAACATAGTAGCTTCACTCAATAGCTAGAATGAAAATAACTGATATCTTAAAGTTTTAATGCTGGGCAATGGTATTTGAATCATGTGATCATCCTATTGACACGTCTGTTCATTTATCTTTTTTGTTTTCGTGACAAATATTTATCTCGATTAGTATAATATTTTCTGATTTTATTTTATGGTGTATTTGCAATAAATAGCCCACATTTACTCCAAATAGTTTATTCATTCCCATAATTCACAATTTACGGAATTATCCCTTGACAAAATTGCTTGGAAAGATTACGGTCGGCTCAGCAAGTATTGGAACATGGTTGAGGTAATAAGAGAACGTGGGGTTTTCGAATGTAGGCAGATTCGGGACCGGTTTTCTCTAAGAATGGAGACCCCATATACTACTATAGGTACAGTTTGTGTACAATTTATGAATTTACGTTTTCTAGGGTACACTTGTCTGCGTTGTGCATGCCTGAGAGATGTCAAAAGAGGGAGGATGCTTGAGTATCCCCCCCCCCCCCCCGCTTCTGCTGGCAGACTCTGGCTGATGATTTCACTTTCATTCCCCTGGAAAGGCCATTTGAGAATGACATTTTCTCTCCCTAGAAGCCTGGGGCACACAACAGTGCTCAATACGAAGGCTGGGATAACTTCCAAGTTCTTTTTCACATGCAGACAAAATGCGCCTAGTGTTTATCAGTCGTGTGGATAGACTCTGGAGTGTTTTTGTCCTTATTATGTCCTCTTCTGACACCGGGCAATGCACACAGAACAGTATTTTAAAGCAGCTCCGTAATCCTTTTGATAACGGAATAATAGCAGAACACTACAGATTGTGTTTCCTTTCTCTATATTGTGAGGGTGAAGGGAGAAAATCAGTAAAACGGCCTTCTTGTGATCCCACTACCTATCCATCATAGCAAACAAACCTCAGGAGGAACGTTTGGCTCCATGTCCCCCTTTCCCTCCCATTTATGGTTCAAAAGTTCTGCATTTTTGAAAACAGGAGCTTAACTTAAAACAGCTGGTTGACTCAGGGTGCACTGACATGCAGACTGCAATAAGTAATGAGCCTTATGATAAATGTAAAAGGCCAAAACAAATGACTTTTTATTTTTTTAAATTGACCCTCCATGTACCAGAAAGGCCCTCGAAGCAATTGAAAACACAGAATCCCGTAGTGATTCTATGCACTTACTTTACTGTCAAAAAAGGTAAGCAAAAGAGTTGACCGTTTAGTAGATAAACCCTTCTGTGCAAAAAAGTAACCCCCCCTCCCCCCCTTTACTTCAGAGTAACCTGACACTGTCTCGCTAAAAAGTTTTTCTTTGTATAGTAAACCTACTTTTGCATATATGCAGTACAATACTGAGTGAGCCCTGGTTGTTGTTTTTTTTCTTTTGAAATGTTTATATTTCTTACTATTTGTTCTAGAATCCAAGTAGTTAAATCGTACGAGAAATACTTTGTCCACGCCAGTTGCTATTGGAAGGAGATCTGCAGGGTCATGCGTGTTGGAAGAATGTGCAGCAACTTGATGGCTATGATTTAGACGTGTTCTGCATGCCTCAGTTCATCATGATTACATTAACCTTTTCCAGGAGTTTCAGATTAGGCAGTCTGAAGACCTTAAAAGATGAGAATGTATTTTTGAACTTCCTTTGTTTGGCTTTAAGCAGAAAGAGCTTAAAAACTCAATTACACATATCAGCTTTCATTGCCCCAGGACTTGTTTTAACCCATTCTTCATTAAACCTCTAAGGGGAAGGTCCATTAAAAAAGTTTGAGCAGCACTGTAATGATGCATTATTCATACGAGCACAGTGTCATTACCGTGCCAGTCTTAATTAAAATGCTTTAAATATTGGAACTAACGTTATGGGCTAGGTATATAGGGTAATAAGGATTAGAAGACTATCCACATTAACTTACCCGCTCTTATAGTCAAGATGCAACAAACTGTAACTCCCAACATTCTCAGCCAGGTGCAATTTACAACATATTAAATCTTTGTAAGAATTTGGGGTAACACTAATATACCCCCACTCTAAGTAGGCACTGTCATTATTGGGTGAATTTTATAACATTTTGATGCCATATAAACTCAAAGTGCACCTAATATTAATAAATGGGGGGTGAGGATAATACTTGCTTTGGTTTTATTAAACTGGTTATTTTTATACAGCAGTAAAATAGAGGACACTAATTTTTCGTAACCAGAAATGTAGTGGTAATATGTAAATAATACCCAATGCCATTATGTGAATTGTTACATTATGTGATGCTGGACCGTCTCATAATAAATGCATAGTAAGGACACACAATAAATTCAGAAAAAGTTATTCCTTATTTGTACCATTACAGAGATGTAGATTTATTATTTGAACTGTAAAAACTTGGAGAAACTTCGGCTTCAGTGGAAATGGGTGATGTGACTGCTTTGTGCTTGGCTACACCGTAAGGGCTTTTCAAGTTTAATGGTCCATGCATGATAAAAACATATTTTATTATTATGTCTTCTCTAGTAACCAGGGTGTAGATGTCAGGATTATCTTTTTTTCCAAAAGCATCTTTAAGGGTTAGTCCAAGCACCATGACCACTTCTGCTTTTAGAAGTGGTAATGGTGTTGGGAATTTTTTATGTGCAGTGTTTCTGCTTAAAATGCTGTACATACACCCTCCAGCACGAGACCTGCACGACGACAAGCGTTGAGAGATGCCCTGCTACCCCCCCCTCTGGACCGGCGGGGGTCATCCCGGTCCTCACTGGGGTCGTTTACCCCAGCACAGCAGCATAAGCGGATGATCAAACCTACACCTCACCAGGACGGTTGGGGCCCAGGCAAGATGGCGGTAAGAGCGCGCTCGGCGCCAAAAAGCCCCCTCTCCAAGCCACCCAGGGACACCCGGGAATTCATTACACGGCTAAGTAACAGCCTAAAGGCACAGTCCAGCAACATGGGCAAATCCCTCCACCAAACAATGAGGCTGATAGCGGCATGGATTCGCCCGACCATCCGGCGCCACATAGGCAGATACCTGCCTCGAGCCCCCCGAGCGATTTCCAGCCAGAAGCAGCAAACAAACTGGCGGGAAGAGGCAACGGGTCCCTCATACGCCGACAACCGACCCCATACACACCAGGGAGAGCCCACTCACCAATCAGCTGCACCGGAAACCTCCGACCACCGAGACACGATCCCACAGCCAGGGACTAACGCTGATTGCCACGAGGCCGCCCGGAAAGCAGCACAGCCACCTTCTAGCGAACGGCACAGGCGAAGAACCCCACGGAGGCATATGGGACAAGGACTTTCACCGCAATGTCAACTCTGCTACTGCCCCTGGCCCACCCATCAGGCCTCCAAGGCTGGCATCGGCTAAACGGAACGGACTACACCGGAGACGAGACGTGCCCCCACAGGCACAACTGCAGCGATGCAGCACAAGCCCGCTCCCTGGACTCTAATTGTGACTAAGCAACACCACTGAGTCAGGTCATGTTTGTTATGGGCTCTGGCATAACTGTTTAACGTTCTATGTTTTCCCAAAACCCACCGGATAGCACAGCATTAGAGACGCAGATCAAAGCATGTAATTACCTGCTTCCCAGTATATGTTTTATCTTCTTCCCGACTCGTATCTTATAAGCATGTAGCTAACTCTGTTTTTACTTAACCACACACATGTATAGCTAACCTATACCGAATGCAGAATCCATAGCTTCACATAATCAGATATACATGTATAGCCTGGAACCCAACTATAAAACGAGTGTACTAACATTAAACTTTTGTTTAAGCTAACATTTATCTACTATGCCTTAACAGGCATACTTCTCCTAGATTCTCACTCTGGCTAAACAACCCCATGCTGTCAGTTAAAGTTTCTAGAGCTTAGTCTATTGTCGAACTATTGCTTACTGACATAGTTTTAACGTATCATCTATTTGCTATATACCTAAAAGTTGTGTCTAGCTTGATCCAACATAATAACAAAAAAAATGTGCAGATTCCAAGTGCCAAATTGAATGTTTGTTGCTTACTCTATGAGTGTTGTTGTGGCACTTCACATATATCTGTATTTACCTTGCACAGAAAAAATAAAGAATTAAAAAAAAAAAAAATGCTGTACATACAGAGGAATCTGCACTTTTGTGCCAGGGGCTAGTTACATCCCCGACACATGTAATGTAGTCAACCTGGAACTCTGTTCGGGGCAGCCTAATGTGAGTTCTATACAAAAAATAAGTAAAGCACTGCGCTTTGGCAACATACTTAAATCGCACACACTGAGTGCTGGCAACAGACTTAATTAGCATTTACCCTTGCAGAGTAGAAGCTTTAAAATTTCCCCCTCCTGCACTACCCCCATCCCTCCTCATCTCACTCTGTTTAGAACATTACATTTTTTTTTTACATTTTTCAAAAACCCTTCTTCTATCCCTCTCTCACAAAGAAGCACTTGATTGAACCTTGGATGATGATGTATGACGTCAGACAGGCGTGGAAACAAGCAATGAGGACCTTGCCTGGCGCTGGATTCAAGGTAAGTTTAAACATTAAGTAATTGTTGTTTTTTTTTTAAAGTAAAATAAGGATGGGCCTTGATAATAGTGTGTCCAATAGGGCATAATAAAGCAAACAAAACAAACTCGAGAAAAGGGTTATAGTAACATTTTAACCCCTTAAGGACCAAACTTCTGGAATAAAAGGGAATCATGACGTGTCACACACGTCATGTGTCCTTAAGGGGTTAAAGTGTTACTCTACTCACTTTCAGAAAAATAGAGGTAATACTAATATATATATATGTAAATTTATGAAAATGTGTTTATTATAGTCTTATGTAATCGAAAATTGCCAGTATTTTCTTTTTCCAGTGATGGGCCATGACAGCACTACTCTTAGGTTAGCTCCTCCCATAACTTCAAATACATTTCAAAGCCTATAAGGTAGCCCGTTTTGACAATGCAGTCACAGTTTGTAACTAGACACTAAGTAAAAAGGGCATCGTAGTGCTGCCATGTCCCATTACCAGGAATAGAAAATATTAGTAATTATGACACAATTTATGATTTTCCCAGCCATGGTCATGGCAGCAATATTCCTAGGCAATCACCAAGCAAGGAAACCTAAGGAGGGTAATAAACAGACTGAACAACAAAGATCACTGATGAGAATTTAATATTACAAAACATCAATTAATTCAAGAAGCGAAAAGAATGGCAGATCCAAATCCCATAAGCTGACATCCACATGAGCTCCCCAACCTGACAGAAAGGTGTTTGTAGTAACAATCTTCCACATTATTGCTCATAGTGGAAAACCTTTGAACAGGTTACATAGTTAGATAGCTGAAAAGAGACTTGCGTCCATCAAGTTCAGCCTTCCTCACACCTGTTTTTTGCTGTTGATCCAAAAGAGAGAAAAAAACAAAAACAAAAAAAAAACACCCCAGTTTGAAGCACAATTTTGCAACAAGCTAGGACAAAAAATTCCTTATTGACCCCAGAATGGCAGTCAGATTTATCCTTGAATCAAGCAGTTATTACCCTACATTGAAAGATTATATCCTTGAATATTCTGTCTTTGCAAGTATGCATCTAGTAGCTGTTTGAACATCTGTATGGACTCTGATAAAACCACTTCTCCAGGCAGAGAATTCCACATCCTGATTGTTCTTACAGTAAAAAAACCTTTCCTTTGCCTTAGACGAAATCTTCTTTCTTCCAGTCTAAACGCATGGCCTCGTGTCCTATGTAAAGTCCGGTTTGTGAATAGATTTCCACACAA
Organism: Pelobates fuscus; assembly: GCF_036172605.1. Lineage (NCBI taxonomy): Eukaryota > Metazoa > Chordata > Amphibia > Anura > Pelobatidae > Pelobates > Pelobates fuscus. The sequence goes on along the minus strand of NC_086323.1, from coordinate 82,700,369 downwards.
TGGTTTGTATTGGCCCCGAATATATTTGTATAATGTTATCATATCCCCTCTCAGGCAACGTTTTTCTAAACTAAATAGGTTTAAATTTGTTAACCTTTCTTCATAGCTGATATGTTCCATTCCTTTTATTAATTTTGTAGCCCGCCTCTGCACTTTTTCTAGTGCCATGATATCCTTCTTTAGAACAGGTGCCCAAAATTGCACAGCATATTCAATATGTGGTCTTACCAGTGATTTATAGAGAGGCAAAATGATATTCTCGTCCCGAGAATGAATGCCCTTTTTCATGCATGACAATACCTTACTGGCCTTGGCCACTGCTGATTGACATTGCACATTGTTGCATAGTTTGTTGTCTATAACAATTCCCAAGTCCTTTTCGTGTGTTGTTATCCCTAATTCGCTTCCATTAAGGGTATACGTTGCTTGTGTATTCTTTACGCCGAAGTGCATAACTTTGCATTTTTCAACATTAAATTTCATCTGCCATTTGAGTGCCCAGTCCTCCAGTCTATCTAAATCCTTCTGCAGCAAAGTAATATCTTGCTCACATTGTATTATTTTACAAAGTTTTGTGTCATCTGCAAACACTGAAACATGACTTTCAATGCTGTCTTCAAGATCATTTATAAAAAAGTTAAATAGAAGGGGTCCGAGAACAGACCCCTGAGGGACACCACTTGCCACCTCTGTCCAGCTTGAAAATTTACCATTAACGACAACTCTTTGTATTCTGTTTTTAAGCCAATGTTCTACCCAAGAACAAGCATTTTCATCGAGACCGATTTCCTTGAGTTTGAACACTAATCTTTTGTGTGGAACTGTATCAAATGCCTTGGCAAAATCCAAATAGATCACATCCACTGCAACACCCTGATCTATACTTCTACTTACTTCTTCGTAGAACGCAATCAAGTTAGTTTGACATGACCTGTGCTTCATAAAACCGTGCTGATTTTTGCTGATAACCATATTCTTCTCAAGGAGGTTTCTGCAGCAAGATTACCGTAAACTTCACAGCGATTTTGTCTCTGTCTCCAGTCCATAGGTTAAACTGGGGATTTTCTGTGAGATCTGAGGGAACTAATAAGAATATGTCAGGTAAAGAGTGCTCGTTTGAGTCATAGATAACATAAATAAGAGGAACAAATGTGAAATTGACATACCTTGAACCTCTTAATTGTGACCTATTTCAGTTCCGAGCTAGAGAGGCCGTGATGACAAGCTGAGCATGGCAGCAATATTCTTAGGCAATCACCAAGCAAGGAAACCTAAGGAGGGTAATAAACAGACTGAACAACAAAGATCACTGATGAGAATTTAATATTACAAAACATCAATTAATTCAAGAAGCGAAAAGAATGGCAGATCCAAATCCCATAAGCTGACATCCACATGAGCTCCCCAACCTGACAGAAAGGTGCTTGTAGTAACAATCTTCCACATTATTGCTCATAGTGGAAAACCTTTGAACAGGTTGTCTACCGAAGGCCACCACTTGAGAGACTGTTTGGCTCTAGGAGTTACCACAATCTGCTGGTTGAGATCCTGATACCTGTATTGGCACAAGAATGACAGCTGTGGGATTCTGAGATGCCATTGTGCCCACCTTGTCAGTCCTATAGTCGAGAAAAGTGACCTCAGAAGGCTCATGTAAGGCCTGGCCGACATCCTGCATAATAGAATGACCTTCTCGATTTGATACTTCAAATGAAGACCTGTCTCCTGACAGGCAAACAAACCCCCAACTCGTATTGAAAAGAGCACCCAACTACACCATCCTTTGTATGGTTATCATCTGACATGTTTGTCACCCATCCATGTTGTTTCAAGATGGAGCAGACAGTTCATGGATGGGATATTAGTGTTAAGATGTCTTTTGGCAGTACTAGAGTGTCATCCAAGCAGTGGAATATATAAATCCCTCTCTGTCATATCTCTGCCATGAGAGAGACAAGGATTTTAGAAAACACTCTTGGAGCAGAGCTTAGACCTAAGTGAAGAGCCCTGAATTGTCGGTGTATGTCACTCAAGCAGAATCTCAGGAACCTATATCTGGCTATTGGTATGTAGAAGTAATAGTCCATGAGATCTATTGAAATAAGCTAATGTTTTGGGGAAACTACTTTCACTATGGAGATTAAGCATTCCATTCTGAATTGTCTTGCACACAAGAAAGTATTCAGGACTGACAAATCCAGTCAATGTGAGGGCTCTAGATACAGATGTCAGAGCTGCGGCCAGATGAAGACTTGATCCCACCGTCACATAGGCTTTAGACAGGTTAGTGTCAATCCTTCCCTCCAAAGGCTCCCTTAATGAGCCAGAATCATCAAGAGGAAGAATAGTTTTCTTGGCAAGTCTAACCACGGCCTCATTCACTATTGGAGCTGTGACACTTGTGGCATAATCAGATTTTTTAAATGGATATCTGGACCATTTTCCTTGCACAACTACTCTCTTCTCAGATTTATCCTATTCTTCTTGAATTAGGGTTTTTAGTGTGTCATGCAACGGAAAAGCCATTTCTCTTTTCTTTGACTTGCAAAAGGTTTACTGCAAGAAGGCGCTTGTACTGATGACTCTTCCAGGCTCAGGGTCTTTCTGACTGCCTCAATTAGGACTTATGTCTTTTTCTCATCAAATTCTCCTCAGTGAGATGGTTCTTCTGCATCCAAAGAATAGTTTTCATCTCTAAGAGTAGCCTCTCGGTCAAAACCTAATCTAAGAGGTATCGCTCTGCACGTCTCAAGGGTTTGAATCTTTTGCCTGCTTTAGTAGCTTCCCTGACACGTTCTGCTTGTCTGGTAATTGAAAAAACACCAGTGGAGATGGAACATAAAGTGCTGGCCAAAGCAGGATTTGACACCAGTCTGATACACTGAAGGCACAATTTTTTCCCTTCTGCAGCAAGATTACCGTAAACTTCACAGCGATTTTGTCTCTGTCTCCAGTCCATAGGTTAAACTGGGGATTTTCTGTGAGATCTGAGGGAACTAATAAGAATATGTCAGGTAAAGAGTGCTCGTTTGAGTCATAGATAACATAAATAAGAGTAACAAATGTGAAATTGACACACCTTGAACCTCTTAATTGTGACCTATTTCAGTTCCGAGCTAGAGAGGCCGTGATGACAAGCTGAGCAGCTAAAATATAAGCTTATTAGAGTAAGCTCTAACCAGTCGGAAGAAATTGATATAAATATAACTACTGGCCCTTTTAACCATATGCACAAACTAGCCAAAAAGAAAAAAGAAGAATATATATATATATAGATTCACGGTCCCAGCACTCCAGTTCCCTGATATTTAGTGTGCCCTGTGCCGACTCCAGCCACAACATAGGAAAGAAGCTGAGTGCACTCTGGGGTCTGTGATAAATATAAATGCTTTTATTCAGCACAATATTACATCAAATGTATAGCATCAATGTTATATTGTGCTGAATAAAAGCATTTATACTTATCACAGACCCCAGAGTGCACTCACCTTCTTTCATATATACATACATCTTCTCCCACGTTTTTATAAAATAAAACCTAGCTTTTAATCAGCTTGCCATAAAAAGAATCAACATTTCAGTTTGCTATACACAAACTTTCATCAGGATTGTGCATAACAAACTGAAATGTTGACTCTTTTTATGACTAGCTGATTAAAAGCTAAGTTTTACTTTACAAAGACCTGGGAGTGCTGTTTGGATGACTTTTTATATACTGGGCTTGACGAGCACCGGGCAAGTACTGAAAAAGAATATGGAGTGCAAGGTCTATTTTTCATTTATATATATACAATATAGATATTGTCAGAAAAACTCCAACAGGAATATGCACAAGTTACCAAAAATATAAGTTGAGGCTTGATGCTACTCAATTACCTATTGCAAGGGAAAGGAAGCAGACCTGCAAGGAGTCTTCACCATAGGAATCCACTAGAGAAAAGCTGTGTAATATATAATTAAATGCTACATGCATGAGAAAATATAGGGCCTATTTATTGAGTTGAGCTACTGGACTATTTGACACAAATTATGGTATGGGTCACTTAAGGACACTTATGGATGCCAAGAAACTGTGTATCTCCTGATTGTCTGTCTCTGCCTCCAGGGATGAATCATTTCGTTTGTGGTATCCACCAGCCCCTCATTGTATATTACCTCTCAACTGCACAGACAGTGGATAGTGGAAAGAGGAAGGGACCCTCACACATAATATGAAGGATAACCCCTACTGGGATCCCAGGTCAATTTTGTTTACTGCGTAGGGTTTTGTAATTTAAATGGAAACTTTGTTACCCTTACTAAATTTATTAGAGCTTTTAGACTGTGAATAGTGATTTGTATGTATGCAAATACACCAAGTATATAAACTGTACATTTAGCAATTTTGAGCCAAGACCACACATTCTACAAATGTTTGGGTGGATGAATGTTTTCCAGAAAAAAAATATTCTCTCAACAAGTCATAGCTAACACATATATATGTAGTATATCACAGTGGTTTCATATCTAGATTCCATATCAGAGATACCATAAATAATAAAATAATATTTCTACTAAGAAAACTTTCTATAAATTATCCCAGTGTGTAAAATGAGCACCTAATGCCACCATTGGGCCCATTGTACTTATCACTCATGAAGTTGGAACTGCAAAATTGTTGTAGAATATGGGAAAATTGAAGGACTGCATAAGAGGCATAACTAGAAACCACCAGGCTCCCGTGTGAAAATTACCCTCCATGTATGTCATTACACCCATCCATGTGCCTCTCGTACCCCACCCCCAGGTGTCTCATTCCCCCCATTAGCGCCTCCATGTGTCTCATTCTTTCCTCTTAGCTCCTCCATGTGTTTAATTCCCCTGCAGCCCCTCCATGTGTCTCTTCCCCATCCTCCCAGCACCTCCATGTATCTTATCCCCCACCAGACCCTCTATGTATCTTTCCAATCCCTTCCATTTATCTCTCCCACCCCATTCCATCTATCACCCCCTTCATGTGTCTCATTGTTCCTCCTTTGTCCCTCCATCTGTCTCATTCCACCCCAGCCCCTCAATATGTCTCTCCCCCGTCAACCTAGCCCCTCCATGTATCTATCCCACCCAGCCTCTCCCTATGTCTCCTCCTCTTTCCCATGTGTCTCACCCACCCCCACATGTCTCTCCCACCCATCAGCCCCTCTATATGAACTATCCCACATCCCCAGCCCCCCATGTGTCTCTCCAACTCTCCAGCCCCTCCATGTGTCTCTCTCTCCCCATATGTCTCCCCCAGTCCCTCCATGTGTCTCTCTCCCATACCCCTAGTCCCTCCATGTGTCCCTCCCCATCCCTCTATCCTCCTGTACCCATTCACCTTCATAGCTGAGCCGACCTGACCTGACAGGAAGTGCTGTATCAGTGACTCGGCCACACTGCATTCAGTGACTGGCAAGAGGCGGTACTATGCTGTTTGTTCCCCTCCAGTTGGTCACCCGGCCACTGTGTGCGTCGGGCCAGTGTGGCCATGCACCTGTTCCAAGTTATGATGGCCCATGGGTTGACTGGGCGGCTGTAGTGATGGGCCCCTGGAGCGACAGGACCAGTCACATCTGTGACACCTGCAAATGTGCTAGTTACACCACTATATTGCAAAATGGACAAAATGGAATCTGGACAGAGAATTGAGTTTCTCAGCAAGGTAAAAAGCAGCACTGGAGAAATGGTGACAGTAAGCGGTTTAGGAACTAACAGGGTTATTCACTAAAGTAAAAATTCAAAGAGAATTCAAAGTAAATTTCAAATTTAAAGCCAACGGATTTGAAAGCATAGCTAATTTAGAAAATGTTTTTAATTCAGTTATTTTTACCTTGAATTTGAAATTAACTTTTAATTCTCACTTTAGTGAGTAACCATGTCAATTAAAGTAACACTATAGGGTCAGGAACAGAAACATGTATTCCTGACCTTATTGTGTTTATTCCACCATTTAGGTAAAAGGTAAACACTCACTTTATTTCCAGTATCGTGCGGGTCTGCCGATGCTGGTCCCGCCCCTGATCCGCCTCCTTGGTGGCATCTTCAGAATTACCGATTTTTAGCCAATTGTAAGGAGGCGGGATGGGGCGGAGTCAAATGCACTTTTAGCCAATCAGCACCTCCTCATAACCATGCATTAAATCCACGCTGAACTGTAGTGCTGCCTACTGTGCAGCACTGACACAGGAAACACCTCTAGTGGCCATCTGAAAGGTGGCCACTTGGAGGTGTCCCTAGAGGGCAATTTACAATAAAAATGCCTTAAGGGAAGTATTATACTCACCAGAACACCTACATTAAGCTTTAGTTGTTCTGGTACTATAGTGTGCCTTTAAACTAACTGTGTTTCATTTTTCAATGCAAAATGAAATTCAACCTAAGGTAGTCTCTTGGGAGAAAAGAGGTTAACGATGGGACCAATCTGATATACTAAAAGAAAAGTCTTCTCTAAAACAAGGATATTTATACATAGAAATAGCTGTTTTCAATGTTTGACTTGGGTTGATACAACTATGTTTAACCCCTTAAGGACACATGACATGTGTGACATGTCATGATTCCCGTTTATTCCAAAAGTTTGGTCCTTAAGGGGTTAATTCATTTTCTATTTCTTATAAACCAGTTGAAGATGTATAATATCCCTGTGATTAACCATTTTGCTACATACAGTACATGACACTTTTTTGCTATTACTGCTGTGTAGCCTCTATAGCTCAACATCACTTTAGCACAGGGGTAGGCAACCTTTTAGCAGCACTGTGCTGATATAGTATTGTGATGTCCCGTAGCGTGTTATTTTTACTGTTATTGCTTTGTATCGTTGTATATGTGCGTCTATGCAAGTCCGTCTTTAATATTGACTGGACCCTGGGAAAAGCATTTGCTTGGGGCCCCCTGGACCCTGTCCCCCCTCCCAAAGCGTGAAATCACGTACTCAACCCCAACGCTGACACACACAGACATGCTGACACTCACACACAGACATGCTGACACTCACACACAGACATGCTGATGTACTGACACACACAGATATGCTGACACAGACATACTAACACACACAGACATGCTGACTGACACACACAGACATGCTGACTGACACACACAGACATGCTGACTGACATACACAGACATGCTGACTGACACACACAGACATGCTGACACACACAGACATGCTGACTGACACACACAGACATGCTGACTGTCACACATAGACATGCTGACTGACACACATAGACATGCTGACACACACAGACATGCTGACACACACAGACATGCTGACTGACACACACAGACAGACATGCTGACTGACACACACAGACATGCTGACACACAAACAGATATAATGACACACACACAGATATAATGACACACACACACACACACACAAGCATACTAACACACGCCAAATTTACACTTTTAAACCCACCCTCCAGTTTCCTACCTTTCCTGCTGGTGGCTGAAGGTGTTGGGAGGTGGGGTCTGGCTCTCTCGACCAGCCCCCCTCCACTCTGCGCGTTCCTCTCTTTGTGGGAGGAAGTGATGCACGGCCGTCCCTTCCTCCCAGCCTGCTGCCAAAAAGCAAGGGGCCCGCTCGCGCTGTTAAAGCCCCCTTAGCGCGCAACCAGACCCCTGCTGATAGAAGCCCACCGGGTGGCCCTTTGTGCATGGGCCAGCCGGTGGGCCTCCTCAGTGTGCGGATTACCGGTCAGGGGGTGAGAAATAGTTGAGGCCAGCGGGGCTCACGGTGCAGCTGCCCTGTTTGCCCTGCGTTAAAGACAGCCCTGCGTATATGAGCTGTTATATTGTATATGTTCATATACAGTAGTTTATGGTACTGTGTATGATACATATGAATGTAAGCTGTGTATGGGGGCTGCTAGTGAAATTGTGTGTGTGGTTGGATATGTCACATTGTGTGTTTGGTAGTGTGTGGGGGCTTATTGGGATATTGCATGTGAGAGGCTGCATGTGGGGTTGTATGCATGTATGTGGATTGTTAGTGGTGTTGCGGATTGTGTGTATGTTTGTGTGTGGGCTGTCCGTATTATTTGTATGAGGGGAGGGTTATGCTGCATTTCTGTGTGTATCTAGCCGTGTGGGTGACTTCCCTGGGTTCCAGTGGGGACCAGGCCGGCCAGGTACATGTCAAGGACAGGAGCTGCAACAGCAACTGCGTGCTGCTCTACTACTGTGTGGATTCCCATTCACAAGTGCTGGAAGGAAGTGACCTGAGATCACTTCCTCTACGTGCTGCAATGCATAAATTGAGGATTGTCCTTCACCACCTTTTCGGATTTGCAGATATCTGAAGTTTTACTGGGACTCCTGATAGGCCAGAGCCTGTTTGGCTCTAGCAGCCTTGAGTGCCGTGCAAAGGCACCTCGAGTGCCGTGCATGGCACTAGTGCCGTAGGTTGCCTACCCCTGCTCTAGCAGCTTCTTCTCCTTCTATTTAATGCAAACTACTGTATTTAAAACTTTTTTTTCCCTCACACCTTTCTCAATTAATAAAGTAGCAATAACAGCATAACATAGTTACATAGTTACATAGCTGCAAAGAGACTTGAGTCCATCAAGTTCAGCCTTCCTCACATTTGTTTTTTGCTGTTGATCCAAAAGAAGGCAAAATACCTAGTCTGAAGCGCTTCCAATTTTGCAACAAACTAGGAAAAAATTCCTTCTTGGCCCCAAAATAGCAGTCAGATGTCTCCTTGGATCAAGCAGCTATTACCCCACTAATTCGAAATTATATCCCTGTATGTTATGCTTTTGCAAGTATTTATCCAATTGCAGTTTAAACATCTGTATAGACTCTGATAAAACCACCCTTTCAGAATTCCATATCCTTATTGCTCTTACTGTAAAAAAAACTTTTCTTTGCCTTAGATGAAATCTCCTTTCTTCCAGCCTAAATGCATGACCTCGTGTCCTATGTATAGCCCAGTTTATGGGCTTTACGGTTTGTAAATATATTTGTATAATGTTATCATATCCATTCTGAGGCGCCGTTTTTTCAAACTAAAGAGACTTAAATTGTTTTACTTTTCTTCTTAATTACAGTGCTCCATTCATTTTATAAATTTTGTAGCTTGTCTCTGCACTTTTTCTAGTGCCATGATATCCTTGTTTAGAACAGGTGCCCAAAATTGCACAGCATATTCAAGGTGTGGTCTTACCAGCGATTTATAAAGAGGCAAAATTATATTTTCATCCAGAGAATTTATGCCCCTATTTATACATGACAAAACCTTACTGGCCTTAGCAACTGCAGATTGACATTGCACATTGCTGCCTAATTTGTTGTCTATTATAATTCCCAAATCCTTCTCGTGTGTGGTTATCCCTAATTCACTACCATTTAGGGTGTAAGTTGCTTGTGCATTTTTGACCCCGAAGTGCATAACTTTGCATTTCTCTACATTTAATTTCATCTGCCATTTTAGTGCCCAGTCCCCCAATCTACCCAAATCCCTCTGCAGCAAAGCAATATCCTGCTCACATTTATTACTTCACAAAGTTTTGCGTCATCTGCAAACCCCGAAAAATGGCTTTCCATGCCTATTTCAAGATAATTTATAAATATGTTTATTAGAAGCGGTCCCAAAACAGAACCCTGAGGGACACCACTTACCACATTTATCCAGCCTGAAAATGTACCATTAATGACAACTCATTGTGCTCTATCCTTAAGCCAATGTTCTACCCAAGAAGAAGAATATTCATCTAGACCAATTTTTTTTAGTTTGAAGACTAACTTATTGTGAGAAACCATATCAAATGCCTTGACAAAATCCAAGTAAGTCACATCCACTGCAACACCATGATCTATTCTTCTACTTACTTCTGTGTAGAATGCAATTAGGTTAGTTTGACATGACCTATGTTTCATAAAACCATGTTGATAATTGCTAATAGCAAAGTTCTTCCCAATGAATTCCTGAATATTATCCCTTAATAGCCCTTCAAATATTTTCCCAGTTACAGATGTCAAGCTCATAGGTCTATAATTTCCAGACAAGGATTTTGAACCCTTTTTAAATATAGGAACGACATATTCCTTCCTCCAATCCTGCGGTATAATACCTGAAACAAAAGAATCTTGAAAAATTAAATACAGAGGTTCACTTATTTCCCCACTAAGCTCCTTAAGTACTCGTGGGTGAATACTGTCAGGCCCCGGAGCTTTATTTACATTAATTTTCTTTAACTGCTGTAGCAACTTGTCTCGAGTCATCCAATCTGCAAGTTTTTTACAGCAATCATTTGCATATCTCTTGCTATAGGATCCTCATTAATATATACTGAAGAAAAACATAGAACATGGAACTAAAAAAAATAATGTGCATAATAATGATCACCACACAGCATTTTACACCTCTAGTACTGATTTGTGAAACAGAACAATGAATAGTCCTCTCTCTTCACTGAAAATCATTAAATGCATTGCTCTTTATTGCTGTTAGTTAATAAAACAGGTATTGCCACCTTTACAGGTCAGTACAGTTTTTGTCATAAACTAAATCACTGACAATAGTAGTGATAGAGCATATTAATGGAGAGTGTGTCAGGTTGCCGTTACGACCTGTTTATTTATGAAAATAAACAAAACGAACGTATGAAAGGTGAGTGGAGGTAGTACACTCCAACTCTAACTTTCATATTAGAAGGCAACCAAAACTAGTAAAATAAGCAACAGAAGTATTTACAATAAAAATTTAAATGTATTAACAGTATTGAAAAGGTAATCCAAAAGGTGTAAGTGGTAATTAGCACAAAAAGGGTCTTTACTAAAGTGTTTCGGGTCTAGATGCAGTAATTAAACGAATAACACCATTAGTAGCTATTCTAAATGCAATGTGAAAGCCGCGAGTAATGTAGCTACCAAAAAATACGATGTAACTAGTAGGCTCATATCCCGTATAGACAGAGGAAGATATCGATGGTAGGAAAAAGTATTGAACTTGTAAATACAGTAACAGAATAGTGGTAAAATATAAGTGAAACGTAAAAATCCCTATAGTGCCTTGATTATTTTTTATTATTTATATTTATAAAATATTTTACCAGGAAAGATACATTGAGATGTCTCTCATTTTCAAGTATGTCCTGGGTCCACCCCTAAGGTAGCTAAGTAAAGCAGCCTTCGAGGGCACCTTCGAGGGCACCCCTTAAAAAAGGCTAACCCCCCTTCCCTAATTGATTGTAACTGGATAACAGGATGAAAAGAAATGGTGGAAAGAAAAAAGGAGATACAATATAAAATAAAATATGAGGTGGCAATCAAACGTATCAATTGAAATGCTGCAGCATCTTCCCAAATCTAAGGCACCCTCATATGCAACTATCCCAACGCTTGTTTCGCAACTAACTGGCTCTTCAAGGGGAAGAGTATTGAGAAACGGAGGTTTAAATTTGACGCCTCCGGCTATGATTGCTCAAAAGGAAAATTGATATCATTGGATAGATCCTTATCGGGGAGGAATTATGAAAAACAACAAATAGGTGTTAACTCTTTTGTTCTTTAGTTAACCCTTAGTGGTAGAATGTGATAGACAGTGTTCCTTGGCAAAATCATTGACATTCCAAGTCAAGGTGAATCTAGAAAATAGATAATGAATATTGCTAGTAGCCGTTACTCGTGAAGATTATTAGGTTATAACCTACTAATGAAAGCATGATGTTAAAACAGTCAGTTGGTGAATAAATGAATATCTAACCATAGCACAAATCCAGTAATAACCGAAAACCCATGAACAGCTGAACAGTTGATCCATCTGTGAAGTTTAAGATGTTAAAATGAGAGAAAGAGACACTAATGTATATTTTGAAAATACCAGTACCAGAACCTGTAATGTGCAGAAAATTATAATTATTATATTTGTTATTTTCTCTCATACACGTAACAGTATAGTAGATATATTGAATTAAAAGGTTAGGGGAAAAGGATGAGTGATGCCAATAACAAATACTCCTCGGAATTGTCTGGTAGTGGTTAAATATAGCCCACAGTAAGGGCATCTAGGTGAATTGGCAGATGATACTAACATTTGGAGGATCACTATAATAATCCTTAGGTCCCCCCCTCCCTCGGGGCCCCCCTCCTGCTGGGCTGAAGGGATTAAAATCCCTTCAGCCACTTAACTTTACCTAGCGCTGGGCTCCCTTGGCGCTGGTGACCTCTCCTCCCCCTCCGACGTCAGCTCTCGAGTGGAGCCGAATGCACATGCACGGCCAGAGCCGGGTGCGCATTAAAAATGCCCATAGGAAAGCATTTCTCAATGCTTTCCTATGGACGCTCTGCGTGCTCAATGCGATATTCGCATTGAGCGTCAGGGAAGCGCCTCTAGCGGCTTTCAGGAAGACAGCCACTAGAGGCTGGATTAACCCTGCAATGTAAACATAGCAGTTTCTCTGAAACTGCTATGTTTACAGCTGCAGGGTTAAAACCTGGGGGACCTGGCACCCAGACCACTTCATTGAGCTGAAGTGGTCTGGGTGACTATAGTGGTCCTTTAACCCCTTAAGGACACATGACGTGTGTGACACGTCAAGATTCCCTTTTATTCCAGAAGTTTGGTCCTTAAGGGGTTAATGTAAAGTGGTAACATGTATTTACTCCAAATATTTCTGGGAGTATAAAACCAACTAAAATCAGTCCCTTAAGAACCAAATAATTAATTCACAAGTAGAGTTAAGCTTGGCATTATAACCAAAGAGCCCCCCCCCCCCCATTGAATATTCATAATTAATGAATGACTATGACAAAAACTGTAGAATGCTAGAATTATTGTTGTTCTCATAAACTGGTCAATGAGTCCCTCATGGAATAAACAGTTAATCCATAAATAAAGTTAGAATTGGCATCATAACAGTAACGCCCCCCGTTAAATATTCATAATTAATGAATGTCACTGACAAGCGCTGAAGAATACTAGAATGATTATTGTTCTCATAGACTAGTCCATCAGTACGCAAGTAGGGTGAAAATTTAGTCATGAATATCTTTTGGTTCACTCCCTCCTTTCTCTCTTACTTATCTTATGGTTTACATATTAATATCCAATTGATTGGTTAGTGCAGTTATTCGATTATAAACATTGAGAAGAACTATGGTGACAAAAGAGACTTGAATATTCTTTTAATTTTATTAATTATCAATTGTTTCCACTGAATTTATTGTTTACTTCACCCTACTGAAAAAGACCCAATTCTCCCTGTGGCATTAGCAGTATACATGAACATTGTATACAATTAAATTGGGATTTTTAGCTATGCCAGATAAATATTAATGTAACGTGTGAGGATCATTTCTGCTGTGTGATTTTTTCATGTAAATGATACATGCACTTTACTTAACCAAAACATTATTTCATATTATATGTCTGGATTTTTCTTTACTTTGATTTTTCTTTGTGATTTCAAAGTAATCACACAAACACAGACAGGAATGCACAAGTACAGACAGGTATATACAGACACAGGCAGGCATACACAGACAGGCATTAACACACATGCATACACATACAGGCATATAAAGGCACGGACAGACACACACACACACAGATAGGCACAGTTGTACTGTCTCCTCCTATACATCCCATCCTGGTTTCCCCATCTATCAAATATCACTTCCCTCTGGCATCCTTCTTAAATCCAAAACTGCCTCTCTGTTATCTCTCTGTGCTCCTTCACCTTTGCCACTGCTGATGTCTCCCTGTATCCCTCTGATATCACTTCTATGATGACTGGATGCAGTTGGTCCTCTGTTTATATGCACATCAAGTTCCTGTGTGGCCATGGCCCTATGTGTGGAGTGGGTGTGGATAGGATGATATAAGATCCTATCTCTGCGTCACACACAAAGTAAACCATGGAGGTCCACCAAAGGAATGTATCTGCTGTTGATGCCGGCCACTTAGTCTACACAAGATAAATATACACTGGTCTGCTGATCTTCCTAGGGTAACCTTTACTGCAATATCATGGCTGGGCCCTTCCCTGCCAGGGAGAGCACATAGACAAAAAGATTCAGGGCTACAGGATCCCACTTTAAGGGTTGGTGCCCACTCAACCTCTACAGACGCCCCTGAGTTTAGACAAACTGCTAGTGAATAGATACATAAAAAAGTGCTAGGTAAAAAAAAGGCCCAGGACTTCAGCCCAAGGGTAAATTGTATGGCTCCTCCTGCATATATTGACTTGGAACCTTCCAAAACCAAACCTATGCCATGCTCTACGTGCAACCGAAAATACTAGTGTGTTTTATAAATCACATTGTGACATCAGATCTTTGACTGATTTCATAGTATGTATAGTACATGAGCCTTTTTATAAAATCCACACCTGATGTATTAACTCTAAGCCACGCTGTATTACCCATTCACCCCATTGCATTAAATCCCTGCACTAATGGCAATACTCCCACACTGTGCTGTATAATTAACTCCATATATGGTGTATTAAAGGAGCACTGTCACAAATGATATTATGGGAGGTGTTATTTCGCTCTCAATAATACAGGGAACTTGGGGCTAACAGTGAAAAAATTCCATAATTCTATCAGGGGCTTTCTAGAACCTCACTTGGGACTCTACCACCCCCCACGCCCAGCAAACCCCTACAGTCAACATTATTTGACCTCCATATATGAAGGTCACTTGTAGGTGAAAATTCACAAATTCATTCCAAAGTGTATTTCAAATGAAAGGTCAGAACTGCACAAATTCTCTAAGTCAATTAAGTTCAGCTACTACGGTCTATTCTCACTTTAGTAAATAAGCCTGTTAATTTTTTCAAGTTCAGATGACTTTACCAGCACAATGTATTGATTACATTCATACAATACTGAAGGTGAATGTGTTATCTACATAATTTGCAGTGCTTTTCTGCTCTATGGGACAGCAGCACTACTTAGCATGTGAGTGCTTTACATACAATGACAATACACCTTGATCACAGAAGTCCTTGATTTGTATGTTATACATCACCTAAACTCGTTACATTTGATACTATAACAGAACTTTCTCATCATTGCCTCTAACCACCATTTAAACAGATACTTCGGATTCCTGTCTGTCTATGTAAACAATACTTTCTGCTATTAAAATCCTTCCTAAATTTGGCAGTTTTCTATAATATTTATGAAAACACAAAATTGCAAGTATTTTTTCTAAAACTAGGGGGTCTTCATTCTAAAACTAGAGAAATCACCATGAAAACCCAAGGAGATATTTAGAGCTCAGCCACATTATGCCTCTTTCTTAAATAGCCTTACGTTGTTCCCCTTATTTGCTGTGTGAAATACTCTGCTGATAAGTCTGCTGATTTTGATAACATTATTACCACCATTTGCATGTTTGCTTAAGACCTCCTAAGACAAATCACACCTGATCATAATCATAATCATTGGTTTGACCATCCTACGTTAAAAAAAAACCCATTTAATTTCATAAAGTTAGAGTTTCTTTTTAAGATAAAACACAACCAGGCCAAAGCATTTGCAGTTCCCTGATTAATTGCATTCACTTAGTCAAAACAAACAGTTGGCACTGGTCCTTGTTGCAAACATACAGGTCAGTCTCAGGCAGGGCCGGCCTTAGGTGTTCAGGCGCCCTGTGCGAAACAATCTTGTGGCGCCCCCCACCCTCACCTGTCTCTGTTTGGACTCCTTCAATCTATTTTAGGAGCATTCACAATCTGTCGCCTCCACCCCCTTCTACAAAACCCCTGCACCTCTTAACCAAAACCCCTGGCCAGATCTTCACCAAGCCCCTGGCCACCACTTCATCAAACTCCTGGCCACCCCTTCTCCTTCATCAATGCCCTGGCCATCCCTTCATCAAACTCCTAGCCACCCCTTCCCCTTCATCAAATCCCTCCCACCCCTTTATCAATTCCTGCCACCCCTTCATCAGTCCCCTGCCCCTCTCTTCAATTCCCTCCCACCCTTTTCTCAGCCCTCTGCCCCTATTCATCAGCCCCCTGACCCCCTCATCAATCCCCTCCCACCCCTTTAACAGCCCTCTGCCCCATTCATCAGTCCCCTGACCCCCTCACCAATCCCCTCCCCCCTTTTATCAGCCCTCTGCCCCATTCATCAGCCCCCTGACCCCCCATCAGTCCCCTCCCACCCCTTTATCAGCCATCTGCCCCCATTCATCAGCCCCCTGACCCCCTCATCAGTCCCCTCCCACCCATTTACCACCCACCTGCCCCCCTTTAATCAGTCCCATGCCCCCTTTTCAATCCCCTGCACCCCTTCATCAGCCCCCTTAATACATCCCCTGCCAATTAATCCAACCCCTGGCCACCCCTTCATCAGTCTCCTGCCCCCTTATCAATTCCATCCCACCCATTTACCAGCCATCTGCCCCCATTTCATCAGCCCCCTGATCTCCTCATCAATCCCCTCCCTCTCCTTTATCAACCACCTGCCCCCTTTAATCAGCCCCATGCCCCCCTTTATCAGCCCCCTTAATAAATCCCCTGCCAATAATTGCAATCCATGCCACTCCTTCATCAATCCCCTGTCCCCCTTAAGTAAATTCCTGCACCCCTTCAACAAAACCTATTTAATAAAAAAAAAAAAAAAAAGGTCACTCACAGTAAAGGCTGCTGCTCCCTGGACTGAGCTGTCTCCGCCGATTGACGAGCACCGGGCGCCGCCTTCATTCATTGAATTGGATCCTTCCGCGGCTCCCTCTGATGACAGAGCACGTCGACGTTACGCAAGTACGCGGCGTAACGCCCCCACGCTCCTCCTCCACACTCCATACAGAAGTGGATTCCCGGGGGCGGCTCTCTGCTCATAATTTGCAAGTCAAGTGCAAAGCAGCATTATGCACTTGACTTGCTCTGCACTTTAAATACAGAACTCGGCCGGCCTGCGAGCTGTGTTGGCCTCCCGGCGCCCCTGTTGCCATGGCGCCCTGTGCGGCCGCACAGCTCGCACACCCCTAAGGCCGGCCCTGGTCTCAGGAATAAGAGAACCACAGAAAGGGGGTCGACGGACCTTGTTCTTCATTTTGATTGAAAGGTTAAAGTTCATCTGTCTGCTCTGCAGAACCACAGAAAGACTTCATTAATGTGGAGGGTTACAAGGAGAAGGGTTTGTGTAAACCATCAAGATTTTGTCATTCCACTCATCACTGGCATGAAGAAACCTCAGAAAATAAAGACACAACCACTATGCTTTTTTCATGGAGCATTTTATTGCTGAATTATAGAGATACACACATAGCTGTATACCAACCAGGTCTAAAGAAAATGAGAAAGATATCGTTCCAACTTTGTATGCAGAAAAAAGAAGGAAGGAATGATAAATGACGGGGGTTAAAGGAGAGAACAGAAGTGTTAAAGAATTGAGGAAGAGGATAGAAAGTCAGAAAAAGAAGAATGCAGTGTTTACAGGGGGTATATACAAGAAGTCTAGAAAACAAGATTAGTTGAATAAGGTGGGAGCTTAGTGTAACGAGGGAAAAATATAGAGAGAGAGAGTAGTTACATACTTACATAGTTACGTAGGCTGAAAAGAGACATGTGTCCATCATGTTCAGCCTTCCTCGCATTTGTTTTTTGCTGTTGATCCAAAAGAAGGCAAAAAAACCCAGTTTGAAGCACTTCCAATTTTTCAACAAACTAGGAAAAAATTCCCTCTTGACCCCAGAAGAGCAGATAGATTTATCCTTGGATCAAGAAGCTATTACCCTACAAGTAGTGAAAAGTATAGAGAGGATGAGTATTTTAAAGGTGTTTAAAAAATCAAGGAAGAGTATACAGAGGGTGAGTAGAGTAAAATGGGAAATAGTAAACGGAGGGAGAGAAGGGTAAATGGGGAACGTTAAAAGAAGGGTGACTGGAGCAAAGGGGGAAATATATGCAGAGACACCATTGGAAAGGGTAGGCAAGTATATGAAGGGAGAGCAGTGTGAAAATATAAAAAAGTGTGAGCTTAGTATAAAAAAACGAAAACCTATGTAGAGGACATTTATGAAAGTGTTGTGATCAGAAACGTGATGCCTAGTTGTAAAAGTGTGATCGTCATCACAAGAAATGTTGCATCTGAAACAATTAGTTTCCATAGTGATTGCCTAATTTTTGTGACCACAACCGTTTTGTAAATGTCCCCCACAGAGGATAGTGTAAAAAGGGTAGAGTAGCGGAAGAGGATAACATATTTAGGAAAAAATATCATAGAAACATAGAATGTGACGGCAGATAACAACCAACAACACATCTAGTCCCAATGTTCTAAATACTTTCTTCAGTCCCTGGCCTTATCTTATAGTTAGGATGGCCTTATGCCTTATGCCACATGCTTAAACTCCTTCACTGTGTGAATATCAAGAGAAGGCAAACGGGAAGAAATGCATTGAGTGAATATAAGTGAAAAGTTTCAGAGGGAGAGTAGTGCTTAAAGAAGAAATATATGGGGTGAGGATTATATGAAGAAGGGAAAAGTATAAGATGGTAGTTTACTGGGATAATGTACATAAATGAGAATATTGTGAAAAAGGTAGAAATAATACAGATAAATACAGTAAGACTGAGGAAACGTACAAAAAGAAGAGCTGTACTCGAGGGAAGAAGAGTACTTAGAAATATCTGCAGATAAAGAAAGAGCAGAAGTGGAACCATATTCAATATTCTCTCAAGTGATATTGTGAGTCACAGGCTTCCAGATTAACTCCTCCGATGACCTTGCAGAACAGTGCCTGAGGCACAGCAATGTCTCACCAGTCTCCGAGTGGCTCTGTAACATACTGTCTCTGCGGCGGAAATGTTTTTTAATAGGTTTTGTGGGAAAGGCCTGGCCTGCCTTCCCATCTGTACCTTCTGCTGGTAGCAGCCTTAAACAGCCCTTGATGCCACACAACATTACGTTGAATTATTTAGACTGGTAAATCTTTCTGCACTGCACATCTTTAGTCCATCTGTTAAGCCAGAGCTTGATTTTCCTTTATATTCATGGAGGCATCTGCTAGAGTCTCTTTTTTTCCTCCTTCTTTAGTCATAATTTCTGGTGGCTGCACGACTTAAAGGTGCATTTTCATATATTCATAACCAGTATCTCAAAGGGACAGGGACAGTGACCTATAAAAGTCAATTTGTCTAGAATCTTGTTCTAATGCTTTCTAAATTGTCAGCTGTTTCTCGGTTTGACACAAGTTACATTGGCAGGCTGTACTAACACCAGCACAAACCTGGCAGTTAAATTGACACATACGAGTGAGTTAAACAGCACAGGGAAATAGATTAATAAATACTAAGAACACATCTCTGACAATATTTTTCAACTCCTCCTATTGTCCCATATAACCTCTCATTTTAACGCTTTCTGTCGTACCGTACAAACTCTGTAAGTTATCCTTTTGCTTCATATAGACTATTCTTAACTTCTTTCTATTGTACAATTAAAAAAAAAAGCTCTGTTTTTCTCCTTTCTCCTATTATTCCAAATGGCTTCTTTGTATTAATCCTGTATTGTATTAATTTTTGGTAATTTATTGCATTATGGTACAGCAACGGATAACTAACAGAATTATAAATCAGAATGCCCACGTCACTCCATTTTCTGATAAATGTGCATCTGGTAAATGCAGTATATGGAGTTCTTTTACCGATAAGCTCAAACAAACCCTGGTGTAGCTCTAGCATGTAGAGATGCTTTATCACCATTCAAGGATTGTGCCATATTCTGGGTCATTTGAATTAGCGCAGACTAGTTTCCAGGCAGGTGTACTTCTTACCATAGGCCTCATAGGTCAATGTCAGGGTCCAGTCCTGCTGTCCCACCTTTTTTCCCATGTATTCATGCCTGTTCCCATGTATTCTTTGGATGCCAGCAGTGACGCAATTTGTGTCACTTACCCATCCTCTTTTACCACTATATCACAACAGCACTATAACCACAATCAGCGTGACCTTTGCTACTAAACTAGCCTTACTCTTATCCTAACTATATTGTCTATGCTGTCTTACTAGATTTCAGATAACCTGCTCCACACTTGACCTTACATTCCTTTTCTGCTGTGTTTATAAACACGTACTTTCCAATAGCAAAGTGCCAGTGTGCATTTAATTGTACTTGACCCATGCGCTATTTTAGTTCCAACCTTTGAGAGGTTCTGTGGGGCCTGATCCAAAAATCCCAAACTCAGGGTTACGTTTTACAGCATAAAATGTCCGGTGCTCCTACCAGTGGTGTTGGATACTAGCCTCCAAAAATACACAAGGTTTTAGTGCAGAACAAAATTTGAAGACCCAACCCACTAAGCTATGCTCCAACTCAATCTATTAATCAACTCTTTGATTATGAGTCTCACTCCTTGGCTATTCTCCACAATCTGCTTCTTAAATATACAGTCTGTAATCACACACCCTGAGGGTAGTTGTAGAGCCGGTAAAAGCGTCCGTCCTTTCATTTTCTTTTAAATTTTTCTTCTTTGTTCTAGATTCATGCTCTACCCCTGTGCCTTGTTCTGCAGAGCTCAATCATTCTCAGATTTCTCATATTCTAAAATATATTTTCCTGACACTTTCCTGTAACAAACAGAGAAGCCAGTATTAGTGTAATCTTGCTATACTAACCTCACATTTTCTTATCATCTATTTTTTAATATCATCCCTATGTAATATTTATCCCAATTCTTCTCATATACCTCTATTCATTTTACCTCCCACTCATGTCATAT
This sequence comes from Pelobates fuscus, assembly GCF_036172605.1. Classification (NCBI taxonomy): domain Eukaryota; kingdom Metazoa; phylum Chordata; class Amphibia; order Anura; family Pelobatidae; genus Pelobates; species Pelobates fuscus. The sequence goes on along the minus strand of NC_086323.1, from coordinate 82,679,662 downwards.
CCCCCTGCTTTTTTATTTCACCCTGATGTTATCATATTCTCTCTTTTTAATATTATGCCTTCCCAATTAACCTGTATCTCCTCATCGTCATGTAATCTCTTACTTTGGCATATTCTGCACCTTTTATTGTATGCCTCCTCAGTCATCCTTTATACCCATGTTTTCATTTTTACCATTTAATTCATATTGCCTCCTCTAAATCATCTCTCCTATTCACATCTATCTCATTTATAAAACCTTAAATGCCCCTCATTCTTCCAGCTTACCTGGGGATCTGCCCAGAGCTGGATTAAGAGCCCATTGAGCCTGGTAAAGACAATTATGAAGTACCAAATTACAGAATCTTATCGACAGAAAACACAGGATACATTTATAAGAATACACATACCCTATGCTAATCTCACGCTTTGATCTCCCAATCACATCTATACCATCCAAAATCAGCACTTTGTGAAGCAGAACAATGGTGGGAGGTATAGAAGGAGGTGGGCCAGTCACGTGAATTATGTTATAAGCACCAGAGATGGATGCAGGTCTATCGAAAAAATTGGAAGGTCATCATGGCACGAATGCATGCCAGGCTACCTGACACTCTTTTAGGCCAGCTATCTAAGGGTAGTCTATGCATACATCACTGATGTGCTTGCTCTACAGTTTCTGGTAACAATCCTCTGTGTCCTCCACACTTGTCCTCTTCTCCCATTCTTACTAGCAGGCAGTAGGTATTCTGTCTGGGACAGAGAAAATGGTGGATGTATTGAGTGTAGAAGAAAGGGGACATGCCCTTAGAGAGACCAAAGCAGCAAGAGCATTTGCCCAGTGTGCAGCACCTATGTTCAGTATCTCCACGCTACAGGCTGAGCATGAACAATAGCCTCCCATAGTAACCATCTTAATAGACGGTGAAAAGATCTAGGGCTTTACCACATGGTAACCAGAACTTCAGCCCCTGAAGACCACTTAGCAATGCCTATGGCTCAAAACCACGTGTCCCCATTGCGACCAAGCATCATTGTCCTCTTTAAGTGTTCCTTCCTAGCCCTCTTTTTATTCCCATGATTTCTGAGAGGATTTCTGTCTGCTTTGCTTTAGGTATATAATATGAACCTGATGTCTACTTCCTGTTGATTCCATTTTCTTTCAATTTCCTCACAAACCAATACTAGGCAAGTGCACTTAGATCTCTGCCTTGATCCTTTATTGAAGTCCCTCAAATTACCAGCTACCAGAATTGATCCAGGAGACCTATAAATTACAGGATTTATTAGCACATCAGCAATATTGAAGTTTGATACTCCTGTTGACCTAGTAGACATATTTCATGATTGAGCAAAAAACTTTTCACTTTTATAATTATTTTTTAGAATAAGAACATTTAAAATAATATGGCCATATGTAATCATACTGTAGGGGAATAATTTCCGAAAACAGTCATTGAGGGAAATATGGTGACATTTTGCGGGTGTGCATAAAGTGGCAATCTTGCATGTCATTGCGGGTAAATTAGCTGGAATTAGTTTTCCAGCATTGTACCACTTTGCCTTTTCCATGGACCCTTTTCGATCCATTTGAACTGGCAGTGTACTTTTATGGCAGATAAAGTTGGAAGACCTAATTATCTATCCTATCTAGTTCATAATTATCTATCCCTCCAGTTCATTTCTATTTCAGTGCTTGATGCACCACATATGTACAACTAGACATGAATTCAATGAATTCCATTCTATTCTCAGCTATGGAAGTTGCTGAAAGAATCCCCTATGATTTGAAGTAAAGTGTAGAACATGGGTAGTCAACTAGTGGGCGGTTTGGGATTTCAGGTGGGCGGTGGTGGGTTCTGCAGAAAACGCCAGTGGGCCTCGATGGCCATGGATCAAGACTTGCAGGTGAGATCATTTCATCTTCCCTCCCAAACCACACAAAGTCAGCCTTGGTGTAAGCACTCTCGGGCTGGGGAGCAGAACAAAGATCTCCCTCACTGGCCCACTGTCACTTAGTTCCAGCAGAGGGAGGGAAGGATCTGGGAGGCTTTGTGTTCCTCCTGCGAGCAGGCTGGTCAGCGCGTTGCCACGTGTTACCACGTGTTACCATGGCAATGCTCCAATACATTGCTGTGCTCACAGGAGGAAAGGAGGGTCAGCCTGCAGCTGGCTGAGCAACAAGCTAAAGTGAACATGCCACTACTGGACAGCTAGGGCTTGCAGCATTATGTCCCTCCTCCCTGGTAAAAGGTAAGAAAAAAGCAGGGTGAGACATTAAGATAGATTTTCACATCTCACCACCTACACACAGCATAGACCCTATGCATACACACACACACACAAACACACTGCCTTACCCCACCCTACTCCCTTCACACACCCTACACCCATCACAAATGGAAATAGATAACATTTAAGTACATATTTAAAAAAAAAAACTTTCTAAAAAAAAAAAAATAATAATAATAATTAAATAAATAAAAAAATTGCACTTGCGCTATAAAATTAGTTACTGTACCACTGGTGGGCGGCAGGGAAATGTTACCATCAACAAAGATACAAAAGCGGACGGTAGGTTGACCACTACTGGTGTAGAAAATAAGTAAATGGACAAATACCTGCTGAAGCCTCGTTGCAGTTACCAAGCTTTAAGCGAAGTACAAAATCTGTTACATATGATATCCAGATTGGGACAATTACATTGTGCCTCAGTTGATAGAACGTTTCTTAGGAACATAATCTATGGAAAATAGAGTATCAAATTTCATCTACATAACAATCTTTAAAAACATTTGAAAAAATTGACACATAAAAGAAATTACGCACATATTAGTGATGAACAATTTACTGATGGACCTTAGTACAACTAATTACACATTGAATTATGTGGCCACTGTCTCGAGGTCAATTGACTTCAAGTTTAATTTTAGTGCTGTCTCTGCAGATAACTTTGTAATATAGCTATCATTCTGGTTCAGACTGAGAGAATTTCGTGGACACAAAGTCCATAATTCCTGTATAGAGAGGCTAAAGTCACATTAGAGTTTGGTAAACAGGAAGCAATAAATCCAATACAGTAGAGTGTTGTACATGAGTTTACATTGATGCCTAGGAGATCATTACTGGCTTCTTAAACATGATAAGGCTTAAATGCTGCCTTTCTAAAAGTTCATTTTCTTTATTTGAGAAGTAAGAGAAGAAACGTTCAAGCAATATGACAATTCCACCTGCTTTTACGATCTTTCTTATTTTCTATCATGTTCGGCAAGCAATTAAATCTCTGTTAAAGGTTTGCTTAACTGGGGAGTGAGGGGGGGGTAAATGGACTGCCACTGGCTATCTGGCACTAGCATGAGATGCACACACTGAACAATCTGGAAGGGAGGGGGGTGGGGGAGAGGGAGCGGATTGACCTAGTTTAGCAATGCTATTTAGGAGTTAGACCACTTATTTTTCTGTCCTTGTAGCCATAACCACAGCTCCCCTGGCTGTGTCTCACACAGCATGCATGAAAAACAATTTCATTTTTAATCTGATGCTAACTTGATTTAGAAGTTTTTATCTCCTGCTCTGAAAATTGAACTTTAATCACACACAGGTGGCTCATGCAGGTTCTAGAAGGCTATTTTTTTTAGAAAACACAAAAGTTTGGTGCTCACTATATACTTTAAGGCAGCAGTAAATCTTACAAGAATTCCCCCAAACCTTGTAGAAATAGAGGCAGAAGACAAATACCAAAAATATATAACCGTGCCTTAGAACACAGTAATGTCCAAAAGTGAAGTCAAATATAAATCATATGTACGTACACATGTTTGTTAAAAGTATATGAAGTCTTTGGCTGTTATTCAGTGCATGGTATCTCAAAGAAAAATGAGTAAGAGAGACAATAATGCAGTATATCTTTAACACAGTGAAGTAGAGTGCTATAGCAGAAACTCACTCACAATTTATAGAGCTACAAGGAGCTCTACTGTGTGGGGCGTAGACGGTACAATCCCCGTCGCTGGATATATTTTCAGCTACAGTAGTGGTAGACTTTATCTGTGTCTCGAATATGTGAAGACAAAAATTGGAATATCCAGTAGTGCAATATGTGTATCAAAGTGGTAGTGCATATACGAAAAGGTAGGTATCTTACTCACATGAACTAGAGCATGGACCTGCTCTAGTATAAAGCGGACCAATGAAAGCTACCCTTTACCATATGGCTAACCAGGATGGGCTCTCCCTCCTTACTTTGTCGTTAGATGCTGAGAAGGCCTTCGACAGAGTCAGGTGGGATTTCCTTGGTAAGGTTCTAAAGGCATTCGGTCTATGTGGTAATATAGTTAAATCCATAGTGGCTTTATACTCATTTCCCATGGCTAGAGTAATGGGGGCCAGATTCTCATCAAAATGGTTCCAACTGAAGAACGGAACTAGACAGGGATGTCCCCCTTACTCTATCTAATGGTTATCGAACCTTTCCCTATGGTAATTAGGGCAGATAATCAGATTAAAGGTTTTCCGGTTTTGACAGAAAGATCACAATGTATGCTGATGGTGTGGTGTTGACCCTTTGTGATCCATTGTCTTCTAAAGACAAGTTTATGATGATTATTAATGAGTAGAGATGTCCTGAATAGTTCGCTGGCGAATAGTTCCTAGCGAACATAGCTTGTTCGCGTTCGCCACGGTGGGCGAACATATGCGATGTTCGGTCCGCCCCCTATTCGTCATCATTGAGTAAACTTTGACCCTGTACCTCACAGTCAGCAGACACATTCCAGCCAATCAGCAGCAGACCCTCCCTCCCAGACCCTTCCACCTCCTGGACAGCATCCATTTTAGATTCATTCGGAAGCTGTATTCTTAGTGAGTGGAAGGACAGTGTAGCTGCTGCTGATTTAATAGGGAAATCGATAGCTAGGCTAGTGTATTCAGTGTCCACTACAGTCCTGAAGGACTCATCTGATCTCTGCTGTAAGGACAGCACCCCAAAAAGCCCATTTTAGGGCTAGAACATCAGTCTGCTTTTTTTTTTTCTGTGTAATCTAATTGCAGTTGCCTGCCTGCCAGCGTGTGTGTCAGGCTCACAGCGTATACTGTGCCCACTTGCCCAGTGCCACCACTTTTTGACTGTAATATAATAGCAGTCACAGTCATTTTTGACTGTAATATAATAGCAGCTTCACACATGTGCGTTTCAGGGCCTGCCAGGGCACAGTGTCACACCAGTGCAACTCATATCTGGTTTCCTTCACACATGTGCGTTTCAGGGCCTGCCAGGGCACAGTGTCACACCAGTGCAACTCATATCTGGTGTAACAGTAGTGTACATTAAAAAAACAAACTAGAAATTTGACTGTGAAATAATAGCAGTCAGTTTCCTTCACGCGTGTGCGTTTCAGGGCCTGCCAGAGCACAGTGTCAGACCAGTGCAACTCATATCACACATATTTTCAGTGCAACTCCTTCACACATGTGCGTTTCAGGGTCTGCCAGGGCACAGTGTCACACCAGTGCAACTCATATCTGGTGTAACAGTAGTGTACATTAAAAAAACAAACTAGAAATTTGACTGTGAAATAATAGCAGTCAGTTTCCTTCACGCGTGTGCGTTTCAGGGCCTGCCAGAGCACAGTGTCAGACCAGTGCAACTCATATCTGGTGTAACAGTAGTGTACATAAAAAAAAACTAGAAATTTGACTGTGAAATAATAGCAGTCAGTTTCCTTCACACGTGTGCGTTTCAGGGCCTGCCAGGGCACAGTGTCACACCAGTGCAACTCATATCTGGTGTAACAGTAGTGTACATTTAAAAAAGAAATACAATTTTGACTGTAATAGATTGAATAGCAGTTAGTTGTCTGCAAGCGTGTGTCAGGCCTACAGCGTCTACTCTGCCAACTTCTGCCAGTGCACAGTGCCACTCATATCTGTTGTCACAGTAGCTTGCACGCTTAGTACCACTAATCGAAAAAAAATGACAGGCAGAGGCAGGCCACCCCGCAGGAGCCGTCGTGGTCGTGGTGCTGTGATTCCCTTTGGCCCTTGAATAATGCCCAGTGTCCAGAGGCCACGTACCCTGAACGCGAAAAGTTCTGAGGACATAGTTGACTGGCTAACACAGAACACCCAATCTTCTACAGCTTCTGCTCGGAACCTTGAAGCACCATCCTCCTCCAGCTTAGCTTCGGGCACCTCTCAAGTTACCACTCGCCCGCCTGCCGCCACCACCAACACTAGCACCACAGCCGCTTCACTTGATCTGTCAGAGGAGTTATTTACACATCAGTTGGAAGAAATGAGTGATGCGCAACCATTATTGCCAGAGGATGTAGATAACAGGGATATGTCTCAGTCAGGAAGCATTACACACATGGACGTACGGTGTGATGATGATGATGTTGTACCCGCTGCTGCTTCCTTTACTGAGTTGTCAGATGCAAGTGAAGCGGTTGATGATGACTATGCGTCCGTGGATGTCACGTGGGTGCCCGCTAGAAGAGAAGAAGAACAGGGGGAAAGTTCAGATGGGGAGACAGAGAGGAGGAGGAGACGAGTTGGAAGCAGGGGGAGGTCGTCGCAAGGAGCTAGTGGCACAGTCAGACAGCATGCATCGGCACCCGGGTCACCACCAGAATGCCGTCATTGCAGAGCTCCGCAGTGTGGCATTTTTTTTGTGTGTCTGCCTCTGACAACAGCGATGCCATTTGCTACCTGTGCCAAAAGAAACTGAGTTGTGGAAAGTCCAACACCCACCTAGGTACAACTGCTTTGCGAAGGCACATGATCGCACATCACAAACACCTATGGGATCAACACATGAGTACAAGCAGCACACAAACTCAAAGCCGCCATCCTCCTCCTGGTCCAGCATCTTCAGCCACGTCAACCACTGCTGTCCTCCTTGGCCCCTCTCAACCATCCGCCACTCTGTCTCTCGCCTTGAGTAGTTCCTGCTCATCTGCCCACAGTCAGGTGTCTGTCAAGGACATGTTTGAGCATAAGAAGCCAATGTCACAAAGTCACCCCCTTGCCCGGCATCTGACAGCTGGCTTGTCTGAACTCTTAGCCCGCCAGCTTTTACCATACAAGCTGGTGGAGTCTGAGGCGTTCCAAAAATGTGTAGCTATTGGGACACCGCAGTGGAAGGTACCCGGACGAAATTTCTTTGCACAAAAGGCACTCCCCAACCTGTACTCGATTGTGCAAAAGGAAGTAATGGTATGCCACAGTGTTGGGGCAAGGGTCCATCTGACCACTGATACCTGGTCTGCAAAGCATGGTCAGGGCAGGTATATCACCTACACTGCGCATTGGGTAAACCTGCTGACGGCTGCCAAGCATGGAATGCGTGGCTCTGCAGAGGAGTTGGTGACACCGCCACGACTTGCAGGCAGGCCTGCTGCCACCTCCTCTACTTCTCCTACTCCATCCTCTTCCATAACCTCCTCGGCTGAGTCCTCTTCTACTGCTGCGTCTTGCTCCACATCAACGGCACCCCCCAGCTCCCCAGGTACTATTCCACATCCTGGATACGGCAGTGTCACGCCGTCTTGGGGTTGACTTGCCTGAAAGCAGAGAGTCACACCGGACCAGCACTCCTGTCTGCCCTGAACGCACAGGTGGATCAGTGGCTGACTCCACACCAACTGGAGATTGGCAAAGTGGTTTGTGACAACGGAAGAAATTTGTTGGCGGCATTGAATTTGGGCAAGTTGACACATGTGCCGTGCATGGCACATGTGTGTAATCTGATCGTACAACGCTTTGTGCATAAGTACCCAGGCTTACAGGACGTCCTGAAGCAGGCCAGGAAGGTGTGTGGCCATTTCAGGCGTTCCTACACGGCCATGGTGCACTTTTCAGATATCCAGCGGTGAAACAACATGCCAGTGAGGCGCTTGATTTGCGACAGCCCGACACGTTGGAATTCAACACTCCTAATGTTCGACCGCCGGCTCCAACAAGAAAAAGCCGTGAACGAGTATTTGTATGACTGGGGTGCTAGGACAGTCTCTGCGGAGCTGGGAATTTTTTTGCCACGTTACTGGACGCTCATGCGCAATGCCTGTAGGCTCATGCATCCTTTTGAGGAGGTGACAAACCTAGTCAGTCGCACCGAAGGCACCATCAGCGACATCATACCATTTGTTTTCTTCCTGGAGCGTGCCCTGCGAAGAGTGCTGGATCAGGCCGTAGATGAGCATGAAGAGGAAGAGGAAGAGTTGTGGTCACCATCACCACCAGAAACAGCCTTATCAGCATCGCTTGCTGGACATGCGGCAACGCTGTAGGTGCCTCTTCCCGTATTACCCCACCAGTACGTTATGGTGGTTCACCTGAGAAGTGTCGTGGTTTTTTAAACCAGATCAGTATCCACTTTGAATTACAACCTCGCTCCTATCCTACAGATAGGGCGAAGGTTGGGTTTATTATCACCTTACTCATTGAGAGAGCTCTGAGATGGGCCAACCCATTATGGGAGAATGATAACCCGTTAGTATATAATTATAATGCCTTTGTAGCTGCCTTTAGAAGAACTTTTGACCCTCCTGGTAGAAAGGTCAATGCAGCTAGATTACTTTTGCGCCTGAGACAAGAGAACCGAACACTTGTGGATTATGCACTAGAGTTCAGGTCTTTGGCGGCAGAAGTTAAGTGGAATGAGCAGGCTTATATAGATGTATTTTTGAACGGGCTATCAGATGTAATCCTTGACGAGGTTGCTACTAGAGAGCTCCCTGAAAATTTGGAGGATTTAATTTCGTTAATTTCTCGTATTGATGAGCGTTTAAGAGAGAGACAGAACACTCGAGAGAGGAACTTTAGACCTTCCTTTAAATTAGCTCCCGCATTTCAAAGCCCTGATTCCACTACCTCACTGTTTCCTGAACCTATGCAGATAGGCAATACTCGCCTCTCAGAAGAGGAGAGACAGTACAGGAGAAGGGAGGGATTGTGTATGTATTGTGGAGTCAGAGGTCACTTACGCCTGAATTGTCCTAATCGCTCGGGAAACGCCCGCACCTAAGTTTCTCTAGAGGACAGGCCTTGGGTGTTTCTATTTTGTCCTCTACTCATAATTATAAAGATCACAGGCTTCTGCTACCAGTTTCTTTAACTTGGGAGAAGGGAGTACTAAAGACCATGGCTTTGATAGATTCCGGAGCTGCTGAGAATTTTATCGACCAGGCCTTTGCTACTAAACACACTATCCCATCCCAGTTAAGGGATACACCCTTGGCCGTTGAGGCCATAGATGGTAGACCTTTACTTGAGCCTGTTATCTTTCGTGAAACCATACCCGTTAACTTAACTGTTGGTATCTTACACGAGGAAAACTTATCGCTTATGCTTATTTCGTCCCCTTCTGTTCCCATAGTCCTGGGTTACCCATGGTTAAAGAGACATAACCCTATTATTGATTGGGAGTTAGGGGAGATACTCTCATGGGGCCAGGGTTGCCAGGAGAGGTGTTTACGGAGGGTTTCTCCATTGGGTGTAATTAACACACCAGGTAGTTCTACCCAGTCTACAGATATACAGAAACCGCCTCTGTACCTGGATTTAAAAGCAGTATTCGACAAAAAGAATGCTGATACTCTACCTCCACACAGGACTTTTGATTGTAAAATTAATCTACTACCTGGTACCATGCCTCCGAGGGGCAATGTATATCCTCTATCCACCAAAGAGAATTCAGTTCTAGAGGAATATATTCGGGAGAATCTAGACAAAGGATTCATTAGGAGATCTTCTTCTCCTGCCGGGGCTGGTTTTTTTTTTGTTAAAAAGAAGGATGGTTCCCTAAGACCTTGCATTGATTACCGAGGTTTGAATAAAATAACCATCAGAAATGCCTATCCGATCCCCTTGATTACCGAGCTGTTTGATCGCCTAAAGGGCTCTAAAATTTTCACCAAGTTGGATCTCAGAGGGGCATATAACTTGGTGAGAATCCAGCAAGGACACGAGTGGATGACAGCGTTCAATACCCGTTATGGGCATTATGAATACACGGTCATGCCTTTTGGTCTTTGTAACGCACCGGCAGTATTTCAGGATTTGATTAATGAAGTTCTTAGGGAATTTCAACATGATTGTGTTATTGTGTACCTGGACGACATACTTATACACTCTAGAGAGATTGAGACCCACCACAGACAAGTCAGAAAGGTATTACACAAACTTCTTCAACATGGGTTATACTGCAAATTGGAGAAATGTAGTTTTGACCAGTCTCAGATAGACTTTCTTGGTTACGTGATTTCTGGGGAAGGCTTTAAGATGGATCCCGACAAACTCCAGTCTATTTTAGATTGGCCATTGCCTAAGGGACTCAAGGCTATTCAGAGGTTTATTGGTTTCTCCAATTATTATAGGCGCTTCATTAAGGGATACTCTTCTATTATTGCGCCTATTACCAATATGACCAGACAGGGGGCTGACACTAAGACTTGGTCTACTGAAGCTCTCGTTGCTTTCAAGACTCTCAAGGAACTTTTTGCTTCTGCTCCAATTTTAGTCCATCCTGATACGACTCTGCCGTTCCTACTCGAGGTCGATGCCTCTGAAACAGGCGTAGGTGCTATTCTGTCACAAAGGTTAGGGGTGGACAAACCACTACACCCTTGTGGTTTTTTTTCCAAGAAACTGTCTGGGCCTGAGAGCAGATATGACATCGGTGACAGGGAATTATTAACGGTCATTATGGCTTTAAAGGAGTGGAGACATTTATTGGAGGGGACCTTACATCCTGTTACCATTTTAACGGATCACAAGAACTTGTCCTATATTGGGGAGGCTAACGACTGTCCGCCAGACATGCTCGTTGGTCCTTATTCCTGACCCACTTCAATTATGTGCTTACTTATAGACCTGGTTCTAAGAACTCTAAAGCCGATGCTTTGTCTCGCCAATATGAACCTTCTACTATATCTGAACCTGTTCTTTCCTCTATAGTTCCGAAATGCAATATTATCGCTAACACGAATCTCAGGATTCACTCTCCGTTACTTGCCGAGATCTTAAAGCTGCAACATCTAGCCCCTAAACAGACTCCCGGGGGTCGACATTTCGTTCCCCCTGCTCTTCAACTGGAACTGTTACAATGTTTCCACAACAGCAAGGTGGCTGGACATCCTGGCATTCGCAAGACGTGCACTTTGATCTCTAAAGACTTCTGGTGGCCTGCTTTACGTAGGGATATTAAAGATTTCATCGGTGCGTGTGAGGTTTGTACTAAGACCAAGCAACCTCATACGCTTCCATGTGGATTTCTGCATCCCTTAGAGGTTCCAGAAAAGCCATGGTCCTGTTTGGCTATGGACTTTATTGTCGATTTACCTATATCTAAAAAACAGACTGTTATCCTCACCGTGGTTGACAGATTCACCAAGATGGCTCACTTCGTTCCTCTGCCTAAACTTCCGTCTTCTCCCGAGTTGGCAGAGATATTTGCAAGGGAGATTTTTCGTTTACATGGGATACCCTCCCAAATTGTATCTGACAGAGGTTCCCAATTTGTTTCTCGTTTTTGGAGATCCTTCTGCTCTCAACTGGGTATCAAATTGAATTTCCGCCTATCATCCTCAGTCTAACGGAGCTGCTGAACGCACCAACCAAAAGATTGAACAATATTTACGTTGTTTTGTTTCCGAACACCAGGACGATTGGGTCGGTTTGATTCCTTGGGCGGAGTTCGCGCACAACAATCTCGTTTGTGATTCTACTCATTCAAGCCCCTTCTTCATGAATTATGGCTTTCGTCCATCCATTCTTCCCTCGGTTTCTCCTTCCCAAGGGGTACCGTCGGTTGATGTTCATGTTGCCAATTTGAGGAAGTTGTGGGATCAGACTCGACAAATTCTTCTGCACAATTCTATGCTGGTTAAGAAACACGCTGATAAACGTAGAAGGTCGGCTCCGGTTTTTGTTCCAGGCGATAGAGTATGGTTGAGTACTAGAAACATTCGTTTAAAAGTACCTTCCATGAAGTTCGCTCCTCGTTATATTGGACCTTACAGGGTTCTGACTCGGATTAACCCAGTTGCGTATCGTCTAGCTCTCCCATCTGCCTTACGCATCCCTAACTCCTTTCATGTTTCATTGCTGAAACCGCTAGTCTGCAACAGATTTTCCTCCACGGTATCTTCTCCTCGCTCTGTTCAGGTGGAGGGTCAGGAGGAGTATGAGGTCAACTCTATCATCGATTCTCGAATCTCCCGGGGGAGAGTACAATATCTGGTCGACTGGAAAGGATATGGTCCTGAAGAGAGGAGTTGGGTACCTGAAGAGGATGTTCATGCTCCTCGCCTCCGCAGGGCGTTTCACTCCCGCTTCCCATCTCGTCCCGGTTCCTTCCGCCCGGTGGGCGTATCTGAGAGGGGGGGTACTGTCAGGGTACCTGAAGTCTCTACCTCTGAGAGAGGTAGAGACTTAGAAGTTTATCCGTCCAGAAGGGCTGTTTCCTCCGTCCCTCGCGGTCCTCCCGGTCATTTACACGCCGGCCGCGAGGGATCCACTTCCTTTTGTAACACGACGCCCAGCAGTCGACGTCATGACGCCAACCCGGACCGACCTGTCACTCAATTGTCTGGTAACTAATCAGGACTCGTCAGAGGCGTGTCTACTCTCCTGAGCCAGGGTATTTAACAGTGCTTCTTCCATTTGCTCATTGCCCTGTCGTGGTTCTAGCCTGTCTAGTCACTCAGCGCTCTTGTATTCCAGTTATCCTTTTGGTTCCGACCCGGCTTGTTTGTATTACTCTGCTTATCTCTGTTACCCTTTGACTCGGCTTGTTCCTCGCTTACCTGTCTTCTCGTTCCCTCGACCTCGGCTTGTCTTTGACCATTCTCTCTATCTCCGTACGTTAGTCCGGCCATTCTAAGGTCCGGTATACGTACCTTTCTACTGTCTGTACTCTGCGTGTTGGATCCCTGTCCCGATCCTGACAACGTGTTGTTGATGTAGGACATGCAAAGCTTTTTAAGTCCTACGCATCGCTACAGCCCTTCGGGGTCCACCCTCAGAGAACGACTTGACTGACAGGTAGCAGACTACCTCGCCTTAACTGCAGATATCGACACTCTGAGGAGCGATGAACCCCTTGACTACTGGGTGTGCAGGCTTGACCTGTGGCCTGAGCTATCCCAATTTGCGATAGAACTTCTGGCCTGCCCCGCTTCAAGTGTCCTGTCAGAAAGGACCTTCAGTGCAGCAGGAGGTATTGTCACTGAGAAGAGAAGTCGCCTAGGTCAAAAAAGTCTAGATTACCTCACCTTTATTAAGAATGAGGGATGGATCCCGAAGGGACTGACAGTGGGAGATACATTCGACTAAAAAAGGCCTGATGAGGGGGACGTAACAGGGATTAAACTGATAAGAATAGTACTACTTAACACACCACTCCTATCTGGTGGCACATTAGATTGCACGCGCAGTGCCCCAAATTTGAAGTAGGAGGACTGACCAAGCATCTTTTTCCATCGCCCGGTTCATAAAATCGATGCCATATACACGTCCCCTGATAGGGGACGTAACAGGGATTAAACTGATAAGAATAGTACTAGTTAACACAACTCTCCTATCTGGTGGCACATTAGATTACATGCGCAGTGCCCCAAATTTGAAGTAGGAGGACCAACCAAGCATCTTTTTCCATCTCCCGGTTCTTAAAATCGATGCCATATACACGTCCCCTGATAGGGGACGTAACAGGGATTAAACTGATAAGAATAGTACTACTTAACACACCTCATAATAACGCAGAGAGAGGCAATGCAGAGAGAGGAGTCTGAAGAAGAGGAGTCAGAGGAGGAAGGTGGCTTTGAGGAGGTGGAAGACCAAACACAGCAGGCGTCCCAAGGGGCTTGTTGTCACCTTTCGGGGACCCTTGGTGTTGTACATGGCTGGGTGGAGGAAGAGACCTTCAATGACATCAGTGAGGACAAGGAACGGGACATGGCTAGCTTGGTATCCAACCTTGTGCAAATGGGGAATTTGCGGTTGTGCAAATGGACTGTTTGCGGTTGTTTGCGGTGCGTTAAACGGGGAGTTTGGTCTGTCACTGTGAAGCGGGCGTAACCCTTACACTACCTGATCGATACAACATCATACCTGATGCTTTAAAGCACATTATTCCAAACAATTTAGGAATGTTAGGTGATTTATGCCCTTTATGGATTAAAACCAGACTCTGCGTCAACTATGTAATTTTCCATGGGAGTTTTGCCATGGATCCCCCTCCGGCATGCCACAGTCCAGGTGTTAGTCTCCTTGAAACAACTTTTCCATCACTATTGTGGCCAGAAAGAGTCCCTGTGGGTTTTAAAATTCGCCTGCCTATTGAAGTCTATGGCGGTTCGCCCGGTTCGCCCGTTCGAGAACATTTGCGGAAATTCAAGTTCGCCGTTTGCGAACGGAAAACTTTATGTTCGCGACATCTCTATTAATGAGTTTTCATTACTATCTGCATATAAATTAAATATAAGTAAATCTGCTGCTATGGCAGTTAATTTACCTTGAGAGTCAAGAAAACTATTATATCATAATTGTGAATTAGATTGCTCATCTTCATACTTTGTATATTTTGCAATTCAAATAACGAGAGATCCCTCTAGTCTAATGGAGGTTAATTTTATGTTCCTACTTCAAAATACCAGTAAAAAATTTAAAGAGTGGAAATCGTAGTAAGTATCATGGTGGGGAAGAATAAATATTGTAAAATCCTATATCTTCCAAAAATGGATCCATTTATTTCGTATGATTCCAGTGGCATGTTCAGACAGCTGGTTGAGTTTAGCGCAATCAATATTTAAAGGGATACTATAGTCACCAGAACAACTACAGCTTATTGAATTTGTTCTGGTGAGTAGAATCATTACCTTCAGGCTTTTTGCTGTAAACACTGTCTTTTCAGAGAAAATGCAGTGTTTCCATTGCAGCCTAGTGATAACTTCACTGGCCACTCCTCAGATAGCTGTTAGAGATCCTTCCTGGGTCATGGCTGCCTAAAATGCATCCAAACATTCAGTATCTCCTTCCTCTGCATGCAGACACTGAACTTTCCTCATAGAGATTCACTGATTCAATTAATCTCAATGAGGAGATGCTGATTGACCAGGGCTGTGTTTGAATTGTGCTTGCTCTGCCCCTGATCAGCCTCTTTGTCGTCTCAGCCAATCCTATTGAGAAGCATTGTGATTGGATCATGCTACCACTTCTGATGATGTCAGCAGGGGACTATTTTGTGCCAGGTCTAAAGGAAACAGGCACAAAATAAGCAGCTCCAGACTTGAATACAAGTAAGATGTGCTATATTTAGAGAGGCATGAGGAGCTAGATGGTGGTTATGTGCTCCTTTAATAAATTTATATGGTTGGGTAAATACCCACGTATTAGTACTAGTCGTTTAGCATTGAAAGTCAGTCAAGGTGATTTGGGGCTACCCTAGATAAAAGATTATTGGAAATCTTGCATGCTAGCACACATTATTTATACTCAGTTTGATAATGTTAAAGAGGAAATCTGGTATAAAATAGAAATGTGTTTGACAAAATCTAGTGATGTCACTAAAGAGTTGAGATCAATATTTTGGCGGACTAGGGATAAAAAAGAAAAAAAATATATTGTATAGAGATTCAATCAAAAAAGCATAGTATTAAATTATCTTTTGAACACATGGGAAAAGAGGGGTATTAGAGGGGTATATCATCTTCAAGACAGAATTATCTCAAGTCTCCCATTAACCCAACTGATGTATAATGTTGCTAAATCTTTTAAATCTTTCCAATTGGAAAGAGGCTGGCCTCAATAGAATTGAAAATGTACTTGATAATGATAAGGTTATGGACTTATCTCTGTTGAATGCAGATATGGGTATAAATAACAAAGAAATATTAATTGCTTAAATCTGTCGGAGATACACTATCAACTCTTAAATAAATGGTATCTGGTTCCAAGTAGGCTGTCTAGAATATACCCCAATGCCTCAGATAGATGTTGGATTTGTCTAATCCACAGAGGAGATTTCCTGCATATATGGTGGGAATGTCAACCTATCCAACGATTTTGGAAAATTATACATATAAAAATTCAAACTTTACTTTCAAAATTTTTGATTTTAATCCCAGATTATTTTTACTACAACAAAATATTCCAAATATTTTTGGCTCTGCCTCAAGTATTGTCAAACATATTCTGGCAGCCACCAAGATGCTGATTGCCAGAAACTGGAAGATGATTTCAGCTCTTTGTCGCGAGCAAGTTAAAATCCAAATTATTTATCAAATTAAAATGGAGATGGGAATAGGTAGAACATCATACGATGAGTATAAAAAATGATTGAAACAGGTTGAGAAAATTTAAGACAGAGACATTCCCCTATGACGTACAAAGTAAAAATTGCAAAATATTTTTATTCTTTAACAGCGTTTGTGCAACTTAGAATAAGACGAGATATGGCCTACCCACCATTTCACTTCCTTCCTCTAGCAGAGAATTTACATTTATATTTTTTGTTTAGTTTGTTATGTATGATAATGTCCTATATGTTTTTAATAGCTATCAATATTGTTGTTAACAGATAAATTGGCTTAAGTTTTGTGTATGCCATGAAATGTTTATATAAAAGACAACAATAAAAACTAAATATTTAAAGAAAGCTACCCTTTCCCTTTTTAAACTGGACTAAACCTCTGATGAGCCAGAGTGGCAAAACATGTGTCAGGGGCACTGACTAGCGCTATCCACAGCCACTGTACCAGCAGTCTTTACACTGTACCAGCAGTCTTTACACTGTACAACTACCTATCATGAGTAGTTTAATTAACTAGTGAGTTAGGGTCTATATTCTAGCTATACTTCTCAGGATGTTGGAGGGAGGTTTTATCCTATTGCAGTGGGAATATTAGGCATTACTTTTAAGGGGTGCCCTGGAAGGCGCAGATTGTTAGGGCACCTTATCTTAGGGGTTTTTCCCTTCCCCCGCAGAGATCCAAGGTATTTCTTCAGCTTCATACAGCATTATGGGTGACTATTTTTACCATATCATCACCTATTAAGCCACAATAGAAACCTCCTCTCTCCCTCTTCTTGAAGAGATTCCTTATACAATAAGGATTCTAGATAGGGATCCCTCGTTGACTCTAGCTCACTTAACTGAGACTTCATTCTTGTTTTATTAATTAGTAGGCATTTATTGTCTTCAGTTACAAGCTATCACACGCAGCTTAGACAATAATCCCCACTATGCATTTTGTTTCAATTTGCCGCTAATCCCAGACAAGTGTTGGAAACACCCTGCTGCAACTCCCAGATACAAGTGGGCACTCTTTACCCGACTTTTTGTCTTTAACTATAGTTACCACGCACAGTTGAGATAATAATCCCCACTACAAATTTTAGTATCTAATTGCAACATATCCCAGACCAGTGTTGGTTAATACCTGGCTGAGACTCTGTACCCGACTTATTGTCTTAAAACCACAGCCACCACGCACAGTTTAGACAATAGTCCCCTCAGGTATGTGGGGTATTTTATGCAAGTCTCAGAAAAGTGTTGATTTTATTCGATTTGATTTATTAATTAGTGAGCAATACACAGTTCTTCCCAATGAATTCCAGAATATTATCCCTTAATAGCCGTTCAAATAATTTCCCAGTCACAGAAGTTAAGCTCACAGGTCTATAATTTCCAGGCAAGGATTTTGAACCCTTTTTAAATAGAGGAACAACATCTGTTGATATGACAAAAGAAAGGGAGGATGAGGAATAGAAGGTTGAGCAGGAAAGGATGAGTAATAAAAAAATGTAGGACCTTGCCAGAATACAGATAATGAACGAGAAGCATCAGTTTCTAGTTCATAAATGAAACTGAAGCATTTTCAAAATAATTTGTGAGCACGATTATAGTATTATATGTGAATAAAGTAATCTCTATAAAATAACTATTTGCACGCAGTTGTTAAAGTTCCCAAACTCTCTTTATATTATAAAGCTGTTGTACTTCTTTGCATTCTCTGTCCTGCACAGAACCGTTTTGTATCTTGTACACAAAATGCTGAGCTATAGCATGTGACAGTAGTCTGGGCACCGAGCAAGACTTGAACTTGGCAGCTCAGGCTCTCCTGTGGTTCAGACTAAACTGCTTAGGATAATATTTCATATGTAAATTCAACTCCTTTTCAATGATGTCATCGGGTCTCTGCTATTCCCATACATCCCCTGGCTCCTGAATCGAGCAGATGTATTTGTCTCTAATGCTAGACTGAAGAGTTTAAAGTTAAACTGAGAGCCAAGTCCATCATTCACCCATATGATGTATTGTATTGCATGTTATGAGTGTTCTGAGTCTCTGTTATGTGCATCACTAAGAAACTGCACAGGCAAACATTATCAGAAACTGAAATAACCGCATATGTATAATTGTCGTGCCAGGTTCCTGTGCGAACACTAATTATACTCCACTTTTTGATTATATACTCTGCGAAAAGTCTGTCTCTGGTACCAGCGATGTGATGACCACTTTATGTTATAAGGAAGGTTTTCAGATGTTATATATTTTTTATTGCCATTGTTAAAATGGTTTAATAAGACAAAAAGTATATATTTAATCTTAATGTAACTGCTTATTTAGAAAAATCTGTGACTCATCCGAGAGAGTCGGTTTTGTTATCCACCTATTTGGTTTCATTTAATAGTTGGTGCTCACAATTAAACTTACAAAGGCCTCAATTTAATATCCGTGGATACGTTTTTCAAATGATTTAATATATTTTGATAAACTTTACTTTTTTTTATATTTGAATGTACGAAAAATATATATATATTTAAAAACGTATCCAAAAGTATGAAATTGTTTTAAAAGCTTATCCAAAAATATCAAATTGAGGCCAAAGTGTTTATTCATTGATTTCTAACTACACTTGGCTATATAGGCCTAAAAATTGCAAGTAAATAGTGAACACACCAGAACATCTCATCTCCTTAAAAACAGCATATATACGTAGCCATTCGGTGCGCACACCATGAGGCTTAATGCCCCATTTATCTATGCATGCTTGATAACCTTTGTAACCAATTGCTTGTGCATTTCCAAAGTGTTTGTGATTTGGACAAATATAAATAGGTTCTAACAGTAAGAGACTGTGTAACTGTTTCATCAACTGTGAAATGAGTGATTAAATAGTAATACGTGTTCTCGTATTGTTTATTTATTTTACAGCAGATTTATCAATGTTTTCCTTGTTGTTATAGGCAGCAAGTTTAACTAGCTATGACCATTTTTTGTGACCTCGGAGGTCATAAGGCTTTTGCATGGAGCACATTTTCAGAATTTTCATTATCTTTGATCATCTTCATTTATTTTCCATAATGGTGGTAACCAAGACTGATGGAGCAAACTTGATAGAATATATATTGAGCACTAAGAGTTAGGTCAGCCCTATATTTGGCTGAATTATTCAATAACTTTTTTCTTTCCTATATCTCTTCTTGTTGTGTTTCCAATTAGTGTTTGTACATCAGTGTAATCATATTTCTTGATCAGACATCACACAATAATCGGGATTGAACTAGGCCACCATCTAGTAAACCTTGATAAATGACAGGCATCAGAAACTCCACGATGCTCCATGAAACTACTTAGTTACAGGCGTACACTTACTTAAAGGGACACTTTAGCTTAATGAAGTAGTTTTGGTCTATAGATCATGCCACTGCAGTATCACTGCTTAATTTTTTGATATTTAGGAGTTAAATCTCTTTCACACCTCTCTGTATATGACTTACACAGCCATCCTAAACACTTCCTGTAAAGAGAGATCTAAAGTGTACACTTCCTTTATTGCACATTCTGTTTAATTCATAATTTCTTATCTCCTGCTCTGTTAATAGCCTTCTAGACCCGATAGGAGCCTCCTATATGTAATTAAAGTTCAATTTACAGAGCAGGAGATAAAAACATCTAAAGTAAGCTAAAATCGGATTAAAATTTAAACCATTTTTTCATGCAAACTGCATCAGTCATAGCCAGGGAAGGTGTGACTAGACCTGCATTTACCTAAACAAAGTGATTTCATCCCTAAATGGCAGGGAATTGAGCAGTGAGACTGCTGGGACATGATATATACTCCATAACTGCTTTATTGAGCTAAAGTTATTGTTATGTCTATAGTGTCCCTTTAAGCTTTGTCTTCATATTTGTGCTACCATCTTTAAAAATATGCTCTTCTCTACTGCAAGTAGATGTAAAGAAAGACACAGCACAGACACAAACGGAATGAGCGAGCAATTTACAATCTACTCTGTTGAAAAGTATTGATTGTTAAGACACAATCATGAATCTAGCATAGTAAAGTCTACATTTTAGAGGAAAATTGCTAGGTACGATCCAAGCAGCCGTATGTCTGACAGCTCAGTTAGCCAAAATACATATGATTGTTTTGATATGTAGAATGCATTTAATACTTCTGGTAGTGCAAGTGGCCATTCTGGTAACGAAACCTGATATCCTACTGGTACACCATGGGGGTAGGTACTTTGACCACACACAAGATCTGAGAAGTTGCAAAATGTTGCTTGCCTAATTTGTAATGCTATAGTTCTTTATTAATACAGAAAATTATTAAGAAGGGCACGCCCAGTGGCGTAACTACCACAGTTGCAGGGGTCACAGAGGCAACTCGGCCCATAAGTCCAGGGGACTGGCTGCTGCTGCGACTCTTGCAACCATGGGCCGCCAGCATACCTTTAGGGCCGGCCGGCTGACCAGCAGGAAGGGAGCAATGTGCTATGCTGCCCCCTTCCTGACGCTCTGTCTAGCATGGTCGAGCGGTCTGACAGGAAGTGTTCACTGGCTTTGTATCTCTTCCTGAGTTGTTTCATGCTGTTGCATACAGCAAACATAAACACCAAGGAATCTTTTTTTTAACCCCTTAAGGACCAAACTTCTGGAATAAAAGGGAATAACGACATGTCACACATGTTGTGTCCTTAAGGGGTTAAAGTGGAATAATGAGGCAAAAGGGTGATGCTTGCTTTAACTAATTTGCATATGCCCACACTGAATCCCTTTCAGCAGTAACATCACGGCACATTTCAGATTTCTGTGGGAAAGGCAAGCCTTTCGATCAGGCTTTCCCAAACTCTGGCCCTCCAGATGTTGATGAACTACAACTCCCATGATTCTATGAATTAAA